>NC_044033.1:414183271-414808271 GCF_901765095.1 Microcaecilia unicolor
CAGGTCAGGTTTTCAGGATATCCACCATGAATATGCAGGAGATAGATTTGCAAGCACTGCATATTCATGGTGGATATCCTGAAAACCTGACCTGCCTGTGGCTCTCGAGGACCGGAGTTGCCTACCCCTGGCCTGGGTCATTAGGCACCCATTTTATAAAGACACATAGGTATATATGGGGCGCTTTTGGTAAGCTGCATTAAGCAGCTAGTGTGGGTTTTACCACACAGTAGTCATTAGCACAGACCCAGGATAACAGCTACTGTGCATTAAAACCATGAAGCGTGGTATAAAACAAAACACTAGCTGCTTAATGTGGTTAGGGGTGATATGCAGGCATGATAGGTAAAGCAGAGAAGTGGCAAGCTATGACAGCTAGTGAGTGGATGAGTTCCATGCATTAGCTGTCATTAGCTACACACTATCAGCAGTCCAGCACAGCTGCTGTAGCACAAGCCGTGCCAAACCACAGAGCCTGACCCTCCCTTGCTTCCCGATCCCTCCCATTTCCCTGTTAGTTTAGTGCCCCAGAGCAGGAGCAGTCCTCCTCTATTCCTGCCCAAGGATAATGCCAGGTTCAAAATGGTGCCAATGACCCCTAGTGGTAGTCTCACATTACTGCTGCTAGCAGTCATAATTCCATATAAGGAGATGGAGATCAAAACCAAGAATATTATTATTCCACTCTATTAGGGGTGCACACCTTTAAAAAGAAAATCCTTTATTTTATTTAGCTTCATGTGTCTTTTATGCAGATTTTGATTTGATTTTTTTTAATTGTTTTCATTAGTTCCTATATCACGTCACTAGCTCTTTTTCATTCATGGACTTGTAAGAGGCTGTTTTACTCAATTAAAGTTGCCCTTTCCTCACTTAATCCCAGCTATATTCCACCTTACTTTTTACCCATCATGGCCTCACTGTTTTAAATCAAAGCCTTCTATGTAATTTTCAGTTTTTATTTTTTTTAATCTGTGTGTCTTGTCTGCTGTCTTGACTAGATTTTAAGTTCCAATGATTAAGGACTGTCCCTAAAATGTCTTTGAAAGTATTGTATGGGATTGGTTATGTTTATAGAAATTACAACAATACTTATAATACTACTTACTATTAATTCCCCAAGTGTATGTGTATTGTCAAATGTCAGACTATTTTCCCCAGTCTTTCCTGTTTGTCTGTTTAATTAAAAACACAGCAGGCAAAACTTCAAGAAGCTTTGCACAGGGATTCCCAGCCCATTTTCTTGGACTCATTAGCAGGCCTATGGAGAGTTATATGTCGGTGACAAGATAAAATTCTCATTCTCTCAGCTAGGAAAATAAAAGTACAAAACTTGTCAGGAAGACAGCAGTTTATCAAATACTTTAAACATGTAGAGGCTCATTTTCAAAGCACATAGACTTACAAAGTTACATATGTTACTATGGAACTTTGTTAGTGTATGGGCTTTGAAACTAAGCACTGTAGTATAATATTTACAACCTAGTCTCAAATGCATAATGTGTGTGTGTGAGAACATTGATAGTAACTGGTTCTGACACCTTAAATACATAAGTGGAACTACTCTTAGATTTATAAGTACTGGTCAGGGAGCCTGGTAATGCAGTAGGTCCTCAAAACATCAGCTTGATGTTTTTAGCAATTTTTAACCAACCCTGAAAGTACTTTAGCAGGGATTCAATCAATTCTTCTATGCGATGCCATGATAATTTCTGTGACAGATGGTTGATCGGGTTTAAACTTAAAAGGCAGGTAGGGCATTGTCCTGATGACTTTGGTCTAGGCTGAATCAGTGGCAATGCTGCAGTTGGCCATACAGAGGATCCCCAGTTAGGGGAAAGTGAATGGGACTTGATATACCACCTTTCTGTGGTTTTTACAATTATATTCAAAGCAGTTTACATAGTATATACAGGTACTTATTTGTACCTGGTGAAATGGAGAGTTAAGTGATTTGCCCGGTCACAAGGTGTTGCAGTGGGAATTCAACCCAGTTCCCCAGGATCAAAGTCCGCTGTACTAACCACTAGGCTACTCCTCCACAGTTAAATTTCTGGATCGGTTTTGAACATCCTGAGTAAGCTGGAGATGCTACAGAGGTGCTGTTCATAGCCCTTTAGGGGCAGGGGAAGGGGGATTGAAGGAGCTGTGCTCATCATCAGAAGTGGTTTAACTTTACATTGGACTCTTCATAATTTGTGTCATTGCATTGTAGCAATGTTGACAGTCTGATGAAACATCATACCGTTAACACCACCAAGATGTGACATCATAAATTAGGCATTCAAGCTGTCTTGAAGAACATTCCTATTTAAGCCTATTAGACACCTATTTTCTTTATAGAATGCTAGGATAACAAGTCCAATATGTTTCTTTTTTGGTGCTATGTATACAGTTTTCAACATTACAGCATTATTTATCCCCCAGTCATACTCTTTAGAATTGCTGTCACTAAATGACACATGCATACACATATAATTGGATGTGCCCATTGTGCATTGTTGTTTAGACTCATGCCATTCTGTGTCTTTTTACAGACATTGTTTCATTTTTGACCACCATATGTCACATTATTTTGTGACTTTTCATACAGGTGCATTTTTTGTCTTTTTTCCTGTTTTTGCATATTTCATGAACTTTTATACTTTTCACCTGCTTTTCAAGTATTCATAGTCTCGATTTGATAAATGTATTATTCTTTTTATATTTTCTATTTGTTATTTCCATCATGGAAGTTGTAACCATTTATTTAATGTTTTATTTATTTTAAATTTTTGTAAGCATTCGCAAACTGTATATTTTTGTTCTCTTCTAATAATACTGTATGTCTGTTATTGTTTTTGGACCCCTGAGGCAGGCATTTTGCCAAAACAAGGTGACATGTTGGGTCTCTTGAAGAATAAAGTTTCATCCTTCTATTATCTTTATGGAAGAGCTTTGCTGGCAACACTACTATTTTTCTGTGTACTTCTGTATGTAGTGCGTCACGGTCCTCCACTTTGGCAATGTTCCTCTACAGTTATGATGCGCCTCCACAGTGTTCACTCTTTTAATCATGTCACCCTCCTTGGCTACCTGTTTTGGCTCACATCAAATTTAAAATTCTTCTCTTGGTTTACAAATCCAGATCTCTCTCTGTCACAGCTTTCTCATTCCTTATGCTCCCCTCCGTTGTCTCAGGTCTGCAGATAACAACCTCCTGGTTCTGCCCGTTCCCTCTCAACTTTGCCTCTCCACCTCCTGTGATACTGCTTTTAGATATATTGGCCCTAAATACTGGAATGAGTTATCACTACACATTAGGAATCAGCCTTTACTTTCTGCCTTTAAACAAGCTTTAACGACTCATCTTTTTTCCCTCTGTTTCTCTAATGCTATTTAAATTTTTCTTTCTCTCCCTTTGCACTGACTGTCATGTGTCTCCTATTCTATTTGGTAAACTGCTTAGATGCCTATGGCGGTATGGAGGCCTTTGGCGGTATATCAAATGTATGCAATAAATAAAGTATAAAAAATTGACATTATTGTTGCATATTGCATTGCATCTACTGATCACATGAATTCAGTGGGTGGCATTAAGGGCCAGATTCAGTAAATGGCACCCAAAGTTAGGTGTCGTTAACCGCGCTAAGCTCCAATTCTATAAAGGTCACTTAGTGCTAAGTAACCTTTATAGAATAGCGCTTAGCATGAGGACTTACACCTGTTGAAACCTGGAGTAAATGCTGGTGTGCAGCCAATGGCAGTTGGGCCTGTAAGTGACCCTATTCTATAATACTGTGACTAAATTTTCAGAATGTCTCTGACCCGTCCATGCCCCTCCACTGGCCACACTCCATTTTGAGTTGATTGCGAGACACTTTAGGTGTGAAATATTATAGAATAGCGCATAGGCAGGTGTGAGGATGTTATAATGCCATTGTATCGCTCCATGGTGCGACCGCACCTTGAGTATTGTGTCCAATTATGGTCGCCGCATCTCAAGAAAGATATAGTGGAATTGGAAAAGGTGCAGCGAAGGGCATCGAAAATGATAGCGGGGATGAGACGACTTCCCTATGAAAAAAGACTAAGGAGGCTAGGGCTTTTCAGCTTGGAGAAGAGACGGCTGAGGGGAGACATGATAGACATATATAAAATAATGAGTGGAGTGGAACAGGTGGATGTGAAGCGTCTGTTCACGCTTTCCAAAAATACTAGGACTAGGGGGCATGCGATGAAACTACAGTGTAGTACATTTAAAACAAACAGGAGAAAATGTTTCTTCACCCAACGCATAATTAAACTCTGGAATTCGTTGCCGGAGAATGCGGTGAAGGCGGTTAGCTTGGCAGAGTTTAAAAAGGGTTTGGACAATTTCCTAAAGGACAAGTCCATAGACCGCTACTAAATGGACTTGGGAAAAATCCACAATTTCGGGAATAACATGTATAGAATGTTTGTACGTTTGGGAAGCTTGTCAGGTGCCCTTGACCTGGATTGGCCGCTGTCAGGGACAGGATGCTGGGCTCGATGGGCCTTTGGTCTTTTCCCAGTATGGCATTACTTATGTACTTATGTACTTATAGGCAGATCTGCAAGTAAGTCCTAATTACTGCCAATTAACATCAATAATTGCTTGTTAACAGTTCATTGACTAATTAGTTTGTGCATGCATCTGGACTCCACATCCAAACTTGGGCAACCTATACAGAATCCAGGGTAACTGGATCTGCATTATCTGTGATGCTCTTAATGTGATAAAAGTATTTTCTCTCCATTAATCTCCTAATTCTATAAAAGTTGCCAAAAATTGCATGCACATATATGGGTGCATGCCCAATTTGCACATGCAAGTTAATTGAATAATGAGCTAATTAGTGCCAATAATTGGCTTTTTAACAAGCAATTATTAGCATTAATTAGGTTTAATTGGCATTCACATGCGTAAATTTAGGCATGGGATCAGCGCCTAAAATTTACGTGTGATCTGAAAAAGGGGGCACAGAAGTTGTAGGGTTATAGGCATAATGGGGGCCTTCCTAAAATTAATACTCATTGTTATAGAATAATGAGGATACATGCCTAATGTAGGTGGGTACATTTGCATCACATTTCAGTTGGTGCAAATGACCATGCTTAAAGTTAGGTGCGATTCCTAGGCGTAAGCGCTATTCTATAAACTGTGCCTAACTTTAAGTGCTTTATTTCGACTCTGATTTTTTTTGGTGCCATATATAGTGCCCTGTTTACTAAGGTGCACTAAAATTTAGCAAGCTCTAATTTATAGCACATGCTAAAAATGATAGCATTCCTACAGCGCAGCTTAGTAAACAGGGCCCATAGAAGCTAGCCCTAACTGTATGGGGAGATGGTAGGCCAACAGTTAACAGAGAAGCTTTGCAGTTATTATGTGGTAACTGAAGAACTACTGCACCTAAGTTAAAGGGCCCCCAATTATGTTTTTTTTCCAATCATGGCTTTTTAAAAATCAACTATCTTCTGCATATGTTTTGGTGGGGGTGGTTCCTCCGTTTATTCCTGAGCAGGCAAAAAAAAAAAAATGGGGATGAATAGTGCCATGAAAGAATATTAATGTAATCAGCCTTTGGTCAAAATTTCAAATAATTGAATTAACATATATGTGTTAGAGGAGCAACACAGAATGATCAGATTTGGGTCCCATCATTGCAGGTTTCAAGAAGGTGCCCTGGTAAATGGCCCTTTCCAAATTTGTCCTGGTGAACCCATAGCCACATGGGCTTTCAGGATATCAACAACAAATATGCATGAGATAAATTTCCATAAATTGTAGTCCCATGACATGCAACTATATTTCATGGATATTCGTTGTGGATAATCTAAAAGCCCAGGTCACTGTGGGGTCACAAGGACAGGTTTGGGAATCCCTGAAATAGGAGAAATATGCCTGCGTGTTTGTGAGTGAAGGCTTAAGGTGCCAGTCTCTAGCCCAAGTTCTGATTCAGCTGGATGCCCAAAGGAGCAGGTTGAAACTGTTTCCCTTCTCATAAAAGCAAAATCAATCAATCAATCATATACTGTGCATATTAATTATTTTGTTAGCTCTAACTATTGAGTAAATTATTACTAAGATAACTTTCAGGCAGGATATTCACTTGATGCGTTTTAGGTTTCTAGCATTTGCTGTGGCTGACCCTGTACTTTGATACGTTAAGACGTATTTTCAAAGCACTTAGGGGCCCATTTACAAAGGCTCAGAAAGGCTAACGTGCAGATAGCGTGGGCCTAATCAGCACTACAACTGGGGTAGCACGTGCACCTGGCAGTAAATCTGAGTTTAGCGCGTGCTGAATCCCGCAGTAGAAAATAATTTTCTATTTTCTACTGTGGGGGTGCATGCTGCATGGTTACCTCGTGGGTAGTGTGTGAGCCCTTACTGCTAGGTTAATAGGTGGCAGTAAGGGCTGAGGCTGTAATTAGGCATGCGCTAGTTTTAATATTAGCACATGCCTATTTCCCGACCCGTTAAAAAATAGCCTTTTTCCCTGCCGAGGTAAAAAATGGCCAAGTACATGTCTAAAAGACATGCCAACACTACCGCAGGCCACATTTTACCACAGTTTGTAAAAGGACCCCTTAGACTTACAAAGAAATGGTGGGTAAGGTGGCTGTAGGGTTTTAGGACATTGGGGGCAAATGTTCAGTGCACCTTGCTGTTCTAGTGTTGTAAGTGGTGAATGGTACCCATGGTTTAAATTTTTATTTTAAGTGTAATGTGGGATAGAGTTGGATTTTAAAACTTTTTTTTATTGTTATTTACCATCATGAGTGAGCTTTTTTCCTATTATTGTGGTATATGAAATATTGCTAAATAATTAAATAAATAAGACAGTATTCTAGCATTTATTTTAATGCAAGCACATTTCTGGCTCAATGGTAGCTTAAGAAACAAAAGTATCTTAATGGTAAAATAAATGGGATTGTAGAGCTAAGTGATTGATTTGAATGGACACACTGGATAAAAGCCATATGATCTTTATTTGCTATCAACTTATTTTTTTAAGCAGGCCTCTTGATTGTATCTCCTGGACTCTGGTGACCTTGAGGTAGCCTGAGGAGATTCAGTGTGTTTGATCTTTGTTTGTGTGTGTGTTTTTCTATATGTAATGGAGTTCTGTCTTTTGTTCGACATTGTAAACCACCTAGACCCTTTTTTTCCGAGGTGGTATATCAAGTTTATTAAATTGTAATCATGTTCTACGTTTCTGTGTTTCTATATACCCCTCATATAAATGGCAAGTGACTGACTCACCTGCAAATGCGCAGTAGAGACTTCCCTTTCTGTCCCGCCCCTGCGTCAAGACATGATGAAGAAACAGAGAGGGAAACTGCGCTGAGGAGTGCACCACATGGAAGGGGAGGGAGGGAACCGCCGAGGTCGCTACCGCTCCCCTCCCCCCCGAGGTACCCGCTACCGCTCCCCCCGGGGGTCGCCACAGCCCCCCCTCCACCCAGGCCGGGCCCTCTCTTCTCCATTGAACTTACAGCGCTGAAACCGCAGCAGGCAGATCAGCTCCTGTCGGCCTTCCTTCCCTGCCTGTGTCCCGCCCTCGCCGACATTACGTCACACGAGGGCAGGACTCAGGCCAACGGGAGGCGATCTGCCTGCTACGGTTTCGGAGGTGAGGCGCTGTACGTTTAATGGAGAGGAGAGGGCCTGGCCTGGGTGGAGGGGGGTGGCGGCGACCTCGGGGGGGGGAGGGGCGGCGGTGGCGACCTTGGGGGGGGGGGGGGGAGGGCAGGACAAATGCTGGACATGGGATACAGTGGTGTCAATATTCAGCCATCAGCAGTCACTGTTTCTTTAAACACTGGCTGCTACTGGCTAAATGAAACCTGGAGATTCAGTGCCAGCCCCTATCTAGATACAGGCACTGAATATTGAGGTCTGGTGCAGCCCCAGGGGTGCCACTGATATTCAGTGATGGTACGCAGATAGATACCTGGTTAATTTAGAACAGTCTTTTTTGCTTTTCTAAGTTATTTGGGATAGTTATCCAGGTTCAGCCACTGGCACTAACTGGATAGTACTGCAGCCAGTAGCGTAGCCAGAGTTTAATTTTTAGATGGGCCTGGAGGTGGACTGGGTGGGCACAGGCCTCACATTTCCTCTCCACCTGCTACCACCCCCCCCCCCCCGCCCGCCCGCCGCATTTCCTCTCCATCCGCCCGCCGCCACCGTGACAGCCCCCATCTGTTTACATTTTTGCTTTATACTTTGTTCTTGTAAATAAATCCTTTTCTGCATGTTATGTATGGTCCTTGTAGCTTACAGGTGAATAATAAGAGGGAATTCTGAACTCTGGGACCTTTATTATTAGATGTGTTTTGTTTATTCCTAGATTTAGTGCTATTATTTATATGTTTACTAGTAAAAGAGGCCCGTTTCTGTGTGAAACAAAACAGACGCTAGCAAGGGCTCCCCTCACCCTCCCCCGCAAACAGGAAATGAGGGCGGGACCAGAGGCACAGCTGAAACAGAAGCGAAAGCGAAGGCAGTCTGAAGCGGTGTCCGTGCATGCTGGACTTCACTGTTGCCGACGGAGCAGGAGGTAAAAAGTTATAAAGAACAGCCGGCACTTACGAAGGGTAGGGGCAGCCGCACACGTCCTGCTTACACTCGGAGGCCACAGAGAGAGAGGGAGGGAGGCGCTGGGCGGTGGAAATCGGAGGAGGGGGGCGTGGAACTCGGATGGGATTAGGGCCATCGGACGGGAGTGGGCCCGTATAACTTGGACGGACGGGAGTGGAAGGAGGGAGGGAGGAGGTAGGGGGTCATGGAACTCGGGGGCGATTCTTTACTCACCTCCGGTGGCTGGTGCTGGGTTCCCTTCCCTCTCACTTCCCATTGGTCTGTCCTGTGACGTCATCCCCAGGGCGGACCAATGGGAACTGTGTTACGAACCCAGGCATACAGACGGAGGTGCAAATTATTATATAGGATGTCCTACACTGATCCCTAATGGTCAGCGTGAACTGTTACCCTCAAAAAGCAATTTCTGTTTCTGTTTCACCAGTGTTACACTGCTCCAGGGGCAGTGGAATGCTTTTTTGTCTGGAGGACCAAGCTCCACCCCCAACCCCATCCATGCTTCCCCCAGCTCCAGCATCTCCCCTTCCCTTCTCTACTGTCCCATAGTTGCTCCCTTCCCACAGAATCCAGCATACTTTCCTACATCTCAGCCCCATGGTGCCCAACATTCCTCTCCTCTTCTCCCCCTTAGTATCCAGGACTTCTCTCTTGCCCTAACACTTTCATGGTCACCAGCACTTCTCTCCACGTGCTCACCCCCTATGACATGTTTAGTGCTTTACCTCCCTTTCCCAGGATGGTGATACTCTAATCAACAAAGCACCAAAAGCATAGGGGTTTGCAGGTGCCTGCTCCCTCCTCCTCCAAACTTCCTATTTCAGAGGAGGCAGAAGCTGAGAGGCCTTGGGCATGTGCAGATGCTCAAAGCTCTTCACCCGTCAACCTCTCTCTCTCTCTTCCTTTCATCCAGCGTCTGCTACCTCTGTCTCTCTCCCTTCCAACCAACCAGCACCTGCCCCCTCTCTCTCCCTGTTCCATTCAGCGTATGCCCCCTTTCTCTTCCCCTTCCATCCAGCATCTTCCCCTCTCTTTCCCCCTTCTATCTAGTGTCTGCCCCCTCTCCCTTTCCATCTAGTCTCTGCCCCCTCTTTCTCTCCCCCTTCCATCTAATGTCTGGCCCTTCTCCCTCTCCCCCTTCCATCCAGTATCTGCCCCTATCTCTCCTCTTTTCACCCAGCATCTTCTCCCTCTCTATCCCCTCCCACCCACACCATACAATGTTTTCTCCCCTTTCTTTTCCCCTTCCATCCAGCATCTGCCCCTCTCCCCTTCCATCCAGCATCTGCCCCCCTCCCCTTCCATCTAGCATCTTCCCCCTTCTCCTCCTCCTACCCCTTTCCATCTAGTGTCTGACACCCTCTCTATCCAGTGTTTGCCCCTCTCTCCCTCTTCTATTTAGCATCTGCCCCCTCTCTCTCCACCTTTCAGTAAGCATCTGCCCCCTCTTTTCCCTTTTCATCCAGTATCTGCCCCCTCTCTCTCCCTTCCACCTAGCATCTGTCTTCTCTCTCCCTCATCCAAGTTTCCAAGTTTAATAAGGTTTACTACTTCATTCTTTGGGAGTGCCTTCAGAGTGGCTTACAGTCTAACAATATGGAGAGAAAGGGAACAGAAATCTAGAATTGACAGGATAGAGATAGGAAGGATAGGAGAGGAGGAACTACAATGTTAGATAGGATAGAGGATGGGGAAGAAACATTAGGAGTGCTGCAAATGTCCCCAGGATTCCATCTGGGAACTCACTGGTACTAGTGACTGGACTATTAAGAAAAAGCATCAGAGAAGAGGTGAGTTTTAAGATCTGTCTTAAATTTATCCAAAGAGGGCTGTAGACGAAGCAAGGCTCAGAAGGAGTTCCCATGTCCTTCAGTGTCTGCCCCCTCTCTCCCTTCTTTCTGTAACCAGCTGGTTAAAATAATTTTTGATGCTGCTGGGGTTTTGGGCATACTCTAGGTGCATTTTAATTGCGACATTTCACCATGAAGAGCGTACTTTGGGCGCACGTCGTGCCTTTCTGGGCCATTTTTTAAAATGCAGGGAGCCTGGGGATGTGTAATAGGAGAGTCCCTGGCTTAAACTGCAGCCTTGTTAGAGCACTTATGGAACTCGTGCACATGCTCCATGATGCGGAGCGAATGATGTCAGCAGCCGTGTCATCTGTGCATGAGAGGGAGTAGCAGGGGAGACAGTAAGCTCCAAGGAGTCTCAGAATTAAATTTCAAAAACTGTGACACCAATTATTTATTAAAAATATAAAAAATAAAATGGCAGAGTTTTTTTTCAGTGGCAGCGATTCGCGTTTAAATCACGATCACACATGCACAGGAACACTCACGTTTGGATTGTATTCTTTGAGAAATGGTTGCTGGGGATTAAGGGGGGCCAGTTGCAGTGCCCAAGGAGCCCAATTTTGGTGCAATTTTTCATGTATGCGTTTTTGGGTGCAGGAAGACTGGCACAGAGACCTGTGCCTTTATAAAATATAAAAAATACAAATTTGTGTTTTAAAAAGGTATAAAGTGACCAGAGCAGGTGCTGTGAAGCCCCTTATTTGTGCTGTGTGGTTGCTAGGTGACAGCAAAGTCTGCAGAAGCATGCATTTATTAGTATTGGTTTAGAGTAAAAAAAAACCACAATTTCATAATGTTGCCAAAGTTAAAAGCAAAGTTGAATAGTTGCTAACCTGATTTATCCCTCTTTGCTAAGCTGCGTGGCAATGCCGACACAGCCCATTCAAAGTGCTGTGTCGGCGTTAGTGCACAGCAGCTGCTAGCGCTGCTTAGTAAACAGGGGAGTTAGTGAGGTTTAATACAAAAATGAAGCTTAGAAATAATTATTTTTAATAAAGTTTAAAAGTTATTTCTCTCATTCAGTTTACAAGCAACGTGAGTTGTATGCTGATTGGCTGCACTACTCTTTGAAGGAACTTGTGACTCTGAACTGTTTGTAACAAATTCCAACCTCACTGGGTGAGGGTTGGGGAGAAGCTGAGAGTAACTGAAAGAGGCAGGAGGTGCTGAGAGTTTGTGTGAATGAGAGAGATTAAAAAAAAAAAGTAATTAACAGTGTTTAAATAGTTTTAGTTAAACAGCTCTAATTAACTGATAATTAGAGTATATACCACAGTCTTTTAAAATAATTTTGGAGAAGGATCTATATTTTCTTAGGTTGGGAGAAAAAGAAAGGGAGCAAGGTAACCTAATCTAAAATAGATCTAATAAAAAAAAACAGATCATTTTAAAATCTGTTAGGTTGTAGAAGGAATCTGTTTCTCAGTAAATGATTTGTGTTCAACCATATTTTCTGAGTGTCTGAAAATTAGAAGTGAGGTATAGATACATGGAAAAGAGAGATTAATTTTAAAAGAAGAAAATTTTAATAGATTTGATTGA
Organism: Microcaecilia unicolor; assembly: GCF_901765095.1. Classification (NCBI taxonomy): domain Eukaryota; kingdom Metazoa; phylum Chordata; class Amphibia; order Gymnophiona; family Siphonopidae; genus Microcaecilia; species Microcaecilia unicolor. The sequence continues at coordinate 414,195,278 of NC_044033.1, forward strand.
TTTTAAATAAAACATTTGTCAGAATAATCTGATCAGTTTTAGTATAAATACTGAACAAACAGTGAAGTGAGAAAAGAAGAAAGATTTTTATTGTACAGTTCAATACAGAGCCATAAGTAAGATTATTCAGTGCAGTGAACTGCTTGGAGAAATAGAGGGGCATTTTCGAAAGAAATGTCCAAGTTGCGATTTGGATGTCCTTGCAAAACAGCAAAATCCAGGTATTTTTGAAAAAAGATGGACGTCCATCTTTCAATCCTTAAATTTGGACGTCCCTAGACATGGAAGTTTATGACTTTTGGTGATTTTCAAAATGAAAGATGTCCATGTCAAAAATGTCCAAATGCAAGCCATTTGGGCATGGGAGGAGCCAGTGGACTTCATAAAATGCTCCCAAGAACATATCTCCCTTAACTTGTGTGCTGAGCCCCCCCAAAACCCACTACCCACAACTGTACACCACTACCATAGCCCTTATGGGTGAAGGGGGCACCTATATATGGGTACAATGGGTTTGTGGTGGGTTTTGGAGGGCTCACTGTTTCCTCCACAAATGAAACAGGTAGGAGGGGTATGGGCCTGGGTCTGCCTGTCTGAAGTGCACTGTAGTACCCACTAAAACTGCTCCTGAGACCTGCATGCGCTGTCATGGACCTGAGTATGACATCTGAGGCTGGCACGACATATTTTTAAAGATGTTTTTTGAGGGTGGGAGTGGGTTAGTGACCACTGTGGGAGTAATGGGAGGTCATCCCCGATTCTCTTCGGTGGTCGTCTGGTCATTTCGGGCACCTTTTTGTGCCTTATGCATAATAAAAACACATCTGGGTGAAAACGTCCAAGTGTTCGTCAGGGATGTCCTTGTTTTTTTTGATTATGGGTCAAGGACGTCTAAGTGTTAGGCATGCCCAAGTCCTGCCTTCGCTACGCCTCCGACACCCCCTCTTGAAATTTGGACGTCCTTGCGACAGACTACAGTTAGAGACGTCCAAAATTGGGTTTTGATTATACTGATTTGGATGTCTCTGAAAGAAGGACGTCCATCTTCTGATTTATGTTGAAAGATGGACGTCCTTCTCTTTTGAAAATGAGCCCAATAGTGAGACCAAACAGAAATAAATAAGTCTGGTTAGTTAAGAGTCATGCCAGTTGTATGAAAGATTGAAAAAATAGATACATAATTTTCTTTAAAGAAAATTTAAAGGAAAGTACATTCTGAAAGTGAGATTTATGAAATAATTTGAGAGTGAGAAAAATATTTCAAACAGGAGTTCTTTTATGGAGAGCTGCATGTTAAAAATAAGTGCTGGTAGTAATTTTTTCCAAGATAAAGAGAAACGTGTGCTGGAAGAATTCAATGAATAGCATATTTCTCTACTGAAAATCCTGTTCTTAAAAACAAATTAATTTTCTGTAAACTGAGAAGTTGTATGGAAGTGGATGTTTGAATGTTCCAGCTGAGACTCCTGCTAAACACTCCCTGTTAGTCAGGAAATAAGTATAAAGACAGCCAGGTTCATGCAGTGAAGGGTTTTAAAATCATCCTTTATTTTCATTAGCTAATGCTTAACCGTAGAATAGTTTTTACTTAGGAGCCTTTTTACTAAGGCATGGGAGGGCTAACGCATGGGTAGCACATGCCAAATTGGCACTACCACCCGGCAGTAATTCTGAGTTTGGCATGCGCTGAATCCTGTGGAACAAAATAATTTTCTACTTTCTACCGCAGAGGGTGTTCCCAGCGGTAATTAGCAGTTGCCGTACACTGCATGATTACTGTGTGGGTAGGACGTGAGGCCTTATCACTTGGTCAATGGGTGGTGGAAAGGGATCAGGCAGTAAATAGGTGAGCGCTAATTTTAATTTCAGCGCATGCCTATTTCTAGGCCCATTTAAAAAAAATCTCTTTTTCCCAGCTGTGGTAAAAAAAATGGCCCAGGGCATGCCCAAAGCACTTTCCCCACACTACTGCAAGCCACTTTTTACCATGGCTTAGTAAAAGGACCCTTTAGGCAGTAACCACATGGACACTTAGGGCCTTGTTTACTAAGGTGCGCTATCATTTTTGGCACATACTAAAATTAGCACTTGCTAAACGCTAGAGACACCCATATATTCCTATGGGTGTATCTAGCATTAGTGCATGCTAATTTTTAGTGTGCACTAAAAATGCTAGCGCGTATAGCACGGCTTAGTAAACAGGGGCCTTAGTCTCTTTTATTGATTTGAATTTAAAGTTAGAAATAGGTACAAGAAGATGAATAAAGCTTGAAGAATGAAGTCCAAGACAGATAAAGAAAAAGAAGTAATTAAAGCAAGAAACAGATAAGTGGAAGAACACAGAATACACATGGACATTTAATTTTCCACAACAGAGAAAAAAAAAAAACCATGAGCTCAGTGCATACACAAACTAACACAGAAAGACATACTTACCTGATAGCCTGAGTACACCACTGAAATCAATAATAATATTCTGGAGTTAATAATAAATTAAAACAAATACCTGTTGTTTTTTTTAATTAGTTTATGTAACTGGCTCCAGTATTAGTGTGGAAAAAGGTGAACATTGTAATTGATATTTGAAAGTGTTAATATCTTTTAATACATTTTAAACATTTTAACTTACTTTTTAATGCTTTTTAACTTTTTAAACATTTTAATCTGGTTTTAATGGTTTTTTTTAAACATATTGATGCTAATATATTTTTTAAAGAAAATATAAAGTGCAATAAACAGCTTTTTGCAGAAATCTACTTCTGTAACACACCATTAAGAATCGTGTAACATTTCTCTGATTCTTAAATCTTAATTAACCTGAATTTCCTTCAGATTGGAGTTAGCCATCTGAATGAGGTCCATTTATTTAATGTATTCCCCTCATTCCTGAGAGACAGGATTTGGTCTGAGGTATATCAGTCATTGCATTGATTGAATTTTGGGCAGTAAGACCAGTCTTGATTCCAGAAAGGCAGGGTTGCATTTCCATCCAGCCTGTGCCCCCTTTCTCTTCATCCAGCGTTTACCCTCTGTATCCCTCCTCCCCTAACCCCTCCATCATTACTGCTCCTGTTTGTCCAGACTAACAGCAGTGCAGCAGTGAAACAAAGGTAAAGCAATTGCAGGGCTGCTTGTTCATACTCAGGGCTGCTGATCCCACCCCCCTCTGACATCACTTCTTGTTCTGCGGCAAAGTCAGCAGCCACGACGAATATGAACAGTGTGGTCACATGATCTGTTTTTTTTTTTTTTTTTTTTTTGCTGCCACTACTGAATAAGCAACAGCAGTGGTGGTGGTGGGGTGTCCTGCACTCTCTGGGTTTTTGGGTGCCATGGCACCCATGGCTCCCCCTGTTCTGATGCCTATGTACTGCTCACAAAGAGTATGGCTTCTCAGGGTTTCCATTCAGTTTTTGTTTGCATGTTTCTGTTTCTAATTTATGTTCCTTCAATCCGTGTTAGGTAAGAGTCCATCTATGTTCTGTATGTATGACTGAGGTGAGGTATTCTAACTAGTGTGTATAATTTCTGCGTGTGGGAATATAGAAGGTGTAATGGTGTTCAATATCTGCAGCACTGACCTTTTCTTTTTTTGTTTAATTTTGAAAAGCACTCAATAAAGAAAACAAGGCATTACTACCACATTCCAAAATAAAGCGAAAAAGAGGGGCATAATCAAATGGCGCCAGCCAAATTGATGGCCGGCCATCTTTGGGGCTGGCGCCATAAGCGGGCCGAGCCAAGCATATTTTCGAAATATGCTTGGTGCCAGCCAAATCGCTTGCCGGGTTTACAACAGGATTGTTGGCGGATCGCCGGGTTTATATGAGATGGCCGGCTTTGGTTTTCAGCCATAATGGAAACCGGGCCTGGCCATCTCAAACCCGGCAAAATGCAAGGCATTTGGCCATGGGAGGAGCCAGCATTTGTAGTGCACTGGCCACCCTCACATGCCAGGACACCAGCCGGGCACCCTAGGGGGCACTTACAAAAATTTAAAAAACAAAAATAGCTTCCAGGTGCATAGCACCCTTACCTTGTGTGCTGAGCCCCCCAAATCTCCCCCAAAACCCACTTGCCACAACTCTACACCATTACCATAGGCCTAAGGGGTGAAGGGGGGCACCTATATGTGGGTACAGTGGGTTTTGGGGGGTTTGGAGGGCTCTACATTAACCACCACAAGTGGAACAGGTAGGGGGGGATGGGCCTGGGTCCACCTGCCTGAAGTGCACTGCACCCACTAAATACTGCTCCAGGGACCTGCATACTGCTGTCAAGGAGCTGGGTATGACATTTCAGGCTGGCATACAGGCTGGCCAAAAATGTTTAAGTTTTTTTTGGGGGTGGGGGGTGGGACGGGGTTGGTGACCATTGGGGGAGTAAGGGGAGGTGATCCCCGCTTCCATCCAGTGGTCATCTGGTCAGTTGGGGCACTTTTTTCAGACTTGGTCCTATAAATAAATGGACTAAGTCTGGCTGGCGAAATGCTCGTTCGAGCCGGCCTCTTTTTTTCCATTATAAGGCGAAGCCGGCCATCTCATATCCACGCCCCATCCCGCCTCCCGTCCCGTCTTTGCTACCCTACCAACATGCCCCTTTGAAAGTTGGCTGGCACTGCGACAAAACAGCAGTTGAAGCCGGCCAAAATCGACTTTCGATAATACCGATTTGGCTGGGATCAGGAGATCGCCAGCGATCTCCCGCTTTATGTCGGAAGATCGCTGGCGATCCCTTTCGAAAATAAGCCAGAACGTGTCGTTCACCGCCGTTGTCTTGACTTTCTTTGTACACAACCTATTCTTAACCCACTCCAATCTGGTTTTCGCCCTCTTCACTTTACTGAAACTGCACTTACCAAAGTCTCTAATGACCTGCTACTGGCTAAATCTAGAGGTCTCTATTCTATCCTTATCCTTCTTGACCTATCTGCTGCTTTTGACACTGTTAACTTCACTATACTTCTGGATACGCTGTCCTCTCTTGGATTCCAGGGCCCTGTCTTTCCTGGTTCTCCTCTTACCTCTCACTTCATTCTTTCAGTGTTCACTCTAGTGGATCCTCTTCAACTTCCATCCCGCTTTCTGTTGGTGTGCCTCAGGGTTCTGTCCTTGGACCTCTCCTTTTCTCTATCTATACCTCTTCCCTTGGTACCCTGATTTCATCCCATGGCTTTCAATACCATCTTTACGCTGATGACTATCAGATCTACATCTCCACCCCTGAAATCTCAACCTCGATCCAGGACAAAATCTCAGCCTGCTTGTCCAACATTGCTGCTTGGATGTCTCAACGCCATCTAAAGCTCAACATGTCCAAAACTGAACTTCTCATTTTTCCCCCTAAACCCAACTCCCCTCTTCCCCCTTTCTCTATCTCTGTTAATGGCTCTCACATCCTCCCTGTCTCCTCGGCTCGTAACCTTGGAGTCATCTTTGATTCCTCTCTCTCCTTCTCTGCGCATATTCAACAGATCGCCAAAACCTGTCATTTCTTTATCTACAATTTTAGCAAAATTCGCCCCTTCCTTTCTGAATATGCTGCCAGAACCCTTATCCACACCCTTGTCACCTCTTGCTTGGACTATTGCAATTTACTTCTCACTGGTCTTCCGCTCAGCCATCTCTCTCCTCTCCAATCTGTCCAAAATTCTGCAGCACAACTTATTTTCCGCCAGAATCATTACACCCACACTAGCTCACTCCTCAAGTCACTTCCCTGGCTCCCTGTCCGCTTCCGCATTCAGTTTAAACTTCTCGTACTGACCTTTAAATGCATCCACTCTGCAGCCCCCCATTACCTCTCCACTCTCATCTCTCCCTACATTCCTCCCCGTGAACTCCGCTCACTGGCAAATCTTTCTTGTCGTCCCCCTTCTCCTCCACTGCTAACTCCAGACTTCGTTCCTTTTCCCTCGTGGCACCTTATGCCTGGAATAGACTTCCTAGACCTATACGTCTAGCTCCATCTCTACCTGTTTTCAAATCTATGCTGAAAACCCACCTTTTCACTGCTGCTTTTTAGCTCCCATTACTTTCCTCACCCGTAACTGTCTTGTCTATCTATATTATTTAGATTGTAAGCTCTTTTGAGCAGGGACTGTCTCCAGAGCCGTGCCTAGGGTCTCTGGCGCCCCCCTGCAGCCTATCAGTTGGCGCCCCCCCCTGCAGACTATCAGTTGGCAGCGGCGGCGCCCCCCCCCCCCCCCCCCCGTGAAAATGATCGCTCACCACTTGTCACACTGACAGGAATTGTCAGCATATTCTTAGAAACAAATTGCTATACATTGCAAAATAAGATAGCAGATGTAAATTCTCAAAGTGGACATATTCCAAACACTAAAATGAAAATAAAATGATTTTTTTTCTACCTTTGTTGTCTGGTGACTTTCTTTTTCTGATCATGCTGGCCCAGTATCTGATTCTGCTGCTATCTGTCCTCTTAACTCCGTTTCCAGGGCTTCCTTTCCATTTATTTCTTTCCTTTCCTCCTTTCTTCTTCATTTCTGGTCCTCAGCTTCTGCCTATTTTCTTCATCCATGTGCAGTTTTTCTCCTCTCTTCCTTTTCCCTCATTTCATCTCCTTCATCTCTCTTCCCTCCCCTCTGTGTCCAGCAATTTCTCCTCTCTCCCTGAGCCCTGCCCTCCCAATCCATGCCCAGCCATGCTCCTCTGTCCCCTGCCCCCTCCATTCATCCTTTTCCAGCAATTCCCCTCTCTCCCTGAGCCCTGCCCTCCCAATCCATGCCCATCCATGCTCCTCTGTCCCCTGCCCCCTCCATTCATCCCTTTCCAGCAATTCCCCTCTCTCCCTGAGCCCTGCCCTCCCAATCCATGCCCATCTATGCTCCTCTGTCACCTGCCCCCTCCATTCATCCCTATCCAGCAATTCCCTCTCTCCCTGAGCCCTGCCCTGCAATCCATATCCATCCATGCCCATCTGTCCCCTCCATTCATCCCTATCCAGCAATTCCCCTCTCCCTGCCCTCCCAATCCATGCTCATCCATGCTCCTCTGTCCCCTGCCCCCTCCATTCATCCCTTTCCAGCAATTCCCCTCTCTCCCTGAGCCCTGCCCTCCCAATCCATGCCCATCCATGCTCCTCTGTCCCCTGCCCCTCCATTCATCCCTTTCCAGCAATTCCCCTCTCTCCCTGAGCCCTGCCCTCCCAATCCATGCCCATCCATGCTCCTCTGTCCCCTGCCCCCTCCATTCATCCTTTTCCAGCAATTCCCCTCTCTCCCTTCCATGACCCCCCCTCGCATCCATGCTCCTCTCTCTCCCATGTCCCAGCCTGGCCCGCCCTCTTCTCCCCCCCTTCGCATCCATGCCCCCCCCTTTGCATCCTTGCTGTCGTTTCTCCCCTGCCCTCCCACTCCCATTGTTCAACTGCCCACCCTCTTCTCTTCCCTCAACATCCCTTTTCTTTTTTTTTTTCTTTTTAAATTTACCTCCGTGGCGGCGGTTCCGGCAGCGCAGCGTCAGGGAAAGAGGCGGCGCTCCCGATGTCTAGCCTTCCCTTCGCTGTATTCTGCCTTCTTCTGACGTCATACTTGACGTCGGGAGCGCCGCCTCCTTCCCTGACGCTGCGCTGCCGGAACCGCCACCAGGGAGGTAAATTTAAAAAGAAAAAAAAAGAAAAGGGATGTTGGGGGGAGGTGAGCATGGTGCGGCGGCGCCCCCCTGCCATGCTTACCTCGCTTACCGGGTTAGCACGGCCCTGACTGTCTCTTTGTATCAGGTGTTCAGTGCTGCATGCATCTGGTAGCGCTATACAAATGCTAATAATAATATTAAAAGTCTCCAATTAACAGCTAAGGGCCTCTTTTACAAAGCTGCGCTACCAATTTTCAGTTCCTATGGGCTTCTTCTCATTTGCCATGCAGGAATCACCAGCGTGGCTTTGTAAAAGAAGCCCTAAGGGCCCTTTTTACTAAGCAGCATTATAGGCGCGTTAATGTTTTTAACGTGTGTTAACCATGTACATGCCTACAGTATCCTTATAGGCGCCTACATGGTTAGTGCGCGCGCTAAGTGTAGGCATGCTAAAAACGCTAACACACCTTAGTAAACAGGGCCCTAAATGTATTGAGGTCTAACCATCATCCACCCTTCCATCACACCACTGTATCAGAAGTAACATTTTTATTGGCAAGAAATTTTTCCAGATGGGATGGATCAACCGCAGAAAGATTTCCTCTTTAGCAAGGCCTTGAGACCTCAAGGCAAGAAATGACTTGCAATGCAACTGAGTGACATTTGCCACATCTGAAAACATTTGAATCTTTTGACCACAAAACATAAAATCTTTTCATAACCATCATCTTATCTTACTCATTAGTAAAAGTGAGCAAGAGTAAAGCCTTAGTAGAAATAAATCATTGCAGCTCAGTTTTGACTGAGCAGGCTTGTTCTTTCGTGGAGTTGCAGTAGCCCATCCCGAATAGGTGCTTGGTTGAATTGACAGCCAGTTCAGTGTGTTGAGAGAAATATTGTTTCTGGCTGCTGTTAAAGCTTGGCTGTACTTTGTCATGTGTTAGTCAAAATTCCTGTATCACATAATACTTGAATAACAAACAACAATTTTATCCCAGCTAGTAGGTGAATGCTGACATTGTTTCAATTTACAGACTGGCCATCCAGTTCTTTCCACCTCTCAAACAGAAGATAATCCCATGAGAGAAAATCAAATACAGAATCACATTCTTACACAGTCTCAGGTGCTCTGTAGTTCTAATACCAATTCAAATATGACATTTGTACTTCTGACTACCCCCTTTCCTAGGCTGCATTTTAATGACTTTGAATTAATATGTACTTAACTGACCTGTGAGCTTTGCTTTAATCTTTATTATTGCAGCAAATATTAAAAACTGGCTCTGCTTCCCTAAAGGATCCTTTTATATTAAAAAGTAAAGTTATCAGAAGTTACTGTTGTCTATCACATAGTCCAGCTTGCAAAAAGAGATAGCTGGGGGGAGATATGACAGAGATAAAAAAAAAAATCCTGACTAGAATAGAGCAGGTAAATACAAATCTATTGTTTATTCTTTTAAAAAAAACAAACAAAAACTAAGGGACAGAGCATGAAATTACAAAGTAGTGCATTTAAAACAAATAGTAAAAAATTGTTTTTCACTCAATGCAGAGTTAATTTAATTTAAATTTTTTTAAGGGAAGGGACTTGATATTCCACCTTTCTGTGGTTACAATCAAAGTGGTTTATATATTATATAGAGACTAGTAAAAAAGCCCCGCTTCTGATGCAAATGAAACGGGGGCTAGCAATGGTTTCTTCTGTGTGCATGTGGGAGTGTGTGTGTCCCTACCCTCTGGCCTCTCTCCCCTCCCCCCTCTGAGTCCTTCACTGTTACAGAGCCAGCGATTTGATTTCGTGCTCTGCTGTTTTCCTTCACTGACTGTGTTACAGAGAGGGCGGGGCAGACACTCATAGGGAAACCAGATATCTCGCCCCCTTCACACTTCCGGCTGGAGGCTTCATAGAACGTTGGTGTTGCCTTTTATATAGAGAGATACTTGTAACATAGTAGATGACAGCAGAAAAAGACCTGCACGGTCCATCCAGTCTGCCCAACAAAGATAAACTCATATGTGCTACTTTTTGTGTATATCTGACCTTGATTTCTATCTGCCATTTTCAGGGCACAGACCGTAGCACTAGTCCCGCCTCCCGACCACTAGCCCTGCCTCCCACCACAGGCTCTGCCACCCAATCTCTGCTAAGCTTCTGAGGATCCATCCCATTCCTTCTGAACAGGATTCCTTTTATGTTTATCCCACGCATGTTTGAATTTCATTACCGTTTTCATCTCCACCACCTCCTGCCGGAGGGCATTCCAAGTATCTACCACTCTCTCCGTGAAAAAATACTTCCTGACATTTTTCTTGAGTCTGCCCCCCTTCAATCTCATTTCATGTATTTTGTACCTGGGGAAGTGGAAGATTAAGGGGGTCTTTTACTAAGCTGCAGCAGCGTTTTTAGCTTGTGAGAGAAATCAGCTGGCGGTAAACGCCAAGAGGCCCATTATATTCCTACTAGCCGTTGAGCCCGTTAAAACGGGCTAGTATGGGGTTTTTCCAAGGCCCCCTCCCCTCGCCGCTGCAGGTCTCCCCCCCGAGGTCACCACTACTGGTCCCCCCCCCAGAGTCGGTGGCGCCGCCGCCGCCACCCCTCCACCCGGCCCGGGCCTGCTCTTTGCTATTGAACTTACATTGCCGAAACACAGCACACAGATCAGCAGAGCTCCCGTCGGCCTTCCTTCTCTGCCTGTGTCCTGCCCTCGTGTGACGTAACGTCGGCAAGGGCGGGACACAGGCAGGAAGGAAGGCCGACGGGAGCTCAGCTGATCTGCCTGCTGCGTGTCGGCGATGTAAGTTCAATACCGAAGAGAGTGCTCTGGCTGGGTGGAGGGGGCGGCGGCGGCGACTCCGGGTGGGGGGAGCGGTAGCGACGTTGGTGGTTCCCTCCCTCCTCTTCATGCAGTTTCCCTCTCTGTCCCGCCCCCGTCATCACATATTGACGTGGGGGCGGGACAGAGAGGGAAGTCTCTACTGCGCATTTGCGGGTGAGTACGGTCACTCGCCATTTATATGTTTGATGGGGCATTCAACAGTATTAAAGCCTACTGCACTAACCACTAGGCTACTTCGGTTAAGCTTTGGAACCTATTGCTGGAGGCTGTGGTAAAAGCAGCTAGCGAGTTGAATTTAAAAAAAGGTTTGGACATGTTCCTGAAGAAAAAAAATCAATAGACTATTAAGGTAGACCGTTGAAGAGCTGCTGCTGATCCCTGGAGCTAAGAAGAACGGAATCTTGCTACTTTTTGGGATCCTGACAGGTACTTGTGACCTGGATTGGCCACTGGTTACTGGGCTTCATGGAGCTTTTGTCTGCACACACTTGACATACTGCCAATCACAGCAAAGTGGTTCACATTCCAACAGGTATTAATAAATTATTAATGAGAAAGGTGAACCCCCTCCCTAACATTGAGTAAAAAGGAGAGTGATAGAACAAGTGGAGAAAGTGGAAAAGGAAATTTAGGGGCCCTTTTACCAAAGGGCAGTAGGGCCGGGGAGTGCCTAAGTAGGAAGTGGTAAGGACTCCAGCTGTAAATGGCTGCTTGGAAATTTTTTAATTATTGCATGGCCATTTACTGGCCTTTTAAAAAAAAGGTCTTTTACCAGCAGCAATCAAAAGTGGTCTCAGCACGTGGCAATCCCATGTGCTGACGCCACCACAGGCCACCTTTAACCTTTGTTTGGTAAAAGGGCCCCTTGGTGTTGTGAGGATAGCATTTGAGTAGTGAATATGTGGTGGAAGAGCCAGCTTTTAATCTGTTTTTTTTTAAATATTTTAGTAGATCTAATTGCTAATGGCAATGTGTTCCATAGTTTAGTACCTGCGTAATTAAAGACTGTCTCCAGTGTAATATCTAATTTTGAACAGAAAGGCAGGGGAAGATGTAGTAGAGCAGCTTGTGAGGCCTGTAGTGTCTGTGAAGGGGTTAGAGGACTAACAGATTTGTTAGTGGAGGAGTAGCCTAGTGGTTAGTGCAGTGGACTTTGATCCTTTAGACCTGGATTTGATTCCCACTGTAGCTCCTTGTGACTCTGGGAAAGTCACTTAACCATCCATTGCTACTATGTAAACTGCTTTGAATGTAGTTCCAAAAACCACAGAAAGGCAGTGGATTTTGCAGCTATTTTCCTTTTCCTTTCCTTTCCTCTTATGTAATCTGGATCAAGGGGAGAGGGCCTTTGTGAACCATGGAAAGAAGTTTGAAGTGGATACGTGTGAAGACTGGGAGCTAATGTTCAGAAATTAATACGGGTGAAACATGATTATGAAGTAATTTGACTCCAGTTGATTGTACTAACTATAATCGTTTGAGAGATGTCAGTGGTAAATCTGAGTGCAGAGACTTGCAATAATCCAGGTGGGTGATTACCAGGGAAAGGATAATGTCAGAATTGACTTCACATGGTAGGAATTTTTAAAAATATTTGCATATCCTAAAAAAATAAAAATCTCCTGCTGTAAAATATTGTTTTTCCACAAGAATAGTGTCTAATAATTATGACATGTAATTTTCTGCTCTATAAAACTCATCAGTGCTTCACTAAAGCAAATCAAAGGGTATTTGTGTATTTCCAAATAAAATGTGAAAATCACTGAGATGCTAGCACATTCTGTGTACCAATACACAATATACTAACATTTCGTTTTAGCTCAACAACGCAGAAGCATAAGATCTCATGGTTTCCCTCTTCCTAAGCATCCTGTAGGTAATCTGGAGGGTTTATCCAGATGGTATTTTCTCAGAGGTGAAGGCAGTGTCAGTTAAAGAAAAGGTACCAGGTTGTGGATAATGACAGTCTTCACAATCCACTGCACCTGCAATGAAGAAAAGGAAACAAGTTAATAAAAGCTCTAGTGTAGTTGGATTTTAAAAAGATTTGAACAAAATAGTGGTGAAAAAGCCCGTAAACCGTTATTGAGTTAGATTTGGGGAAAGTCACTACTTATCCTTGGGGATAGCTAGCATGGAATCTAGCTCCTTTTTGAGATCCTGTCATGTACTTGTGACCTGATTTGGCCACTGTTAGAAACAGGATGTTGGGCTTGATGGACCTTTGGTGTGACCCAATATGGCAGTTCTTATGGTCAAAAGAACTTTTGGTTACCTGTTGTGAACAGGCAGAAAGTCATGACTGGGTGAAGGTCCCTCTACTGCTGACATTAAAATTTTTTTTTTCTCAAATTATCACCTTTGTCTTCTTAAGTCAGGCCCTAATGATTATATATATATATATATATATATATATATATATATATATATATATATATATATATATATATATATATATATATATATATATATATATATATTGTAAAGGGGGGGGGGGTCCGCTTCCTCCTCTTGGGTGGAGCCAGCAAGCCTGCGGGGCTCCCAGGGTTCCTGGAGAGAATACTGCTGATACTGGAACTCAGGGCGAAAATATTTTATTGTCAAGGCAATTTCATACAAAAATTTCATCCTAATTAATTCTTCATAACAAAAGGTACAGCCCTCTTAATATAATCTTCAAAAGAAAAAGGTACTCATAAGATAATCTTCAAAAGAAAAAAAGGTACAGTCCCGGTCCCAAAATCCCTCAGCAAACGCTCAGCTCCTGAAGACCTCAGGTCTTCTATTAGGGCATTAGCTTTCCCTTCCCCCTCCTTCAGAAGGGTTTAGTAAGAGTTCAGCACACTTCCAATATAGCACAACAGTTCAGAACAAATCTTCATGGACAGTCTTTGCACATCAAACCAATACCACAAATCACCTGCCTTTTCACAGCACAGAGGGACCCTGTAGGGAGCAGAGTTGGCAGTTTCTTCCACCTCTCAGCACCACGCCTGATGTGGCCTCCTCCACTGCCTTCAAGTGCTGGGCAGGGCAACCTTTGAATTCTCCCACTCCATGGTAGCTGGCTCCTCTCCCTTGGGCAGCTCTAGTGACAGACTCCTTCCTTCCTCCACATACTCCATGGAATCTCTCTCTCCCTGCGACTCTCCTCCCTTTTGGTGACTGAGAGCCTCCAGGAAATCTGCTCTCCTGTTCTCACAGCTGGGGGGAATTATATACTGATGGCAAAGCCAGGGAAACTGAGCTTCATCCTTCCCTCGTCCTCTAGTGGGGAAGGGAGTAACAGGCTCACCCTGCCTCGAGCCATTGCTCCCCCTGCTGGGACTGGGAATCCATTCCATCTTTTTAGGACTACTCTCCTCACTCATTCTTGCAAGGACTTCTGGGACCCGTAGTTCTGGGCTCAACTGCTTCACTGGGGAATCTCTGGGGCTTGCCTTATCACAATATTTAGACCCACTAGCTGAGAAATCTCAGATAGGATTTAACATATTGGTTTAATAAGGGCTCATTTATAAGCCTACATCCTTGGAATCTTGTACTGTATAACTGTGCATCTCATACAGCCAGATGGAAAACAACTTTTAATGAGCTTTCCTTTTGCCTAAAGACAGCCCATATAAGAAATCCCCCGGATTTTATATGTCACGCCTAATGTTCTGTGCCAAAATCCAAGCATTTTCTATAACAATGCGCGTAACTTAATTGGCTTAACATGCTAATCAGCATTGATAACAGCACTTAACAAACAATAATGAACACTAATTGGCAATAATTAGAATTTATGTGCACAATTCGGTAAGTGTATTCTGTAATACAGTGTGTCTAAATTCTAATGTGCACAGTCAAAAAGGGGCACGGTTAAAGGCAGGGAAATGGGTGTTTTGTGGGCTTTTCAAAATTTACGTGCACTGTTATAGAATATGCCCCACTGTGCCAAAATGTATATGCCAGTACTTACACCAGGTTCCTTGGTGTAAATGGATGTACATAGTTCTAGGGGCTGGGATATCAACTAAGTGTATTGTACATACTGCGGCTAGATCTAGGTGCCACTTATAGAATACGCTTAGGTGGAAATTTGTTATGTGTGGATTTTTCAGGCGCCATATATAGAATCTGGCCCAATGTGTCCACAATGACATCAAACAAATTACTCTAGTCACCTAGTTTAAAAAATTTGCAGGTCATGGGCTAATGTTCCCATTAGTGGGCAGTACCTGCAAAAGGTTAATGCAGGAGCACTTTCTATCTCCTATTTAGGAGGTGCTAGGTGATCCCCGTCTGTGTTATCCAGTTAGCGTGTGTTAATTAAAACTGGATAACACAGGAATGCGCATGATCCACCCATGACACAACCCCTCTGAAATATATTTTTTAAATGGGTAATGCATGGGTTAGCACAGGCAAACAGGCAAAATACTGCAAAACTCTTTAATGTGTTGTGAAGTACCCTGTTAGTGTGCATTATCCGTGCATTAATGGCTTAATGCCATTTAGTAAAAGGGCCCCTTAGCTCTCAATGTACTCCTTAAGGTTTGTAAGTGTAAGATATCACTGGCATAAAGAAAAGCTACATCATCACATACATGAGAGTTAAAAATATGAAAACTAGATCATAAGGTCCATTGACCTCAGCATCTTGTCTTTGACAGTGGCCAGTCCTAGTTAGGGGTACCTAGCAGGTCACAAAAATTTGATCTATTTCTCTTAGCTTTTTTCCAGGGATGAACAATGGCTGTACCAAGTCTATCTAACTAATAATTTTTAAGTCTTTTTTTCTGCAGGAACTTATATAGTGGAGGAGTGGCCTAGTGGTTAGGGTGGTGGACTTTGGTCCTGAGGAAATGAGTTCAATTCCCACTTCAGGCACAGGTAGCTCCTTGTGACTCTGGGCAAGTCACTTAACCCTCCATTGCCCCATGTAAGCTGCATTGAGCCTGCCATGTGTGGGAAAGTGCGGGGTACAAATGTAACAAAAAAAGGCATGGTAGACTCTACGCACATGCAGCATTTGCCAAAACGTGACTACTGCCAGGCTAGCATGCCCCCTGATGGTAATTTCAGATTTGGCCCGTGCCCATACCACCAGGATAAATTATTTGTTATTTCCTACCGCACATGGCATTTCCAGTGTTAATTGGCAGTTGGCGCATGTTGATAGGTCACCACGCATGTAGTGCATGAGCTCTTACTGCTAGATCAATGGGTGGCGTTAAGGGCTCAGGCCATAGATAGGCATGTGCTGGTTTCAATTTTACCACAGGCCCTTTTCCTGGCCTACCAAAAAAACCCTTATTCCCAGATGCGGTAAAACCAGGCCCGGTGTGCACCAAAAGCACGTGCCCACACTACTGCAGGCCACTTTTTAATGCGGCTTAGTAAAAGGACCCCACAGTAACATAGTAAATGACAGCCGATAATGACCTGAATGGTTCATCCAGGCTGCCCAACAGTCACACTCATTATCAATTCATGATTAAACCAATTAATTTGATATAAAATGATCATGGCCTTTCTTTGGTATTTCTGGGACATAGACTGTAGAAATCTGCCCTGCACTATCCTTATGTTCCAACTACTGGAGTTACCGTCAAAACCCACTCCAGCCTATCTGAATCCATCTTGTCATTTACGAGACACAGACTGTAAAAGTCTGCTCAGTACTGTCCTAACCTTCCAGCTACTGGAGTTGCTGTCAAAGCCCTCTCCAGCCCATCCTAACCCAGATTGCCATATACTGGACACAGACTGTACAAGTCTGCCCAGAACCAGCCTTGGTTCTTCACAGCTAGAGTCGCCATCTAAGCACCACTTGACACATCAACACACATGCAGCCATTTAAGGTTTTTTTTTTTGTAATACCATCCATTTTCTAATTAGAGATTCTCTGTGTTCATCCCACGCCTTTTTGAGTTCTATCACAGCTTTTGTCTCTATCATTTCCCTCAGGAGAGCATTCCAAGCATTGACCACCCTCTTAGTGAAACAGAATTTATTGGCATTACCGTTACCCTTCTCTGGAAAACATTTGTTTTTATATTAATACTTTCAAGTGTTTAAAAGTCTGTATCATAAAGGAAAGAAAGGACAGGGGAGATATGATACAATCTCCCCTGTCCCTTCTTTCCATTTGTTTTTATATTAATACTTTCAAGTGTTAAAGTCTGTATCATAAGAGGAAAGAAGGGGCAGGGGAGATATGATACAATCTCTCCTGTCCCTTATTTCCTCTAGGATATACATATTTAGGTCTTCCAGTCTCTTCTCATACGTCTTTTGGCAGAAGCCCATATCATATTCGTCTCCTTCCTCTAGACTGAGTAAGGTATGGCCTCCAAAACTGCTCAATACGCCAAAGGATCTTTTTACAAAGCTGCGGCAAAAGGGGGCCTGCACTGGCAAGCATGCGTGTTTTTGATGCGCGTCAAGGCCCCCTTTTACCACAACTTAAGTTGTGCGTACAAATCCACTCGTATTCTGGGTTTGCATGTGTAACTTAATTACTTAACAAGCCATTCAATGCCAGTAATTACCACTTAACAAGCAATTATTGACACTGATTGGCATGAGTTAGAATTTACACTCAGAACTGTCTATCCAAATTCTATAACGTGATGCAAGAAAATTCTAAGATGCATATTTGAAAAGGAGGCGTGATCATGGGCATTTCTAAAATCTATGTGCGTTGTTATAGAATACCAAACAGTAGAGAAGAAAGAGGAACCTCTTGCAGATGGTGTCCAGGAGGAATCTTTATTAAACAACAATCTTCAATAAACAATCAAAGGGGACCCGACACGCTGCATGTTTTGGCCTGCTTCAGGGGTCTAAACAATTATATAACATAAAAACATAATGAATAAAAATAATAGTACAGAGGTCTAAAAAATAAATTCATAATCAATAAAATAATGATAGAGTATCAATAAAATAATAGTACAGAGGTATAAAACATAAAAACATAATCAATAAAAATAATGATACAGTATCAATGGAATTAAAAATGTATAAAAAATACATACCTAGGAATCTAACATGTCAAACATATTCCCAGATAAGTCATGAAACCAAATCTCCTATTAGTAATCTAAATATTATGCACAAAAGATAAATGAATGAAAGAAATGAACTTTGAATCTTAAATAAATAACAAATTAATGTAAGTATAAAAATTGTATCAATATGCATATATATAAAGAGACATCAAGATATGTGTCTAAAAATATAAATATATAAATACACAAAAAATATGTATGCACAAAAATTATATAACTTAACAAAGAGGTAAAAATAAGAGACCTGGTCTAAAAATAAAGATATATCATGCAAATATCAAATGCGTAAAAATATAATACAAAAATCGATTAAAATTGCCATTAAATACATAGAAAACCATAAGCATAGATATATTCTGCAAATATCACTTGGAATAACCTTTAAATACATGTAAAAAAACATGGTCTGGGAACATAAATATATCATGCATATTAGTTCAAGTTACCATAAAAAAACATAACATATACCTCTGTACTATTATTTTATTGATACTCTATCATAATTTTTATTGATTATGATTTTATTTTTTAGACCTCTGTACTATTATTTTTATTCATTATGTTTTTATGTTATATAATTTTTTAGACCCCTGAAGCAGGCCGTTAGGGCCAAAACACGCAGCGTGTTGGGTCCCTTTTGATTGTTTATTGAAGATTATTGTTTAATAAAGATTCCTCCTGGACACCATCTGCGAGAGGTTCCTCTTTCTTCTCTACTGTTTTATGCTTGGTGCTTTCTCTCAGTGGAGTCTTTCTTCTGTTTGTGTTTGTTATAGAATACACCCGGTCCATGCATAATTTAGGCACCGGCATTTATACCAAGTTTTACTTGTCATAACTGCCCGCGACTAAATTTAGTTGGTGATGTATTCTGTACACTGCATGGAAACTCAGGCTTATTCTGTAAAGTATGCCTAAATTTAGGTGTACTTAATAGAATACACTTAGGCGTATTTTGTTTTGGCGCTGACTTTTTAGGCGTGATAAATAGACCGACATGGTGGATGAAATTGGAATGTAAGAGCATGTTTCAGGTGGCATAAATACTGGTGCCCAAATTTCGGCATGGGAATGGGCTCTAAGCGCTAAACTATAAAGAGCACTCAACTTGGAGCACTCTATATAGAATAACGCTCCACACCTATTTTTAAAACAACAGGGATGTTGAATAGGTAAATATGAGGTTAAGAGTTAAAAACAAGCTAATAAAGATGAGCTTTTAGCCTGGATTTGAATAGGGCCAGAGACAAAACAATGATGTACTATCTCAGGAAGTCTATTCCAGGTGTACAGCACAGCAATGTAAGGAACAGACTGGCAGATGCACCAAAGTCCCAGTAAAGCACTGATCGCTATTTCCACCTCAGTAGAAATTTCCGAGTTGGAAATAGTGAAGGATGCTCAGTAGAAACGAGATGCAGATGAGCTGCTCACAAAAACAGCGAGCAGTTTGGCAGGGAGGAAGCCAATTGGTCATCAGAGCATGCGCAGAACAGCCAGTCACTAAAGGGTATGTTTACTAAGGTGTGTTAGCAATTTTAACGTGCCTTTAAAGTTAAGGCGCATTAAACACTAATACGCCAATACATTCCTATAGGCACATTAGCGTTTGACGCAGGTTAGCATTTAATGCACGTTAAAAATGCTAACGCACGGAGGTCACGTGATGCGCTAGAGGGCTCAGGACGTGTTTTCTGTGCTCTCTGAGGCTCCTCCGTTAATCTTCACCAACTACCTGATTAAAACTTAGAATTTCGGTCTTAAATTGACAGCGGACTAACAAGAACTCCTAATGGATAAATTTGTGGAACCGCAAACCAAAAGCCTACCCGCTAGAGGCGCAAAGAGGGAAAAAGAAAAAACTAAAGCGCTGAACGGCGACGAAGAACACGCCAAGAGCGATAATGCTACTTTTACCCCGAAACAATTAAAGCAACTTACGGATGCGGTGGGGTTAGCACTGGCTCCAAAGTTTGAACAATTGGCGTCCCAGATCGCTACGTTGACGGCCTCACAGGCGGACACCACGGGCCGCACAGGAGAACTCGAGCGCCGGGTCTCGGAGCTAGAAGACACGTGCATATCTAATGCGGCGCAGGTGAAAAAACAAAATGGCACGATCGAGCAACTACTAGCGAAAATTGATGATCTAGAGAATAGGTCGCGCCGAGCAAACCTACGAATCGTAGGGCTCCCAGAATCAATTGGAGACAGATTCCTAGCCACGGAGTTAGAGCAGTGCCTGAAGAGAGAGTTCACGCTCTCAGACAGCATGGGCCCACTATGCCTCGAACGGGCTCATCGTGTGGGGCGCCTTCAAGATGGCCGCCAGGCCCCACGAGTAGTCCTTGTTAAAATCCATAACTACCTACATAAGGAGGAAATCCTGCGTGGATATCGGCAGAAGAGGGACTCAACTAAATATGATGGAAAGCTGATCCGCATATTCCAGGATTACTCCACGGCATTGCAGGAACGAAGGAAGCTATTTAACCCTATATGCCAGAAGCTACATGGGCAGAAAATCAAATTTATGCTTCTTTACCCCGCGGTGTTGAAAATCAAACAAGGCAATGGGTGGAAAGCATTTAATAATGCGGATGAAGCGCACACCTTTGTCCAAAACCTAGATACTGCACCAGATAATGGTTTGGAGGCCGCTACTGAGACCTGAAAGCCATCTCATGAATGCAACTGGAGTCAAGCGAAGGTATTGGCAGAGGGTGAGAGCTGAGACTTTATAAAGACTGAGACATTGTGATTGTTGGTGTGGAGGGACGGGGGGGCCTCTAGCATGGAAGTGACCTGTATTCAACTGCTAGACAGGAGAATATGATTCTTGGATGGATAAAAGAGAAGGGGGAGAAGGGAAGAAGGAGGGAGGGGGGTGGGGAACATGGGAGGGAGGGAGGGGCGGGATTCTTGTCAGGAAGAACACAAAAGACAATAAAAGGGCAGGCTGTAGTCAACATTTCTAACTATTGGAGTACAACATTCCCCGGGGGGAGGGGCTGGGCCTCCTGGGGTTCCCTTACGGTGAAACGCCAACAAAATTCACAGACTAACTTAACCTCATAGGGTCCCAGTGAGGCTGATGTCTTGGAATGTATCTGGGATTTCTTCCCCGATTAAACGGACCAAGATATTAGCCCAGTTGAAGCGTCATAAGGTCTCAATTGCATGTCTCCAGGAGACGAAGTTGAGTGACAAAGAACATGAGAAGTTAAAACAGCAATGGGTGGGAGAGTGCTTTTACTCATCATCGGGAGCAAAAAGAAGTGGTGTAGCGATCTTGATTAGAAGGGGTGTTCTGTGCCAGCCCAAACTGATATATAAAGATCGGGAGGGTAGAGTGGTCCTGATCCGCTTGACAATGTTCGGTCAGCAGTTGTATTTGTGTGCGGTGTATGGGCCAAATGTATATTCACCCCTGTTTTTTCAATCTCTGGTTTCCCTGGGCCTGCGATACTCTGATGCACCCTGGGTGTGGGCGGGAGATTTCAATCAGGTATTGGACCCAGAGGTGGATAGATCCAGGGGAACCCTGCGAAGTGAGAGAAGGGGAGAGAGGGGGCTTTCGGCTCTGTGCCAGTCCCTAAATTTAGTAGATCCATGGAGACTGTTTCATCCCTCCACAATAGATTTCACTCACCAGTCTCGGGTTCACCACTCGTGGTCTAGGCTGGATTATATCCTGGTGCAACGCTCCTTGTTCTCTCAAATTACTCAGGCTGAGATAGGCCCTATGGAAATCACTGACCACTCCTTGATATGGACAGAATTACAGTTTAATGCTCCCGGGGAACAATCATACCATTGGAGATATTCCGCTTATTTACATAAAGATAAAACATTCAATGAATATATAAAGACTCATTCTTAACAATCAAAACTCCTGTGACTCCCCAATAATCCTATGGGAAGCCTCGAAAGCAGTTTTGCGGGGGGCCATCATTGCCTATATGAGTGCTAGAGCAAAAAGACTAGCGGCGGGAATAATTAGACTAGAACGCACCCTACATTCAGTAAAGGCACAATACTTGCAGAACCCCTCTTCGGAAGCGAGTGATCTACTGTCCTCCACTAGAGTTGCTCTGAACTCCTTAATCCACGAGCAAACTCAAAGGAGACTAACAGTAAGGGGATTTAACTACCGTAGATATGGGAATAGACCCGGAAAACTGTTAGCACAAATGGCGAGGGCACGTAGTCAGAGAAAATTGGTAGCATCAATACTGACTCCCCAGGGAGACAAGATATATTCTACAGAAGGGATTGCTCAGGTGTTCCATGACTATTTTTCTAGATTATACTCAGGCGAGGGAGACTTTACAGATATGGCAGTGGAAGATTACCTAGTAGATGCAGGGTTCCCCCGCCTTTCCCCTCTGGCTCAGAGAGTCCTCATGGAACCGTTGCGGGCACAGGAGGTCCAGAAGGTGCTGAAGTCTCTCCCTCTGGGCTCTGCTCCGGGCCCAGATGGGTTTTCAGCTGAATACTATAAAACTTTGCCCCCTCAGTTTATAAGCACTTTCATTGACTACTTAGAAGAAGTGATAGAACGAGGAGAGTTGCCCATGGGGAGCAATGAAGCTTTAATTACTTTAATCCCAAAGCCGGGCAAACCGAGTGATAGAGTGGAATCATACAGACCCATCTCTCTTATTAATGTGGACCTTAAAATCTTGGCCCGGATCTTAGCAGATCGGTTAGCCCCCTGTATGAATACACTGATTGGGGAACACCAAGTGGGATTTATGAGGGACAGAAACTCAGTGCTCAATGTACGTAAAGTACTTTTGACAATTGCGCATTGCCATGCCGCAGACATCGACTTGTTGCTAGTCAGCTTGGATGCCGAGAAGGCGTTCGACAGAGTGCGGTGGGAATATTTGTTCCAAGTACTATCATACGTGGGAATAGGAGGCTGGTTTCTAGAAGCAATTAAAGTACTGTATAGAGAGCCTGTAGCCAGACTTCTAATTAATGAAACAAGGTCCCCTCCACTGCAGATCAAAGCTGGTACCAGACAGGGATGCCCCCTCTCTCCTTTATTATTTTTACTATATGTAGAGCCATTGCTACGTACTTTAGAGAAAGACCCAGATATAAGTGGGGTGCCTCTCCCGGGTCAACGGGTAAAGGTCTTATCCTTTGCGGATGATATTCTGTTAACTTTGACCCATCCCCAGCGGTCTCTCCCCAGAGTCCTGGCTGCCATTGACGAGTTTGGATTATATTCAGGTCTTAGTTTGAACCTGCAGAAATCCACAGCACTCCCATCCAAAGCAGAGATTCAGTTGAATTGGGAGGGCCCTTTCCCCTTACAGTGGGCACAGGAGGAGGTGATTTACTTGGGGGTAAGGATTCCCATGGATTTGCACTCACTATACTCACGAAATATGGTACACCTGAAGAGGCGGGTGGCCCGGTCCCTTCAGGACTGGCAGGACCTCCCAGTTTCATTGATGGGTAGAGTAGCACTCTATAACATGGTCCTTTTCCCTGTGTGGCTATATGCTTTCCAAACCCTGCCTATGTTTTTGTCCGTTAGGGATGAAAAATGGTTGAAGGCAAAGTTAAACTACTTTTTGTGGCAAGGGAAACGGGCGCGCATGACCATAAACAGAGCCATCCTTCCAAGAATTAAAGGGGGACTGGGATTGCTGGATCTTCGCTTGTTCTCTGTGGCAAGTAACATGCGCCACATATCGGACTGGTTTAGGTCCACTAACCACTTCTCCCTTGCAGCGACAGAGACTAGCTGGTTGGGTTCCCTACACTTTTCAAACTGGCTACACCAGGGTCAGAGACCACCCTCGAGTTTGGGAATGGCGGGGCCCGTGCTGTGTCCACTACGCCAGTCTTGGAGATGGTTATGTAAGTTCTTTAGTCTTAATAAGTCGACCTCTCCCTTACTATCATTACGGGGTAATCCGGAATTCCCAGTGGGAGACACCTCTAGAACATTCCGTGAATGGGAGGCCAAGGGAGTTTCCTTTCTGCATCAGGTGATAACAGATAAGGGTGAGATTAAAAGGCTTCCTGAAATCAACAGAGAGTTCCATTTACACAGAACTGATACATTTGCATTTTTACAACTTCAACACTACGTGCACTCCCTGCCCAAGAAAGACTTATCCAGGGAAGTGTATGAATGTTTTAATTTAATGTTTGGTCTTGATGCACGACTACGGATCCCCTTAAAGTACTTCCATGCACATTTGAGAGACCATCTGCACTCTCCAGATTTTGACCGGGTGGCACAGCAATGGACAGTGGAGTTGTCTACACAAATAACCCCGGAGACCATTAAGACTATCTTGGCTGGAACCTATAAATTGACTGAAAATGTTAGCTGGTGGGAAATTCAGTACAAGTTTGTTTTTCGCCTACACATCTCTCCCAGGAGGGCATTCCGGGCCACATTGTGTGAATCAGACCGCTGTCGCAGATGTGGGAAGGAAAATGCCCACTTGAGTCACATGTTCTGGTCTTGCCCCTCCATTCAACAATTCTGGATAGCCTTAGCGGCACACATCTCGTCTATGTGGCAGGTGAGATGGCGACATACTCCCACTCAATTATTTGGAATTTATACTATACACGGACAATCTAAGCCAGGCTTACGCGCCTTCTTACATAGATCTTTATTGATGGGAAAAAAAACAATTTTACAACACTGGATGACATCGGACACCCCCACCATAGCCCAATGGCGTTCATTCATGATCTACATGTGCTCATTTGAACGCAGCGGGATTGCAGACCTGGCAGGGACTAAGGGAAACCTTTTTTGTACAGCCTGGGCACCCTTTTGGGACACATTGACTTCAGTAGCCCGCAGCAGAATCTTAAATTCCTGAAGAGAGGGAGGGGGGAGGGTGGGGTAGGAATGGGAGGGGGGGGAGGGGAGAAAATGTTGAAAATGTGGAAATCTTGATACTTGTATAAGATAAGACGGGCCAATTTTGTACTTGTTATTTTTCTTT
The DNA here is from genome assembly GCF_901765095.1 of Microcaecilia unicolor. Lineage (NCBI taxonomy): Eukaryota > Metazoa > Chordata > Amphibia > Gymnophiona > Siphonopidae > Microcaecilia > Microcaecilia unicolor. Next base: position 414,219,764 of record NC_044033.1, read on the forward strand.
TTTCATGATTTGTGCCCGGCTTTTGAACTTTATGTTAATAAAGATGAGTTAAAAAAAAAAAAAAAATGCTAACGCACTTATAGCATGCCTTTGTAAACACAGGCGTAACTGTGGCTGCTCTGTGCATGCTACAGATTTCGTTCATACATGCATACAAGCTGTGTATATGAAAGCAGTGTGTAGCTTTCTTTTTCTTTTAAAATGTTTTATAATTGCTGCCAGTTGACTCCTCTTCAGCACTCACTTTCCTGCAGCCAGACCTGCCCAATCTGATCTGACCCTCAGCAGCAGTACAGCCAGGGAGGTGGTGTTGACTCTGCAAGCAGGCAGGGAGGGAAGCAAGGGAGAGTGAGGCGAAGGAGAGAGAAAGGTTGTGTCTGCATGCTTGGCAAATGGGGAGGGGGCAGGCTCTATGCAGCAGCTCTCTTCAGCCATTCAGGCAGCTGCTATTTCAGTGGTAATGGGAAGGAAACAGCAGTACCGACAGTTCCTGATCACCCTTAAAAATTTCATCCTAAAGGTAGGCGGTCCTTTCTGTGCATCGCTAGGAAAACGGCTGTGCATCACTTGGAATGCATATTTGAATAGTAATTATCTCATTAAAAGAACTTTGCATACAATTATTGTTTCCTACCGTGACAGGAAAAGAGCCCGCAGAGCCCCTTTGTTCATGAACTCCGTGCTCGCTTAACAGGCTACAACCAGTATAAAAAGCACATTACTGGCTTGTTAAATTTTGAGCATCTGGGCCAGAGTCTGGAGCTGGTGGTGGAGGAAAAGGGAAGAAGAAAACCACAGAGGCTTGGTAATACAGAAATCAAGAAGACAAAAGACAGTATTACCACAATTAAAAAGGGTCCTTAAAAGATGTTATTCTTTATGAAAACCCAACGTGGCCATGTTTCACCCTCAGGCTGTTTCCAGGGGTGCAACTAGTTGTACCCCTGACATCTTGAGGGCAAAACATAGCCATGTCAGGTTTTTCATAAATAATGACATCTTTTAAGGACCTACATCAGGGTTTTGATTTGTTTTCACACCAGGTGAAGCAAGTCACATCAATGATGCAACTTCGGTGAAGCAAGAGGCCCTTGTTGGGCTTGTGAGTGCACTACTTTGATTTTTAAAAATAAACTTGTGGAACTGTGATTTTGAACCAAGAATGCGCAAATTTTGGCATTGAGGACTGTTTGATGTTTTATATATTAGCTCACATCAATGGTTTATTAATGAATCGAGTTTTTTTCTTAATGCCATAGGCTTTTTTTCTCCATTTTCTAGTGAGGCAATGACCTGTGATTAAATAGCTTTAGCCCCTGCTCTTGGAATGTGTCTCTTGTTAGGGGCGTTTGGCACTGAGGTCAGCTTTGAAATTATTGGTGAGAGGTTTTGAAGCTGAGAACTCCGTTAATTATTTGTTTGTCCTTGAGATATTCTAAATCCCTGGTTACTTACTGCACATGTATTAATTTGCTTCTTGAACTTATTGTAATTTGTGTTATATTCTGTACATTATTATGTTTTATTCAATTTATTGTTTGTTTGTAAGCCACATTGAACTTGAAACTATTTCGGGCTAATGTAGGGTATAAATGTCATGAATGAATGAATGAATGAATAAATAAATAAATAACTATACTTCATGGATAGATATGCTAAAAAATACATTTTATTTTTTAGCTCTAGGGGCATGTTTGGGGGCGGAGAGTAGGCCTGTTCTGCGCTAATCGGTTAGTGCAGCTACATTGCTGCATGCTAACTAATTAGCTTGTGGTTAATGTGGGAGCCCTTTCTGCCTAGAAAACATGTGGTGGTAAGGGCTCACGCGCTAATGGCCATGCACTAATGAGGAAATTAGCACATGGAGAAAGTGGTCATTTTACAGCCACGTTAAAAGTGGCCTCATTGCAGCCCCAAGTTAGCGATAGTGCTGGCCACTTTTTAGCGCAGCTCAGTAAAAGGGCCCATTTGACTGCTAAGTATCTTGGATGAGATTATTCTGCTTCCCTTTGGTATTTGTGGATTGTTGATAGCCCCAAATTTCCTCCATTTATGAAGGGCATTTCTACATTCAGCAAGCATGCATTTGACCACATTTCTTTTTATTATAGTTGGAGACAAACTTATTACTAAGAACATTTGAGTGCGGCACATGAAAGGCGTACCTCATTTTGCAAGAGAGTTGATACTGTTTTTTTTTTTTATAAGGGTTGCACTAAGCCAGTGGTTCCCAAACCTGGTCCTGGAGGCACCCCAGCCAGTCAGGTTTTCAGGATATCCACAATGAATATGTATGAGATGCTCTAGATTTGCATAACGTGGAGGTAGTGCATGCAAATTTATCTCATGCATATGTATTATGGGTGCCCTGAAAGTCACTGCTCTAGGATGTTGATGTTACACATTTCTTATAAGATCCTTGAATTCTCAATTTTTAGAGCAGCATCATATCCTTTATTCTTTTCAATCTGGATTCCGTTCGAATTTTAGTACGGAAACGGTAGTGGGCACAATGTTCAATTTAATACAATTGTGGCTTAGTGAAAGGAAGAAAGTGCTAGTTTTATGTATTGCTTTCGATCTGGTAGACTTTGAAGTTGGTTCTCCTGCAGATTTTAGATGCTGTAGGAATTTTGTGGTCTTTTAGGTCTTGGTTTCAGGGCTTTCTTTTGAATAGGAAATGTGGAGGGGCATTTTCAATATGACGTCTAAGTCCGACTTTGGACGTTTTGCACAAAACGTCCAAAATCCGAATAGGAAAGAAGATCATTTTCAAAAAAGAAAAATGTTTATCTTTTGTTTTCGAAAATGCTGTTCCAAACAACGTTTTGTGATTTGGATGTTTTGCTTTTTGGTCCATTTTTGAAAAAAAAAAAAAAAAGTCCAAGTGCAAAATGCACAAAATCAAGCCATTGGGACATAGAAGGAGCCAGCATTTTTAGTAGACTGGTCCCCCTGACATCCCAGGACTGCAATAGGGCACACTAGGGGTCACTGCAGTGGAATTCATAAACTGCTCCCAGGTACACATCTCACCATTGCTCCCTTACCTTGTTTGCTGAGCCCCCAAAACCCACTACCCCCAACTGTACACCATTACCATAGCCATTACAGGTGAAGGGGGCACATATATGTGGGTACAGTGGGTTTCTGGTGAGTTTGGGGGGGGCTCACAGTTTTATTCCATGTGTGTAACAGGTAGGGGGAGGTAGGAGCCTGGGTCCACCTGTCTGCAGTGTACTGCACCCAACACTAGACTACTCCAGGGATCTGCATGCTGTTCTAATGGACCTAGTATAACTTCTGAGGCTGACGTAGTGGTTGGTAAGTAATGTTTTTCATCACATTTTCAGGCGACCCTCAGGGGGAGGAATGCTGGCTTCGGCCTAACCCCTGGTAAGCCTTTCCTCAGCTGAGAGGTGCCCACCTCTACCACCGGCTGCCTTTCAGGTGCTGTGGAGGACTTGCAGCTCATCTGCATATCCTTACATCCTTCTCCGGGGTGACACCCAGGTCCACCCCGATCCACTCAGGGCCTCCGCTCTAGGTGCCGCGCGCCGGGCATTTTTCTCTTTGTATCTAATCTTTTTCCAGTTGCTAAAGTACCTTAATCATTTATGGCCCCTATTCACATTCTCTTCCTAGCTCTGTCCCTTCCTAATCTTTTCCCTCACCCCCTACCTCTCTCCGCTACAGGAACTCACTTCCCATCCATTGATTTCATCACCTCACCTTCTCTCCTACCCTCTTCCTCCCTCTTGGCTTTTAATCTCCGTCTCTTTCTTCCCTCCATTTTGCCTTCCCCATTCCACCTAAATACCTCTCGCCTTCGACGCCTTCGTGGCCACACCTCTCCTACTCTCCTCCGCTCTCTTTTACTCCTTCTCTTACTCTCAGCTGGTGACATCAATCCCAATCCTGGCCCTCCTCACCAACTATTATCCAAACTCTACAGATCTCACCGTGACCTCTCTAACCTCATCTCTATTCCTCTACTCCCCTCCTCTTCTCTGCCCTTCTCTTGCGCCCTATGGAATGCCCGCTCTATCTGCAACAAACTCGCCTATATCCAGGACCTCTTTATCTCGCGTCACCTCCATCTGCTCGCCATAACAGAAACCTGGCTCTGCCCTGATGACTCTGCTTCAGTCGCAGCCCTGTGCCATGGCGGTTATCTATTTTCACATACTCCTCGCCCTGCTGGCCGTGGGGGCGGTGTTGGACTACTTCTCTCTCCCTCCTCCAGATTTCAACCCCTTCTTCCACCTCAATCTCACTGTTTTTCCTCCTTTGAAGTCCACTCTATCCGCCTTTTCTCTCCTCTGCCTCTTCGAATAGCGGTCATTTATCGTCCCCCTGATAAGTCCCTTTCATCCTTTCTCAGTGACTTTGACGCCTGGCTTGCCTTCTTCCATGATCCTTCCTCCCCCTCTCTCATCTTTGGTGACTTTAATATTCCTGCTAATGATCCTTCCAACTCTTATATTTCCAAGTTACTCGCTTTAACGTCGTCCTTTAATCTCCAACTATGCTCCACCTCCCCCACTTATCAAAATGGTCACTGTCTTGATCTCATCTTCTCCTCCAACTGTTCACCTTCTAGTTTCCTTGCCTCTGATCATCCCTCCTCTGATCACCATCTTATAACTTTCACACTTAAATCTCCTCCCTCCCAGTCCCGTCCTATCCTATCTAATTTATCTAGGAATCTTCACGATATTGACCCTTCATCTCTATCCTCCCATGTTTCTAACCTCCTCTCTACTGTGGCACCATCCACGTCTGTCAACGAGGCTGTTTCTTCTTACAACAATACTCTATCCTCTGCCTTAGACACTTTTGCACCTTTGATGACCCGCCCTGTAAGGCGTACAAAACCCCAACCTTGGCTGACTTCTAATATCCGCTACTTACGTTCCTGTACCCGCTCTGCCGAATGCCTCTGGCGGAAATCTCGGGCCCTTGCTGATTTCTTACACTTTAAGTTCATGCTGACCTCCTTCCAATCTGCTCTTTTACGTGCCAAACAGGATTATTATATCCAACTGACCAACTCTCTTGGCTCCAATCCTCGACTTCTCTTCACCACATTGAACTCTCTCCTCAAGGTGCCCCCTCCCCCAACTCCCCCTTCATTATCTCCTCAGACCCTTGCTGAATTCTTTCACAACAAGGTTCAAAAGATAAACCTTGCTTTCTCTACCTCACCAGCTCTCCCTCCACTAGTCCGTTCCCCTCTCTCTCCTTCCCCTCATTCCCTTTCCTTCTTTCCTGAAGTTACTATTGAGGAAACTACACTTCTCCTTTCTTCCTCAAAATGTACCACCTGTTCCTCTGATCCCATTCCCACCCACCTTCTTAATGCCATCTCTCCTACTCTCATTCCTTTTATCTGTCACATTCTCAACCTCTCACTTTCCACTGCGACTGTCCCTGCTGCCTTTAAACATGCTGTGGTCACACCTCTCCTTAAGAAGCCTTCACTTGACCCTACTTGTCCCTCTAATTACCGACCCATCTCCCTCCTTCCTTTTCTCTCCAAATTACTTGAGTGTGCTGTTCACCGCCGCTGCCTTGATTTTCTCTCCTCACATGCTATTCTTGACCCATTACAATCTGGTTTTCGCCCTCTCCACTCAACCGAAACTGCGCTTACTAAAGTCTCCAATGACCTATTACTGGCTAAATCCAGAGGTCAATATTCCATCCTCATTCTTCTTGATCTTTCCGCTGCTTTTGACACTGTCAATCACAGCATACTTCTCGATACCCTGTCCTCACTTGGATTCCAGGGCTCTGTCCTTTCCTGGTTCTCTTCCTACCTCTCCCTCCGCACCTTTAGTGTTCACTCTGGTGGATCCTCTTCTACTTCTATCCCTCTGCCTGTCGGCGTACCTCAGGGTTCTGTTCTTGGTCCCCTCCTCTTTTCTATCTACACTTCTTCCCTTGGTTCATTAATCTCATCCCATGGCTTTTCCTACCATCTCTATGCTGATGACTCCCAAATCTACCTTTCTACCCCTGATATCTCACCTTGCATCCAAACCAAAGTTTCAGCGTGCTTGTCTGACATTGCTGCCTGGATGTCTCAACGCCACCTGAAATTAAATATGACCAAAACCGAGCTTCTCATTTTCCCCCCCAAACCCACCTCCCCGCTCCCCCCGTTTTCTATTTCTGTTGATGGCTCTCTCATTCTCCCTGTCTCCTCAGCTCGAAACCTTGGGGTCATCTTTGACTCTTCTCTCTCCTTCTCTGCTCATATCCAGCAGACCGCCAAGACCTGTCGTTTCTTTCTTTACAACATTCATAAAATCCGCCCCTTTCTTTCCGAGCACTCTACCAAAACCCTCATCCACACCCTTGTCACCTCTCGTTTAGACTACTGCAATCTGCTTCTTGCTGGCCTCCCACTTAGTCACCTCTCCCCTCTCCAGTCGGTTCAAAACTCTGCTGCCCGTCTCATCTTCCGCCAGGGTCGCTTTACTCATACTACCCCTCTCCTCAAGACCCTTCACTGGCTCCCTATCCATTTTCGCATCCTGTTCAAACTTCTTCTACTAACCTATAAATGTATTCACTCTGCTGCTCCCCAGTATCTCTCCACACTCGTCCTTCCCTACACCCCTTCCTGTGCACTCCGCTCCATGGATAAATCCTTCTTATCTGTTCCCTTCTCCACTACTGCCAACTCCAGACTTCGCGCCTTCTGTCTCGCTGCACCCTACGCCTGGAATAAACTTCCTGAGCCCCTACGTCTTGCCCCATCCTTGGCCACCTTTAAATCTAGACTGAAAGCCCACCTCTTTAACATTGCTTTTGACTCGTAACCACTTGTAACCACTCGCCTCCACCTACCCTCCTCTCTTCCTTCCCGTTCACATTAATTGATTTGATTTGCTTACTTTATTTATTTTTGTCTATTAGATTGTAAGCTCTTTGAGCAGGGACTGTCTTTCTTCTATGTTTGTGCAGCGCTGCGTATGCCTTGTAGCGCTATAGAAATGCTAAATAGTAGTAGTAGTAGTAGGGTGGGGGTGGGAGGGGGTTATTGACCACTGGAGTAATAAGGGGAGGTCATTCCTGATTCCCTCCAGTGGTCATCTGGTTATTTAGGGCACCTTTTTGTGCCTTATTTGTAATAAAAACAGGTCTAGCTCAAAACGTCTAAGTTTTAGTCCTGGATGGTTTTGTTTTGTTCCATTATGGCTGAAAAACATCTAAGTCTTAGGAACGTCCAAGTTCCACCCTGAACACTCCCCCTTGAGATTTGGATGCACTTCTAGTGGACTTCAGAGAAAAACATCTAAGTATAGGTTTTAAAAATACTGATTTGGACGTTTTTGTGAGAAATATGTCCAAATGCAGACATATGCCAATTTTTGGACGTTTTTCTCTTTTGAAAATGAGCCCAATAGAGTTAAAATATCTAACAATTTGTCAGGTAGTTGGAGTAATGTGAGTGGGGTTCCTCAGATTTCCCCTTTGTCCCCACTATTGTTTAATTTGTATGTACATTCATTGGAATTTACACTGGACAATCTTGGGATAAAATGATTTAGTTATGCAGATGATATTACTGCTCTCCTTCCAATTCAATCAGAAATTGCTAAAGAATTATTAACTATACAATCAATATTTAGTACAGTTGAATGTTGGATGTCGGTTCACAAGTAAAGTTAAATACGGAAAAGACAAAGTTGTTGTTGTTGATTTCAGGCTCCAAGGAGCTTGAGCAATCTCATATTAAATGAAAGTATATTTTCTCCTCTTCTGTGAAGATTCTAGGGGTACGTTTTGATTCAACAGACCTTGGAGCTTCAAGTTAGTAAGCTTTCTTTCTTATGTGTAAATTGCGCTGTGTTTGTAAATATTTTGAAGTTCATCATTCGGTTGTTGGTCCAAGCTCTATTATTAAGCTCCTTAGATTATTGTAACATTATTTATTTGGGGTGTTCCAAAGTATTAATACAAAAACTGCAGACGATTCAAAATACTGCATTGAGATTGATTTATTCTCTGAAACATTCTGATCATTTAACATTCTATTACTCAAAAGGTCATTGGTTATCGATAGTAGCCAGGATTAATTTTAAATTGTCCTGTATGATGTATAAGGTATTATATGGGATAGCTCTTTCATATTTGGTAAATTGTTTTGTTCTGTCAAATCCAGAGTGTAATGTTTGCGTACAAATTTCGGAAGAAAATGATTATTAGCTTATCAAGCTGCTAAATTGGGAAAAATATTTCTCTTTTAATAACGCAAGCTTCAAGTTACATTCATTTTAGATGTTTGCTATAAGGCATATTTGTTTCAGAGTTTTAATAAGAATTGATTGTTATAGGTATATTTTGCTAGTTGTATAATATTGCATTTCCTGAATTGTTCAGTCTCTTTTCTTTTGTAACCCGCATCGAACCGAGAGGTATTGTGGGCTATAAGAATAAATATTATGTTATGTTATTCTGTTGCAGTTGCATTGTTATCTGTTCCACTACTGAAGTCTAACCATTTGGCTGAAAAGCGCTATCATGCTTTTTCTGTCTCTGGTCCTTGGGTATCGAATACATTATCACCTGTTATTTGGGATGAACATGATTATTTAACCTTTCAAAGGAAGGTAAAAACATATTTGTTTGAATTGACTTTTGGTATCAATTCTTAAGATTCTGGATAATTTAGTGATCCAATTTTTAGTTTTTATTCTAAGTGGGATCTGTCTGATTTACATTCGAGATAGTTTTGTGTTGAACTTTCTGTGGGAACAGTGGAACAGAAGTTTAAGAATAAAGATAAAGCTCATGCTGAACTTTCAATTCTGAAAAATTCTGAAGAAATATAAGAAAGGATGCCAATGTACTACATTATTTTCCTCTATAAAGATACATTGTAACCTGCTGTAGCACAATAAATCACATCAAAATGTCACTAAGCAATATGGAGTTCCTGTGGTACAGAAATAAGCAGAAATGGTGAAAATGATTTATTTTGTTAGTGCTGTAATTTGATAAAGTGGTGGAGTGCAAATGAACAAATGTCTGAGCAAACAGAACTATATCAATTGTAATGTCTAGCCATGAAATATGTTATATGTCTAAAGCCAGGTCCAGTAATGGGGTAGGAGTATCAGGGGAAGGGCAGTGTTTATGACAGTCTATATACTCATCCTCGATCACAGTTGACTCAGGGAGAGAGCTAGTGGTGTGTACTTGCATTTCAGCAAGCCTTTTCACAAAATTCTACACAAGCAACTTATAAATAAGCTGAGTGCCCTTGGTGTGGGTCCTAAAGTGACTAACTGAGTTAGAAAATGGTTGACTGGAAGCCAACAAAGGGCACAAGTAAATGAAATTCTGAGTACAGGAGCATTTTTCAGAGCGATAGGGCCTTGGTCTGGTTGTTTTCAGCATTTTTTAATGTGATATTGGAAAGGCTGTAAGGAAACATTTTCCCCTTCATGGAAGATAAAAAAAAATCTGCAGCAGGGTAGACACTTTGAAAGGTGTGGTTAATATGAGGAGAGATCTGACAAAACAGGAGGAATGGTCTAGAGTATGGCAGCTAAAATTTCATGCTGAATAGTAAAGGGTTATGTATTTGAGGTGAGGGTGTGAAGTTCTTTTGTACCCCCAAAAAAGACTGAGATCTGGGGTGATCATATCTGATGGATTCAAAGGCCATCAAACAGGTAGATAATGCATCAGCGAAAGCCAGAAGAATGTTTGAGTATATAGGAAGTGGAATGGTTAGCAGGAAAATACAAATGCTAATGCCTCTGAACAAGTCTCTGGTGAGACCTCATTTGGAATTCTATATGCAGGTCTGGAAATCACTACTTCAAAAAGATATCATCCAGATGAAGTTTATTTTATTTATTTATTTATTGCACTTGTATCTCACATTTTCCAACTTATTTGCAGGCTCAATGTGGCTTACAAAGATCTGTTATGGCATCGCCAATACAGGTTAAAAGATACAAATTGGTGTTATAAAGAGATCAAGGACAACAGAGAAGAACTAAGTAAACATTTAAAGAAAGACGTCGTTTAAGTTGGGGTGGGGTGGTGAAGTGTTGTGGTTAAGCTACGGTCCAGAGGGCAGGAGGTCAGTTACTGAAATGGTCAACGTCTTCTTAGGAAGAGATGGAGGATAGAAGAAATACGATAGAGATATTTAATATAAATGCACAAATGGTGGGTCTCTTAATAGAAAGAAAGTTCTGGAATGAGGGGTCATATGATGATGGGTAGACTCTGGAGTAATCTAAGGAAATATTTCTTTACATAAAGGATAGTGGCTATATAGAGCAACCTTCCACTGTTGGTGGTAGAGAAAAGGACAGTTATCTGAATTAAAATAAGCAAAGTCAAACACAGAGGATTTCTGAGGGAGTGGAAGGGATTGTAAAGCTTTAAATAAACGACACATGTGGAAATAAAACAATAGTTCTCAGAGGTTCAAATAGCAATAGTCACAGTTCACGCAATTTGTTCTTAATTTTTAGGCTGGGGAACCCTCTACAGACTGAATTTCCCTTACTTGAGAAAAATCCCGAACGCCTTGTAACACCAGTCAAATGCCTTTACATTTTTAGAGGCTGGAAGCAGGCTATGGCAGCAGGCATTTCTTCCATAATGCCCTGACCCTCCTGGATCCTACTCCCATGATTGTCCTGTCTGCACCAGGGAACTCTTTGTTTTTCCTTTCTCCAAAGCCTCCTTCTGCTCTTGGCTCCTGGAGACATTTATTTACAAATTCTGAACAGGAAAGAAGGTCATTTTCGAAAAAGATAGACGTCTATCGTTTGAAAATACTATGGACTTCTTGTGATTTGGACGTGTTTTTTTTTGGTCCATTTTCGAACAAAAAACGTCCAAATGCAAAACATCCAAAACAGAGGAGGAGTGGCTTAATGGTTAGTGCAGCAGGCTTTGATCCTGGCAACTTGGGTTCAATTCCCACTGCTGCTCCTTGTGACTTTGGGCAAGTCAAATGCACAAGGGGTATTTTTGGATATGACATGTAAGTCTGAATTTGGTCGTTTTTTGTAAAACGCCCAAAATCAGAATAGGAAAGGTCATTTTCTACAAAAAAATGTCTATCTTTCCTTTTGAAAATGTTGTTTGGAAAAACATTTTGTTATTTGGACATTTCATTGTTTGGTCCATTTTCAAACAAAAATCATCCAAATGCAAAACATACAAAATACACAAGAAAATCTACAATAGAGTAAAACCATTCATATGTTCTAAGTACGGTAAAAGCTTTGGCTGTAATGTAAATCTCAAAGCGCATCAGAAAGTCCACACAGGAGAGAAACCATTTGCATGTACAGAGTCTGGTAAAAGCTTTGGTCAGAAGGTAAACCTCACAATGCACCAGAGAATACACACAGGAGTAAAACCATTTACATGTCCTGAGTGTGGTAAAAGCTTTGGTTGGAAAGAAAGCCTCACACGGCATCAGAGAATCCACATAGGGATGAAACCATTTACATGCACTGAGGAGGTAAAAGCTTCAGTTGTATTTGGACAAGTAATTAGGGAATGTACACTCTTGCTATGAAGTATGGAAAAATAGCACTCTGGTATTTAGATGTATGTAATGAGACCTTCTTTTTATCTATAGATCTGAATTCAAAGCCCAAATCTACTGATAAACAATAGACACAAGGCTCAGATGTTATAAAAAAAAAAAGAAAGCTTGGCATCAGGTGGAATAGTGGAAAAGTGACATCACAGGAAAGCAAAAGGGCATCCTTGAGGGCACTGCAGTGGACTTTATAAAATGCCCCCAGGTACACCTCACCATTGCTCCCTTACCTTGTCTGCTGAGCTCCCCAAAACCCACTACCCCCAACTGTACACCACTACCATAGCCCGTACAGGTGAAGGGAGCACCAATATGTGGGTACAGTGGGTTTCTGGTGGGTTTTGGAGGAGTCACAGTTTCCTCCTACCCAGGTAGGAGCCTGGGTCTACCTGTCTACAGTGCACTGCACCACTACTAGACTACTCCAGGGACCTGCATACTATTCTAATGGACCTGAGTATAATATCAGAGGTTGGCAAGTAATATTTTTAATCAAAGGTTTTGGGGTGGGAGGGGGTTAGTGACCATTGGGGGAGTAAGGGCATCTTTTTGTTTGGACTGGAAGAGTAGCCTAGTGGTTAGTGCAGTGGCCTTTGATCCTGGGGTAGTAGGTTCAATTCCCACTGTAGCTATTCTTTATAAAAACAGGTCTAGCTCAAATCATCTAAGTTTTAGTCCTGAACATTTTTGTTTTGTTCCACTATGGCTGAAAGACACCTAAGTCTTAGGAACGCCAAAGTCCTGCCTTGAACATGCCCCTGGCACGCTCCCTTGAGATTTAGACGTCTTTCTGATGGACTTCAGAGAAAAACGTATAAAAAGAGGTTTCGAAAATACTGATTTGGACGTTTTTGTGAGATAAACGACCAAATGCAGACATGTCACTTTTTGGACGTTTTTCTCTTTTGTGTTTCAACAGTTTTTATTAATGACAGCACAAAGAATGTACATCACACTATAAATGCATTAATCCTCTACAAACTCAACTACCTTCACACTTACATTCCGATACACATCGTCATCAATGTTTTTAACTTTTATCCCCCCCACCCCACTGTATCATGTTGTCCAATTAGACCTTTATATTTCAACAATTTCCTTGGCGATGCTCAAACTAGGAGTTAATACTTACAGTGTAAGCTACTCAAACAATACCAACTAGCAGGGGCGTAGCTACGGGTGGGCCTGGCTGGGCCCAGGCCCACCCAATTTCGGCCAAGGCCCGCCCAGCGCCAGCGCCAGCCCCAGCCCCCATTGCCGGCCACTGCTGCTTTTCCTGTTGAGCAGCAGGGCCGGCGCTACAAAAAGAAGAAGCGCTAACGGCGCTAAGGAAGACGAAAAATGTTAAAAAAAAAAAAAAGCGCGGCACCGGCAGGCACTGTCTAGGCAGCCTTGAGGCATTGGCTGCTGGCTCGCAGGCTCCTCCCGTCTCCTATGTCACTGCAGTGACGTAGGAGAGGGGAGGAGCCTGCGAGCCAGCAGCCAATGCCTCAAGGCTTCCTAGACAGTGCCTGCCGGTGCCGCGCTTTTTTTTTTTTAAACATTTTTCGTCTTCCTTAGCGCCGTTAGCGCTTCTTCTTTTTGTAGTGCCGGCCCTGCTGCTCAACAGGAAAAGCAGCAGTGGCCGGCAATGGGAGCTGGGGCTGGCGCTGGCACGCAGGGTGGGCCTCGTCGAAGAAAAGAGGGAAACATGGAAGAATGGGGAGAAAGAGGGAAAACATGGAAGGATGGGGAGAAAAGAGGGAAAACAGATGGAAGGATGGGGAGAAAAAGAGGGAAAACAGATGGAAGGATGGCAGAGAAAGGGAAAACAGATGGAAGGATGGCAGAGAATGAGGGAAAACGTGGAAGGATGGGGAGAAAAGAGGGAAAACAGATTGAAGGATGGCAGAGAAAGAGGGAAACAGATGGAAGGATGGGGAGAAAGAGGGAAAACATGGAAGGATGGGGAGAAAGAGGGAAAACATGGAAGGATGGGGAGAAAAGAGGGAAAACAGATGGAAGGATGGCAGAGAAAGAGGGAAAACAGATGGAAGGATGGCAGAGAATGAGGGAAAACATGGAAGGATGGCAGAGAAAGAGGGAAAACATGGAAGGATGGGGAGAAAAGATAGAAAACAGATGGAAGGATGGCAGAGACAGAGGGAAAACAGATGGAAGGATGGGGAGAGAAAGAGGGAAAACGGATGGATGGGGAGAGAGACTGGATGGAAGGATGGGGAGAGAAAGGGGAGAGACTGGAAGGATGCAGAGAGAAAGGGGAGAGACTGGAAGGATGTGGAGAGAGAAGGGACACTGAACAGAAAAGGGTAGAGTGATACGGAGACACTGGTTAGAAAGAGGGAGAGAGAGACATTAGATGGAAGGATCAGGAGAGAGGGTAGATGGATGGAAGGATGGGGAGAGAAAGAGGGAAGACGCTGGATGGAAGGGTAGGGAGAAAGGTGACACTGGACGGAAGGATGCAGAAAGAAAGAGGGGAGACTACTGGAAGGATGGGGCGAGAGAGGGGAGACTGGAAGGATGGGGAGAGAAAGAAGAGAACTGCTGGATGGAAAAGGAGAGTAGTGAAAGACTGGAGAATAAGAGGAAGGGGCATGGGGAGAACAAGGGTGAGAAAAAGATGAAAAGCCATAAGTAGATGAAGGAAATTAAAGAATGGATAGTAAGAATGAATTAAATCAGGACAGAGAGAGAGAGAGGCAGAAAAATATTGAAGAAAGCAAAGAAAAAGGAGAGAAAAATGAGAAATGGCCAGGAAACCGTGGCAGAAGAGTTAAGTGAAAACGAAGGAAAGCAGAATCTAGAGACTGGGAGCAACACAATGAGAAAAAGTAAATGGCCATACAACAAAGGTAAAGAAAATAATTGTATTTTTAATTTAGGATAAAGTAATATGGTGTTAATAAAGTTTCAGAGACCAATACTTCCTTCCTTAGGTCAGGCGAGGATACCGTAACAGCATTATACTGACCTGAGGCAGGAGGTTTTGGCCTCTGAAAGCTCACTGAAAAGGGTGTTAGGCTATTAAATACATTTTCTGAAATCTGATGCACTGAAAAGCAGCACTTTACCCTGTGTGACAAATGCATCTGATTAGCGTGACTAAATTTTGCTGGGGGAGGGGGGTAGAGAGAAAATTTTGTGCCCACCCACTTTGGGTTCAGGCCCATCCAAAATTGGCAGTCTGGCTACGCCACTGCCAACTAGGTGCAAATAAAAGAACAAACGTATTTATCAAGCTTGTTAACAGTGCCTCCCCCCTCTCCACAGGATTTTATTTAAACAATTCGGTTGATAATGTAGCGTGGTAAACCATAACTCTTGTTTCCACTTAACAGGCCTCACCAGTGCCACCTAAAGTAGGATTCCACACCTTGCTGATCGACTTCTGAAATATGAACCTTCCTGTATGATTTTGCCATATCATTTAGAGGAGCGGGTCAAACCAAAATCTACTATCTGCCCCAGGCCACCCAACCATGAAATGCAAGCGTTCCCCCTCCCCTTTCCATCCCTCCTCCCTCCCAGGAACCTACGGGAGCCACTCTCTATCGTATTGGAAAGTTCACGTTTTTCTCTTTTGAAAATGAGCCCCAAAGCAACCCAAAACACTAAATACACGTGGTGGTATGTGATATTTATATCAGTCAGTTTCCCCTCCATTTCAAGAATTAATTACTGCTTCCATCACCTCATTGGTATGGAGAGCCCTTTTCAAACTCCAACACTTCTAACAATGCTTTGTTCTCTTTCTAAAATTATACCCAGTTTAAAGGCGTAGTTTAATAACTACTTTACAGGAATGTGAGTTAAGGGAATAATGAAAGTTCTGTGTTATTTGCCCTTAATCAACATTTTTGTAGCACAATGAAAGTTAATGAGATGCAAATCTACACAAAGCACATTATTATGCAAAATAGACACCTCAGTCCCCTAATAGCAATCTCAGGGTGCCACTGCTAGAGGTCAGATTACCAAACAAGCCGCATTGAGCCTGCCATGAGTGGGAAAGCGCGGGGTACAAATGTAACAAAATAAAAATAAGAGAGCACTCCTTTATTTGGCAGATTGACCCTTAGTACCATAAGACTGCCACTAGAAGGTAAAGCAGCTATTTTAAAAAGCAGAAATGCCAGGCAAGAGTTTCTCCTGCTCTCCCAATAACCATCAGGGAAACCCCCAGTAGGTAATGGGGGTGATCAGAGGTGAGAAGTTACTGCAGGGAGGGGAGAAGAGGATGTGTTTCTGCCAGTGTACCAGATCCTTTAAGAAAGATAGTGGGCCTTATTCAGATAAAAACAGTGGAATATATTGCCATTAAAAGTTTTTATCTTAAGCTCCATAAATCCATAGGTATTTGGGGCAACTTTATTTGTCCTGGTTAATGTCTATTTTATGCATAATTTACAGCATCACAAGTCACAACTGCAATTTGCCTTTTGCATCGATTAGTATCACTAAACATTCACTGCATAAATCTCTGGTGCACTTGTATTTGCAGTACGCAAGAGAGGAGATGGAAGTTTCATGGGTGCAACAGCAAAGGAAAAGAAGTGAAGCACAGGAACCAGGGTTTCTCAAGTCCAATAATAGTTATTGAAGATTCTGAATATAGGGCCCTATTTACTCCAGCCCATCCCTATCTATTCAGTCACAATCAGGGCATAGACTATAGAAGTCTACCCAGCTCCCATTTTGTTTCCCAATTATCGGCGTCGCCACCCAATCTCCGCTAAGATTCCGCGGAATCATTCCTTCTAAACAGGATTCCTTTGTGTTTATCCCACGCATGTTTGAATTCCATTACCGTTTTCATCTCCACCACCTCCCACGGGAGGGCATTCCACATATCCACCAATATCAGCATTAATATCAACATCTACCAGGTACTGAAAATGGTAGCAATTCATTTCTAAGGAACAAACAAAGGTCCAAGGCCCGTGTCGAGTCACACCTCCTGTTGCACCAGAGTTTTGATGTACTTTGAATAAATGCGATGGACCTTTAAGGCTTGATTTCCTTGGACCTTTGTTTGTTCCTTATTTTTGTGTTTGCTGTGTGGTTTACATCCATGAGGAACTCTTCTTCTTTCCTTGAGCAAGTCATTTCTCTCTCTTGTGCTACAGCAGTGTTTGCCAAGTCCGGTCCTGGAGTATTCCTTGCCAAAGTTTTCAGGATATCCACAATGAATATGCCTGAAAGAGATTTGCAAGTAATGGAGGCAGTGTATACAAATCAAGTTCATGCATATTTTTTTTTTCTTACATTTGTACCCCACGCTTTCCCACTCATAGCAAATTCAATGTGGCTTACATATTATATACAGGTAATTATTTGTACCTGGGGCAATGGAGGGTTAAGTGACTTGCCCAGAGTCACAAGGAGCTGCCTGTGCCTGTAGTGGGAATCAAACCCAGTTCCCCAGGACCAAAGTCCACCACTCTAACCACTAGGCCACTCCTCCACTGAAAACCTGACTGGCAAGGAGTACTCCAGGGCTGGACTTGGGAAACACTGTGGTACACTACTTCCTTGCTGTTTTATTGACTGTTTTACACAGTGTGTTTTTTCTAGCAAAAAGGTTGCCAGTACTCAAATGCCAGGCCATCCTTCAGGGGTGGGGTGATCACTGAGGGACCCACCCCACAATAGCCAGGCCCCCTGCAACCAGTCGCAGAATCTATGACAAGGCAGAATTTGTATGTAGAGCCTGAGCTCTTTCATTAAAATATGAGGACCATGGGTCAATTTTAGCAGACAATGGAAAAGGTGCCGATACTCAGTACCCCCAAGTACCCCCTCAAAAAAAGCCCTGGTTTTAAAAGTCTTACCAAAGCATTTTTTAAATACGTTATGGATATAATCAAGTCAGCTGTTGCTGAAAAAAGAGAGATGTCTTTATTCATTATACCTTTGCTTGTTCACTCTCTATGATGTGTGTTTTGCTGTTATTTTATGATGTATAGGGTATTACTATCATGATAAATACATTGCTTAACTTCCTGCTTTAGATCTTTACAGGGGAAAATTTCTTATTCAGCAGTACTGAATACCTTAACATTGCATCAAAATATACATTAGGAAAATATGCTTTCATTAATTTTGTTTGGTGGGTTTGCTCGTTTATTAAAATGCTCTCATTAGTTCTGAAGCCTGCTACAGCCTATTAAGCATATTCTATAACATTATATCTTACTAGTAAGAAAGGCCTGTTTCTCAATCAAATGAAACAAGCGCTAGCAAGGGTTTTATCTGTTTGTGTTTGTTTTGACCTGAACTGTTTTAATATATGTTTGTTTGTTTTTTTATTGATAGTTTGTGTTTGAGTGGAGTTCCTAAGTGTTGTACATCATTGTTCTATTGACAGAGGAGGGGTAGTTGTTTGTGTAGTTCTTGGCTTTTTCAGTGTGTGTGTATATGATTCAGACAGTAACTGTGTATGTGATAGTTAGATTGTGTGTGTATGTTTCTGACAGTGACAGTGGTGAGGGTGGGTTTGATGAACTGCGATGGCGCATGAGTGTGTGTGTGTGTGTGTGTGACAGTTACCTTGTGGGGGTAGTGGAGGTGGGTTGGGGAACTGTGTGTGTTGTGTGTCACAGAGAGAGATCGTGTGTTTATGTGTAAGTGAGACAGGGGAGGGTTTTTGAGAGGGTGGTACAGTTTTTTTTCTTTGTCAGAATGAGAGAGGGGGTGGGGTGATGGGTGTGGTATGCACACCCATCACCCCTATTTGACTGACTGTACATTTGTCCTTTAGATTGTAAGCTCCTTGAGCAGGGACTGTCTTTCTATGTTAAACTGTACAGCGTTGCGTAACCCTAGTAGCGCTTTAGAAATGTCAAGTAGTAGTAGTAGTGTGGTGAAGTGGTCTGTGTCGGTGTTGGGCTTGTATTGGGGTTCCGAAGTGTTCATCATCTGTGTTGTATTCTCCAAGGAGGGGTCAGTGTGTGTGTCTATGAGACAGACAGTGATTGTGTATGTGAGAGAGTTATTGTGTGTGTGTGTGTGTGTGTGTGTGTCTGACAGTGCCAGAGGTGAGGGTTACATTTTTTTTTCTCTGTCAGAATGACAGAGGGGGGGGGGGGAGTTTTAGATGTTGCATGAGTATGTGTGTGTGTGTGTGTTTGAGTCAGTAATTGTGTGTGTGTGGAGTGGGGAACTGTGTGTGTTATGTGTGTGTGGGGGGTGAACTGTGTGTGTTGTGGGTCACAGAGAGTAGTATGTGTGAGACAGGGGAGGTTTTTTGACAGGGTGTTACTTTTTTTTTCTCTGTCAGAATGCTGCTGTTGCTTGGGCTCTCTGGATGACGTCATCCGAGGCTTCAGTTCTAGGCACAGCCAATCAGAATGGAGGCACGGACCCAGGCAGCTTCATGGAATGTTCATGGTGCAAATTATTATATAGGATTATTTGCTTGATGAATTCACCCTTGGAAACTTTGTTTCCAAGTTACAGACCTTGTCAGTTGATGCATAGGGCTAGATTCCATATATCACACCTAAAAAACTGACGCCAAAATGAAATACACCTAGGCATATTCTATAAATTACGCCTAAATTTAGGCATAATTTATAGAATAAGCCTAAAGTTTTGTGCTGTTTATAGAATACGCCGAGTGCCCGTCCACGTGACTAAATTTAATCGCGGGCAGTTACGCCAAGTAAAACTCAGGGGAAATGCTGATGCCTAAATTACATGTGGACCGGATGCATTCTATAAGCACACACATAGATTTTAGAAACGTCCCCAACCCACCCATTCCACGCCCATAGCCACGCCCCCTTTTCAACTATGCAACTTAGAATTTACGCGCATCACATTATAGAATATGCTTAGACAGTTCTGTGCATAAATTCTAATGAATGCCAATTAGTGTCAATATTGATTGTTAAGTGGCAATTATCTGCACTGATTGGCTCGTTAACTAATTAAGTTGTGCATGCAAATCCAGAATACGACTGGATTTGCACGTGCAACTTAAGTTGCACTATGTAGAATTCAGGGATAGTGCTTAATGTTAAAGAATATCCGTTAGAGAGGATGAATTCAGCAAGCAAATAATAAGATGTAAAAACCTGCATATCAGTGCCACTCACGCCCTTCTGATAAGAATCAAGATGAGAATTCAGAAGTTGTGAGCAGCCCTTATAGAAGTTCTCTTTAGTCTGCTCCTACAGGCAATCTGTCCCCTCTATTTTCTAGCAGGTGCAAAAAAGCAGTTTTACATAGGCAGTAGCACTGATAAGGCACACAAGTGAGTGATGTCACCCAATGGCACCAGTACAGAACTGCTCTCCTAGAACTTAGAGTGAAGTTCTGAGCATGTGCAGTGGTCTCCTCAGCTCTTCAGTTAATTCCGAAGTTCAAAACAGTTAAACAGCTCTCAGGGGGTAGGGGGTGGGTGGGAGTGATTGTGTATCTTATCAATCCTGTAGTCTAGGGAAAGCAACTGCTATAAGTGAGCAATACTGCTTTGTCTGTCAAACAGAATTGACTCAGGCTCACGAGTGGGTTCCTTTCAGTCAAGTGTGAGTGAGAGTTGTTAGGTGTCATGGACAGGTTGGCTAGTACAGTATAGGACAGCGCCTTCAGTCAAGCAGGAACATGGTCCAAATAGTAGAATACAGAGAAAGTATGAAGAGAGAACCAGGTAGCTGCCTTGCTGATTGTAGTCAATGCAGCAGATTCCAAAAAGTTGCTTTAGCTATAATTTGATGAGATTTGACTTTTGAATGGAAAGAAATATGTTCTTGTTTTTTTTTTTTTTTGCAACTAGCCTTCCAAGGCTATTTGGATTGAATGAAACAGAGCTGAGTTGAATCTGTGAATGAAATAGTTCTGTTCAAGCAGCAGGCAAGAGCCTATTTACAAGCTACAGCAGGGTTTCTCAACCCAGTCCTTGGGGAACCCCAAGCCAGTCTGGTTTCTAAGATATCCACAATGAATATGCATCAGATATATTTGCATACACTGCCTCCATTGTATACTTGTGAGTACCACGAGACTGCTGCTAAGGATTGCTGTGGCCATTTTGTAGCCAGACCTGGACTGGGCTGGAGCGAGTGGGCATCACTCTTGCCCACATGTCCCCCTTTAGACCACCATGGATTTTCAAGGTAGGTCTAGGGGGGGCCTACAGGGGTGGAGGGTGTGGGCTTGGATTGGAACTTTATTTTGCTTCTGGGGGGGGGGGGTGATTGGGACTGGGACTGGGGAAGGGAATTGGAGGAAAAGACTTCTTTAGGGGTAACGGAGGGGGGATTGGGACCATGGTGGAGGGAATCGGAAGGGCAGATAGCATTCTTCTTCAGGGGTGAGGGAGGGGAATTGGAACCAGAGTGGGGGGATCAGAGGGGCAGAGGCACCTGAAACAACCTATGTGGCCTGCATAAGTATCTTATGTGAGACCCAGCTGAATATTGGCCCCACATAAGCTCTGGAAGCCAGAAAACTTTGAATTAACCCTAGATATTCAGGGATGGTGCCTGGATGTGGCCTGGAACTGAATATCCAGGGCTAATTTTGCCTGTGGCAGTTGTCATTTAAAAATATTGAATGCCATGGCTGAATTTATACCATAATATTTAAAAATAATAATCTTTTAATTTCCATCTTATTCATGTTGCTATTCACTTTCCCCCCCGATATTCAAAAGCATTTAACTGGCCAGGATTGGCATCTGGTTGGTTAAAAACCCCATAACTGGTTATCTGGTGATATTCAACATAGGGTAATTGGCTATCTCCCGCTGAATATCACTGGTTAGTGGCTAGCAGATAGCCAGCAATATTGACCAACATAACAGGCTATCCGCCTATTTTCAGCCCTACTTTAGCAGTTATATTTGGCCGTGTGCTAGAGGATAACTGGCTAAAAATAAATCAGATATTCAATGCCAGTCACCAGAAACAGCCTGGCATGAGAACTTACAGGGTGTTTGGGGCGGGGCCACCCCCACCAACCATAGAGTGCTTGGCCTGCTAGCCAGAGGCCTACTCAAGACTGTTATTAAACCACGAAGTTGGTCCAACAATCGGGGCATTTCATATGGCGAAACCCAAAACAGGGGTTCGCTGTCGGACGCCACTCGTTAGTCCAAGTTGTTAGCAGATAAGTTTCTTAAGATTTATAAGCATTTAAGACATTGCTAGAAAAAAAAGTTTAAAAAGAACATTTATAAAAAAGTAATAAGGTACAGTTAGAGAGGTTTTTATGACTCGTGACGATGCTCGCCAGCAGGTTTACATCAGAAAAGTCATTTCAAACGTAAACGCCGAGCAGCGCGATACCTACTACTAATAAAGTTGTAGTGGCTATCGAGTATCTGAAGTCTTTTCCTCTCCTGATGTTCCATGGTATTAAGAGAGATTTATTTGCAAGTTGTGTATTAGGATTTGAATAGATATATGTCTGCAAAACAGGTTTTGAAAATACCGATTTGGATGTTTTGAGAAGAAATTCATCCAATTGCTGCTTTACGACACTTTTTTGGATGTTTTTCTCTTTCGAAAATGAGCCCCTAAGTCAGTACATTTACATAATAAATAATTGAACATCATATATCTTTTATATCCCCAGTGGTATGCTCTTATCCACATAGGGAATCCATGCCTACCTTTCCCAAGACTGGCTATTTTGATCCTTACCTAACCCTTCATAACAAACGTTCCAGTAGACGTGCTCTCAAACAGCAATTCCCACAACCCAATGGCACAACTACCTTATATGGCACCTGGGGCAGGGAGGGAAGGGGCACCACCTGGTGGACTGCACCCCCACAGGCACAGCACATCCTGCTCCTCCAAGCAAGGGGGTGCACAGAGCAGGTGCGTGGTCATCGACTCTACCAGTCCCCTGCCCCCTCTGATGTCAACTTCCTGTTCTGGGACAGGGAAGTGGCTGAGCCGACAGCCATGCACCCCCTTGCTGCCGGCATCTGAGGTGAACTGCCCACACCACCCTGCCCTAGGTGTGATAGAGCCGCAACCTTGCACTTCTGAGTGTCCATTTGCAGGGTTTTGTGTTACTTCATACAGTGTCTGACAGTGCAATGAACCTGTGTTGCTCTTATTGCTCTGTATACATTGTTGGGGATTTTTTTTTGGTTGGTCTGGGAATGTCCCATGTAAATGAATTATACTCTACATGATTTATATAAGGAAAATGTAAGAATGAATTGTGCAAATTTAAAGTGAGAAATAGGTGTGAGAGCTAAGCAGTGGCATCCCCAACCAAAAAGGCATTTCCGCTGCTTTTGACACTGTTGATCACAGCATACTTCTCGATACCCTGTCCTCACTTGGATTCCAGGGCTCTGTCCTTTCCTGGTTCTCTTCCTACCTCTCCCTCCGCACCTTTAGTGTTCACTCTGGTGGATCCTCTTCTACTTCTATCCCTCTGCCTGTCGGCGTACCTCAGGGTTCTGTTCTTGGTCCCCTCCTCTTTTCTATCTACACTTCTTCCCTTGGTTCATTAATCTCATCCCATGGCTTTTCCTACCATCTCTATGCTGATGACTCCCAAATCTACCTTTCTACCCCTGATATCGCACCTTGCATCCAAACCAAAGTTTCAGCGTGCTTGTCTGACATTGCTGTCTGGATGTCTCAACGCCACCTGAAATTAAATATGACCAAAACCGAGCTTCTCATTTCCCCCCCCCCCCCCCCCAAACCCACCTCCCCACTCCCCCCATTTTCTATTTCTGTTGATGACTCTCTCATTCTCCCTGTCTTCTCAGCTCGAAACCTTGGGGTCATCTTTGACTCTTCTCTCTCCTTCTCTGCTCATATCCAGCAGATTGCCAAGGCCTGTCGTTTCTTTCTTTACAACATCCGTAAAATCCGCCCCTTTCTTTCCGAGCACTCTACCAAAACCCTCATCCACACCCTTGTCACCTCTCGTTTAGACTACTGCAATCTGCTTCTTGCTGGCCTCCCACTTAGTCACCTCTCCCCTCTCCAGTCGGTTCAAAACTCTGCTGCCCGTCTCATCTTCCGCCAGGGTCGCTTTACTCATACTACCCCTCTCCTCAAGACCCTTCACTGGCTCCCTATCCGTTTTCGCATTCTGTTCAAACTTCTTCTACTAACCTATAAATGTACTCACTCTGCTGCTCCCCAGTATCTCTCCACCCTCGTCCTTCCCTACACCCCTTCCCGTGCACTCCGCTCCATGGATAAATCCTTCTTATCTGTTCCCTTCTCCACTACTGCCAACTCCAGACTTCGCGCCTTCTGTCTCGCTGCACCCTACGCCTGGAATAAACTTCCTGAGCCCCTACGTCTTGCCCCATCCTTGGCCACCTTTAAATCTAGACTGAAAGCCCACCTCTTTAACATTGCTTTTGACTCATAACCACTTGTAACTACTCGCCTCCACTTACCCTCCTCTCCTCCTTCCTGTACACATTAATTGATTTGATTACTTTATTTTTTGTCTATTAGATTGTAAGCTCTTTGAGCAGGGACTGTCTTTCTTCTGTGTTTGTGCAGCGCTGCGTACGCCTTGTAGCGCTATAGAAATGCTAAATAGTAGTAGTAGTAGGTTGCCCCTGCAAAAATGTTGATAAGAATCACTAGTTACGCCTCTTCCCTAGAGTAAACTTCATTTACCACTATGCTTTGGTTGCTTCTCACTCAACCATCTCCTAACCCAATCACTTTAGGACTCGCAGCCTCTAGCATTTTGTGGTGTGTCACTTTGGGACTCATTTTCAAAGCACTTAGACTTACAAAGCTACATTGTAACCTATGGAACTTTGTAAGTCTAAGTGCTTTGAAAATATACCTCCACGTTTCTAAATTTGTAGATGATAATGGTTAATAGCTATTGATTCCCCTCACAATTTTGTTTCCCTGGAACAGGATTACGCATGATTCAGTGTTGGCCACAGAAGCAAGACACTTATGCGTATTCTAAAACCAACATATTCAGTGTGGAATTTCAGTTCTAACCTCTGGAACACTGAGGTAACCCACAATATTGTGCAGGGTTGACTATTGATTATCGTTCTTTATTTTAATGCTTAACATCATACAAACCAACTTAAAAGAAAACATTTGCAGTGTAGTTAGTAAATAAGAGGTTTTAAATTTATGCTGTATTTATTTAACTGCAGATTAAAGGTGCAACTTTATTTTCTTTTTCTTCAGGCAGAAAACTAATATAAATATTCCCATATCACCACTTTAATACAGAATGACAATGAATTAAAAAACATTTCAAGAATCATTGCAGTTAGTCTGAATGCAGAAAAACAGTTCCATTTAATTTAATTCATATTAAGTACATTTTTATTGTATTAAAGAAGGAAATAAAATGCAGATTTGTGACTGCTGTTGCTTTTTTCCCTCTGGATGCAATACACAATAATTGCAGTTTAGCCGCGTATTCTCAGTTCCCTTTCCTCTTTTTTGTCTTTGAATTTATTTAAGAATATCATTGTGCTAGCTGACACTTGGTGAAATTCACCAGAAAAGTCTGTTTAATTTTCTTAAGTCACCTCTCCTGAGTCTGATACCATCACCCCTGGCCCAAACATTTGCCCCCCCCCCCCCCTGTGACCACAGCCCTAGCTGGACATGAACATGAATCTAACAATCAATTTCATCCATCACCTTTTCCCTCGATTGACCCAAGCAAACCTCTCTTTTACCAGAAATTCCACCCACAACTAAACTTAAGAACATAAGATAGCCATACTAGCTCAGACCAGTGGTTCACATAGCCTAGTATCCTGCTTCCAACAGTGGCCAATCCAGGTCACAAGTACCTGGAAGAGACCCAAATAGTAGCAACATTCCATGCTAAAAATTAGCATGCGCTAATGCTAGAGACACCCATAGGAATATAGGTGTGTCTCTAGCGTTAGCACACGTAAAAAATGCTAGTATGCCTACAGCATGGCTTAGTAAACAGGGCCCTTAGTAAACAGGACATTTTACATTTTCATTTCCAATTTCCCTGTATCTGTTTCATGCCCAGCATATCACTTATCCTTCCTTTTTGGAACTGCACATGTTTTAGAGGCTGACAGAAACTGATTTTTTTTTCATTTGTGGCTGAAACCAAAATTATCTGTAGATGTTTGGCCGAAACCGAAATTGCAGCCAAAACTCATCACCTGATTTTGACTGAAGCCGCAAAATCGAAAATTCAAGTTTGGTTGCATTAATGTGCATCAGTGAGGGATTGTCAGAGCTTATAGAGGCATATTTTCAAAGCACTTTGGGAGGCTAAGTTCCATAGGTTTCTATGGAACTTTGGGAGGCTAAGTGCTTTGAAAATGAGCCTTATAGTCTGCTAAACACACAATATCAAAGCTAGAATATAATTTAAATAATGAAAGACTGTATTTTACCTCCAAGCAAAATAGCCTCCACACTCATAGACCGTAGGTAATGAAAACTGAAACTAAAAGCCAAGGTACTTTTACAGTGGCTGAGTTTGCACCACATTCGGAGTGACAGCTGGTTTAACAACTCCACAGAGAGGTTAATTCCTAAAGGGAAGAGAGCTTATCATCCCAATTTTAAAGACACTGAAAACACTTTGGTATTTAATATATTCCGCATCCAGAGAACCTCCTGGCCTTCCACCAACCATGGATGCAGAGCAGAGCAAGGACATTTCCCCATAAAACTCACCATACAAAGAAATTTTGGTAATTTTAATAATAGACATATTGCAAACTAATTTTAAAAAAATCTATAAACAAAATGCCACTCAGAATCTAGAGCAAATCTACCATGCCAGCACTAACTTCCAAAACAAGGATCCTATCTATGAAAAGGTAGTGCCCTAAATATTACAGTGGGTCCCTAAAATATCAATACATCTATCGAGGAAATTGAACAAGCCAAATTACTACAGAATGCTACATAGAAACTTCATGGTGATAGAATACCATGAACACACAGAACACAAATGCCAAATTCACAAACTCTATAAATATAAATTAAAGCTGAAACCCCAAGAAGCCAGACCTTGCATGTAGTACATTAGAGAGAGAGAAAAAAAGGCATTTCCTCCTGTTCAAAATATAAAGATAGCACATGCCAGGAATGGTGTTGGGGGGTGGGGGTTGGCGTGCAACTAGGGCAATTGTGCTTGGCTCTATGGCCAGAGAGAGCCCCAAGTCTGCCAGAAGCTGAGGAAGGTGCAGCCTGATAATGGGCTTTGGGTTCCTGTCTCAGATTTTTTCCCTGGGCCCCAGTCATATCTGACATATGCCAAATCTGACATATTCTAATCACAAAATAGAAAATAAAAATAAAAATAATTTTTTGTACCTTTTTGTTGTCTGGTCATTTTATTTTTCAATATATAGCAAAAGAGAGGGAACGAAGTACAAACTGAAGTCCAAACAAAAAAACAGCACCACGGGCCTTTAAAAATGGAACACAGTTCTTTAATGAATAAGCCTTGACAAAAAGACCCGTCATGGGCCGTGTTTCGGTGACTAGCACCTGCGTCAGGGGTCACAGTGATGACATGGAAAACTCGGGGAATAACTCAAAAATATTCCTCTACAATATATTATTCCTTACCCCACGTATAGTAAAGGCTACAAAGCAACAAGGCTTATTCATTAAAGAACTGTGTTCCATTTTTAAAGGCCCGTGGTGCTGTTTTTTTTGTTTGCATTTTATTTTTCAAATCATATTGGTCCCAGTCTCTGGTTTCTGCTTCCTTCTGTCTTTCTTGTCCATTTGACATTTCTTCTGTCTCCATGTCCACCATCCATCTCCCATCTCTGTGTCCATATATTTCTTATCCAGCATCTCCCCTGTGTTCATATTCCCACATCCATTATCATTCTTTAATGCACCCAAGTACCCCATGCCTAGCATTTCCCTTCTGTGTTACAGTTCTCCCCCTTGTCTGGTATCTCCCCTCTGTGTCCATTGTATCTATTCCCATATCTCCCTCCCCACCCCTGTGTCAGGCATTGCCACTCTGTGACCATATTCCATCCCAATACAGCATCTCACCTGTGTCCCTGTCCGCATGCTCCCATCCAATGCCCATCATCTCCCTTCTGTTTCTCTATACCCCTCTAAGTCCCCCTTCTCCCTCCCCCACACCAATGTGTCCCTCTCCTCTCTGACCCCACCCCAACCAGCTCCTCTCCTTCTCTCTTCCCTCCCCCTTATGCATCTGGTTCATTCTCCCACTGTGGGCTCAGCATTTGACCCCCTCTTCCTTTATCTTCTTGGTCCAACATCCCTCTCCCTTCCCTCTAACCCTACCCCCTCCCCCTCCCCTCCCCCTCCCATAGGTCTAGCACCTCTCTCCTTTTGTTCTAGCCCCCTTGTAGGTCCACATTTCTCCCCCTTCCCTCAGCCCTCCCCTGCATATCCAGCACCTCTCTCCTTTGCTCCAGCCCCCCTTGCATGCCCAGCACCTCTGCCCCTTCCCACCTGCCCGCCCCAAATATCCAGCACCTCTCTCCCTTCCCTCTCCCTACATATCCAGCACCTCTCTCCTTTCGCTCCAGCCCCCTTGCATGCCCGACACCTCTCCCCCTTCCCTCCCACCCACATATCCAGCACCTCTCTCCATTCCCTACCACCCACATATCCAGCACCTCTCTCCCTTCCCTTCCCTTCCCTTCCCTCCCCTCACAGTTCCACATCTCTACCCCTTTCCTCCAGCAGCTCTTTACATGCTCAGTGCCTCTCTCCCTTCCCTCCAACCTCCCGCCTGCATGTGCAGTGCCTCTTCCCTACCTTCCCCTTCAACCCCCATGTCAAGCGCCTCTTTCCCCTCCCACAGTTCCGGCACCAACACCTCCATGTCTTCCTTACCCTCCCCCCATCCCTGCCGCAGCGCTTGCAGTGCACTTCATGCTATCATCGCAACCCAGCAGGAACTCCACACAGTGCTGTATCAGAACCTTCTCTCTCTGCTATGTCATGCCCAGCCTGTGTAAACAGGAAGTTGCATCAGTGGGTGAGATGTGGTAGAGGGAAGGCCCCAATGCCCTGTGTGGCATTCCTGCCTAGCGGCATGATAGCATTAAAGTGGAAGCGCTGCTGTAGCAGGGGTGGGGGAGGGTAAGAAAGACATGAAAGTGCCGGAACTGTGGGAGGGGTGAGAGGTGCTGGACATGCGAGGGTGGAGGGAAGGGAAGAGATGCTGTACTATACATGCAGGAAGTTGGAGGGGATGTTTTGGCTGAGGTGTAGCACTTCTGGGTGGGCCTGAAACAAAAGTGGGTGGGC
The DNA here is from genome assembly GCF_901765095.1 of Microcaecilia unicolor. Taxonomy (NCBI): domain Eukaryota; kingdom Metazoa; phylum Chordata; class Amphibia; order Gymnophiona; family Siphonopidae; genus Microcaecilia; species Microcaecilia unicolor. Next base: position 414,248,594 of record NC_044033.1, read on the forward strand.
TTCCTCTCATTTGCCGTGCGGGAATTGGCAGCGCAGCTTTCTAGAAGGGGCCCTTACTGTCTTCCTGTATTTTTTTCCATTTAATTATAAAATAGTTTTTATTACCTTTGAAAGCTTGAAAATTAGATTGCCATCAGCACTTTCCAATGCTTTGATTCCCTATATTCCTTTGCGTCCACTACATTTTCAAGGTGGGAATCTTTTGTCTTTTGGTCCTCTTCTAGGGCAAGACTTTACAGAACATTTGAGTTCTGCTTTTTATGTACTGGATCCATTACTTAGAGCCCTGTTTACAAAGCTGTGCTGTAGGCGCTCTAACTTTATAGCGCACACTAAAAATTTGTGCTTGCTAACGCTAGAGACACCCATACATTCTTATGGGTGTCCCTAGGATTAGCACATGCTAAAAAGTTAGCACGCCTATAAAGCGGCTTAGTAAACAGGGCCCTAAATATCTTTGCACTGAAAGCTTGTTACCTAGTTTTAAAGTATTATTATTTTTCCCTTGCTTTTAGACAATGACTGGATGTGTTCGGGAAGGGGCTTCCAGCGCAGTCCTTGTTTGTCTAGTTTTTCTGTTTTTTTTAATTAGTTATTACTGTAAACTACTCTGATATTTTTTGAAGGGTAGCATATAAAGCACTGTTATAAGCATAAACAAAAATTGCTAGCACGACACAAGTTAAATAATAATATGCAAACCAAGCAAACGTTTGCAAAATACCTCATTATTATGCAAAATGAACACAGCTTGCATTTGACCTCACAAGCTGTGCTATTGATGGAAACAAAATAGCATCTCAAAGCTGACATTGTTTTTTCTCCCATGAACACTGGGCTACACTCTTTCCTGATAGTGAGCACATGTGCAAACCATCATGCTTGTGTGGCAATCACTTCAGCTAGGTGGGCTAGTGAAGTGTCAGAACTTTAGCTAGGTGGGTTAGCAAACTTTAAGTATGAGTAACTGCAAGAATTTGCAAGTATCCTATCATCACAAAATTGTTCTTCAAACACATCCTAAGTTTTTACCTAAAGTTGTCATACCTTTCCACCTGAATGCCTTTCTGTCCGGAGTTTCATTCAAATACTCAATGAAAGTCCCTTCATAATTTAGATTGTAAACAGGCTTTTATCTGTGGCTGGAAAAGAACTGCACCATTGAGAAAGCTGACTCAACTATTTGTTTTGTTCATACCAAATAAGCCTGGTATGCTGGTTGCAAATAAATTCTCTAGCTAACTAGCTGGCCTCTTGAATACAGTTTTGCTATGAACAAGCGTATATTACTCTCAGCCCTAAAGTTAAGCATTAAAACATTGGAGTTACTGCAACTACAGTAGCCTACCTAATGGGCTGATGATCAGAAGCAACATGCTGTTCCAAACAGGTATTTGTGATCTGGATTGGCCACTGTTGGAAACAGGATGCTGGGCTTGATGGACCTTTGGTCTTTCCCAGTATGGCAATACTTATATACTTATATACTTATGAGCTCTAAAAATAGTGCCGGACCAGCACAGGGCTATAACACCCCTAGGATCAAAGATAATAGCATGCAAATTTATGTGCGCTATTAGCTCTGATCAAAGGGGTACTTCTGCGGGAGGATTGTACCTGGGCATGCGCCCAAGGCACAATCCTCCCGCAGAAGTTGTTTGACAGGTTTGGGCTGTCAAAAGCCGGTCCCGGAGCTGTCAAACCTATGCCTGCCCCCCCAAACACAAGACCTGGAAGTCTGGTGGACATCCAGACCCTCCACCCCCAAAACACAAAAACCCTGGTGATCCAGTGGGACCACTAGCTTCCTCCCTCTCACCCCCGACATCGCACAAAAACGCCCTGGTGGTCCAGTGGGACCGTTAACTATCCGCCCCCTCCCCGTGCCTACCTCTCCATAGTCGTAGTAGTTGGAGGAGGGAGGGACTAGCATTCCCTCCCTCCTCTTCGGGCGCCTTCCCAAAATGGTGGCATCCCGCCCTGCCTGGTGCATCCTGGGATGTGCTGGGAAGGGGGCTTAATTTCCATATATGGGTTAAGCCCTGCCCGGTACATCTCAGGATGTACCGGGCAGGGTGGGACGTGGCCATTTTGGGAAGGTACCCGAAGAGGAAGAAGGGAGTGTTAGTCCCTCCCTTCTCCAGCTACTACTACTACTATGAAGAGGTAGGCAGCCAGGGGAAGGGGGGCAGATAGCGGTCCCACTGGACCACCAGGGTGTTTTTGTTTGATGTGGGGTGTAGGAGGGGGAAGCTAGCGGTCCCACTGGACCACCAGGGTTCTTGTGCTTCGGGGAATTTGTCGTTTGTGGGTAGGGCTTAGGTTTGACAGGTCCGGAAGAAATTCCCAGACCTGTCAAACCTCTTCAGTGGGTCTCCCTCAGTCTTCCCTTCCTAGCAAACCCTAACACCAACTCCGAGCTGGCGTAGGGTTTGCAGTGGTAGCAGTGCCCTTGTTTGGTGCACTGCCAGCTGATCATGAGGGAGGAATGTGGGAAACCCTTGTTTGCATGCATTTGCATGCAATTAGCATTCAGAGCCAGCGAGCACTATTAGTATGGTGCTATTGGCCTCTAGCACCCATGTTTCCTTCTGATCATCGGCCCATAAGTTTGCCTCATCAAATATCATCTACAAAGCAGGTAGCTAGTCCTCATATCAGAGTTCTGTGCACTATTGTTTAGACCAAGCTTCAGCACAGGACAGTGTCTTTGTTCAACTGATGCTGGACAATCTGTACTTCTTGACTAACAAATCTCGTACTTGACTGTACAGGCTACTGCAGATGCTAAGACAATTCAATGCTGAGCATTCCTAAGCTTGGGAATCACCCACTTGTATGCCTAACTTAGTCCTGGTTGTTGATGAATAAGCAATGTTGCTCACCTGCAATAGGTGTTTTCCATAAATAGCAAGATTGATTAGGCACACAATCCTTCCTATGTCCCTAAGATTTGTCTTAATGCTTTGAACTTTGGAATTGAGCTGAGGAGACCCCCTACATGTGGGAAGGACAGTGCATGCTAGAATTTTACACTAGCGTTCTGAGCTCTGGGAGAGCAATTCTGTCCTAGTGCCATTAGATGATCTCACACACTTGTGTGCCATATCAATCCTGCTGTCTTTGGAAAATACTCATTACAGGTGAGCAACATTGCTTTTCTTGAGAGATCCCACAAGGATGTAAATAGGCTGACATGCATGTGCCTTTTTTGTAAGGGAAATAACCCAACTACAGCTGACTTATCTGCATATGTTAGCCATCTGTTAGATTAGTGTGGCTTATCTTTGTGAGAACTGGTGCAAAAAACTGAATCTCATCCTCTATTTACAAGTGTCTTGTAAAAATGGAAGGCCTGGCATCTCTTCTGCTTGTTTGCACCCCTGGTTTCATGTATGACAAAATGCTGCTTCTTTCCTTTGTTCATTTATGCCCAGATTTTAGGTTCTAACATGTCATGTCCTTTTCCTGATTACTGTTAACAGATGTTGCATTTGCCACCTGCCTTTTCTTGTTCCTCAAGTGTATGATCTTGCATTCGTTGACAACCAATCTCATCTGCCACTTTTTGGCCCATTTGTCAAGTGCATTTATATCCTTCTGCAAAATCAGTCCTGCAGTATATTTTCAGTATGACACAATTTGATTATTTCTTCCTTCAGATCGCTGCTGAAAATATTAAATAACATGGTCCAGACTTCTACCCCTGTTGTAGGCCACATGCCATCTTAATTTAATTAAAATATGTTACTGTGAACTTTTTATGGTAACATCTGCAGAGGCAATAATAAACAGTGGAGGTTGCAAGCTAATTGGGAGCCCTACCTTTTTCTGCCAGTCTCTGTTGGTGACCTTTTTGAGAAATTCAAAGGTTTTGGAATCTGTGAGGCTGCTTGTTAGCTATTCCAGTAACTGAACAACTTATCTTACACATAGCATAGAAAAACCTTATAAATAGCACAGATGTCTCTAAATAACTGCATCTGCATATTGAATGCTGACATTGTGCTAGGGCTGCTCTTTCAAAAACTTTAGGAAAAGTAATTAAGGTTCAGCCAAATAGGTGAGAATGGAAGAACATATTGTTTCACTCATCACATAGGGGTCCTTTTACAAAAGTGCACTAGCATTTTTAGTGCATGCTAATGATTAGCGTGTGCTGAACGCTAGAGATGCCCATAGAAATATATGGGTATTTCTAACATTTAGCGAGTGCTTATTTTTAGTGCGTGCTAAAAATGCTAGTGCCTTTGTAAAAGGACCCCATAATTAATTAGTTAATTTTCTTTTTGAGGCATTTAGGGGCCCTTTTACTAAGGCACACCCAAAAGTGGCCTGCGGTGGTATAGGTGCGTGCTTTGGGTGCACGATGCTCCATTTCCTGAGCGCGTCTGGAAAAAAGGGATTTTTTTTTATTGTGCTGAAAAATGGATGTGTGGCAAAATTAAAACCAGTGCGTGTCCATTTTTGGCCTGAGACCTTAACGCCACCCATTGACTTAGCGGTAAGGTCTCACATGCTAACCAGGTGGTAAGTGTCTAGCGCGTGCCAACTGCTGATTACTGCTGGGTAAGCGCCCCACGATAGAAAATGGAAAATATTTTCTACTGCGTGTTTTCGGTGCGCACCAGAAATGGAATTACCGCCAGGGACATGCAGTAGCCGGGCAGTAGTGCCAATTTGATGTGTGTTGGATGTGCGTAGGTGCCTACACACCTTAGTAAAAGGGTCCCTTATATTCCACTCATTCCACTGTCAATGGTTGATTACAATAAAGCATACATAATTAAGAATAACAACATAAAATACCACATAAAACAACATGAAAGCTTTATCCAGACTCTACAATCAGGGTCCTTCCAGGCTAAATTGAATAGGCTGTCATGATTGTGCCTTCTTAAACAAATAGGTCTTAAGATGTTTCCTAAATTGCAGAAGAGAGTTAATTTTGCATAGATCTAAAGGTAGCGAATTCCATCATTTTGGAACAAATACCTTGGAAGGTGGATGAGCAAAGGCCAAGAAGACTAACTGTTCGAAAGCAGGGAACTTCAAGTAAATGCTTATCATTTGACTGGAGATTTCGTGTGGACTGACAGAAGCACATAAAATGTGTTATGATTGGGGTCAGAACCCCTCTCAAACTTACCTTTTTCCTGGTGGTCAGCTTAGCTGGCTTCTGTTTCTTTTGTTTGTCCTTTCTGAGCAGCTGGTTCTCTCTCTCTGTGCTGGCAGCTTCCAGCAGCATGGCTCTAATTGTTTCACTATACTGCACCTGTGTGTGTGTTGCCTGAGTTGCTCTACCTCTCTTTGGGTGTACTGGCTTCAAGTGCTTCACAGTGTTGCATTGGTGTGGGTTGGGCCTCTCTGGGTCAGTGTGCTTTTGCCTAGGTCTAGGGAGTGTGACATCATCAGGGAGGGCCTTGATAAGGAAGTGGTGTTGTTTCCTTCAGGGCCTTTGCAACAGTGGTATTTGCTTTAGGTAGGGTGGTGCACTGTGCACTTCTGACTTTGTGTCTAGTTTCCCTGCTTGCTTTTGCTAAGGGCCAGGTTAGTGTTAGTGCAGTGTGCACTGGTGACTGTGTGTTTAGCTTTCCTGCTTTTCCCTTATGGTTCCCCTGCTTTTCCCTCTTGGTTTTGGAAGCATTGCTGTGTGTAGGGCTTTGGAAGCTCTGTTGTTGATAGAAGTACTTCAGGGTTTGGTGTTGTTAGGAACACTGCAGAGTTTGCTGTTAGAAGTACTTCTGGGTTTGTGCTATTAGGAGCATTGCAGTCTTTGCTGTTGGTGTTTGGTGATTTAGAATCACTTTTGGCTTATGTGTTAGCTTCCCTGCTTTTCCTTGTGCCTCCCCTGTCTTCCCTTTTAGTGCTAGGAGCTCTTCTGGTTGCTTGCCAGAGTAGTGCTTAGGAAGCACCTTGTTAGTTGTATCTAGCTTGCTAGAGCAGTGCTTAGGTAGCTGGTTAGTTTTGTGTTTAGCTTATTAGTGTAAAGCTCTGCTTGTGGCTTGGTGCTTAGTAGCACCTGTGTTAGCTTTGTGTTTAGTTCCCTGCTCTGTTAGTTTAGGGCTTAGGAAGTCCCTTTCTTGAGCAGGGCTTAGGAGCTCCTGTTTAGTATAGGGCTTAGGAAGTCTTTTTGTCAGTTTACTGTTAGGAACACTCCTGCTGGTTTAGGGCTTGGGAGCACGTAGATCAGTTTAGGTTTAGGAGCACTTCTGTTTCCAGTCCTGGTCCCTGTGTCATCCGGTATCCAGTAAGTCCTGCCGGCTACTCGAACCCAGGAGCTCAACTCCTGGGGGACTTAGTAGCTAAGCGCAGGTGAAGCTGTGCGGACCAGTCCAGTGTGCTCCAGTCCAGTGTGTTCCTGTCTGGTGTGTGTTCCACTCTGGTGCGCTCCAGTCCAGTGTTCCAGTCCGGGGGGTTCCAGTCCTGTGTCCCCAGTCCGGGGGATTCCAGTCCATATGTTCCGGTTCGCTGGGCAGTGCCTGCAGTCCCTGCCGGTGTGCTTGCCCAGTGTTGGTTGGTGGGTTTTGCCTGCTGCTGTTGCTCCTCGGCAGCAGCCCAAGGGCTCACGTTTGCTCCAGAGCCCGGCCCCGCGGGCTCTGAACCTGAGAACCTGACAAAATGGCAGGGGCCTTATTCTTAATGGCACTAAAGACAAGAGTCAACACTTTAAATTGAACTGAATCCTCATCTCAACTGGAAGCCAATGAAGAGATATCTGTATTGAGGATATATGGTGAAATTTTGAAGTACGAGAAATTAAATGTGCAACAGAGTTTTGCGCAATCTGTAAAGATTTCAGGATATATTGTGGAAGGCCAATAAGCAATGAATTGTAGTAGTCAAAATGTGGAAGAACAAAATGCTGCAAAACTGGAATTCATTGCTGGAAGATGTGGTAAAAGCAGTCAGTGTGACTGGATTTAAAAAAGGTTTGGATAAGTTCCTGAAGTTAAAGTATCATTACGGAAGACCCTGGGAAAGCCACTACTTATCCTTGGGATCAGTAGCATGGAATCATGCTACTTTTTGAGATTCTGGCAGGTACTTGTGGCTTGGCCACTGTTGGAAGCAGGATACTGGGCAAGGTCAGAGGTTCTCAACCCACACATCTAGCTAGTCAGGATTTCAAGATACCCTGTAACGAATATGCATAGATAAATTTGCATGCACTATCTCCATTGTATGCAAATCTATCTCATGCATATTTATTATGGGTATCCTGAAAACATGACTGACTAGGTGTTTCCTGTGCACTGGGTTGAGAACCCCTGGGTTAAGTTGTATATCTGTTTTTTATGTATATATTTTTTCAATATAGTTATATATATATAGATTCTCCCTCTCTTGGTAGGAAACATGGAGTTTCAATACTGTTTCATAAGGATATTAATGCAATTATCTTAGAGCAGATTATTGACCCAAATGGTAGATGGATAATTGTCAAAGTGTCTATAAATAATGTTTCTGTATTGTTGGTAAATTTATATGCCCGAAATACTGACTCTCCCAAGTTTTTCACTAATCTCTTTCAAACAATACAGTCACTGGATTCTATTCCCATTATTATATCAGGGGACTTTAATATTCCCTTAGATTATTTTCTAGATAGGCATTGTCAAAGTAAGGTGTTACCTTCAAAATCGTCTATCACTTTACACTCTCTTATAGACCAATTACATCTCATTGATCCATGGAGATTATGTAACCCGACAGCTAAAGAATACACTGTTTATTCTTCCCATCAAGTTCTACAAACCATTTAAAAATGATCTTTCTCCTATTCTCTTAAATCTCTTTAATGACTTATCTCCTGAAAATATTTCTTCTAGCCATTTCTCGGAGGCAGTCATTACTGTGATTCCTAAACCCAACAAAAACCCCCTTTTGGTATCTAATCACCACCCCATTTCTTTATTAAATGTAGATTACAAACTATATGCTAATATTCTTGCAAATAGAATAAAAAAACTCATATCTAAAATTTTTCACCAGGGTCAGGTAGATTTCATGCCTGGTAGACTTATTAGCGACAATACAAGGCTTTTTTTTGCACTTATCTCAGGTAGCGTCTTCCTATGTCCAGCCAGTTGTGGCCCTTTCCCTAGACGCAGAGAAGGCTTTTGACAGGGTTGAATGGAATTACCTTTTTGCAGCCTTATCCTGGTTTGGGTGTCCCCCTGAATTTTTGTTAAAAATTAAAACTCTGTATGCTAATTCAACTGCTAGAGTAATTACTAACAATGTATTATCGGAGAAGATAGTCCTCCATTGCGGTACTAGACAAGGCTGTCCCCTCTCTCCGTACTTATTTAGCATAGCTCTTGAACCACTCCTGATTGCAATTAGGTCTCACACTCGCATTAAGGGTATTGTATACAAGGATTTGGAAATTAAATGTTTGGCCTACGCTGATGATGTCTTGCTATATCTGTCTAGTCCCCATCAATCAATATCTAACCTCATTGACTTAATTACTCTCTTTTCCCAATTCTCAGGTTATAAAATCAATCAACAAAAGACTGAATTATTACCCTTTAATAAATTCGCACTCCCTGACATTGCTAAATCTTTCAATTTGGTCTGGGCAATGCCAAAGATTAAGTATCTCGGACTGGATCTATATACTTCACTGGTTGATACTATCCAGTTTAATGCTGACCTGATTCTTAAATCCCTCAAATTGTTGTTACATACCTGGCACCCCTTACATTTATCTTGGTGGGGTCGTCTTGAAATAATTAAAATGATAGTTTCTCCTAAAATCAATTACACTTTAAGTATGCTCCCAATTATTTTTCCTCTCGTTATTTATTCTCAGATAGACAAATTATTGACCTCCTTTTTATGGTCGAACAAACATCCCAGAATTGCTCTCAAAAAACTTAAAAGTACTAAAGACTCAGGAGGTGTCCTGTTTCCTGATTGTCACACTTATCATAAATCTTTTATTTCTCATCAAGGATGTAATTGTTTTTTTCAAAAATATGACTATAAACCTATATGGTTGCTTTTTGAAGAAGCTATGGTATACCCACTTTGTTTGTCTTTTTTGCTCTCATCTACCTCATTTCCATCTCATAAAATAGATGATATCATAATCTCCACGATTAAATGCATGACAGAATTAGATAAGTTACAAACTATTCCTTTTACCTTGTCTTTTCATAATCACTATGGTATAACCCCGATATATTTGTAAATAAGGTTCCTTTCTTTTGGAAGGAATGGATAGATAAAGGTATTTTGACTCTCAGATATTGTAAAGATATACTGCCTTTCTGAGGTTTTTGCAACTACATTCAAAGCGGTTTACATATATTCAGGTACTTATTTTGTACCAGGGGCAATGGAGGGTTAAGTGACTTGCCCAGAGTTACAGGGAGTTGCAGTGGGAATCGAACTCGGTTCCCCAAGATCAAAGTCCACTGCACTAACCACTAGGCTACTCAGAAATTATGGAACAATTTATTTGCCATACTCTATGTACTTTAAATGGTTACAATTATCTCACAGTGCTACTGCAATGTCTACTCTCAACTCTCTGACGCATCAATTACCCTCATTTTTTTCCAATGCACAAACACTGATTCTAAATGGTCACACGACATCTCGTATCTATCAACTTTTTATCAAAAGTGCATATAATTTCAATCTAGTTCTTTAAAACATTTGGCAAATGGATAATGAATATGCTCTAGATGATGAAGCATGGACTCATTTTTGGACAAAAGTAGTGAAACCTCTCTCCTCCGCTTCTATGTTGCAATCAATGTTCTTTCTATATCATAAAACCAACTGGACACCCCGTAAACTTGCTGCGGCGGGGCTTTGATCTTCTGATAAATGCTGGCACTGTTCCCAGCACGTTGGTACATTGCTACATATGCTTTTTGAATGTGACCTACGTCTCTAAATTTTGGAAAGTAATATGGTGTATCATTCAACAGATCTTGTCAATTGATTGTGACCTTTCATCCTCCATAGTAATTTTCAAGTCTTCTAATCAACTGAATTTATCAGCTCCACAGGCAAAATTATTGGACGTTTTGCTTACTATTGCTCAGAAGCATATACTACAAAACTGGAAATACGCACAATTATTAAATGTCCATTTTTGGTGGAATTCGGTTCTACAACATCAAAAATTTGAATATGCAATGGTGGAAAAATTTCGGAGAACTTTCTCTAAGAAAAATGTTTGGACTCCTCTGGAACTCTATCTTCAATCTCTTCAGACTACACTATAGCCCAATCATTATCTGGTTATATCAAGTTTCTTTTTTTTAATATATATGCCTCTTATGAAGTTAAGAGCATTCTGGCATGCTGACACTGTATTTTCTCCCTTCTCCTTTCTTGTTTAGATTTTCCTCGTTTCTTGGTTTATTGTATGTTTTGGGAAAAAATTCAATAAAATATATTGAATAGACAAAAGCTCTTGTTACAAGGAAAAGAAATTATCTTGTAAGAAACTCTTTGTACCTTCCTTCTATCTTCCTCACGTTAGAGTTACTGGATGTAATAGGTATATAGGCAAATGCATCTGCAAAATTCCTTCAAAAAGGCAGTAAATAAATAATAATAATAATTAGACACACTGAAGAGACAAAGAACTGATTAATTACATTTGTGTTTCCTGTCACCCTCTAGATGAAACCAATAACACAGACTTGCATCCATTTAACATCAGCAGACAAGCTGTGAGAATGAAGGATACAGGAAAGTGAGTCTTCATGCAAATCATTGGGAGTAATAAGCTCTAGCCAGCTGGAATCTTCTCAGGCATTCTGTGTGCCAATTTCTCCAAATCTGGTTTAATGTATTTTTAGAAACAGAAGCATATCTATTTTACTTGGAATGACTAAAAAAAAGAAAATAATCTACAATAATCTCATATCTTCTATCAGATTTGTTGTTTATTGTGAAAGATGATGAAACAATGTGTTTTAGCTGTGCCATGTGAGAATACGTAAGTTTCTAAATGTATTTTTTGCTTCATATACCACCCAACATATATCTGAGCATAAATAATGTGCTCTCTTTAAAAAGCTCTGCTTACCACCCTTAGGGGTCCTTTTACCAAGCTGCGGTAAAAAGGGCCCTGCAGTAGCCATTTTCCCCATGTGCCAGCACCCTTTTTACCACAGCAGGTAAAAAGCCCCTAAAAATAAAATGGCCATGCGGTAAGATTAATTTTACGCGTGGCCATGCAGCGCCACCCACTGAGGTGGCGGTAAAGGCTCTAGCAGTAACTGGGCAGCGCATGCCACTGCCCGATTACCTCTGGGTTAGTGCTGTGGTAAAAATAATAAAAATATTTTCTGGTATTCTGGAAATGGCACATACTGGAGGCAGAATTACCGCCGGTGGCCGCGTTGGGCTGGTGGTAGTTTCGGGTTGCTACATGGCAACCCTTTCGTAAAAGGGCCCCTTAGAGAAACATGACACACTGCAGGAATCATATATTTGTGCTCACCGATTGAGAAAAGAGTTGGTGACCACTGGCTAGCATCGCAATATCATCACCCCATTTACTTAAGCTGGCCCTCTCAATTCAGTATTACTTCCCATGGATCTTCAGTAATAACCATGAAAGAAAAACCATGAATGTGTATGAAGTTTGGAATGAACATAAAACAGCATTTCGAGGTGAATAAATGAGTGAATGAATGAATAAACAGATTCTTGTTTATCACTGATGGGTTCCATATGTGTTGCTGGCAGGGTAACAATGACCAGTAATTATGGATTTGTAATTTGATTTGACCTTTACTAGGCGACATGCTGAATGATGTTTCCTCTTTTGTGTTTTTGAGAATGATCGTGGCACAGTTATCCAGAAGAAGGTGGTGTGTGTGTGTGAAACAGGAAGCAAAGTCAAAGTCTGAGTCACTCCCCTCCCTCTTAAGACACCAGGAAAGGTTGTTTGTAGACTTCTTGGTGCCTCGGTAGTTGCAGATGAACCCCAAGAGGTACGAGTAGCCAAGAGAACAGCTATTTTTCTTTGCATGTCTCATTTTCCAGCATGATGGATTCTGACTATGCAGATGCAAGTTGGCTTTCACAAACTGTCTGTGTCCATCTGGCATGGTGTAGCTGATGCCTTGTAGCTTTTTATGTAATTGCTTCACATTTCAGCATGGTTATACCTCATTCCCACTGCTCATGCCTCTCTCCTTTGTACCTGAGGACATTTACTGGTGGTTAAAGAAATGCTCATGCTGTCAGCGCCTGAAGTGAGTTTAGTTTCTGCTATTGCTATAGCTTATGCTAGACACAAGCTGGGAAGAAAAGAATCAAAACAAAATCTTAAATCTAAATTCTTAAATCTTGATGTAATACACAGTGTATGAATGAGATAAAAGGGAAGACCCTCAGAAATGTAAAACTAATCCATGCAGCAGTACAGAACTTCTGAAACTGCTATAGAGGGTGGACAAATTTTTCATTCACTAAGTCTCCAAATCCCCACACCCAGCAACACAGCATAACCAATGATCGTAGTGGACAATATATAATCTTCATCCCTTCCATCCTCATGGTGCCTGATACACACCTACCTCATTTCGACCATAATATAACCTGTATTTGTTATCAACCAACTGGCAAATGCCTTTACGGTACTGTGTAAGGCACATTGAGCCTGCAAATAGGTGGGAAAATGTGGGGTACAAATATAATACAAAAAACAGAAGAAACCAGTCTTCGCAAAAAACACCAAAAAAGCAAAACAGCGAAGATGACTAACAAAAACAAAAATAATCCAAAATTAAAAACAAAAAAAGATCAAATTTGTATTTAAAAATACAAATACATAAAAGAATTAAAAAATGAAAAAGACACTTGTTATATAAAAAAATTAAAACACTTTATTAACTAAAGGATAGCAGGGAGAAAGGGACTCGACACAGCTGTGTTTTGGCCGTGCAGGCCTGCGTCAGGAGTCTTCTCACCGTGTGTTGATTTTTAATTCTATCCAATTATAAAGAAAATATGTGTGTCTCTTTTTAAAATTGTAGCGTTAAATGATCCTTGTAACAAAGTGAGGCAAAAAGCATCAGAGCAACGTCTCGTCTCTGTGAAATCAAACATAGCTAGTATTTCCCAAAATAAGTGATTAATTTGTGTTATATCAGCAAGAGTGTTATACTTATTATTATGAATGTTGAATGTTTCACAGTGTGTTTATAGTAAGAAAGGATATTATTAGTAAGATAGTACTAGTACCAGCAAGATATTTCTAGGTAGATTTTACTGTTAGTAAAGTGTTATGTAATAGTTTATAATGTATGAGCTTTTGTTATACCTTTGGTAGAGCCACTTGGTGATTATGGTATATTGGGAGACCCAGTGAATGAAAAATTTGTTCACCCTCTATAGCAGTTTCAGAAGTTATAGACTGCTGCATGGGTGAGTTATATATTCACACACTGAATTACATCAAGATTTAAGAATTTAGATGTAGTTTTGATTCTTTTCTCCCCAGCTTGTGTTTAGCATTTATATTGTATACCGGTAGATATTGGGATGGTGTGGCATTGCTATAGCTTAGCCTTCATTTTGTTGTGCTGTCTTTCTTTTCTCATCTCCGGATTCTATCTTTTCCAGTTTGTGTATATTTGTTTGTGGAGTTGTTTCCAGCTCTGTATTCATCACTTTTTCTTCATATTCCTTGGGCAGACTGTACCAGCTGCTTTTCTGAAAGCGTTGACTCTTTAAAATTAGGTGTTTCGTTGGAGGATTAATCCATGCTTGCTCTGGAGTATACCCTGGTGAAGAAGAGATAACCATTTTATTTATTGAGGTCCTGATGCTCAAATCTTACCATGCTTATAACGTTTGATTTAGACTGGTTGTAGCCAGTCTAGCGCACATATTATTCAGTGTCTAATTCACAAAGGGGTTCTGTGTTGCTTTTACTGTTCACGGTAGCAGCTACCGATAATCCTATGCAAATATATTACAACAAGCCCATTAATATTAAAATGAGCATTCCATGCGATGCACAGAAAGGAGCAGCTACCTTTAATGTTCAAAATGTTCTGGCAGGTCTGGAGCTGTTTTTGCATGAGGGCAACTTCTCGGTGGAGCAGTCTGCATGCATTTTTAAAAAGTATTTGTATTTGCATTTATTATATATGTGAGTTGTGCACATAACAGTAATGTGGAAAAGCTGTCATGGAACATCTGTTGATAGAATCTGCATGTGTGTGAAATGTGCTATGTGTGTATACAATGGGCTGAATTATGTATATGTACCCGGATTCTATATAGCGTGCCTAGCATTCCACGTCGAAATCCAAGTGGATTCTATAACAGCTCTCGTACATTAATTGGCTTAACAAGCCAATCAGCATTGTTAACAGCACTTAACAAGCAATAATGAGCACTTGAGTAACAATAATTAGAATTTTGCACACAAATCGCTAAGCATATTCTATAATGCAGAGCGCCTTTATTCTAATGCACGAAGGCAAAAAGGGGCATAGTTATGGGTGGGGAAATGGGCATTTCATGGTCTTCCAAAACTTACGCTCGTAGTTATAGAATATGGCACCTAAATCTATGTACTGGGAATTACGCTGTTTTTGTTGGTGTAAATGGATGCATGCAGTTTTAGGTGCTAGGATGCCAACTAAGCATATTCTATATACCATGCCTACACCTAGGCGCCACTTCTAGAATATGCTTAGGCGAAAATGTTTTCCATGCAGATTGTTTGGACACCAAATGTATAGAATCCCCCCACTGTGTCTAAAATGTAGACGTTTCAGAATAGCACATATAGCGCTATTCTATAAACAGCGTCTACAGTAAGGCACGGTTTATAAAATAGTGCATAGGCTGGGGGAATGTGCCTACATTTAGGTGTGGCCATTTATGACACTAAAAAACCAGGGTAAATGCCCACATCTAAATGTATGTGTGTTCCCTCGAATTCTATAACAAAGTGTGTAAATTTGATTGATGCCCCTGACATACCTTCACTCCCATGGCCATGACACTTTTCAGCTATGCGCGTTGGAATTTATGCACACCTCTTTTTAGAAAGCAAGCATAAATTCCAATTATTGCCAATTAGTGATGATAGTTGGTTGTTATCACTAGTTGGCTCGTTGAGTAGTGCGTATAAATTGGCCGTACCTACAATTTAATGCACACTACTAGCTGCGCCTTATATAGAATGCAGCCTTATATGTATGAGTGTGTGTGTCCCGCACATAAATGTGCCATGTGCGTGTATTATATGTGTGTGTGTTCCGCACGTAACAGTAGTGTGAAAAAGTTGACATGAAACATATGTTAATAGAACCTGCATGTGTGTGTGAAATGTGCAATGTGCATGCACTATATGTGTGAGTGTGTGTGTGTCCTGCACGTAACAGCATTGTTACAGTCATGGAAATCTATGATGCGGTTGTCACCTTTTTCCCCTGGGCATATATATAGCATCGATGCTTACCGAGAGACTGTTTTATACATGTGCTAGGTGCTTTGCCGACTGAGCCACTTGCAGAATTTCCATGCATCTCATTTGCATCCGATTTCCTTTGAGTACTAATCACGGTTTCAAAATCATAAGTTCAACTGCGGATATAGATGCACATGGTATTTAATGGTGACTTTTGAGCATCAAGCCCCGAGTTTCTCAATTACAAATAACATTAAGAATGCATTTGAAAATAATCAGTATACATCACCAGCAAATTCATATTCCTAAAACAAGCTTTTACTCAGGAATAAAAGAAAGATAATTAGATAACAACTATCATAGACCACTAAAGGTAGAAGATCCCAAAAGAAATTAGTTAAGGGAAATAAGGAAGAGTTCTTCCGGAAAATTAGTACAGATATACAAAGCCTGGTCTCAAAGAGATTACAATTGTACCATATTCTCAAATAACTAATTAGAGTCATCTTTAAGTACCAAAGCATTTGGTCTGGCCTGCTGCTCCAGAAAATCTTGCAGCTGTCCTGGCTCATAAAAAATGAAATTTATTACCGACCAGTTTTATTTCACATTTACAAGGGAGACGTAGCATGAAGGTGGCCCCAAGGGAGACCACCCCCTGCTTTAACAAAAAAAAGTCTTTTATCTTAATTGCATAATTTTACATAAATCAGGAAACATAAGTACCTTATGACAAAGAAAAGAAATACATTTTTAGTGTCTAATTCCTCTCTATCCTTAGAGTGAAGGGAATGCGGAAGGTGAAATTGGTCACCATTTCTGACAGGGAGACCTGAAGGAACCCTACCATATCCAAACTATTTGTAAGGAGTTTGTCTTTTCTACAGTTTACCCTCCACTCACCACTACCAGAACCAGAAATCAGGCAATAAGCCCTGGTGCAGGTAGTTTATCTGCTTATAATTAGTCCTCTGGTGGATCACTGTGGCTCATCTTTGTGACTAGGTCAAGCAGTGAGGCAATGAAAAAGAAACAAATATAACCAGTCCAAAATGTCAATATGCTTTTAATACTCAATTCATCAACCAGGATTCATGGCATAGATAAAAGGACGTGACACAATATACATGTACAATATATATAAATGAACACACATGCAAAGTATTGTAAGAAAGGCTACTTATTAAGAGGCATACCTAGGATGTGTCACAAACAGAATATGATGATGAATGATTTATTTCCATTTAACTTGATGAACCGCAGAGAGCCTGAACATAGGCTTTAAAGCGGTTTACAAATAATTAATAGTTATCAAAAGAGGTGAGGGCAGAAGAGCCAGGCTAACAGAGTGGAGAAGGGGCGGCAGGAGAGCGGGTGAGGGAAAAATGGGACTAGATGGTTACAAAAACATGGAGAAGCTAAGATGGGGCCGAGTAAGAAGTGATGAAGAGGAAAGTCTTCAAGGCCTACTTGAAGGTGGATTATGGACGTGGTGTGGGAGGTTGTTTCAGAGTCTAGGGCCTAGATAACTGAAGGCAATGTCATGGATGTTGTTGAGACGGAGGACAGAAGGTGAGGGTAGAGTAAGTAGGTTGTTATCAGCAGATATGAGGCATTGGAGGGAGGAGTAAGGAGTGAAGAGATAAAAAGGGGCAGTGGGAAGTCACAATTTATTTACTAGTAGGAGTATTTTGAATTTAATGCGAGCAGAAATTGGGAGCCAGTGTTTGGATTGCATAATGGGGGTGACATGGTCAAAACAATGGACATTATGGAGGAGCTTAACTGTAGTGGATTGAACTAACTGTAGTCGTTTGATGCTATAGAGGTGAAGACCAGCAAAAAGGGAATTGCAGTAGTTAAGATGTGATATGATGAAGTTGAGAAGGAGAGGGCGCAATAGAGAGGCAGGGAGAAGAGAACAAACACACTGGACATGATAGAGGGCAAAGAAGGCAGAGTGGAGAACTGAATCTATGTGAGGCTTAAATGTCAGAGAGGATCATGAACAGCCAATCTTGACTGTTACATGCAACAAGAATATCCATCTAAAAAAGAGATAAAAAATATTTGGACATACTGCTCATAAACTGGTTGATGGAATAGGGGAAAAATAATAGCAATGTAAAAAACTCTCTGAAATTAAAAGAGGGGAGGAAAGAAGAATGAAAATTGGGGGAGAAAAGGGGCAGAAAAGAACAATGCTGGCCTTCTGCAGGACCTGGAGGTAGTGCTGCCTTCAGGGCACGCCATTTCCAATATAACAGGAATTATTTTTTTACCACGTGGTTTTACTTGGTGGTACTCAGTGCTGCCTGGTTACCGCCAGGTTAGTGTGGGAACCCTTACCACCTCCAAACTAGGTGGCAGTAAGGGCTCCCCTCAGAAATGGTCGCTCGGAAGTGTGCACTTACCACACAGCCATTTCCTTTTTTTGGCTCTTTACCCGCGGCGGTAAAGGGGTTTCTGTGTGCACAAAATCCATGTGCCAATGCTACAAGGGGCCCTGAATGTATGAAAACAGAGGGTCCCAAAAAACAACAGGGCAGACCATCCGCAAACTCCAAGATGGAAGAAAAAAGAGCAGATCAGTGATAGATGTATGCACACTTTATTAGTCAATCCGCATATAAAACAATGCCCTACAGGCTGCGTTTTGCCCAGCAGTATTGTAGTGCATACATGGAAGACTTGGAAGTCGACCATAAGATACATATATGTAAAATCTGTGCTGGCTTTTAGACCTTGATGAAGTGGAAATTGGAATGAGTTTTCACCATTCTTATCATTGTGAGCCACATTTTTCTTTTATCCTTTTACCTTTTTTTTAGTAACAATTGTTGGAATATGTATGGCCACTTAATAAAGGCTTAATAGAGAGGATCACTGAGTAGCCCCTGATGCAGCCCTGCTGGGCGAAACACGGCCTGTGGGGCATTGTTTTATATGCGGATTGACTAATAAAGTGTGCATACATCTATCACTGATCTGCTCTTTTTTCTTCCATGTATGAAAACAAATACATTGGAATATTTGGGGAAGAAATAAAAATACTGAACCCACAAAAAATGTAATAATATAGTGATAGTACTGTGTGTGCATGATAATGATACTTATATATGGATGCGATTAATTATATTTTGCGCATCAAAAAGGATCAAATATAAATGCTTCAAAAATAGAATACAAGTGGAGTGCTTAGACCCCAAAATAAACTGTGTGGCTATATTGATTGGAAAGCGTGAAGTGTATTCAGATCGATAATGTACTATCCTGCTTATAATCGAACGAGAAAAACGTCCAAGTTCCGACCTAAATCGGGAGATGGACATTTATCTCACAAAAACGAATAACATGGTATAATCGAAAGCCGAACTTGGACGTTTTCAACTGCACTTCATCGCGGAAGCATACAAAGTTGACGGGGGCGTGTCGGAAGCGTGGTGAAGGCGGGACTGGGGCATGGTTATCACCCGAACAGAGATGGGCGCCTTTCGCCGATAATGGAAAAAAAGTATGCGTTTGTAGCTAGAATTTAGGGCACTTTTCCTGGACCCTGTTTTTTCACGAATAAGGCCCCAAAAAGTGCCCTAAATGACCAGATTACCACCAGAGGGAATCGGGGATGACCTCCCCTGACTCCCCCAGTGGTCACTAACCCCCTCCCACCACAAAAAATGATGTTTCACAACTTTTTATTTTCACCCTCAAATGTCATACTCACCTCCCTGGCAGCAGTATGCAGGTCCCTGGAGCAGTTGTTAGGGGGTGCAGTGGACTTCAGGCAGGTGGACCCAGGCCCATCCCCCCCCCTACCTGTTACAATTGTGCTGCTTAATGCTTAGTCGTCCAACCCCCCCCCCCAAACCCACTGTACCCACATGTAGGTGCCCCCCTTCACCCCTTAGGGCTATAGTAATGGTGTAGACTTGTGGGCAGTGGGTTTTGAGGGGGATTTGGGGGGCTCAACACACAAGGGAAGGGTGCTATGCACCTGGGAGCTCTTTTACCTTTTTTTTTTGTTTTTGTAAAAGTGCCCCCTAGGGTGCCCGGTTGGTGTCCTGGCATGTGAGGGGGACCAGTGCACTACGAATCCTGGCCCCTCCCACGAACAAATGCCTTGGATTTATTCGTTTTTGAGCTGGGCGCTTTCATTTTCCATTATCGCTGAAAAGCAAAAACGCCCAGCTCACAAATTGTCGAATAAAACATGGACGTCTATTTTTTTCGAAAATACGGTTCGGTCCGCCCCTTCACGGACCCGTTCTCGGAGATAAACGCCCATGGAGATAGACGTTTTCGTTCGATTATGCCCCTCTATGTGTGCATTTACATAAGGTGAAGAGGAACAAATCAAATTTGATTACCACAAAAAGTGGAATTCAATTAAACTGATGCAGCCCCCAAATTATGTGCATATATATGTGTTAAAAAAAAGATAAAAATGGGAGAACTGTGTGCAAATGAGAAATGAGATGCATATTGAAACCGTGGACAACAGAGACAGTTTGAGACCGTGGACAGCAAAGGCAGTTTTGTACATCAAACCAGTGCAACAAAAGGGGGAAACCAATAGAAAAAAAAAGGGTAAAAAAAGGCTAAAGTGTGCTGGGGACTGACTTGTTTGCAAAAAAATCATATTAAAAAAAGGTGAATGAAGGAAAATATGTTCTCACTGGGACTAGGGTGGAAACATGGAAGGGAGGAAACTGGGGAAGGGAAAGAAGGAAGAAACAAAAAAGGGGAGCAGGGAAGGGAGAAGGGGGAAGTGGAGGGGGAGGGAAAGAAGGGGGAAGTGGAAGAAAGAAAAGGAAGGGGGAGAAAAAAGAAAACAGAGGAGGGAAAGGGGGAGGAGAGCGTACGGGAAGGAGAAAAGGAAAAAAAAGAAAGAAAGTGGAAAGAAAGGGGGAAGGGGGAGTTGGGTGGGAAGGAGAAATGGCCTGGAAAATTAAAAGAGAAAGGAAAGGGGGACCTCAAGGAAAATGAAGAGGGAGGGATGAGGAGACATAGAGGTCTGTGTGGGAGCATAGGAACATTCAACTTGTAATACTGCTACACGGACCTCCATGCAAATCAGAGGGGTAGTCTAATGGTTAGATCAGTAGGTTAAGAATCAGGGGATCCAGGTTCAAATTCTAGTTCAGTTGTTTATGATTTTTTTTTTAATTGTGAGCCCTTCAGGAATAGAAAAATACCCACTGTACCTGAATGTATACCACTTCAGTAGCCTTCAGACTTGCAGATGTCTTTATATTCAGGTAAAGTAGGTATTTTTGTGAAGTGAGATTTAAGCCTGGGTCCCTTGGTTCCCATTCATAAGAACATAAGAATAGCCATACTGGGTGAGACCAATGGTCCATCTAGCCCAGTATCCTGCTTCCAACAGTGACCAATCCAGGTCACAAGTACCTGGCAGAAACCCAAATAGTAGCAACATTCCATGCAACCAATCCCAGGGCAAGCAGTAGCTTCTGCCATGTCTGTGTCAATAGCAGACTATCCAGCTTATAATCGAAAGAGAAAAACGCCTATATTTCGACCCAAATCGGGAGATGGGCATTTTTCTCGCAAAGGCGCCCAAATCGGTATAATCGAAAGCCGATTTTGGGCGTTTCCAACTGCACTCCGTCGCGGAAACGAATAAAGTTGATGGGGTGTGTCGGAGGCATGGTGGAGGCGGGACTGGGGCATGGTTATCAGCTGAGGAGAGATGGGCGTCTTTAGCTGATAATAAAAAAAAAAAGGCGTTTTTACCGCGATTTTGGGTCACTTTTTTTGGACCCTTTTTTTTCACGAACAAGTCCCAAAAAAGTGCCCCAACTGCCCAGATGACCACTGGAGGGAATTGAGGATGACCTCCCCTGACTCCCCCAGTGGTCACTAACCCCCTCCCACCAAAAAACCCCCCACTTTAAAACTTTTTTTCCAGCCTCTATGCCAGCCTCAAATGCCGTACCCACCTCCATGACAGCAGAATGTGTTTGATCCTGTCACAGCCTTTCCCTGGGTCAGATGTGGCTCTTGGGTGCACTACAGGGTCACATCAGCATTGCATTGTGGTGGGTGTAGGGTATTGGGCTCCGTGATTTCATTAGCTTGTGTTACAGTCTCAAGATGTTGGTAGTTGGTAGGCTCTTCTCCCATGGTGCTTTTCCCCCTGCCTACTGGGTCAGAGTGTGCCCTGTTGTGTTTCCGGTGGTCCATGAGGTAGTGGCCATTTTTGTAAGCCAGTTTTAGATCCCTTCCATGTGTTAGCCACGTTAGAGAATTTAGTTCTTACCTTGAATGTGGCTGAAAGAGGGCATTGTACAGCATTCTGCCAGCTCTGACCTGCTAATCTCACTACCAGGGAGACTTGTTGCTAGTGGTGGGGCACAACCTCTAATCTGCAGTTAACTGTGAGTAAGCATGCTTATTCCAATAAAGGACGTTTTCGGAGAGATTAGTCTTCAGGTGTAAACTGGTGTGCCAATGTTATACAGCAGTAACAAGTCCTAGAGGCCTGCGTGTATGCAGGTCCCTGGAGCACTTTTAGTGGGTACCGCAGTGCACTTCAGCCAGGTGGCCCCAGGCCCATCCCCCCCTACCTGTAACACTTGTGCTGGTAAATGGGAGGCCTCCAAAACCCACTGTACCCACATGTAGGTGCCCCCTTCACCCCTAAGAGCTATGGTAGTGTTGTACATTTGTGGGTAGTGGGTTTTGGGGGAGGGGGGTTGGGAGCTCAGCACCCGTGGTAAGGGAGCTATGCATTTAGGAGCTTTTTCTGAAGTCCACCGCACTGACCTAGGGTGCCCAGTTGGTGTCCTGGCATATCAGGGGGGGCGAGTGTACTACCAATCCTGGCCCCTCCCACGACCAAATGGCTCAGATTAGGACGTTTTTGAGCTGGGCGTTTTTAGTTTCCATTATCGCTAAAAAAAACAAACACCCAGCTCAAAAACGTCCATTTTTTTGAAAATACGGTTTGTCCCGCCCCTTCACGGACCCGTTCTCGGAGATAAACGCCCATGGAGATAGGCGTTTCCGTTCGATTATGCCCCTCCACGGACGTTTCCTCCAGGAACATGTCCAAACCTTTTTTTAAACTCATACACTAACTGCTGTTACCACATCCTCTGTCAATGAGTTCCAGAGCTTAACTATACTTTGAGTGAAAAAAATATTTCCTCCTATTTGTTTTAAAAGTATTTCCATGTAACTTAATTGAGTGTCCCCTAGTCTTTGTACTTTTTGAAAGAGTAAAAAATCAGTTCTCTTCTATTTGTTCTACATCACTGAGGATTTTGTAGACCTCAATCAAATCCCCCCTCAGCCATCTCTTTTCCAAGTTGAAGAGCCATAACCTCTTTAGCCTTTCCTCATATGAGAGGCATTCCATCCCCTATATCATTTTAGTCGCTCTTCTTTGAACCTTTTCTAATTCTGCTATATCTTTTTTGAGATATGGCTACCAGAATTGAATGCAATACCTCAAGGTGAGATCACACCATGGAGTGATACAGAAGCAATTGTTTTTACTTATCATCCCTTTCCTAATAATTCCTAGCATCCTGTTTGCTTTTATGGCTGCCACTGCATACTGGGCAAAAGATTTCAACATATTGTCTACAATGACACCTGGATCTTTTTCTTGTTTACTGATCCCCAAGGTGGACCATAGCATCAGGTAATTATGATTTGGATTATTCTTCCCAATGTACATTACTTTGCATTTGTCCACATTAAATTTTCCTCTGCCATTTGGATGCCCCTTTAAAATTCATTCTATGCCTTCTCATTCCAGAGATTAATTTCAGTTGAGAGAGACTCACCTCCTGTGCATTTATTCCATGGAGATATTTAAATGTTTCTATCATATCTTCTCTCTCCTGTAGAGGTAAAAGCCCCTGCCACAAGATAACCAGTGCTGAATGCAAGAACAGAGCAAAGACTGCTGCTCAGATATGTGCTGTGATTGAAAACTTGTCCAAGCATGCTTGCCTGAACATGACCTGTGACCCTGTTATCTGGCTGATGCAAGAGAATGGAATATGGACAATGTGAGAGGACCTAGGTTAGGTCAACCCTCAGACTCATTGGAACCTAAATTCAGGAAAAACCCTCCAGAAATATTGTTACAAGACATTCCTGTGATCACTATAGTAACAACGAAAGGTACTAGCCAATCACCTGTTACAATCTTATCAAATCTGAGAGAGAGCTGATAACAAAATAATATAAAAGGCATAAATTCAACTTATCTGGACTTATCCCCCTTCATCCATCGGCACCTGCAACTTTCATCTTATGTCAACTCATCTCATCTCATCTCATTGATCACTAGAACACTTTAGAGTGAGCACTGCCTATGAAGATAAACACCTGCTACTCCAGTCATTCTTGAGAGAGACAAACAACGGCTCAGGTTGTATTGGTGAAAATTTGTAATCACTAGCAGATAACCAACAGTAGGCAGTTTGCCAGCAGGGAGTCTGTGTTCATTTCAATATTTGATTAGTGTGAATTTTATTTCTTTTATTTTGTGATATTCTAAATGTTCGTATGTTACTTTTATATTCTAGCTATTTCTGACTTCATTCATTCTTTACATTTTATTCTTATAAATACTTCTTATTCTTCATGTGAATACATTCTTTGTTATTTCTATCAGTTATGTGTTCTTAGTAGTATAAACATATATTAGGTGTCAGAACTTGGTATAGCTAGAGTGTACAACATGCTTTAGTATTTGCATGTTTCTACCTACAGTGCCCTGTAGGGGTCAGTGTGAATTAATAGTCCATTCCTACACTCTCTCACCTTTCTTCCAAAGTATACATACTAAGATCTTTAAGTCTGTCCTTTTATGTTTTATCTCATACAAAACCTCTTCATAAATTTGCCAGCTTATACTTAATATAAAGTAAATACTGCAGCAGACTATGTTAACTGGTCTTATCATTGTCATCACTTTCATAGTTAAAGTCTTTTCATCACTTGTGCTTATTTATAGCATGTTTTAAAGTTTATTTTTTTTTTAAATTTTGTATTTTGTAGAGTGATCTGACACCTTGATATAGCTTTTTTGGCAAAACTTTGACCACAGATGGTGGGGATCCATAGATCAAAGAACATTTTGAAAGCTAAGGGCCTGTTTACTAAGGTGCACTAGTGCTTTTAGTGCACACTAAAAATTAGCACACGCTAAAAACACTAGTGTGCCTACAGTGTGGCTTAGCAAACAGGGCCCTAAGTTTCTTCTGTTTGTTTGCACATAGGGACTCTTTTACAAACCATGTAAACATCTACGCGCGCCCGTATGCCAAAATGGAGTTACCACCCGACTAACTAACCAAAAAAGGAAAAAACCTCACGAAACCGCAAGCAACAAAAAGAAAACAGCGAGGTAAACCAAGAAGGATAACAAAGAGTGAATGGGATTTTGGGCGCCCTCAACTGCAGTCCGTCGCGGGGACGACCAAAGTTCATGGGGGCATGTCGGAGGCATAGTGAAGGCGGGACTGGGGCGTGCTTAAGAGATGGGCATCCTCGGCCAATAATTGAAAACAGAAGGGCGTCACTGATGAGCATTTGGTTGACTTTACTTGGTCCATTTTTTTTCACGACCAAGCCTCAAAAAGGTGCCCAAACTGACCAGATGACCACCGGAGGGAATTGGGGATGACTTCCCCTTACTCCCCCTCCCACCCTAAAAAATTAAAAAAATGTTTTTTTTGCCAGCCTCTATGCCAGCTTCAAATGTCATACCCAGCTCCATGACAGCGGTATGCAGGTCCCTGGAGCAGTTTTAGTGGGTGCAGTGCACTTCAGGCAGGCGGACCCAGGCCCATCCCCCCTACCTGTTACACTTGTGCTGGTAAATGTGAGCCCTTCAAAACCCACCCAAAACCCACTGTACCCACATGTAGGTGCCCCCCTTCAGCCCTTAGGGCTCTGGTAGTGGTGTACAGTTGTGGGGAGTGGGTTTTGGGGGTGGGGTTGGGGGGCACAGCACTGAAGGTAAGGGAGCTATGCACCTGGGAGCAATTTCTGATGTCCACTGGTTATCAATAGAAATCAAACAAAATAAAACATGGAAAAGAAAATAAGATGATACCTTTTTTATTGGACATAACTTAATACATTTCTTGATTAGCTTTCGAAGGTTGCCCTTCTTCGTCAGATCGGAAATAAGCAAATGTGCTAGCTGACAGTGTATATAAGTGAAAACATTCAAGCATTACTATGACAGTCTGATAGGGTGGGAGGATGGGGGTGGGTAGGAGGTATGCATGGGGACATCAAAGCATATCATTGATATTCTAACAGGATGGGTGTGGATAGGTGAGGGGTGGGGTGATCAACAGAGAAATACAGCTTTATGGTTTATAATGGGCTAGGAACTCCAGATCCTTGTTAAGTCCTTTCTGTTGGGTGTTAAAATATTCAATCATTCTGACTTCAAAGGTCTTACGTTCTTGTATGGTTTTAAAGTTACCTTTCAGGATTCTCACTGTGAAGTCACTGGTACAGTGTCCTGGTCCTGTAAAATGCTGACCAACAGGGGTGGGAGCCCTACTGGCACCAGCATTGTTCATGTGATGTCTATGTAAATTTAATCTTGTCTTAAGCATCTGGCCTGTTTCTCCAATATAGCATCCTTCGTTACATTTTTTACACTGAATGATATATACCACATTGGAAGATGAGAATGTGAAAGATTCCTTTATGTTGAATATCTTTCCTTTGTGGATGACTGTGGGGTCCTGTGAAATGTTTTGGCATAGTTTGCAACTGGATAAATTACAGGGAAGTGTGCCCTTCTGTTCCTTTTCTGTGATGGAAGTTTACTTCTGATTAGCTTGTGTTTTAAGTTGGGTGGCTGTCGGAAGGCCAGTACTGGTGGGGATGGGAATATCTCTTTCAGTAATTCATCCTCCTGGAGTATAGGTTGTAGATCTCTTATGATTTTCCTCAGTTTTTCCAGCTCTGGATTGTATGTCACTACAAGGGGGATTCTGTCTGTGGCTTTTTTTCTCCTTGTACGGTAGCAGATTCTCCCTGGGTGTTTTGAGGGAGGAGGCAATATTCTTGGAGATTATTTTGGGGTTGTAGCCTTTCTGTTTGAAGGATGCAGTCAGGCTTTTAAGGTGTCTGTCTCTGTCCCCTGGGTCAGAGCAGATACGGTGGTATCTTGTGGCTTGGCTGTAAATGATGGATCTTTTTGTATGTGAAGGATGGAAGCTGGAGTTGTGGAGGTAGCTGCATCTGTCTGTGGGTTTCTTGTATATAGATGTTTGTATACAGCCATCACTGATTGAGACTGTGGTGTCCAAAAAATTGACTTTTTCTGGGGAGTAGTCAATTTTGAATCTGATTGTAGGATGGTATGTATTGAAGGAAGAATAAAATTGTTTCAGAGTTTCTTCACCCTCCGTCCAAATCATAAAAATGTCATTGATGTACCGGTAGTATTTTAGAGGTTTGGTCTGGTGTGTATTCAGAAATGTCTCTTCCAGCTCAGCCATAAAAAGGTTGGCATATTGGGGTGCTGTCCTGGTGCCCATCGCAGTGCCCATTAAAGCGGAAGTAGTTGTGAGTTAAAATGAATTTGATTAATTTTGTAATAGTTTCTGGTGCAAATTTTTTTAGGAGTCTTCCACATGCAGCTATGCCATCCACATGTGGAATGTTGCTGTATAGTGATTCTACATCCATCGTGACCAGAAGGGTGTTAGGTGGTGGTTGCTTGATATTTTTCAATTTATTCTGAAAGTCTGTGGTGTCTTGTATGAAGCTGTTAGTTTTGTATACGAGAGGTTTCAGAATTCCCTCTATGAATCCAGATATTTCTTCCGTGAATGTGCCAATACCTGATATGATTGGTCTGCCAGGGTCTCCCGGTTTGTGGATCTTGGGTAGCATGTAGAATGTGCCCACAGAAGGCTGGTTTGGTATGAGTTTCTTCAGGTGAGGTTGCGCTTGTGTAGGAAATGTTTTGATAAGTTCTTTCAGCTGTTTTGTGTAATCCTGTGTGGGGTCCTCAGTTAGTTTCCTGTAGTATTTATTGTCTGAGAGCTGTCTGTGCCCCTCTTCAATGTATTTTTGTATGTCCATAATTACCACTGCGCCTCCTTTGTCTGCGGGTTTGATGATAATGCGTTCGTTAGTTTGTAGGGTTCTTATGGCCGGTCTTTCTGGTGGGGTAAGATTGTACAGGATTCTCTTTTGTTTGTTGGAAAGTTGGGATTTCACCCTATGTCTGAAACTTTCTATGTAATTATCCAGCTTGTAGTTTTGTCCCTCCTGTGACGTGAAATAAGTGTTCTTTTGTTTAAGACTGTATTCCGGTCTGTTTGGTGTCCCTTTATTATAGAAATGTGTTTTAAGGCGCATTTTTCTAAAGAATTCTTCTAGGTCTGAATATAGTTGGATTTCATCTAGTTTACTGAATAGGCAAAATGAGAGCCCTTTGGAGAGTACAGAGACCTCATGCTGTGATAATTGATGGTTCGAGAGGTTTATTATCCCCATTTGGTTTGCATCTGTAAAGGTGTGATCAGTATTCCCTGGTTTGTTTGGGCTCTGATTTTCACATGCCTCAGATGTGTATCCAAGTGTCTCCAAGGTGTCTGGGGATGTTGGTTCTGCAGAGCTGTAGCTATTCAAGGATAAGCAGTTTCTCTCTCTTTGATTTTGCAGGAGAGAATATAGCTTTATTTCTTTTTTTGCGGATAGCAATGTATTGTTTTTCTCCTTGGATGTTATGTAGGTCCTCTTTAAGTTGGTTCACAAGGTGTGGATGTAATTCCTCCATGTTCCTCATGATTACATCCCTTTGGGTTTGTATTATTCTTTTTTTCTTGTAGAGTTGATGTATAAGTTCATTTCTTAGTTTCTGACTAGTGCGTTTGCAGAGTTTCTCTGCATAGTCAGAATTGTAAGTAGTAGCCAAAGGATTTTTGATCCTCAGTCCTTTGGAAATGATGTCATTCTTCTTGCAGATTGTCAGAAAGTAAAGATGACTGTTCACTTTTGTTTCTTTTTCCAAAAGTTTGTTCATTTGCTTTTTCATTTGATGTCCACTGCAATGCCCCCTAGGGTGCCCGGTTGGTGTCCTGGCATGTCAGGGGGACCAGTCCACTATGAATGCTGGCTCCTCCTATGACCAAATGGCTTGGATTTGGTCATTTTTGAGATGGGTGTCCTTGTTTTCCATTATCGCCGAAAACCATGGACGACCATCTCTAAGGTCGACCATCTCAACATTTAGGTCAACCATCTCTAAGGTCGACCTAAATGTTGAGATTTGGGCGTCCCCGACCGTATTATTGAAACAAAAGATGGACGCCCATCTTGTTTCGATAATAGCAGTTTTCCCGCCCCTTCATGGGGCCATCCTGCGGGGACGCCCTCAGGAAAACGTGGGTGCCACGTTCGATTATGCCCCTCCATGCCTTCTATGTCAAGCATCTCACCTGTGTCTCCCTGTGCACAGCATTTTCCCTCTATCTCTCTATTCTCCCTCTCCCTGTGTCCAGCATCTCTTGTATCCAGGGTAGAATTAACCATTTGGAGGGTCATAGGTAAGCATGTTGAGCCCCCCTCATAACATAAATACATTTTAAAACTTCCATAAAGTGCTTTATTTGGCTCTGACTTGAAAGGAAAAAATAGATAAAGAGGGTTCTGCAGGTAAGTACCACTGTTTGTTGACTCCTCCTGCAAACCAGAGGACAATATACAGGAGGTGGAGAGAATAGAAAGATTTCTGTGGGCTGCAGTGGCTCTGGTCCTCCCTTGCTCCCACTCTTACTGACTTACCAGGTTAAAAGGGTCTTATACTAAGGCGTGCTCACGTTTTTGGCGTGTGCTAAAATTGTGGGCGCACTAAACGTTTGAGATGCCAAGTCTCTCCCTACAGCTTTGGTTACTCCCGACACTACTCTCCCAGTCTCGAACAGCTTGAAAATTCTTGGGGTCACGTTGGACAGCCAACTGTCGCTTGATTGTAACGTTAAACAAATTACAAAGAAAATGTTCTTCTCTTTGTGGAAGCTTAAATGCATCAAACAGCTCCTGCCTAAGGATATTTTTCAAACACTGATTCACTCTTTGGTCTTAAGTCACATCAATGACTGCAGTTGCATTTTTGCTGGTTGTACACACCATATTCTGAAGAAGCTCCAGACGGTTCAAAACACCGCAGCCAGAATGTTTTTTGGTAAGTCTCGCTTTGACAGTGCGCAGTCTCTTTTTGTGTGAAACTTCACTGGCTCCCCATTAAGGACCGTATTGATTTCAAGATCTGTGCCTTAACTCACAAGATCATTTACGGAGAAGCACCTGTGTACATGTGTGATTTGATCGATTTGCCGTTGAGAAATTCCTTGGTGACATCTTGAACTTATTTAAATCTGCACTGTCCTTCCTGCAAGCATCTAAAATATAAGACAATCTATACCTCTTCCTTCTCATTCATCAGCTCGCGAACCTGGAATGCTTTGCCGAGATTCTTGAAAGAGACATCAGATCATCAAACTTTTAAAAAACTGCTAAAAACTTATTTGTTTAACAAAGCCTACCCAGATGTCAACAATGCTGTTTAACTCCCTTATTCTTTTCCCGTTTTGTTAGTTTATCCGCTCCTTTCCTTCTGTTAGCTTCTCTTGTCAATTTTTACTATTGTATAATGTAATTTTATTGTAACTTTGTTAGCCACATTGAGCCCGCATAAGCTGGGAAAATGTGGGATACAAGTGGACCGATAAATAAATAAATGCATTCCTATGGCTGTCTCTAA
This sequence comes from Microcaecilia unicolor, assembly GCF_901765095.1. Taxonomy (NCBI): domain Eukaryota; kingdom Metazoa; phylum Chordata; class Amphibia; order Gymnophiona; family Siphonopidae; genus Microcaecilia; species Microcaecilia unicolor. The sequence goes on from NC_044033.1 coordinate 414,278,794, forward strand.
CGTTTAACGTGCCCACAATTTTAATGTTCACTAAAAATATGAGCGCACCTTAGTAAAAGACGCCCTAAAAGTCTGCCTTGGGAGCCATTGACTTAGCACCTCTGAGAAGGCTCCTACTTAAATATTTAGGCCCAAGGCAGTGCCTAGTTTGCTTAAGCCTTAATCCTGGCCAGCCTGTCTCTCTTCTCTCCCCTGATTTATGGTCCTGCATTGCCCCTCCAACTTCTACCCTGCCTCTGGTCTAAGCAATCCTAGTAATAACTAAAGTTTTGTTATAAAGATGGATTTTATAAGGTAGACCCTTCAATGGTTGAAAAATATAATTGATTTTCAAGGTCAGTGAGATGATCTCTTTAACTTGTGGGAGGCTCTGTGTAATATAAGCTAATGCTTATTTCTTCCAGTAACACAAATACTGAACATTATGTGATTCATTTCTGTGATGTATTTTATATCTCTACATAGTTCTTCTTTTCAAATGCATTCTGGGCATGAATTCATGGATTAAAAATGTATGGCCTATTGTATAATACTAATACTCTTTACAAGCCTTATTCACTTACAAAGACTCTTCAATTATTGTTTCCCTCTACACTTAAAAATAGAGATAAAATATATCTATTGATTTCAGTGCTTTAAAGAAACAAGTCAAAATAACCAAACTTATGTTTTTGTCTGTTTTTCCTATACCAGGTAATATTCCAGTTTATAAAGTAATGCCCAGATAGCCTATTTGACAATTTTATTAATCCTTGGTCCTGCTCTTTTTAACATTTTTGTGAGCAATATTGCAGAAGGGCTGCCTGGAAAGGTTTGCCTCTTTGTGGATATCAAAATGTGCAATAGGGTAGACACCCTTGATGGTGTAGATAGCATGAAGAGAGAACTAGTGAAGCTTGAAGAGTGGTTTAGAATTTGGCAGCTAAGATTTAATGCAGGGTCATGCATCTGGGCTTCAAAATCCCAAGGGAACAGTGCAGTATAGGAGGTAATGCATTTCTATGCACAAAAGCAGAGTAGAACTTGGGAGTGATCGTATCAGATAATCTTAAAGCCACAAGCCAAAAGGAAGCTTGGAATGGCTAGCAGGAAAAAAAGAAGTGATAGTTTCTCTGTATATGTCTCCAGTGAGACCAGAGCTGGTCTTACCAGTTGTGGGGTCCTGTGTGGATCAGTTTGGTGCTCCCCCCTCTGACTTAAAATTTCAAATAAGGTGTAAGGGACTTTTTTTTTTTTTTTAAACAGAATTTGTTAATTGCCAAAATGCAATAAAATGCCACTATCTCTCTGAGAAGCGCAAAACCAAAGAGTGAGTGGGAGTGAGTGGGAGTGAGAGGGAGGAGATGTAAGAGCTGGCTTGTGCGGTGGAAGGAGTATGATTATCAAGGGGAAGGGCCGGGGAGAGGAGAGAGAGAAGGAAAGGGAAAAGAAGCTTCAATTCTTGGTCAGTCACCAGTTGCAAAACTGACTCAGTTAAGCATGGGGCCCCTAGGAGTGCGGGGCCTTGTGTGGCCACTCCTGTTTCCCCTGCTTAAGTCTTGCCCTGGGTGAGACCCCCATTTAGAGTACTGTATATAGTTCTGGAGACTGTGCTTTCAAAAGGATATAAACAGGATGGAGTTGGTCCAGAGGGCGGCTACTAAAATGGTCACCTGTCTCTTGCTATTTGCAGGACACAGACTGTAGAAGTCTGTTCAGCATTGGCCTTAGTTCCCCCATTCTAGATTTGGCGAATCTTCTTCATTCTTTTGCCATTTGCAGGACACAGACTGTAGAAGTTTGGCTGGCTTTGGCTTTAGTTCCCATTATTCGTGCCTAACATAATACCTAAACAGCAATGTTCTATGTCTACCCTCTTTCAGGTAAGGCATCCCCTGTGTCTATACTATGTATTTTTTTAATTTGCTTAACATTTTTGACTCTACTACCTGTCCTGGAAGGGTGCTCCAGGCGTCCACTATCTTTTATGTGAAAAAGTATTTCCTGATATTAGTCCTAAGTATACCTCCATGTAGCCTCCATTTATGTCCTCTATTTCTACTGCCCATATGTCTTTGGAATACATTTGTTTGTACATTAATACCTTTCAAGTACTTAAGTGTCTGTATCATATCATCTCTCTCTCTCCTTTTCTCTAGCATATACATATTCAAGTCTTCCAGTGTCGTCTCATACGTCTTATGGCACAAACCCTGTAATATTTTTGTCGCCTTCCTCTGAACTGCCTCAAGTCTTTTTATGTCCTTGAAGATATATAGCCTCCAAAACTGGATACAAGGATACAATGGGAGGCTGGAGCAGGTTTCTTACCCAGCATGCTTGAAGTCGAGGCAAGCCAATAAGAAAAGCCCTTAAGGCAGTGGAAGCAGACAGGGGTGGCCCAAGGCAATCTGCTGCCTGAGGCAAAGGATGACATGGTGCACCCCCTTCCCCACCACCTCCAGCTCCTCATCAAAACTACAATCAGGGTTATCTGCATGAAACAAAATATTTATTTTTATTTTGACTTATAAAACCACTTGTTCCTGAAACATGTTCAAAACAGAATAATTCATTTGTGCATCGAAAATTTAAACTTTGACAAAATAGATGCGGATGCGATTCTATGTGCCCCAATGAAAGGAGAGTTCAATTTTACTTCCATTTAATTTTAGTATATTTCCAAGGCAGATTACAACAACAATTAATATAAACCCATCAAGAAACAGGATATCCTCACTAAAATTTGGCCATCTGTATTGAATAGGATAGTGTAGAAAAATGAGTAGAAAATAGAGTTTATAACTGCTGTTTCTCTACCAGCTACAACAATTTTTTGAAGTAAAGGTAATGTGAATAATGCAAGGATAGGCAGGAAAGTATAAACATATACAAGAAAATGAGAAGTAACACTCAGAATCCCTCTATACTAATCCCCCATAAACCAGCTCCCCTGTTTATTAAGCTGTGCTAGTGGTTGACGCGGCAATGCTGACACAGCCCATTTAAAGTGAAAGGGCTGTGTTGGTATTAATGCACCGACAGCCGCTAGTGCGGCTTAGTAAACAAGGGGGCAATATTCATAAACAGGTTTTTTTCAATTGGGCCAGTTGTGGAAGAGGAGATCAACAACAGACGAGACAGAAAAAGAGAGAGAAAAATTTCCAGAGGAGGGAGAGATCGAGGAAGAGGGAGAGGATGGTTTCCTCAATACAAGATGGGATATCAGGCACAAAAATGTTAGAAAACAGGGTATATGACATTTCTAAACATGAATTGATTGAGACTGAAAACAAAGTATTGAATAAAGGTCTTTTATTTGTTCTCACACCATCTTACAATGCGTTTAATGACAGAGTGGAGCTTTCTAAACTTGTTAGGAAACTTATAATCATTGATTATTTCTCTACAAATACAGCCAGTAATGCAAATATGTCCACTGTCAGGAAGGAGAGCAAGTGGCAGCCCCCTAGTGTAACTAATCCATTAATAAAAACATATAAAACATTAATCCTTAATGACATTGAAAAGTTAGAACAACAGAAAAAAAAGTGTATTATAATATATCAAAGGAGGAAAGAGCTGCAATTAATAAATTACAAGCGGATGAGAATATGGTAATAAAGTCAACTGACAAAGCAGGGGCAGTAGTAGGATGGGGAAGCATACATTGGAGAAATCCAGAGAAAAATCACTGACTGCTTTTTAGAAGAAGCTCAAAAAAGATCCTTCTTTATTTAGCAAGAAATCAAAGCTTTGATTGATATAGGGCAGGGGGGTCATTTTAACATCTAAAAAATGATTTTCTGGAAGTAAAACACCCAGTGTTACCTACAATCTATATACTCCCAAAAATACACAAATCCTTACAATCACCTCCTGGCAGACCAATAATTTTTGCCATAGGCTCTGTATTAGAACCCCTTTTCAATATTTATAGATAGATTTCTCAGACCTTTTGTAAAATGTGTTCCTTCATATACCTGCGATTCTGTAGACATGATTAATACCCCAAAGACTGTTAGATATACTAAGGATATTATCCTGTCTACATTTGACGTAGAATCATTATATACAAATACACCATATCAAGAAGCAATAGAAGTAACATGGAACACAATTAGGCATACAGACTTCTTACTTAGAATCCCTATGGAATTCATAGTAGAACTGGCAACAATTGCACTCACTAAGAATTATTTCTGTTTTAATGGGGAGTTCTAGCATCGAATAAAGGGAACGGCTAAGGGGGTACTATGACCCCCTCTATATCCAACTTATGACAGTCTTTTATTAAAGTTTAGCTCGAGTTATCTGCAGCAGGGCCCAAACAGAAGCCTGTTCAAGATGGCGACCTGATCGGACGCCAAAACGGGACCTCTGCAGAGGATCGCTGGGATCTGCTGGGGATTGCGATCGAGGTGGACGGGGAGGTGGAGGTGGAGTGCCTCCACTGGACGGGATCGCCTGCTCGGGAGCAGCGAGGGAAGATCGTGGGGTGCGAGCCGAGAGCCGAGAGCATGGCGGGACGGTGGCTCGCAGTGACCTGAGATCTAGGGCCACGAGGCAATCGGCTGCCCGGCTCTGTGAATCAGCACTCCAGCCGAGCATCCGGCCGAGTCGAAGGCCCTGTGCTGCGGCGATCAAGCGGAGAGCGGCCGAGAAGTGGGGGCCGAGCGCGGCCACTCACCCATCTTGGGGCCTGGCTCTGATCCGAGGCCGAGGAGAGGTCCAGTGGTCGGACGGGGGTCCAGCCGCGCCAGGACCACACCGGATCGGTTGACTGGACGACCAGAAACTGACGGTGGCTGTCTGGGTGACGTGCCCACGGCCCGAGGAGAGGCGCCGACCACGTGGCCCGAGGAGGCCAGGGGGCCTCCATCGCAGGATCGCCACCCGGCCGCTCGGCGACACGAGCGGCGGCAACCGGCCGAGGCGCGGTGCTGCAGTGCACCCGGGCACTCACCGGAGCATCGAGCCGCGGGTCATCCAGGCACATTGGAGGTGCCAGCAGCCCATGGGTCTCTGGACTGGAGGCGCTACCGAGGATGATGGAGCCAGGCTGGGTGAGATCCTGTTGACTGGGTGTGTGTACTGGAGACCCGATGGGAACGGCTCTCACAGCTGCTGGGCCGCATTTGACTTTGACTTTGCCTGCTTGCTTCTGATTTGTGGCAGACTGGGCGGCTAAATGGCAGATGATGTTTAATGTGAGCAAGTGCAAGGTGATGCATGTGGGAAAAAAGAACCCGAATTATAGCTACGTCATGCAAGGTTCCACGTTAGGAGTTACAGACCAAGAAAGGGATCTGGGTGTCGTCGTCGATAACACACTGAAACCTTCTGCTCAGTGTGCTGCTGTGGCTAAGAAAGCAAATAGAATATTGGGTATTATTAGGAAAGGTATGGAAAACAGGTGTGAGGATGTTATAATGTCGTTGTATCGCTCCATGGTGCGACCGCACCTTGAGTATTGTGTTCAATTCTGGTCGCCGCATCTCAAGAAAGATATAGTAGAATTGGAAAAGGTGCAGCGAAGGGCGACTAAAATGATAGCGGGGATGGGACGACTTCCCTATGAAGAAAGACTAAGGAGGCTAGGGCTTTTCAGCTTGGAGAAGAGACGGCTGAGGGGAGACATGATAGAGGTATATAAAATAATGAGTGGAGTGGAACAGGTGGATGTGAAGCGTCTGTTCACGCTGTCCAAAAATACTAGGACTAGGGGGCATGCAATGAAACTACAGTGTAGTAAATTTAAAACAAATCGGAGAAAATTTTTCTTCACCCAACGTGTAATTAAACTCTGGAATTCGTTGCCGGAGAAAGTGGTGAAGGCGGTTAGCTTAGCAGAGTTTAAAAAGGGGTTGGACGGTTTCCTAAAGGACAAGTCCATAAACCGCTACTAAACGGACTTGGAAAAATCCAAAATTCCAGGAATAACATGTATAGAATGTTTGTACGTTTGGGAAGCTTGCCAGGTGCCCTTGGCCTGGATTGGCCGCTGTCGTGGACAGGATGCTGGGCTCGATGGACCCTTGGTGTTTTCCCAGTATGGCATTACTTATGTACTTATGCCTTTGCCTGCTTGCTTTTGCTTTTTGCAAAACTGCCTTCAAACGCATACTAGGGGCCCCTCATGCTGTTTTGCCTCTGGGCTTTGCTTCTAAATACCTTACTTGCCTGCTTCTGACTTTGTATATAGCCTTTAACTGCTTGCTTTTGCTTTCTGCAATACTGCCTTCAAACACACACTGAAAGCCCCTCATACTGTTTGGCTTCTAAGCTTTGCTTCCAAATGCCTTACTACTTTATGTTTAAAGGCAATTGCAGGCTGGCCTTGCTCTGAATTGTTGCCAAGCTTGAATTGTTACCAAACTTGCTTTGAATTGTTTTGAATTGTTGCTAAGCTTTGAATTGTTACCAAATTTAAATGCATATGTAAGCTTTATCTCGCTTTGAACTGTAGCCAAGCTCAAATGCAAATGTAGACTTTACCTCGATTTGAACTGCCAAGCTTAAATGCAAATGTAAGCTTAATTCGCATGAATGTAAACTAGCTGAATGTCTACCACAACGCCTTAGACATAGAGATGAATACCAGTAAAACACTTGTAGTCATCCATTGTCTCTCCCTACTCATACACACAAACACAACCCACAACCCAGATAACAACAACCCCATTACCCACAATTCACACAGCACTCACATATACACAATGCCCACCCTAAAGAACATCCAGAACAACTCACTCACAATACACCAATCCTATGTACAAACTATCAACAACCCACCAAACCAAAGACAAAATAAACAACCAAAAGGAAGAATCTCCGGATATGAATACCACCGACAAAAAGAAGAAAATAACAACAACAAATTCAACCACCGAAGAAACAGACAACTAATAAAAATAAATACATCGAACCCCCCCACGGAATCATACCACTCAATCCAACTAGGATACATCAACGTAAGATCAGCAGTAAGCAACTCAGTAGACATACGAGACTGGATTACCACAGATAACTTAGACCTTCTATTTATCACAGAAACCTGGTTCCATAGCCCCACAGACCCCGCCATCCTAGAAACATGCCCACCAGATTACAAAATCACCCACTGGACAAGAAAAGGAAAAAAGAGAGGAGGCAGAATAGCTATTATTCACAAACCCGAATTCACCATCACAATCACGGGTGAATCTACCTCACCACAACTTGAAATTGCATCGACAAGAATTAATCATCCAAACCTAATAGGACACCTTAACACAATCCTATTCTACAGGCCACCAGGAAAATGGCAAGACTCCCAAGCACAACTCATGGACTTCATCTCGAACTCCTGCGTATCTGCCTCAAACATCCTTATACTAGGAGACATCAACCTACACATAGAAGATGACACCTCACCAAGCACACGAGAATGCAAAGAATTCCTAAAACTCTGGGACCTGCAAGCACCCAACACGCACCAACACACAAAAAAGGACACACACTAAATATTGTAATATCTGCCACCCCGGTAGCAAACCTTCAGGGGTGGTAGGCTCCCTTCAGCAGTCCCCAAACAAAGTCCTTCCAGACAACCCAGCTTTTAGTTCCACACAGTTTATTTCCCCTCCTCCACAAAATCTCAGTTCAAGGGGGTTAAAGTCCCATTCAGTTTCCCAAAATAAAGCAACAAGAAAAAACTTCCCTTTAAATCCAAGGTCTCCCTCAGTTCAACAGCCTGGGTTTCAGTTTTAAAGTCTTTCCGCTTGGGTGGTTGCAGAATGGCAGTACACCGCCCACAACACAGCTAATTTACTCCTGTGACCACCCACTGCCTTCAGTCCCTGCAACTCTGCCCCAAAGTACAATTACAGTGCATGTCAACTGGCTCCTCCAAACCTGGTGTGTTGGTCTCTCCAGCCTCTCCTTCCTCCAAGCACTCCATTAACTCTGCTCCTCTGCTAGGCTGTTGGCTGGAGACCTCCTCCCCCTCCCAGGTGGAAGGAATCTTGTACTGATTTCTAACCCAAGGGTATTGAGCTTTGTCATCCCTGCTCCCCCTTCTGGCCCTCGCCTGCCATAGCAGCTGCTCTTTCTAGTCCTTTTCCCCCTCCCTTCCACGTGGGGGCCATACCGGGTTTTGGGACCTACCACCCCAATCCCTTCTCTCAGGGCCTTGTGGGGAATGTAGTCTGGCCCCATACCTCCTCCTGGGCTGCTTAGACCCTCCAACCTCCTTACAATATCATAACAAACAAATTCGAACCGGACTCAACTATCATACTCACTGACACAAGATGGACACCTACATTATGGTCAGACCACTATAAAGCAAATGTCTCTTTCTGCTGGCGAAAAACACACATAAACACAATCAATAAACATGAGCGAACAACATACACAACAAGAGGAAAAATAGACCCCACAATATTCTGGCAACAGATCTACCAGAACGAATGGTCAACAAACGCTGACACCACCCAATTCCTCCAAGAATGGGACGATATATGTACAACAACATTAGACAAAATCACCCCAATCCAAACCAGAACATCACACAGGAAAAAAGCAAATCCATGGTTCACCGAAGACCTGAAAAATCTTAAAACACAAGTCAGGAAACTAGAACGAGAATGGAACAAAAAGAGAGACGAACAAACACTAAATGCCTGGAAACTACTTCGGAGAAAATACAAATACACCATAAAACAGACCAAAAGACTACATTACAAAACAATAGTAGGACCAAACTACAAAGACACACATAAACTCTTCAACCTTGTGAACAAACTGCTAGACACCACACCAGTTACAAACAACGACAAAGATATACCAGACGTTGCCAACCTTGCGAAATACTTCAAAGAGAAAATAATACAACTACGACTCAAAATACCCGCCAGCCCTACTGAGTACGCCACACTTTTAGATTGTCTGGATCCAGAAGAAGGAACATACCCAGCAGACAGAACCTGGACCGAATTCGAAATACTATCAGGAGACCCCATCTCTGAAACTCTCAAAAGATATGCCAAATCCCATTGCAAACTAGACATATGCCCAAATAACCTCATGAAATCTGCTCCTCAACAATTCATAATAGACCTAACGAACCATGTAAACTTCATGCTACAAAACGGACTCTTCCCAAAAGAAAAAGGAAAAATCTTACTCACCCCTATTCCTAAAGATACAAAGAAAAGCACGAGCGAAATAACCAACTACAGGCCAGTAGCATCCATACCACTAATAACCAAAATAACCGAAGGAATGGTAACTAAACAACTCACAAACTATCTGAACAAACACTCAATATTGCATGATGCCCAATCAGGATTCCGGTCGAATCATAGCACAGAAACAATATTAGTCACCCTTATGACTAAATTTAAACAAATAATTGCAACTGGCAACAATATACTCCTTCTACAATTTGACATGTCAAGTGCCTTTGATATGGTTGACCACGGAATCCTGCTACACATACTTGAATACTTTGGAATTGGAGGAAATGTCCTGAACTGGTTCAAGGGGTTCCTAACCCTATGTTTGTATCAAGTCACATCACATTCAACCACGTCTAAGGCATGGACACCTGAATGCGGAGTACCACAAGGATCACCCCTCTCACCAACCATTTTTTTTTAATTCTTTATTAATTTCTTCACATTTACAAGACAAATTTATAAATTGCAACACAGCATGAATTACATAGATCTGATTTTGAGTTACATAGTTGAAAATTGTCTGAATTATTGGTATATGTATGCATTCTAAACAATGAAAGCTTTTTTAAAAGAAACCAAAAAATGCTTCCTTAGACCACCACTATTTGTAAGGGGGTGGAGAGAGTAGATGAGAAGATCAAATCAGGTATTTAAAAAATAAATAAATAAATAAATAAATAATGAGAAAGAAAAGGCATATGGCCTGGCCCTAAAACCCAGAATTACTCTTCCATATCTTAATTACTTTACAACAACTATCTAGACAGCTTTTTACTTTCTATAAACAATTTAAGCTGTTCTGGCTCGTAAAAAACATACTTATTTCCCAGATATTTTATACAACATTTACAAGGATATGCCAACAGAAAATTAGCTCCCATAGATTTAACTTCTCTATAAGCAAGGAAAATTTTCCTACGGTCCTGTGTAGTTCTTGCCACATCCGGAAAGATCCATATCTTTTGACCACAAAATAATCTCTGAGAGTTTTTAAAATAAAGTTTCAACAACACATTTAAATCTTGTTCAAAGACAAAAGATATCAAAAGGGTCCTTCGATTTAAGACTTCCGACATGGATTCCTCCAACAGAGCCGAGATATCCTGCAAGTTCAATTCTGGAATTTGAGCATTCTCTATTGGATTCACCTTGGATTGTTTAATTTCAGGAAGGTAATATATTTTATTAATCGGTGGTATAGCAGATTGCGGGTATTCCAAAACTTCAAACAGGTATTTTTTAAAGAAATCCATCGGTGAAATTCCAATAGCAATGGGAAAGTTTAATATCCTCAAATTTAAACGTCTATTATAGTTCTCTATTTGTTCCAACTTTGAAGCCATCTTTATTTTATCAACTATCAGTGCTTCTGTAACCTTTTTAAGAGAGGTAATTTCTGTTTGCGTCTGTACGTTTTGAGCTAATGATTCTTGTTTAGCAGACTCAAGAGCTTGGGTCAAGAGGTCCATTTTGTTGACCATTGACGCTGTATCTTGAGCTGTTTTTGTAACAGTTTTAGTTAAATTTTGAATAGCTGCCCAGATATTTTGCAAAGTTACCGCTTGGGGAGCAGCGAGCTCCAAGTTCATCTCCTCTGCTTCCTGGGGTATGGCACCGCAGTCTGAGGCCCTCCGGTCACTGACTTCCGATTCCGTTGAGTCCTCATCGCCAGCCCGAAGATTTGCAGGGCAAAGCGGTGGATTAAGATCCGGTGGGGACAAAGATGTTTCAGCCCCTAATGGAGACGCCGCTCCTCTGGTCGCTCCAATCGCAGGGTCCATCTCACCGGTTCCAGCTGGGGTGCTCGAAAGGAATCGCAGGAGGGTTTGTTGAGTAGGGGTAGGAACAAAGGCTGGCCGCGGTAAGCCCTTTACCATCCCCTTTCTCTTGGTATGCGGCATTAGGAAAAACTCTCGACGTAAAAATCTAAGAGAGCAGCAAACTCGACCCGCAACACCTCAAGCACGAGCCGCCATCTTGACTCCACCTCAGTATGGCTCCTCACCATCCATTTTCAACCTAATGATGATCCCCCTGGCTAAACTCCTATCAATCCATAACCTCAACCCATACATATACGCTGATGATGTTACAATATACATCCCTTTCAAACAAGACATCAACGAAATCCTCAATGAAATCAATCAAAGCCTACACGTCATGAACACATGGGCAGATGCATTTCGTCTGAAATTAAATGCAGAAAAAACTCAATGCCTGACACTCACCTCCCAATACAACACAAAGGAATTTACCGCTATAAACACACCAAACCTAAACCTTCCAATCTCAGAAACGCTAAAAATCCTTGGAGTCACTATCGACCGCCACCTAACACTCGAAATTCATGCAAACAACATAACTAAAAAGATGTTCTACTGCATGTGGAAATTGAAAAGGATAAGACCATTCTTCCCAAGATCCGTCTTTCGCAGCCTAGTGCAATCCCTCGTAATCAGCCATCTGGATTACTGCAACTCACTATACGCAGGTTGCAAAGAGCAAATACTGAGGAAACTGCAAACGGCTCAGAATACAGCAGCCAGACTCATCTTCGGAAAACCAAAATATGAAAGTGCAAAGCCATTAAGAGAGAAACTACACTGGCTACCACTCAAGGAACGCGTCACTTTCAAAGTATGCACATTAGTCCACAAAATCATTCACGGCGAAGCCCCAGCCTACATGTCTGAGCTAATAGACTTACCACCCAGGAACGCCAAAAGATCATCTCGAACTTTCCTCGACCTTCACTTCCCCAACTGCAAGGGCCTGAAATACAAGACGCTACATGCGTCAACCTTCTCTCACATAAGCACGCAGTTTTGGAATACACTGCCACGCAACTTAAGAACGATCCATGAACAAATTTCCTTCCGCAAATTATTGAAGACCCATCTTTTTGAAAAAACATACGGAAAGAGCCAAAACACATAAAGTCCATACTCACTGTTCACTAATGCATCACACATCCAATTCTACAACCTTATCCCCGTAATCTCACATCACTCATACCTCCACTCAGAGAAATATGTATACCATATGTCTTCATGCCTTAATATTGCCCTTTAAGCCTCCCATTGTCCCCTTCCAATGTTTCAATGTCTGTGTTCCATTGTTATATTCCTTAACGTTACTTGACTGTTTCGCTTAAATCTACACAATGTAATCCATAACCAAGTTGTAACAAATTGTATTTCCATCATTTATATCATATTGTAAGCCACTCTGAACCCACAAAAAGGTGGGAAAATGTGGGATACAAATGCAATAAATAAATAAAATAAATAAATACGAATAAAATGGTCTCTACTGCAGATAACCCAAGCTAAACTTTGGTAAAAGACCCCCTATATGTAGCTAATTATGAGCAACAGTTTCTTAAGAGTCTGAAGTATGAAGTGAATGTAATTCTATGAAAAAGATACATTGATGACTTCTTTTTGAGTGAAATTGTACAGAAGAACTTTTTCAAGAATTTTTTGTATGGCTGAACATTTTGGATGGCAACTTAACATTTAAGATACATTACGATAGAAGGGAGGTACCATTCCTAGATACAAAGATTAGTATTCAGAAAGATGGATTCAAAACAGATATTTATTGGAAACCAACAGATATAAATAAACTATTGGATTATAGAAGTTGCCACAGTAAGAGGGGCATTTTCGATATGATATCTCTCTCCTTAGAACTACAACTCAAAGCTTTAACTAAAAGTACTTTCTTTTTCTTAAGGTGTATAAGAAAGTTCTTCTAATTTGTTTATGCTAATAGTCCAGGCATTGCTTTTAGCCACACTGGATTATTGGAATCTGATATATTTGGGTGCATCTAAACAAATTATTTGTAAGTTGCAATCTATAGAAAATATTGCGATTAGACTAATTTTTTCTTTGCAGAAGAAATACAAAAATCTCTTTATGTTACACTGAACTCCACTGGTTACTGATAGAGGTGAGGATTCTGTTTGAATTTCCCTGGCTATTCTATAAGATTTTAAGTGGTGAATGTCCAGTTTATATAAAGAACATTTGGAATTTACATCCAATATTAGGGAAAAAATCTTGTCATAACATGTTTTCTGCCCTCCCCTCAGAGGAGTAAAGAGATTCAAATTACATGATAGTCTGGTAGCTATACAAGCTCTGAGGATCTGTAAAAAAATTTTTCTCTTGTCTTAATTTTCAGATAGATTTTTTTAAATTCAAGAGGGTCATGAAAACCATGCTGTTTAAGAGATCTTGGTGATGTAGTTTTTAAAAGTTTCTGACACTGCAGGATGTAGTTAGTATATTGTAAAATTTTAATTTTTTGAGTTCCCAAGAGTCTGTCTTGGCTTTTCTTTATTGATTGTAAACTGCTCTGAACCTGACACGTAGTTGCAGGTATAGAAATATGCTGTAAAATAATGTAAATCTGATTTTGGATGTTTTGTAGAAAATATCCAAAAATCCAGTAGCAAACATGGCTGTTTACAAACCAGAAAAATGTCCAACTTTTTGTTTTGAAAATGGTCATTTGACAGACATTTTTGTGCTAAGTGTATCTATCTTTTTTGACCATTAAAAACAAAAGTCAAAGGGAAAAGCACACAAAAAACAAGCCACTTGGATGTATGATGGGGGCTAGCATTCTTAGACTGGTCATACAGGCATCCCAGTAGAGCACTGGAGCACCCTAGGGGGCACTGCAGTGGACGTTACATAAAAAGTCCCAGGTACACATTTCACCTTTATCCCTTTAAATTGTATGGTGAGCCCTCCAAATCCCACCAAAAACCTACTGTACCCAACTATATACCACTATAAAAGCCCTTATGTTTACAAGATTCACCAATATGTGGGTACTGTAGATTTTTGGTGGGTTTTGGAGGACTCACACTTTCCACCACAAGTGTAACAGTTAGAGTGGGATATGAGCCTGGGTTCCCTTCTCTACAATGTACTGCATCAACCACTAGGATAATCTAGGGACCTGAGTGCTACTGTAATGGGATAGGCCATAACATCTGAAACTGTCATAGAAGCTGGTATGTACTGTTTCTTTCATATCTTTGTGGGGTGGGAGAGGGTAAGTGACCACTAAGAGAGTAAGGAGGGGTCTCTCCTTAATCCCTCCAGTGGTCATCTTTTGGGGCACCTTTTTGTGACTTAGTCATGATTGAAACAGGTCTAGACTAAAACATCTAACTTTTAGCCTAGGGCATTTTTGCAATGTTCCATTATGACAAAAGAACATCTAAGTTTTGGGAATGCCCAAATCCTGCCCCCAACATGCCCCCTTGTGATTTGGACACACTGCATATAAACAGCATAGAAAACCATCTTAAAAATGGGTTTTGAAAATTGTGATTTGGACGTTTTGTAAAAAAATAAAAAGTCCAAATCAGAATTTTCAAAACCCATTTTTAAGATGTTTTTCTATACTTCCAGCACAATACTGAGACCCAAACTGTAGTGCAGGGATGCACCTAGGTGGTTAAGTTCCTTCTACAGTCTTTGATAGAATTTTTTTCTTTCTTTGTATTCAATAGACATTTAGATGGTTAACTCTCCCTGGGTGCATCAGCTTTTATATTACAGAGTATTCTCCTTTTCTCTCATTCTTTTTGTCTATAGACTCCTTTTTTGCCATAGTGTAGAATACTGCTTGTCAAGCCTAGCCAAGTTGGAGGTGGTTGCCAGGGCCACTGAGAGGGGGGGACAGGGGGGACAAAAGTCCCGGGGCCCAGGCCTCCAGGGGGGCCTGGCGCCGCCGCCGCCGCCTGTCCCGCCCTCTGTCGCCGCCTGGCCCGCCCTCCATCACTCCCAGAACTAACCTTAAGCCTCCTTTCACTTCGCAGCAAGCAGCAGCAGGTCAGGCCACTCCTTCCTTCCATGTCCCACCCTCGCCTGACGTAACGTCTGCGAGGGAGGGGCACGGAAGGAAGGAGGAGAGGTCTGCCCTGCCGCTGCTTGCTGCGAAGTGAAAGGAGGCTTAAGGTTAGTTCCGAGGGCCCGGCCCGATAGCGACCTCGGGTGGGTGGGCGGCGGGGGGCCCGGCGATCTCGGGTAGGCGGCGACCTCGAGTGGGTGGGGCCCGGCAATCTTGGGTGGGCGGCGACCTCGGGTGGGCGGGGCCCGGGGGTGGCCTTGTCCCGGGCCCAACTCTGGCTCTCGGCGGCCCTGGTGGTTGCAATGCTAAAGCTTGTATCCAGATAAGTCAGAGAGGATAGCATGCAGGTGGGCTGGACCACGGCTTGGGCTCAGACAGCCTCTCTTCACTTCCTGAATTTATTGTGTGAGAAAAATGAAGCTCTTTGATGTAGGTCTACAAGGCCTTTTTATAGTTTCTTCCAAATTTGTGGAGGTGACTCCTCTCCTATGACAGACAGGGAAGACCATCCCCTATTACCTCATCCTCTAGATTCTATATAGGTTGCGCCCAAATTTTGGCATGGATCCCAGATTTGCATGCAAACAATTAATCAATTAGGTGCTAACAGTCAGTTTCTGGGGTTAGATTTAATTGGCATGTAATTGGATTTGCACATATATCTGTCCTAGTCTATGATATCTACTACTACTACTAATCATTTCTATAGTGCTACTAGACATACGCAGCACTGTACACATTATATGCAGGTTCTTTCTCTGTCCCTAGAGGGCTCACTAAGTTTTTGTACCTGGGGCAATGGAGGGTTAAGTGACTTGCCCAAGGTCACAAGGAGCTGCAGTGGGAATTGAACCCAGGTTGCCAGGATCAAAGCCCATTGCACTAACCAATAGGCCACTCCTCCCAGCAATAAAGCCCATTGCACTAACCATTAGGCCACTCCTCCCAGCAATGGATGAATAATTCCGGATGAACTGGTAGTAGTAGTTTGCGAATCCTAGGAATTGTTGAAATACTCACTGACCCTGGAGGTGAGGCTAGTCCTGGATAGCAGAGAATTTAGCTGGGTCCATCTTCAGGCCTTGGTCTGATATATTATATCAGTGGCGTAGCCAAGGGTGGGCTTGGGTGGGCCCAAGCCCACCCACTTTGGGTTCAGGCCGACCCAGTAGCAGCATACCTATGTAACCTGCCCAGGTTACACCTATGATGTGGCTGGCAGGGATCCCCAAGCCCCACCAGCCGAAAACTCCCAACAAGTGTCCCTCCTACATACCTTGTAAGTAGCAGATCTTTGCCTGCAGTGAGCAGTGACATGCATACTGCTCGCACCGGCCCCACAGCCTTCCCTCTGATGTATTTCTGCCTAGGCGGAAACAGGAAGTTGCATCAGAGGGAAGGGTGTGGGGCCAACATGAGCAGTGTGTATTAGTTGCTGCTCGCTGCTGGTGAAAATCTGCTATTTAAAAGGTATATGGGAGAGGGGGGATGTTTGAGAGACCATATGGCATGCAGGCGAGAGAAGCAGAGACCAAATCATGAGTGGGACGGGGCGAGGTTCTTCTGCCCACCCATCTTGGGCTCAGGCCCACCCAAAATTGGGTGTTTGGCTATGCCCCATATCAAGAAAGGCAATTCGCTGCGCTCGAAGACATACTTATCGAGCTTGGCATAAAGGTGGTTCTGAAGGCACTACAGGACTTGTTGACTTGCTCCCTGTGCTGGACCTGTGTCCTAGAGAATATGAGGATGTTGACTATGTACACTAGGATGGTCTTTTGCAGCAGTATGCAGAAGATGTCATAAAAACATAAGCATTGCCATACTGGGACAGACCGAAGGTCCATCAAGTCTAGTATCCTGTTTTTAACAGTGGCCAATCCAGATCACAATTACCTGGCAAGATCACAGAACTGTAAAAGAGATTTTGTGCTGCTTATCCTAGAATATGTAGTGGATTTTCCCAAGTCCATCTTAATAATGGCTTATGGACTTTTCTTTTAGGAAATTATCCAAATCTTTTTTAAACACTGCTAAGCAAACTGATTTTAACACATTATCTGGCAATGAATTCCAGAGTTTAATTACTCATTGAATGAAGAAATATTTTCTCTGTTTTGTTTTAAATTTGCAACTTAATAGCTTCTTTGCATGCCCCCTAGTCTTAGTATTTTTGGAAAGAGTAAACAAGTGATTCACATCTACCTGTTCCACTCCACTCAGTATTTTATATACCTCTATTATATCTCCCGTCAGCCATCGCTTCTCCAAGCTGAACAGTCATAGCCGCTTTAGCCTTTCCTCATAGCAAAGTCGTCCCATTCCCTTTATCATTTTCATCACCCTTTTCTGTACCTTTTCTAATTCCACTATATATTTTTTTGAGATGCGATGACCAGAATTGATGGATGGAGGGGGAGAGAGCAGGCAGATGTTGGATGGAAGGGGGAGACAATGGGTAAGTACATAAGTGCATAAGTATTGCCACACTGGGCAGACCAAAGGTCCATCAAGCCCAGCATCCTGTCTCCAACAGTGGCCAATCCAGGTCACAAATACCTGACAAGATCCCGAAAAAGTTCAATACATGTTATGCTGCTTATCCCAGAAATAAGCAGTGGATTTTCCCTAAATCAATTTAGTAATGGTCTATGGACTTTTCGTTTAGGAAGCCGTCCAGGCATTTTAAAACCCCGCTAAACTAACCTCCTTTACCGCATTTTCTGGCAATGAATTCCAGAGTTTTGTTTTATACATTTTTAGCTATAATGTTCTACTTCAGATGTGTTACACTACTTCCCACCCCCACCTCTCTTTTACTATCAGTCACAGGAAGGAATTTCTGCTGGAAGGATGAGGGGGCAAGAGGGGGAAGACACTGGATGGATGAGGGGGCAGACACTGGATGGAAGGAGATTAGAGGGGGGCAGATGCTGGATGAATGAAGGAGATAGAGAGGACAGACACTGGGTGGAAGAGGGAGAGGGGGGGAGAGAGTGGGCAGATGCTGGATGGAGGGGGAGAGAGTGGGCAGATGCTGGATGGAGGGGGAGAGAGTGGGAAGACGCTGGATGGAGGAGAGAAAGTGGGAAGACGCTGGATGGAGGGGGAGAGAGTGGGCACATGCTGGATGGAGGGGGAGAGAGTGGGCAGACGCTGGGTGGAGGGAAGAGAGTGGGAAGATGCTGGATGGAGGGGGAGAGAGTGGGCACATGCTGGATGGAGGAGGAGAGAGGGGGCATACGCTAGATGGAATGGATTCGAGAAAGAGGATAGATGCTGGATGCAGAGATGCCTCCAATAAAAATATTTTTTTGTTAGTATACAAGTAGCATGCAGATTTGGAACTTATTGTAGTCCCTCATCCCATGGTAAGCATACACTACCGCAGCTTAGTAAAAAGACTTCATAAATAGAAAATTCAAATAAGGTGATATCTTTTTATATACTAATTTCATACTGTTTTGACTAACGTTTGGAGACCAAAACCTCCTTTTTCAGTCAATTTAACAGCAGTATACTGTCCTGACCTGAGGAAGGAGATTTTTTGCCTCTGAAAGCTAGTTGAAAAAAATGTATTTAGTTCAATAGAATGGTATGATCATAGTTTCCAGTTTTTTTTTGTATTTGTACAATGTAATGAGGTGATTGGAATATTTCAATTTTTGAAATTTATGTTTGCTGTCTTAATATTTTGCACAGTACAGGGGGACATGCATAACTTTTTCTCTTTCTCTGCTGTTGCACTGTGGCTTCATGGGGGTTTAGTTTAATTTTTTGTCTAAATATTTCTGGTTTTAATTTGTGGTTACTTATTCTATACTGGGTGAGGGTCTATTTGTGTTCTATGTATGTGAAAGATACATGACTTTCTGTTACCACTGACTGTGTAGGATCGATCTGTACTAATCTGCTTATTTAATTATCTAATAAATATACTGATATTCTATAGTGCCCACTGCAGTGTTTGTGGTACCGTCTTTTCCTAGGCAGGTCCTTGTGTAACTTGTACAAGTAACTGTTCTTATGGTATAGTAGAATTGCTCTGAAGGTCCTGAGTGATATTTGCAGTGTTTTGTATTACTTCACAGTATGTTTGGTACTAGATTTGGATTTAGATCACACCTTTCTCAGTAATAGTTCAAGGCAACATTCAGGTACGGTAGGTATTTTCCTGTCCATAGAGAGTATGATATAGCGAGCAAGGGTTGAGGGTAGGTTTGTACAATAACACAGCCAGACAAAGGTGTAAAAATGAAATAAGTGCTTTATTAACAGAAACCTGAGGCCTGTTACATCACAGGGCTGGGAATAAAAGATGAAATGTCTCATTAGTTCAGACAACGCAGTCTTAACCAGGACCAGTGACTGACAGTGCCTCAAACACAGCCTGTAAGTTCTTCTCTCTCTCTCTTTGAGTTTCCCAGTCTGGCTTCAGCTAGACCTCAAAACAGGGCTTACAAGTCTCAGATCCAAAAGCTGGCTTACCTCAGTCAAGTCACGGTCGCTAGACATAAGTTGTAAAGGCATATGCTGGGGCTTCCGTTCTTCCTTCCCTGGGCCTCCTTAACCCCACTTGAGCCCTGCCTTTTATTACTTCCTGGTTCTGACTCCACTCCTCCCATCTCACTTCCTCCCTGGGCAGGGCTAGTGGTTTTAAGGTGGCTCAGGCTATCTGAGGGACTATTTGTAAGGGTAAGGAGCAGTGTTCTATATACTCCCCCACACACCCTCCCTCTCAGCTCAACCCTGCCCAGTTGAGCACCTGCCATATCAGGGTCTACCTCCTGAGACAAAAAAATCAGTGTTAGCATGGTCTCACCCCGCCCAATGTCCCACCCAATAACTAAAGGGCTGGACTTAAGAAACCAGCACGTGATACACACATTTGAGTCTTTATGTTGAGCAATCCACTGAAGGGGTTGATGGTCGGTAACCAGCAGGAAGTGTCGCCCCAAATAAATAATATTGGAACGTTTCCAGGGCCCACTTGACAGCTAGAGCCTCTTTCTCAATCACCGCATAACTCTTCACTTTCAGGAACAGCTTCTGTCTTTCAAATAGAGTTTATTTTAATTTAAATCTGTATAGCTTGAGCTACCTACTGTACAACAGATATATTCAGTAAAAGAAATGGCATTGCTATATATTCCTTTCTAGTCCAAGGTATATCAAAATGGGTAAACCATCTGATACCGAGTTTCATGTCGACAACTTCAAGCACCCTTGTGATGCAGGATTGCAATTATCTTTCATTGGGCTGAACACAGAAAGCCTAGCAGAGGCGACTATAGCTAAAATTTGCAGAAATCAAAGCTTGATGGGAATGGCAAGAATAATTGACTAAGGCATGCTTTGTTACTTCTAAGATCCTCTCATCAATAATGCAGGCTTTGTTTCAAACAAATGTTCTACAAAAAAACATTTCAGTGGAAATCTGGATAGACATTTCCTATTGCAGTCTATGATTTTAGATTAAATAAATCTTGAGAAAGAGACACATTTATCTAAAGTTATTTGGATCATTTCATATATAATTATAACTCCCATGCAGGAAACTGGTTGATGTTCGCAATATTTTATCTTTTATGACTAATTATGATATAGTCATTTATTATCTTTATTTATGAATATGCATGACTGATTACATCCTTACTGCTACAAGAACAAAATTTTAACAAAGCTGTGTGACAACACTGAGGCGGCAAATCTAGCATGACTTTCTTCAACTCCTACATTCACTTATCCATCCATACTTAACTTTTATCATTAGTGGTGCAAGAACCCACACATTCAGCCAGTGGAGCTCTTACTAAGTCAATTGAACCATGAAAAGATTTGGGAAGAAGTTCCTCAAATTTTATCCAAAGGTCAATATAACATTCCTTTGTAGAGCATTTTTTAAAATAGAAAGTAACTTTTTTATACATCATATAGAATTACATCATTTATTGGCAAAGAGTGATGAAATACATTCCTTATCAGGACAAACCAATAGATGGAATTTTGCTTTAATTGCAATGAGTTATTTGTGAATTAACAGTTAAACATTTGGGTTTCTGCCAGATACTTGTGACTTGGATTGGCCACTGTTGAAAACAGGATACTGGGCTAGATGGACTGTTATGTTCTTGTGTGTTAACTTACCATGTGCAATCCATGCTTTTCTCCACCCATTCAATGCTTAGCACACGTGTAAGTGTCAAGCCACCAGGTTGTAAGCTCTTTGAGCAGGGGCTGTCTTTTGTGTATGGTGTACAGCGCTGCGTATGCCTTGTAGCGCTATAGAAATGATAAGTAGTAGTAGTAGGTTCATTGTTGAAACAGCTGTGCTAATTTACATACATCACTAATAGGCATATTTTCAAAGCACTTAGCCTCCCAAAGTTCCATAGAAACCTATGGAACTTAGCCTCCCAAAGTGCTTTGAAAATATGCCTCTATAAGGCCTATTTATTTACAATCTTTTCTAAATGTACAACTTTATGGTGATACTTACACATTTTATACCTCTAACAGATTTTGTTAGAGGGTTACATGCATTGCTGAATATGTTTGTCCAAGCCACCTCTTTTAAAATCAGTAAAGGGTAAGGGCTCCATGAGAGGAAAAAGTGAGATCAATATTCAAGAGCTCTTATGCAGTTGGTGGCGCTATTGAATATGTGATTTTTTTTAAAAACGCTGCTATACTTAATTTTGGATGTATAAATTGCTGTACAAGCAAACTTGCATGTCCAAAAATGAGGTGGGATTTGGGTCATTGTGTAGCAGAGGCGTAGCCAGGTTTTGATCACAGGGGGAGCAGACTTTTATAAAATAGGCGCCGGTTGGTGTCAGCTAGACAGCAGTGCCTGTGTTGTTAAGTTCATAAGTACATAAGTAATGCCACACTGGGAAAAGACCAAGGGTCCATCGAGCCCAGCATCCTGTTCACGACAGCGGCCAATCCAGGCCAAGGGCACCTGACAAGCTTCCCAAACGTACAAACATTCTATACATGTTATTCCTGGAATTGTGGATTTTTCCCAAGTCCATTTAGTAGCGGTTTATGGACTTGTCCTTTAGGAAACCATCTAACCCCTTTTTAAACTCTGCCAAGCTAACTGCCTTCACCACGTTCTCCGGCAATGAATTCCAGAGTTTAATTACGTGTTGGGTGAAGAAACATTTTCTCCGATTTGTTTTAAATTTACTACACTGTAGTTTCATCACATGCCCCCTAGTCCTAGTATTTTTAGAAAGCGTTGCTCAGGTGCAGTGACTGAGGTGGTTTATGATTAATTCAGGCTGTCTTTGTTGCATCCTGCCTACAAGGAAACAGGAAGGACGCGCAACCTGTCTTCTTAAGTACAAAGTAAAAATATTCAAATTGTGATCATCACCTCAGGAACAGCAAACACATTCCTTCTACTGCTAGACACTGTTTAAATCAGATGGGCTTTTGTTTATGTGGTGACTCTACAGGATGAGAAGACCACTAGTCTTGAACATTTTTATTTTGTGTGACAAGGGCCAGACACTTTGTGAAATAACACAAATCCCTGCAAAAAGACACCCAAAACCTATACTGAAAACTTACCACACCATAACAGCCCTAACCCACCTATGAAAAGATGGTGATACAAATATTACATTGGGACCTACAGAAGTGTTTCCCTAGGTGGTCCTGGAGTACCCCTTTTCCATTCAGGTTTTCAGGCTATCCATAATGAATCTGCATGAAAGAGATTTGCATGCATATTTATTGTGAAAATCCTGAAAAACTGACTGGCAAGGGGATACTCCAGGACTAACTTGGGAAACACTGCCCTAGAACACCAAACTTACCACACCATAACAGCCCTAACCCACCTATGAAAAGACAGTGCTATATATATTACACTGGGCTCTGGAACACCAATATACCTACTATTGGGAAACTGGAACAAGCTGCACTGTTACACATTCCTACACAGACACTATATGCTAACAGAATCCTTCATCTCAGTCGCACATGTAGAACATGGACAGACCCTCATCTACATAAGAGTAGCCAATGGTCCATCTAGCCTAGTATCCTGTTTCCAACAGTGGCCAAGCCAGGTCACAAGCACTTGGCAGAAACCCAAATCGTGGCAACATTCCATGCTACCAATCTAATACAGAATAGGGAGCCACAAAAACAAACAAACAAATAAATAAACAAAAACCCCAACAACATACAACAAAAGTTGAAATAGAGACCCCCCCTCCTCTCTGCCCATGAAAGCCAGACTCTATAAACAGTGCAATACTGGTAAAAAAGTAACAGAAATGCATTTTCTCCTGTATTTTGTATAATCCGGTCCTGCTATCTTGGATTAGAAAGACTTATACTGTGCCAAAACTGAAAACTTATCGCTTCTATCTGGTTGATCATAAAAGGAGCTCACTGTGAACACTACCCACCCTAAAAGTTTGTTTTGTGGCTCTACCTGAGGGATTGTGATGTTGAATAAATAAGTGTATGTTTGTGTCCCTAGTCATGCATCCAAAGTTTATACAATCCTTTCAAGAAAGCCAGTTAATCAGTTAACTTATTAGTGGAAATAACCACAGAGGCACGGTATGGTCGCATTTTCAATATGATAATACTAGAGCCCAGCTAAGGAACAGGTTATTTTGACTTAGTCTTCACTGGACCAAAACTTGCTTTCCTTGTGCCATCACCATCCAGCTGGATAGGCAGTGTCTTAAAAGGTGGAGGATAAAGGATTTTTTTTTTTACATTTATATCACACATTATCCCAAGCAAACTCAGGTTCAATGTGGCTTACATTTGAAAATACAGTGAGACAGAATAATAGAATTCAGTTATATCATGGGAGCAAGTACATGGACATGTCTGAAACATTTGACAAAGTTGGCATATATACCCAACTGGCATTTAAAAGTCTGTCCTTTAATGATGCCGCATGTTCAGAAATCACAGCCATAAGTATAGACAGTTATTCAAATATTATCATATGCACACACCAGAACAGGCATCCATACACACATGCAAAAGTAAACAACAACTTCTCAGAGTACATCCAAAATTTAATGTTTGTTTTCTCATTTCTACCTTCCAAAATTCTAGATAGCAGATGTATAGATCAGCAGGACCCAAAGCAGCCCAAAACAAGTCAGAAACAACACAGTTTATACCTGTTCAACCACCCTTAAGATTAATCTTTGGGTTTAAAAAGCAAACCATGTAACATGGTAAATGACGGCAGATAAAGACCTGTACGGTCCATCCAGTCTGCCCAACAAGATAAACTCATTTTACATGCTATGTGATACTTTATATATATACCTGAGTTTGATTTGTCCTTGCCTTTCTCAGGGCACAGACCGTAGAGGTCTGCCCAGTACTGATCTTGTACTAAGTTCTGAAGCTAACATCGAAGCCCCTTAAAATTTACACTCCAGCCCATCCCTATCTATTCAGTCATGATCAGGGCGTAAACCGTAGAAGTCTGCCCAGCTCCCGTTTTGTTTCCAATTGCCGGCGTCGCCACCCAATCTCCGCTAATATTCCATGGAACCATTCCTTCTAAACAGGATTCCTTTGTGTTTATCCCACGCATGTTTGAATTCCATTACCGTTTTCATCTCCACCACCTCCCACTGGAGGGCATTCCACATATCCACCACCCTGACATTAGTCCTGAGTCTGCCCCCCTTCAACCTCAATTCATGTCCTCTAGTTCTACTGCCTTCCCGTCTCCGGAAAAGGTTCGTTTGCGGATTAATACCTTTCAAATATTTGAACGTATATATCATATCACCCCTGTTTCTCCTTTCCTCCAAGGTATACATGTTCAGGTCAGCAAGTCTCTCCTCGTACAGTTTGCAACGCAAATCCCATACCATTTTTGTAGCTTTTCTTTGCACCGCTTCCAGTCTTTTTACATCTTTAGCAAGATACGGCCACCAAAACTGAATACAATACTCCAAGTGTGGCCTCACCAACGATTTGTAGAGGAGCATCAACACCTCCTTTCTTATGCTGGTTATGCCCCTCTCTACGCAGCCTAGCATCCTTCTGGCCACGGTTGTCGCCTTGTCGCATTGTTTCTTCACCGTCAGATCTTCCGACACCAACACCCCAAGGTCTCTCTCCTGAGTCAAGCTCGCTAATCTCTCCCCTCCTATTCGGTATCTCTCTTTTGGGTTTCCGCACCCCATCTCTAAAGATTTATTAAATAAATCTTTAAGAGGTCCTGCCAGGACCTCTCTGAGCTCCTTCAGTATCCTGGGATGTATCCCATCCGGTCCCATAGCTTTGTTCACCTTCAGATTCTCCAGCTGTTTATAAACTCTTTCTTCCGTAAACGGTGCAGTATCCACTCCATTCCCAGACGTTCCCTCGGCAGCCAACCGCAGTCCTTCTCCATGATTTTCCTCCGTGAACACCGAAGAGAAAGAATTGTTTAGCACGTTCGCTTTATCTTTATCACTCTCCACATAGCCATTCTCATTATCTTTCAGTCTCGCAATTCCATTCCTATCTCTTCTCCTTTCTCCAATATATCTGAAAAAAGTATTGTCACCTCTCTTTATATCTTTAGCCATTTTTTCTTCCGCTCGCGCTTTCGCTAGCTGTATTTCCCTCTTTCCTTGCTACTGCTTGCTGAGCTGCAAAGTATTGAGCAGCAGTGATCCCCAGCCAATGCAGTGCTGCCCATGGCTCCGCTCCACAGTTTAAAATGGTGGCTGTGATCTCTCGCAGTAGCATCATGAGAGTTTGCGAACAAGTGGAGCCGGCAGAGGCAGCAGTGGCTGGGGATCGCTGCTGCATGACCAGATGCCAAAGTCACCTCCTCGAGTCTCAATGCATGAGAGGAAGGGGCTTTGGCGTGTAAGCTGGAGTCGGGGACTCAATGCAGGTAACTTGGTATGTCTGGGGTGATGGTATCTGATGATCTTAAGTTAGCCAAACAGGAAGAAAAGGTGACAAGAAATTCAAAAGGGATGCTTGGATGCATAGGGAGAGGAATGGCCAGCATGAAGGAGGAGGTGATAGTGCCTCTGTTTAAATCTCTCATTTAGAGTACTGTGTACAATTTTGGAGACAGCATCTTGAGTAAGATATTCATAAGATGGAGTCAGTTCAGAGGCAGCTTCTAAAATGGTCATCAGTCTTCATCATAAAGTTTACTCTTTCCAAACATACTAGGACTAGGGGGCATACGATGAAGCTACAAAGTAGTAAATTTAATACGAATCGGAAAAAAACGTTTCTTCACTGAACGTGTAATTAAACTCTGGAATTCATTGCCAGAGAATGCGGTAAAGGAAGTTAGCTTAGCGGGGTTTTAAAATGGTCTATACAGCTTCCTAAAGGAAAAGTCCATAGACCATTATTAAATTTGACTTGGGGAAAATCCACTGCTATTTCTGGGATAAGCAGTATAAAATGTATTGAACTTTTTCAGGATCTTGCCAGGTATTTGTGACCTGGATTGGCCACTGTTGGTAACAGGATGCTGGGCTTGATGGACCTTTGGTCTGACCCAGTGTGGCAATACTTATGTATTTATGTACTTATCTCAATATGTATATTCTGGAAAATAGGCGGGAGAGGGGAAATATGATAGAGACATCTAAATACCTTTTTGGCATAAATGCACAGAAAGCAAGTCTCTTCCAGTTGAAAGGAAGATATAGGATATAGGCTATATAGGATGAAGGTGAAAGAGGATAGACTCAGGAATAATCTAAGGAAACACTTCTTAATGGAAAGAGTGGTGGATGAGTGCAACGGCCTTCCAATGGAAGTGGTAGAGAAGAAGATTGTATCTGACTTCAAGAAATCATGGGACAGATGATGGAGGGAATCCAAGATGGTGACACCTGATGAGCCACATATTGAGCACCTCCCTACTGAGTTGTTTTTCTTTAAAAATATCACTTTTGCAAAAATGGCGAAATGTAAAAGTGAGGACTTACCCTGATGACTCATCTTCTGTATCCCAGAAACTCATGACGGAATTTGTGATCACTGGTGCTGCAACTGTGGAAGGGGAAACCGAAGCTGGCAATAAGGCGCAGGGCTGTGCCTAGGGTCTCTGGTGCCCCCCTGCAGACTATCAGTTGGCGCCCCCCCCCCCCC
This sequence comes from Microcaecilia unicolor, assembly GCF_901765095.1. Taxonomy (NCBI): domain Eukaryota; kingdom Metazoa; phylum Chordata; class Amphibia; order Gymnophiona; family Siphonopidae; genus Microcaecilia; species Microcaecilia unicolor. The sequence continues at coordinate 414,305,994 of NC_044033.1, forward strand.
GTGTGGCACAAGATGCAAAGGAAACAGGAATTGTCAGCAATATTCTTAGAAACAAATTGCTATACATTGCAAAATAAGATAGCAGATGTAAATTCTCAAAGTGGACATATTCCAAACACTAAAATGAAAATAAAATGATTTTTTTCTACCTTTGTTGTCTGGTGACTTTCTTTTTCTGATCATGCTGGCCCAGTATCTGATTCTGCTGCTATCTGTCCTCTTAACTCTGTTTCCAGGGCTTCCTTTCCATTTATTTCTTTACTTTCCTCCTTTCTTCTTCATTTCTTGCTCTATATCCATAAGTAAAAGCTGGGTCCTCCGCAGACTTGACTGTATTTTCTCCATCCATGTGCAGATTTTCTCCTCTCTTCCTTTCCCCTCATCTCATCTCCTTCATCTCTCTTCCCTCCTCTCCATCCATGCCCAGCATTTCTTCTCTCTCCCTTCCCCTCCATCCATGTGCATCCCCTTCCTCTGTTTTCCCATCCCTGCCCTCCATCCATGTCCAGCAATTCTCCTCTCTCTCCTCCCCTCCATTTCCAGCAATTTCTCCTCTCTCCCTGGGCCCTGCCCTCCCATCCATGTCCATCCTTATCCCTCTCTGCCCTTCCCTTCTCCGTCCATATTCAGCAATTCTCCTCTCTCCCCTCCCCTCCATTTCCAGCAATTTGTCCTCTCCCTGGGCCCTGCCCTCCCCTCCTCTCCATGTCCCTCTTAAATATGTTTTAAAAACAGCCTTTAAGCACTGTATCTGTGATTAGACTGGCTGTGCCTGGATTGACTGGTGGCAGGGAGTAATGCTGGGGGCGAAATCTGGGGCACTGGGGATGGACTGAACAAAGAGGTATTGTGTGCTGTGGTCCTCTGAAGGTCCTCCTCCCTCACCCAGGTTAACTGTTTTAGACTGAAATCGTGAGATTACTTACCTATAATGGAGGTTCTCTCTACATAGCATGATAAGTGAGTAATTCAACGGTGCCCTGAATAGATTAGCTCTGCAAAGCTTGAAAAGGGCTCTTCTTGCAGGGGAAAGTGGTTGGGTTCGTGTGGCTGATTCATCCTGATCACGAAGAACACCCCAAGTCAGCCACACTGGTGAACCCGAGAATCTTCGGGTGTGCTATGCCCCTCCTCTTTTTTCCTCCATAACCAATAGAGCACAGGAGAGGGAGAGGGGTGGAGATACAGGGTGCATTCATACTATACAGTGAAGGGACAGGCCTGAGAGAACAAGGGCACTGCTTGCCCCGCCTCCTCCCCTATGATATCCAATCATTGCATGGGAAAGGACTGGAGTCAACAGCAAGAAGGGTTATTTGATAAGACTTATAGGGTGAAGGATGGGTGGGACTAAGACCCTGTAAGGACACCGCTTTCCCCGCCTCCTCCCATATGGTATCCAATCAGTGCATAGGAGAGGTAGGGAGTGGGCACGACAGGCATAGTCTGTACCAAGGACCTCCCCCTGCTGGAACCTTTGTGCCGCGAAACTCGAGAAGTGCGGTAACCACTAATCAGAACAGACTGATTACGTCACTGCAGGCAAAATGGCGGCGCCCAGAAAGCGGCGACTGTGATGAGCAGCGGGTGAGTGGGCAGAAGGGTCAGATATTTCGCTCCCCGGGAAAGGAGGGGGGTGTATGGCAGGTAACCCTGCACCACGAAGGGCTCCACTGGGCACCGGGCTGAGAGATCCCTGTGCATGAGAGTGAAAACACTGGCAGGGAGTAAGTGACGAGGGTAAGTATGGCACGGGGTGCCCTCCAGAGGTCGGCGCCCCCCTGCGGTGCTTACCCCGCTTACCATGTTGGCACGGCCCTGATAAGGCGGCCTTTCCAGTGTCAGACATGAGTTTGAGCCCTGACTGCAGATCTTGGCCTGAACCACTGAGGCAAGAAGACACTGGGACATGGTGCAATTTGCTATTGGAAGTTTCTTCACCGGGTCAGATTACAAACATTTGTGCATCAGAGGCAAAGTCTGGAAGTCTGGAACTGGCTCACAGAAAATGTGAGCTCAAGTTTCTGTCCTGGGACACCACTTGGTGGTTGTGAGCCCAAGTGTGGAGACAGCAAGGGATTCCTTCGGACAAGTGAGTGGGGAGGTGAAGCCCCCAAGTTTCAACTCAGGGGTAAAATGTGCTTATTAAGCCCGCAGTTATTACTTTAAGAGTCAGTTTATTTATTTATTTGTTGCATTTGTATCCCACATTTTTCCACCTATTTGCAGGCTCAATGTGGCTTACATAGTACTGTCAAAGGCGTTTGCCCAGTCGGTGGATAACAAATACAAAGTTGTATAGTGATCGTATGAGGTATACGTGGAGGGTCGGAATGGATGAAGATTGCGTGATGTCCTGTTTGATCATAGTCATGCTGTGTTGGTAGGTGAAGAGGGTTATGTGGGGTCGTTGGGGTAGGCTTTTTTGAAGAGGTAGGTTTTTAGTGATTTCCTGAAGTTCAAGTGGTTGTGGTCATGGAGTGAATACTTGTAATCTTTATTATTAAATGCAAATAAATAAAAAATAACAGCAGAAGAATCAATTTACGGGCCATGGAGGGGCATTTTCGAAAGAAACGTCCAAGTTGCGATTTGGACGTCCTTGCAAAATGGCGAAATCCAGGGGCGGGGAAACCCGTATTTTCAAAAAAATGGACGTCCATCTTTTTGTTTCAAAAATACTGTCAGAGACATCCAAATCCTTAAATTTGGACGTCCCTAGATTTGGACATCCCTAGATATGGACGTTTCTGACTTTTGGCGATTTTCGAAACCAAAGACGTCCATGTCAAAAACATCTTAATGCAAGCCATTTGGATGTGGGAAGAGCCAGCATTTGTAGTGCAATAGTCCCCCTCACATGCCAGGACACCAACCGGGCACCCTAGGGGGCACTGCTGTGGACTTCATAAAATGCTCCCAGGAACATAGCTCCCTTACCTTGTGTGCTGAGCCCACCAAAACCCATTGCCCACAACTGTACACCACTACCATAGCCCTTACGGGTGAAGGGGGCACCTATATATGGGTACAGTGGGTTTGTGGTGGGTTTTGGAGAGCTCAGTTTCCTCCACAAATGTAACAGGTAGGGGGGTATGGGCCTGTGTCCGCTTGTCTGAAGTGCACTGCAGTACCCACTAAAACTGCTCCTGGGACCTTCATGCACTGTCATGGACTTGAGGCTGGCATAGAGGCTGGCATGACATATTTTTAAAAATGTTTTTTTGAGGGTGGGAGGGGTTAGTGACCATTGGGGGAGTAATGGGAGGTCATCCCTGATTCTCTCCGGTGGTCATCTGGTCATTTCGGACACCTTTTTGTGCCTTATTCATAAGAAAAACACGTCCAGGTGAAAACGTCCAAGTGTTCGTCAGGGACATCCTTGCTATTTTTGATTATGGGTCAAAGACATCCAAGTGTTAGGCACGCCCAAGTCCCACCTTCGCTATGCCTCCAACATGCCCCCTTGAAATTTGGACGTCCTTGCGACGGACTGCAGTTGGAGACGTCCAAAATTGGGTTTCGATTATACCAATTTGGACGTCTCTGGGAGAAGGACTTCCATCTTCCGATTTATGTCGAAAGATGCACGGCCTTCTCTTTCGAAAATGAGCCCAATAGTGAGGCCATCCGGTCTACACCTAATCTTAGAAATGATATGAGATAGTCAATATATACATTTGGCTTCAGTCCCTTTTGTTTCTGATTTAGCAAAGTTAATTTGAAGGCTTGCAGACTAACTGAACATATAAAATTCTTCAATAATATCTTGAAGAGCATAGCTTGGACAAGTTAAAAAAAGGCACATGTCACCTGCAAAGGAAAATTTACTAAAGTATAGTAAAGTTTTACAGCTACCATATGATAAGTGCAAAGCTTGTGCAGTAATTATCGGGTGCGTTCTCAGCATCTGCCCATAAAGTTACTGCACAGAAAAAAAAAATCTTTGCCACAGATGTACTTCTCACTTCTTATTTAAGAGCACTATTTGCAGGAGTAACAAGAGTATAGAAGGTACTGTGTGTTAACTGCAAAGAGCAAATAAGTACCTGTATACAATATGTAAGCTGCATTGAGCCTGCCATGAGTGGGAAAGCGCGGGGTACAAATGTAACAAAAAAAAGAAATCCATATCCAATGTTCCCACTAACATGTGTAGCATATATTTGAATCTCTTCTACCTACCTGTCTCCACTGGCTAGTTGGAGGTCTCCCATGTAGGTCTGTGGAAACATTACTTGGGGACTCAATTCTCCTTTGGTGTTTTGGTCTTAGAGGGTGATATAAACTGTTACAAAAGAGGAAAATCAGGAGATGTTAGGGTGGCTAATATCAGCATGACTTAAAAATGGGTATTTGAGACTCATAGGTGGAGCTGTTATAGATGGTTCACTTGCACCCTCAGTTCCATGGACCTTCCCACAAAGGGGTAGTCAGTCACATGCTTAGTTAACTCCCAGAATCATCATACCCTAGTATATTTACTTCTACCTCAGGATGGAGTACCTTTGTGTATGTAGGCGGGGGTATCATTGGAAGTGATATTGTGATCATATAACATCAATAGGTATCTGGGAAAAAAAACCCTTTAGCTATGTAAAAAGAATGACTGACTATCTATTCCTACAACATACTGTAGCTGCTTTTAAGGGAATAACACAACTTTCTTCACAGGCATCATCGCAAATCACTTCTTAAAAATGACTTGCATCTGAGTTTAATGTCTTCACTATCTTTCACAAGATGCATACCATTTCTACTATCCTCACTTAAAAACTCTTTCTCTCTCTCTCTCTCTCTCTCTCACACACACACACACACACACACACACACACACACACACACACACAATCATGACTTCATGCATGAAGTTGTAACAGATACCAGAAGTCAACGGGCTTGATTCACTAGAACACCATGTAGCTACGGGAAAAAGCTTAGTGAATCAGATCCTAAATGGAATACCTATTAAATATTTATAAAATAAAATAGAAAATTAAGCATTAAATGTAGTCACTGCACTGGCAGTTCCATTAAAGGGTCATGTAGTGCAACGTTTCCCAACATTTTCAAGCCTAAGGCCTACATTAACAAAAAATGAATAGCACACCAGCCTTCATACAATTGGCAATATGGACTTAGCAAGCACTCATATGGCCAAAAAACCTAAAGATGCAGTAAAAGCCCCATCAGAGGCTGGAAGGATTCAAGAGGAGGATCGGGGTGGGGTGGGGTGAAGAGAAGGAATGAGGTTGCAATATGTGTGCTGCACAAAGAAGGTTCTAGCTATCTATAGCCTACATGTACTGTTTAGACTTTAAGTATTTTTTTCTATAATGCTGTCTACACATTATAGTTGTATTTATGCTTATTATTTTATCTGTGTACACCGCTTTGATGGTATGACTCTAAGTGGGTAATCAATTAAATGAACCCTGAACCTTGTACATTCTGCTCATTAATTTTCACACTGTGTAAGAAAAGATATCTTGCTAATTGCTGGTGTCTCTCTTTCCTGCAAGATATGGAGAGTTGAGCCCAGCTGCTGGCTGGGATGTGAGCATTAGGCAGTGCTGACTTTTCTGTGACACATGATCATAGCTGAAGGTACACTAGCATGCTCTGACGCACTGGTTGAGAAACACTATGAGGTGTGTAGCCCTTGATGTAAGATATGCACCCTTTGAAAAGTACAACAGAGCATAGTTTTAACTTATTTTAAGCTATTAGAATTGGTTTCCCACTCATGAAAATCCTGTTTTTCCCATTGCCCCAGGCACAAAGAACTTAGATTTTGAGCCTACTAGGGACAGAGAAAGTAGCAGAATATTATTATTATTATTATTAATTTAGATTTTTGCTCACACCTTTTTCAGTAGTAGCTCGAGGTGAGAGTCAGGTACACTGGATATTTCTCTGTCCCAGGAGGGCTCACAATCTAATATAATATGTAAACTGCTTTGATTGTACCACAGTAAAGTAGTATATCAAATGCATAACTCATTGGAGAATACGTTTAAATAAACCAGAGCAGGAATTGATTTTAATTTTGGGCTTTGAGTCTGATTTGATGTCATACTCTAATCAAGCTCTGTGCATTTCCTCCACTCCATCCAGTTTGAGGTAACATCAGGAGAACCTCCTTTATGGCCAAAAATGGGCGATAATGATCAAACATATTGGAATGAATTGATTAATGTACTGGAGAGTGAAGTCTGGTTTATAATCTTATGTAAAAGTGGTTTAGTTACTACAAAATGTGTGGTGGTTTTTCTGTTGTCTACACAGGATACAACTACTATAATTCTCCTAAATGCACTGAATAACTTTTCCCTGTAAGTTTTTCCTCATAACTGGCAAAGGTGAATCAAACCCTATTGTCTACGTCTTTAAATACAATTTTTTTCCTCAAAAAACGTTGTATACCAGAGTGGATTTTTTTTGTTTGTTTAAGTTTGAAGCACAAAACCTGTCAGTATTTTAATATGAATTTTACAGTTTAAATCTCATATTTAACCAGGAAGATGTTTTCTTACTATGTAATGTCAGAAAAGAACTGTAGAAGGGAAATACAATGCTGGTTGCTCTCAGTGGTCAAAATTTCTGTTTTAATAAGCAAAGCATTTTGGCATTACTGATCACTGCAGGTTATAAAGGATGCAGATAGAAGGCCACAACTAATCTCCAAAAGAATGCTAGAAGCTCAGGGGTCTCGTTAAGCAATAGAATGATAATCTGTAGGACAGTTTCATGGGGTCAAAGCTGCTTAAAGACAAAGAACAAAACCAAATAATTTACAGGACTTGCTGTGAGAAAAAGTAAATTTAACTTGTGATTCATTTTTTCATAGCAAATACCTAGAGATGAGTAAGCATACCTAGCTCACGTGGAGGGGCATAATCGAATGGAGCGCCCAAGTTTTCATGAGGGCGTCCTCGCAGGACGGCCCCGCGAAGGGGTGGGGAAACCCGTATTATCGAAACAAGATGGGCGTCCATCTTTTGTTCGATAATACGGTCATGGATGCCCAAATCTCAACATTTAAGTCGACCTTATGGTCGACCTAAATGTTGAGATGGTTGACCTTAGAAATGGTCGTCCCCGGTTTTCAGCAATAATGGAAACCGAGGACGCCCATCTCAAAAACGACCAAATCCAACTCATTTGGTCGTGGGAGGAGCCAGTATTCATAGTGCATTGGTTCCCCATGACATGCCAGGACACCAACCGGGCACCCTAGGGGGCACTGCAGTGGACTAACTGATGCACTAACTGAACGGAAAAAGCCCTTCCCTTACCTATCCCTTAGCGATTTGGAAAGGAACGGGCATGCATGAAGGAAATTGCATGCAAATGAGCTTGCTTGCTGTTAGCTCATTTGCACACGATTTCCTTCCTAAGGAGGGGAAGCCAGTGCAGAGCAGCCAAGTGTTATGAGTGGCTGCTCTGCGCATGCCAAAGACGGCTTCATACACGCAGACAAGCTGCATGTATAATAGCCATCTACAACCTTAAATAAATTGCCGTCTACAACCTTAAAAAAGTACAAGTCCAGCTGAAAACGTCCAAGTGCTTGTCAGGGATGTCTTTTTTTTTTTTGAGTATGGGTGAAGGAGGATGTCCAAGTGTTAGGTGCCTTTGCTATGCCTGCGATGGGTAGTCCAAAATGTGGATGTTTCTGTGAGAAGGATATCCATGCCTTTGCTATGCTTCTGACACTCTCTTTATTTATTTATTTGGATTTTGGATCACAAGTAGCAGCAGTGGGATTTGAACTGGCTACCTTTGGATTGCAAGCCCAGAGTTCTAACCACTAGGCCACTCCTCCACTCCACGCTACTCCCTTGAAATTTGGCCATCCCTGTGTGTGTGTGTGTGTGGAGGGGGGGGGGGGGCAGTTCAGGACATCCAAAATGTTTGAAAGAAGGACGACCACGCCTTTGCTATGCCTCCGCTGACACATACACATCTCCCCCCCCAGGGACTTGTATACTGCTGCGATGGACCTAAGTATATTTGAGGCTGGCAAAACAAGTTTTTAAAGTTGTTTTTTTCAGGGTGGGAGGGGGTTAGTCACCACTGGGGGAGTAAGGGGAGGTCATCCCCGATTGCCTCCGGTGGTCATCTGGTCAGTTCGGGCATCTTTTTGAGGCTTGGTCGTAACAAAAAATGGACCAAGTAAAGTCGCCCAAGTGCTCGTCAGGGACGATTTTCTTTTTTCCATTATCAGTCGAGGACGTCCATCTGTTAGGCACGCCCCAGTCCCATCTTCGCTACGCCTCCGACATGCCCCCGGGAACTTTCATCATCCCCGCAACGGGAAGCAGTTGGGGATGCCCAAAATCGGCTTTCGATTATGCCGATTTGGGCGACCCTGAGAGAAGGACGCCCATTTCCCGATTTGTGTCGAAAGATGGGCGCCCTTCTCTTTCGAAAATAAGTCTGATATTGTGTTGTACATGTTGCATTTTCCTAAATCTTGAGGAGGTTGGATTAAAAATATACATGTGTACAAGAAAAATATTCTTAGTGCATTTTTCCAGGTGCTGCTAGTAAGAAAAGTAAAAATCCATCATGAAAAAATAATCACAATCTTAAAAAAGGGGTCTCTGATCTTCTGTGATGCTAGGATTATGAGAAAGGCTACACAATGTCCTTTTGCCAATGATCCTTTAAAGGTGTACAGGAGTCTGCCATCAACTTTCCTATCATTGGGGGTAGTATAGCAATATTGTCTGTGACCCCTCTGACAATTGCCTCTGCTGCAGGCAGAAGGTGGGAGGATTTTCAGGGAGGTCACTAAGACAACAGGGGCTGGGACTACCAGTCTGGTGGGAGGATTTTGTGAAGGACCAGCCCATAGGGGCTGGGACAAGAATTAATAAAAGGCATTGCATGGAGAAAATTCTGGTCTTTGGTAGCCCACCCCTCGCCGAGTCACTGAGCCCCGAGGCGGAAGTCCTGGGAACCAAGGCAGGAGGAGTTTGCAGTATGTGGTGATTGAAGCCCCTGCTACAGAGCAGTTGGCGCCTGCAGTGTTCCTGACCTGGGAATGACAAGGAGGGCTTGGGGAAAAAGACTCCCCAGATAGGAGAAACAGAAGCAGGAAATTAAAGAGAAAAAGGATTGGAAACTGATAGTAGGGATAGTAAAGGAAATAGACTACTGAGCTTATGGGGACCCCACAGTACCCAGACATTCACAGAAAGCACACTAAGGGGTAGATGCACTGACAAAAACTGTGCATGCCAAGGACGTCCTTTATGGACGACAACAGGTTTGCAATACTCTTTACCTTTCTTTGAAACCCAGTGGTGGATAAGGGGCTGTTCAGCACCTGAACAGCATCCACTGAATCCACTTTTGCGATCTGGATTGGAAGCAGTGAAACCCGGTTTCATGCACATTACAAAGCAAAGGGAGAAAAGGAAAGGATTGAACGCAAATAAAAAAAAGTCAACGGGAGACAAAAAAAACCCCTCCTCCAGGACTAGAGCAGCCAATCACAGTGCGTTTAGCTGTCACTGGTGTCAGCTAAACGCGCTGTGATTGGCTGAGAGGCCGGGGGGGGGGGGGGGGGGGGCTTCACAATCGTGATCCACATTCTGCGAGGTCAGAATCTGGTTCTGATCTTCCTCCCTCATTCACTGCTGTTATCTCCATATACGAGCCCCATCCTCTCCTCCCTCCCCTTTTCAGCCTTTGCCTTAACACAAGGGGAGCCTGGAGGCAATGGGGTAGCAGTGCTCTGCTTATACTGAGCAGGGAAGAGGTGCTAGTACGACATCAACCTCATTATCAACCTTTTGCCAGGGGGGTCACGGAGGCAGAAATCGCATTAACACTTTTCCAGGCAGGATCTCAGCATTAGCAAAAGTTGGAGACGCAGAAGTGACTCACCCGAGTTGGAACCCAAGAGGAAATGAATTGCACGACAGCCAGGTATTATTGAGACTACTGCAAACGTCCAAGTGCTCGTCAGGGACGTCCTTTTTTGGTTTTGTGAGTGAAGGACGTCCATGTTAGGTACTTTAGAAGGACGTCCCTGACGAGCACTAGGCCCTTTTTTTTTTCCAGATTGTCATCCTTCTCAGATGTTTTTGAAGCTCGCTGTTGTTCAGCTCTGCAAGAATTTTTTTTCCTTCTGATTCCCTCACAGCAGCCCCAACGAGAGATGCAGACCTCCCATTAGGTTTTCCACGGTGAGGGGATCGGAAAATGGTAGTGCATCTCATTGTAATACGAATTATACACATTATAATACTAATTTGCTCATCTGCATTCTGTTTTTGTTAGCTGCTATCGTGACAGGACAATGCCCTTTTGTGCATGTCCTGGTTTACTACTTGCACATTAAACTGGCTAGAACCAGTTTAAAACCAACGTTACTGGCTCGTTTATTTTAGTGCATCTAGCCCTAAAACAGGTAAGTCTTTAAAGACCTCTTGAATTTGGGAAGTGAAGGTTCAGCACATAAAGGCAGAGATAGGGTATTTTAAAGAAGAGAGGCAGAACAAAAGAAAGCTGATGCACGCATGCAGAGAGGGGTAGTAACAAAGTACTTGTACTTTGTTACAGTACTTAAGTACAATTGGCAGTACTTTTTCTTGTAATGAGTTACATTTAAGCTGCACTTTTGTACTGGAGGAGTAGCCTAGTGGTTAGTGCAGCAGCCTGAGAACCTAGGGAACTGGGTTCACTTCCCACTGCAGTTCCTTGTGACTCTGGCAAGTCACTTATCCCTCCATCACCCCAGTTACAACATAAGTACCTGTATATAATATGTAAACCACTTTAATTGTAACCACTAAAAGGCAGTATATCAAGTCCCATCCCCTGAGTACAAATTTAGAAAGTAGTTTTAAAAGAAAATATTTTCCATTCCTCTGCTTCTCCCCCTCTACAGGCTTGCCAAATATTGTTAGAAGCGGCTTGTAGCTGACCCGAACTTCCATCCCCAAAACAGCTGAGCTGGGACCAGAGGTTCAGGCCCAATCTGATGCAACCCAGGGTCTGACATCACGTGGAAACCCTAGTCCCCGCCCTCTACAACTGCCCAGAACAGCTACTGATTGGCTATTACTTTGTTGTTGCAAGGCTCAGCTGCCTCCCCAGCCTGAACTGCACCTTCACTGCATGCAGGGCCCACTCCTTCTCCCCTCTTATCCACCATGGTCCTGCAGCACAGTCTTGCTCCCTCCCTCCCGTTGCACCTTTTCTGGGCTTGAACTAATAAACAAGCATGGGAGAGCGTGGGACATGGTTCTCTGCAGCGCTACTTATGCTTCCTGCCCTAAGCCCGCCTCCTCTGATGTAAACTTCCAGGACTGGCGTAAGAAGCACTAGTGGCGCTGTAGAGAGCTGGGTTCCGCACTTCTCCTATGGTAGTTTATTAGTGCAGACCCGGCGGAGGTGCATGCGGGGGAGGGAGTGAGACTGTACTGCAGGGCCGCAGTGGATGGGAGGGGGTAGGGGTGGCCCGACCATTAGGCCATCTGAGGTGGGGGTCTCAGGTGGCACTCTTCGGGAGCGGCTTCTCCCCTCTTCCTTCACCTCGATTTTACCTTCTTTTCATGTTTTTTTAAAGCTAGTGGTCCCAGCGATTCCCATACGCTGTCCAGCTGCTGGCATCCACCTCTTCCCTTTACTGTGGCCACCTCTCTAATGTAATGTCCTGCTTCCTCAGAGGTGGCTGCAATAGCGGAGAATGCTGGCACTTACTCTTTTAGGTTCTGAACTATCAAACATATATTTGTAGCGATGTTATCATGGGCTACCGTAAAGACATGCTATTTTACTGTTAACCCTAGTTATTAGTAACTAGATCTCACTGTATAAAATGGGATCTGTGCTACAAAGTAACCCTCATTGATAACTACACCCCTTAGATGTTAATGTTTTAGAGGTTACTCTCATATGTTGGCACCAAAGTATTTATATATATATGTATGACTATGGTTCTGTGAAGTGCATTGTAGAATATCGTAGCTGTAAAGTTCAATGTTTCCTTTTGAAGAAAAGGGGAAAAAGCCTCAGCAGAAAGCAAGAATAGTATCAAAAAAGAAGGCATCAAGATTGGCTCTCTTACTAGATATTAGAGCCATAAAGAACAAATACATCATCTCAGCATTTAGTGTTTAGTGTTTAGGCTCCTGAACCTTTGTCATCTTGAAGCAGATGGCACGGCCTGGGTAGTGAACCACGTCTCTGTATCAGTGCATGAGTCAAAAATGTGCTGCACACCATTTTTCCACAGTTGGGTACATCACCACAAAACAGCCTTGAGCAAACACCAGGGAAAGCATGGCACTGTGCAAAGATCCACATGAAGTAGCCTTGGAATGTTAAACTCTCTTATCTTAGTATCTTAGGCTACCCAGTTTTTGGTACACTTGCAAAACTTCCACCTTGTGAGTATAGTTTAAAATTTTTGAAATTACCACTGGCGGTCTAGAATTAGGATTAGTCTTATTACAAAATCTGTAGGCCTTTTTACCCGGAGCTTAACCAAAATGATCACCTCATTGTAGGGCCTGAGCAAAATAATTCAACAAAAAGCACAGAAGATAGCATATAATACTAATAACCTATTAAATAAATTGTGCAAGATGTGCTCAGATTACAATGTTGGGCAGACTGGATGGACCGTACAGGCCTTTTTCTGCCGTTGCTTACTACGTTAGTATGTTACTATGACAACATGAGACTTAGGGGTCCTTTTACAAAGCTGCAGTAAAGCGTGGCCCACGATAGTGTGGGCTCATGGAATTGCCGCACACTGAGGCTGCTTTTTACCATGGCCAGAAAAGGGCACTTTTAAAATGAAGGTCATTAATGGCCAGTAGTGTATGGCTATTACCACTGTGAGCCCTTATCACTACCTATTTAGTAGGCGGTAAGGGCTCATGCGCTAATTCTACGTTGATTGAGCAGTGTGCGGTGATAGCCATGCAGTGCCCGATTACTGCTAGAATGCTTACTCCCCACCCCCATGCCAGAAAATAATTTTCTATTTTCTAGTGCGGGAAATGGTGTGCGGCCAAACCAGAACTACCGCAGGGCACCTGGGCACACCCAGCGGTAGTGTTGTTTTCCCGCATGCTGCCCCTACTGCCCTTTAGTAAAAGGGTCCCTTAAAGAGCAAACCATCACAGTACATCAATATTCCCTATTAAGCATATAGTTACATATCATCTATCACATCTGCTCAACATAACATGCAATACTTATCTCAATAATTATCCTAGCTTTCAAATAGCGTAGGACAATAGAAAGGGAAATGACAAGAACATTTTTTATCCAGAGAATGTATGATGGGTAGCTGACTTATTTTTCTGCCAGCAGTAGAGCTTTTAATGAAAATGTATTAACCTGATTTAAACCCTAATCATCAGAAAATATTTCTTTATGGAAAGTGTGGTGGATGGATAAATGGAATGGTTTCCCGATCTAGTAATGGAGATAAGAACATAATTCAAGAAAGGATGTGATAAGCACAGAGGATCCTTAGTTGGAAAGTGAAAGAAATAGCCAAGATCAGCTTGGGGTTTATGGCAAAACATAACATAAATCAACATAAATCAAACAGACAAGACTGGTCTTACCTGCCGTTTTCTGCCTTGGTATTTTATGCTTTCCTGCTTGCTTACTGTAAAAAAAAGAAAAACACACACACACACACATTTCACAAATATTTTCAACAACAAAGTCAATTCAAAATATTGTACCTTGTAAGCATCAGCATTTGTTCTTTTCCTATTCAGGACACATCTCTCATATTTCTGACATAGACTAGTAAGGAAAGTGTTTCTCCTGATATAATGAATTTCATGACAGTGCATTTTTAGTGAAAAATAGATGTTCACTAAAAAAAAGTTCCACTGTAATGAAAAGTCTTATCAAAAGAACACCAGAGTCAGGTTTTTAAAATTATCTATACAGAAAAAGTAGCAGATCAGTATGTTCTACTCTATCAAAGTGCTCAGCACAGTCTGTAATCTTCTTAAAGTAAGATTTTGCTGTAAATCACAGATAGTGGTAGCAGGAGACCTTAATGCTTTGCAGGAAAACAGCAGAAAGATCCTGCAGTTTTTCCCAATGCAAGTTATAATATGGTGTGTTTGGGGTCAGTACTTTGGCAATGAATCTTTAGGGATATATATTTGTTCGGAAACCAAGTGAAAAAAAATGCATACAGAAAGGTTGTTCTGTTTCATTTTCAAATGAAACAAAATAAAGGCGGCAATGATATATGCATTTTGTACTGCTTTTATTTAATTTTGTTTGCTATTGAAGTTTATGGTCCATTAAACACTGCTAGGATAATTTTAAAAAGAGGTACTTAGGTGCAGAGGCCAATATAGGCATCAATTTTCAGCCTATTTTGTAATGACACATATATACCTCAGTGTCTTTATAACATACCAGCAGAAATATTGCAAACATTCTGGGTCAAATGAACCTGCGTGCATTTACACCTGCTCAGGAGTAGGTGTAAATGTATGCAGATAAAATACGCATGTTTTATAAATGAGCGTAATTCACCACTCAAGCTAAAATCTATTTCTGGAAATGCTTACATCTGAGTCTGTTCTTATCGCTGTATCTGCAGCTGAAAATGAAGAATTGGGAACAACCGCTGGGCTTCTGCGGTATCCTGGTGGTACTTCCTTTTTAGCAAGTGGAAAGCTCGCGCTGGGCTTACCGCCACTTTGTAAAAAGGGCCCATAATTAAGCTGGGTGTCAAATGATACAGTTTGATCAATAAAAACTCCTAAAATCTTTGCAGTAGATGCAGTGGCGTAGCTAGGGTAGTTGACACCCGGGGCCAGTCATTTTTTAACACCCCATTCCAAAATCCAGTACTAGGCATGCCGAGAATACAAAACACTCAGGACCTATAGAGCAATTCTACCATACCATAAGCAGTCATTTCTACGAATCACACAAGGAAAAGGAAAGCATCTTAAACACTACAGTGAGCACTAGAACATCAATTCACCTATTGCAAAATGAAACCAGACAGAATAGTACAGATCGTCGATCCTGCACAGTCAATGCCAACTGAAAGCCATGTCTTTTTCACAAACACAGATACACCCTAATCCACTATAGAATAAGTAGTAATATTTAAACTTTCTATTTAGACAAAAATTAAACTGAACCCCCAAGATGCCAGACTCTGCATACAATGCAACATCACAGAAACAGAAAATGTCCCCTAGTACTGTGCAAAATATAGACAGCAGATGTAAATTTGAAAAAAACTAACAAATACCAATCACCACTTTACAAATTAACAAATATAAATAAAACAAATATAGAAAATAAAATAATACCATTTTATTGGACTAATACATTTAGCTTTCAGAGGCCAAAACATCCTTCCTCAGGTCAATACAGTATAGTACTGTTACAGTATCCTTTCCTGACCTGAGGAAGGGGGTTTTGTTCTCCGAAAGTTAGCCAAAATGTATTAAAATTAGTCCAATAAAAAGATTACCTTGTTTACATGTTCAATTATAAACATTTATTAACACAGCTACAATACTACTTTATACTAAAGCAAAAAAAAAAATAAAAATATATATTTTATTTACAGTTTGTTGTCTCTGGTTTCTGCTTTCCTCATCTTCTTTTCACTGTCTTCCTTCCATCCAGCATCTGTCTTCGGTCTCTCTCTGCCATCCAGTGTCTGCCCTCTCTGCTGTTCCCTCCATCTAATGTCTGCCCTCTCTCTCTGCTCCTTCCATCCACATCTGCCCTCTATCTCTGCCCCTTCCATCCACCATCTGCCCCTATCTGCCCTCTCTCTCCCCCCTTCCATTCACTGTCTGCCCTTTCTATCCCTTCTATCCACTGTCTGCCCTTTCTCTCTGCCCCTTCAATCCACCATTTGCCCTCCCTCTCCCATCCATCCAGGGTCTGCCGTTCCTCTTACTCCCCCTTCCATCCAGGATCTGCCCCTCTCTTTGCCCCTTTTTTCAGCCCCTGCCCTTTTCTCCCACCAGTCCCGAGCTTCAGCCCCCAGCCACTTCTCCTTGTCCCCTTTTCAGCCCCCAGTTTCAACCCCAGCCCTTTTCTCTCACCAGTCCCGAGCTTCAGCCCCAGCCACTTCTCCCTGTCTCCTTTTCAGCCCCCTGTCCCCACAGTTTCAGCCCCAGCCCCTTTTCAGCCTCCAGTCCCAGTACTGGCCCCCTTATCCAACCTACCCTCCTTTTCAGCCCCCAGTTCCAGCCCCCTTCATCCACATGCCTTGTATTAGGGCCCCCCTTTTTAGCCCCAGAACCATTCTCCCACCTGACCCACTC
Source organism: Microcaecilia unicolor (assembly GCF_901765095.1). NCBI lineage: Eukaryota > Metazoa > Chordata > Amphibia > Gymnophiona > Siphonopidae > Microcaecilia > Microcaecilia unicolor. Next base: position 414,322,304 of record NC_044033.1, read on the forward strand.
ATGCCCCATTTTCCCACCAACCCCAGGCATGGCCCCCATTTTCCTATATGGCCTCTTCTCAGACCCCAGTTCCAGCCCCCTTCTCCCACCTGAAAGCCCCCTCCCCTCCTCCCATTCGAGAACCCCCTCGCCTCCCCACCCCAACCCCAGTCCCCTTCAACCATCCGAGAACCCCTTCCCCACCCCCTTCTCCCATTTGAGAAACCTCTCCCCACCCCCTTCTCCCATCCAAGAACCCCCTCCTGCTCCCATCTGGGCTGGGAACCCCCCCAACCCACCTACCAGCTTTGTTCTCCTGCCACCACCCTGCCTTTAAAAAAAAAATTTGCAAAGCGCCGGAGTGCCAGGCAGCGCCTCGCATCTGCCCTGCTAGTAAAAATCTCCTCGACGTCGTTGGGCCTTCCCACACTGAGTCCCGCCCGCCCTCGCAGTAATAGGAAGTTACCTCAGAGGAGGGTGGGACTCAATGTGGGAAGGCCCGACGATGTTGAGGAGATTTTTACTAGCAAGGCAGACGCGAGGCCCTGCCTGCCACTCCGGTGCTTCGCAAATTTTTTTTTAAAGGCAGGACAGGGTGGGAGCAGCGGGAGCGGAGCACCCCCCACCCGCTGACACCCGGGGCGGACCGCCCCCACCGCCCCACCTTCGCTACGCCAATGAGTAGGTGAGAAATTCTAGTTTTGCTGTCCTATTGAAAGTATTGTACAGTTAGGATCAGGGTTTTTGTCAGTTTTTGTAGCCAGCTTCTTCTAATTCAAATCCTAATGAATATAAGAAAACATTAAATGAAATAGGGGAAGGCAGAGATTCCTGCATAACGCTGTGAGGATTAGACCAGGAACTAGGCAGCTCACCACCTTTTTTGACCCTATCATGATCTGCTTTGCAGGAATCCTTAAAACCAAGATAGAACACAACCCGAAATGCCCATCGAATCTAATATTTTCAAAAGAATGATATGATTAACTAAGTCAAATGTGTTTGATAGATTAAACTGAAGAACAAGCATTAATTTACCTTCATTTAAAGCTAATCGAGCAGAATCCAATAAGGAAACGATTATGCTTTCCATACTAAAGGCAGTATGGAACCTGGATTGCGAAAAATGAAATAAATTATGGGGCTCATTTTCAAAGTACTTAGACTTACAAAGTTCCATAGGTTACTATAGGGCTCATTTTCAAAAGAGAAAATCTTCCAAAAAGTGGCATAAAACTGCACTTGGACATTTTTCTCACAAAAACATACAAATTGATATTTTCAAAACCTATTTTTAGACATTGATCTATGAAGTCCATCAGAAGTACATTCAAATCATAAGGGGAAGTGTCAGGGGGTATGTTAAGGGTGGGATCTAGGCATTTGTAACACTTGGATGTTATTCTGTCATAATGGAACAAAACAAAAACATCTAGGGCCATAAGTTAGACATTTTGTTCTAGACCTGTTTTAGTAATGAATAAGCCACAATAAAGTGCCCTGTATGTCCAGATAACCACTGGAGGGAATCAGGGATGGCCTCCCCTTACTCCCCAAGTGGTCACTAACCCCCTCCCCCTTCCAAAAAGTGATTAAAAACATCTATGCCAGCCTCAGATGTTATACTCAGGTCCATTAATCACATCAAATCAATTCTTGTATACAGCTATTATCCTTTTTTCAGGATTCAGTGCAGTTTACATTCTAGGTGAGACAAAAGCTGATAATGTTAATGTGAGGTATGAGAATACACAAGGCTGGCCATACAGGACTCAAGGGTAAAGGGAAGCCATTTAGAAAATACACAAGGCTGTGCCACACAGCACTCAAGGGTAAAGGGAACCCACTCACAAGAACACACAAGGATGGCCATACAAGACTCAAAGGTAAAGGGAAACCACTCATAAGAATACACAAGGCTGGCCACACAACACACAAGGGTAAAGGGAAGCCGCTTATAGGAATACACAAGTCAAATAACAGACACTAGAGACAAAGGGAAAAAATAAGCAAACAGGGAAAGCTGCCTTTACATACACAAATCAGATAAGGAGGAATGCTCACAAGAATCAGGAGACAGACATAGCAGACAAAGAGTTAAAGCAGGCTAAAGGGAAAGTAAGAAGCAGGGTTTACACTGCAGTCAAAGGTTTAAAGCAAATAAAGGGAAAAACAAACAATGTTCTTACCAGAACTCAGCCAGGAAGGGAAAGGAAAGGCAGGCAGAGACAGAGCACGCCCAGCTGCACGGGAGCAAGGTAATCAAAGAAAGCAGCTAGGCTGTGGAAGCAAAGTAATCAAGGAAAGCAGCTGGGCTGGCAACAACCGGCTCTCTCTGAACAGTGAAAGGTAACAAGGGAAACTACATAAGGAAATAAAACAGGCATATGCTAGAGAGCCTAGATAACAAGGAAGGAATCTGTTCAGTTTGAAACCAGAACCACACACAGAAAAACAGACCAGGGATTTGCTTGGAAGTAAAGTTAACAGACTAGTAATTCATACAGGTTTAAAACAGAACAACACACACAGAGAAACAGAAGAGGGCTTTAAGCAGAACAACCCACACAGAGAAACAGAAGAGGGTTTTGCTTGAGAGCAAACCTAACAGGGAAGTAATCCATACAGATTCAAACCAAAACCACTCACACAGGGCTCAAGGCTGTGCCCAAAGGCACAGTATAACAAGAAGACCAGTTCCCTTAGAATCACACAACAGTACAACAAGAAAAAGGAAAATAGACCTGTTGCAAAGGCAACCCAGGAAAGCTCCCTGGGTCCTTATAAAGGAGTAGGCTGATGATGTCACAAGTAGGAAATGAAGCAGGGATACTAAAGCGAGGCTTGGCTTCAGGGACACCAATGCAAGGCTTGGCTAACAAGAAGAACAACAACAACAGGAAAAAGGCAGACTGAAGAGGTCTGAGAGCTAGATACAGAGAAACAGTATGTTATTTATTTTAGATCATTTATACCCCGCCTTTTGCCATGGAACGCAGTCCCAAAGCAGCTTACAATGAATTTAGAAGAGAATTACAATGACAGTTGATGGCAAGAGGGAAGGGAGAATAAATACCAAAATTAAGCAGATGAGCAGCAGGGAGGGAAAAGAAGAGAGAGAGGAAAGAGAGGAAGGAGAAAGAGGAAAGATGGCAAAAAAGGTCCATCTGCTGCTTTGTGCCCCCCTTTTTGGATGTTTTTCTAATTCGAAAACGATCCCCATAGTGCGCCACAAGTTAGGTGCTCAAAAGGCTGTTAGGAGCCTAACTACTCTGAGGCACTATTCTATAATTTAGTGCTTAACTGCAAAAGGGGTGTGCATTTTGGGTGGGGCACTTAGTTGCCAAACTTATAGAATACATTTATGTACAGTAGGTCTGAACATAAGGGCACGGCCACAACCGTGACAAATTTCAGTTTATTGGTCAGAATCCAGGTGTTAACAGCAGTCATGTCATTCACTACAGACTGAGTTGTATCTTTGTTTGATGCTGTCACTGGTAAGAGAAGCAGGATGTCATCCGTGTAGGATAATAGTAGTTCATAAAGACCCAGGTGTATTGAGGCAAGGGAAGACATAAACAGATTAGGATAGGAGGTCACAAATTCTAATGTATGACATTTTTCATGAGTTGCACCCTTGGAGAATGTAGATAGTTTGCAATCCTTCAGGAATGATAGGCATGATTTGAATTTGTGGAAATTGGTGTCCACATAATTTTCCAAGTGTAGGTTTAAGTCTCCCAGGAAGACAATCCTAGAAAATTGGGACATGGCAGAAGAAGTAAACTTTACAAGTCGAGGTTTTACCTTGGATCAAGCTCCCGGAGGACAGTAAATGAGAAGTAGGGCAATTTGATTTGTCTCTTTTGAATCATTGCAGAATTTGTACAGCATATATTCCAGTTCAGGTCAACCCCAGAACTAGCTAAAGATACGTGGAAATTTTTTAAAAATATAACAGCAAGTCTGCTGCTTTCTTTACTCTGTCTTGGAGAGTGAAGAATACCATAACCGGGTAGATAGATGTGAGGCAAAATTGGACTATCAGTGTCTATGAGCCATATTTCTGAGATAAACAGAAAGCCCAGATCTGAAGATTCTAGCAGATCCCTGAGTAAGAGAGCCGTGTTCCCCACAGACCTGGTGTTGATATAAATGGTAGGGACAGGAGTGAGTTGAGACTTGCGTTCCAAAGGGGAGACTTGTTTGAGTAATTTCAAAAGATAACAAGTTTTTTTAGGCTGTGAAATATTAGCCATTTGGTTCTGGTCTGAAACCATAGTATTATTCTGATGGTATATATTGGCATTGTCTGGCAGGTATCTGACATTACAGCATAGGCGGTCGGTAGCCCAACTGTTTGGGGAGGCTAAAGTGGGCAGGGTTAGGGGTGGGGCCAGGGGTGGAGCTTAAATCCATAATTGTCTGATAACACACAGAAAAAAAATAAAAGTCACATACTAACCACAATCGCTCAACTACAAAACACTATGCACAACTTTGTGCAAAAACACACTCAGAACCTTACTGTACCATAAATATTATACTGGGCAGAACCTAATACACCAATATACCACCCATACGGAAAATGCAGACCGTCAGCAATATGAAACAAGGGATCATAATATCACAATTCTCATGTACAGCCACAAAACACCCTAATTCATGTTTAATGTGGGATAAAATGCCATAAATAAGTAAATAAATATAAACTTTTAATGTTGAGCACCTGATTCTCTAAGTGGACATATTGCAAACACTATAAAGAAAATAAAATGATCTTTTCTACCTTTGTTGTCTGGTGACTTTGTTTTTCTGATCATGCTGGCCCAGTATCCGATTCTGCTGCTATCTGTCCTCTTAACTCTGTTTCCAGGGCTTCCTTTCCATTTATTTCTTTACTTTCCGTCTTTCTTCTTCATTTCTTGTCCTACATCCGTAAGTAAAAGCTGGGTCCTCCGCAGACTTGACTGTCCAGTGGATCCAGCTTCTGCCTATTTTCTCCAGCCATGTGCAGTTTTTCTCCTCTTTTCCTTTTCCCTCATCTCATCTCCTTCCTCTCTCTTCCCTCCCCTCCCCTCTATGTTCAGCAATTTTTCCTCTCTTCCTGGGCCCAGTCCTCCCATCCATGTCCATCCATGCTCCTCTCTCCCCTGCCCCCTCCATTCATCCATATCCAGCAATTCCTCTCTTTCCCTGAGCCCTGCCCTCTCATCCATGTCCCTATCTCCCCTGCCCCCTCCATTCATCCATATCCAGCAATTCCCCTCTCTCCCTGAGCCCTGTCCTGCCCTCCCATCCATGTTCCTCTCTCCTCTGCCCCCCTCCATTCACCCATATCCAGCAATTCCCCTCTCTCCCTGAGCCCTGCCATCCCATCCATCTCCCATCTCTCCCCTGCCCCAACTGCCCACCCTCTTCTCCTCCCCAAGATCCCTTTCCTTTTTTTTTCTTTTAAATTTACCTCCGAAGTCTGGCAGCACAGCGTCAGTGAAAGTGCTTCTCTCCGTTCAGTGACCCACCTTCTTAGAAGGCGGGACACTGAGCGAAGAGAAGCGCTTTTACTGGGAGCACTTTCACTGACGCTGTCACTGTGCTGCTGGACTGGAGGTAAATTTAAAAGAAAAAAAAGGAAAGGGTCTTGGGGGAGAGAAGAGGGCGGGCAGTTGGGACGAGCGGCGAGCCCCGGGCGGGCAGAACTGAGTCGTGTGGGCATCGTCATCAGGATCCGATCTTCGGCTGGGGAGGCTTAGCCTCCCCAAGCCTCTGATACCGGGCGCCTATGCATTACAGCAAGGGTGTTTCTTAGTACAGTGTTTTCTAGATGGATTATGCACTATAGGGATAGGGTTAGGCACTCAGTTATCTGGTAGACTGTCGCCCAACATGCTCAAAAGACTTAAGCAAATCCATGTGAGCCAGTTCATGGTGATAGCTAATTTGAGTCAGTCGGGTTAACACTCTTTATCAGTCTTAAATGGGTGCTGTTAAAGACTTCAGAACAGAGTCCTCACCATCGGTGGATTCTACCTTCAGAAAGGAGAGGTCATGGTGTCTCAGGAGCTCATAAGGTGGGGAGGTGTGGATGTGCCATTGTGGTAGACTCCAAAATGATGCTATGATTCGCTGCCATTCTTCCATTGTCAGTTGTACAGCATTAAGTTTAGAGCATGCGAGAGGCCACAGTTTAGCTCTTATGTTATAGAATTGTCAATTTCCTTTGTTTGTTGTTTGAATTATGGTTACAAGTACAGATCTCAGCAGGACAGGTACTTGTATGACAGAGGAGAGTATTTGAACGTAAGCACTCCTTGGGTTCCTCTTTCAAGCTGCCGCATGCAGGTCTCTGGAGTAGTCTAATGGTGGGTGTAGTGCACTGCAGACAGGTGGACCCAGGCCCATACCTCCTCCAACCTGTTACACTTGTGGTAGAAACTGTGAGCCCTCCAAAACTCACCAGAAACCCACTGTACCAACATATAGGTGCCCCCTTCACCCATAAGGGCTATTTTAGTGGTGTACAGTTCGGGGTAGTGGGTTTTAGGTGGGTTTTGGGGGGCTCAGCAGACAAGATAAGGGAATAACAGTGAGATGCGTACCATGGAGCATTTATTAGAAGTCCACTGCAGTGCCCCCTAGGGTGCCCCATTGCTCTGCTGGGATGTCTGTGTGGCCAGTTTACTAAGAATGCTGGCTCCTCCTACACCCAAATGGTTTGATTTTGTGCGCTTTTCATTTGGATTTTTTTTTTGACAATGGATCAAAAGATAAACGCACAGAGCACAAAAACATCTAGCAAATAGTCATTTTTTGAAAAAAAGATGTTTTTCTCTTTTGAAAATGGCTATATTCCCCACTTGAATTTTGGATAGTTTTAGCAAAACGACTAAAGTTGGACTTAGATGTCATATCAAAAATGCCCCTCCACTTAACTTTGTAAGTCTAAGTTCTTTGAAAATACGCCTCTTTAGTCTATCTAGATGTTCAAAAATTACTTTGCTGTCCCTTGGAGAAATTCCTCCTTACACCAATGACTAAAATAGTTTGGTGGGGACTGTGAACAGGACGATAAAATAATAATAACTTTGTGGAAAGGGCAGGGTATGTATGTCAATAAATATTGTTACCCCTTTTTCTATGGTAAGCATCATATGAAAAGAAATTCAGATAAATTTGCTTGAGGTGTGTGACAGAATAGTGTGTTTTAAACCCGTAAGATTGCCTTTATTAGCTCTTGAAGTGCATTTCTCTAGTTTGGCCAGCAGGTGGTGCATGTTTTATGTTAAAGCTGTTAAAGAAAAGTGAATGTCCTCTTTTAGTTTCACTTAGTGAAGAAGTGAATCTATAGTTCTGTGGTCAATATACTTTTAAAACTTGTTGACTGGGCTTTGATTGGCCTAGAGTTTGAAATTACCCAGCAGTTTTTGCTGGCTGTTGCTTCAGGCTTAGCCTGGGAGAAGAGAAAGATCTCTTTGCTAAGGCTCTGTGAACAGATATGTCATGATCTCCCCAGGTACTGTTTAGACAGTATACAAATGTTTAGTTATTGTTATAATTGTTCCAGATTTCAGTTACCTGCTATTGTTTGCTATTTGCACTATTTTTTTCCACTGTTCAATATTTTTAAGAGAATAAATATAATTGTTAGTTTGCCCTGTTTGTCTGGACTGATAAAGAATCCTGGTGGTTTGTGTGTTGGGTCTGTGAGTGCTTTCTGGGAACTGTGAGACCACTGGGAGTGTGGCCTTAGTAACTTAGAAATCAGTGGGGATAATTTGAGAGTGGGAGACTCACCCAGAGGCGGTTGTGACACAGTCAGTGGGAGGAGGATGCTAGTGTAGAGCACAAGCGGTAGGTGCAGGTGGACCTGAGCTGTGCTGGGGATAGACCTGCTAAGTGGCCTCAGGGAACCCTGGGCGGGTGGCTAGGCATTTCATGACAGGGTGCAACATATAAGTCATAGAGAGAAGCTAAAATAAAAAAAAAAAAACAAGTGCCTGAACAAAACTGTGAATGAGCTAAAAAAGGACAAATAAAATAGCAGAAACATTTATATTGGCCTGCCTTACCTCTCTGAACAAAACAATTATCAGATAAGAGAGAGGAGAATGTAAGAAATTCCCTAATTTTTCACACTGCAACCTAGAGCAAGCCAGCAGTCTGTTTATGAAGACCGATAAAAAAGAAACACAAACTTGGTAAAGAGGTTGTCACAAATATATTTTCTCTACATTAAAAGGGCATTTTTAACTTGCCATATGGAACTCTCAGTTAAGTTTTAAAGGATACTTCCCAACCTATGGAAGGCAATATCTGACACTCTTAACTTTTCACAAGCTGGTATAAATTGCGGTCACAGTTCCTTAGGATTTGGAAATGCAATCAAGAAGGACAGAAAGAGTTATCTGAATTCCAAGAAGCTGATAGAACAAAGGGGGAGAATGCTTGCAGCTGCCTGGATTATATGTCATTGACCATAATAACATAATCTACCATGAGGCCACTAGAACAAATAAGGAACATTCATGGCAGGTAATGAAAACAGACGTGGGGTACTACTTTAAAGTGACCATGGAAACGTATCACCTGGTTGATAATCTATGAATCTACAGTACCATTTCTTTGAAAAGATAGAACAGCTTTCTGTGCCTAATTTGTAGTCTAGAACTGACAAGAATATTACTCTCTATTAAAAATGAATCAATATATAGTTTGTAAATTAATTTCAGCATAACATGCAGTGAAATAGTCTTTCATATTCTACGAATCTACCTGATGTGATGCTGCATTTTTGTAAGGGGCCAGGCTGAAGATGTCACTAGTCATCCATTAAGATGTTATTCTTATGGGATTTTTGGCAATTTTATCACATACACTTAAATATTTATAAGAAATATTACATCATGTACTGGAAATGGCAATCGCCACTACGGCAAATGTAAGCCACATTGAGCCTGCAAATTGGTGGGAAAATGTGGGATACAAATGCTACAAATAAATAAACAAACAAACAAACAAACAAATAAATAAATAATCAGTTGAACATAACAAAACCTTATAGAAATATCTCTCAAGACATGATGTGAAGTCCTATACACAGATCGAAGAAAGTGTGATTATTTCATAAATAAAGTCTTGCATTACAAATTAAAACAATACTATTATCCAAGATCTATTTAGAATCATTTGGGAAAGTAATTCATGTGGAACATCTAATCTCATAGGGGCCCTTTCACTAAAGTGCTCTAGATTTTGCGGTTATCGTGGCTTAACACAGAAAATTAACACATGGTGCTGTGCGGTGAGAGCCTACTCTTTAATGGCATCTGTGCACCCAGATTCTGTTATAGAATACAAGTGTAACCCAGCATTGACTCACCTAACGTTTACGCTCCCACAATTATACCAGCCATAGACCTGACATAATTGCAGGTGGCTAAGGAGCCCTTTTACTAAACCATGTAAGCGTCTACACATGCCCAATGTGTGCCAAAATGGAGTTACCACCTGGCTACCGCGTGGTTCTTGTGGTAATTTTTATTTTTGGTGCACGTCTGATACGCACACCCAAAAAAAATAAATTTTTTTCGGACGCGCGTATTGGATGCATGTCAAATGACATTTGATGCGCATAGGCAGGGCCGCTCTTAAGGCGGTGTGACTGCACAGGGCCTCACGCTCTAAGGGGCCCCACGTGGCGCGCCTCCTTCCCGCCCTCGGCCCGACCGGCAGCCCTCCTCCACTCTATTCCTCCCTCCTCCGCTCTGTTCCTCCCTCCTCTGTTCCGTTTCCCCCTCCGATCCCCCCTCCGCTCCGTCCCCCCCTCCGTTCCGTCCCCCCTCCCGCATGAGTGTTGAACCTGTCCTTTTTCTTTCAGTAGCAGCGAACGATGTGAAGACACTGCTTCAAGTTCTCCCTTTCCTCTTCACACAGTGTCCATCCTGCCTTTACGATGACGTATTTCCTGTTTCCACGAAGGGGGGACGGACACTGTGTGAAGACAGGGAAGGGAGAACTTGAAGCTGGCGAGCTTGCAGTGCCTTCACGTCGCCCGCTGCTACTGAAAGAAAAAGGACAGGTTCAACACACTCGTGTGCGCGGGGGGGGGGGGGGGGAACGGAGAGGACTCAGAGGGCTGTTGGGGAGCTGAGGGAGGGCAGGGAGAATCGCTGGCCATGGATGGGATGGGAGGGCAGGGGGAGGGAGAGGGGAGCTGAGGGAGGGCAGGGAGAATTGCTGGCCATGGATGGGATGGCAGGGGGAGGGAGAGGGGAGCTGAGGGAGGGCAGGGAGAATCGCTGGCCATGGATGGGATGGGAGGGCAGGGGGAGGGAGAGGGAGAGAACAGATCACTGGACATGGAGAGGAGGGCGGAGGGGGGGGGAAGAGAACGAGAACAGATCGCTGGAGGGGAGGGGAGAGAGGAAATTGCTGGACATCAGGACATGGATGGATGGATGGATGGAGGGGAGAGAGGAAATTGCTGGACATGGATGAGGAGAGGGGAGGGCAGGGGGAGAGAACATAAGGACACAGGAGGATGGTGGACGTGGTGAGTGAAAAAATATCAAATGGAAAGAAGACACTGCATAAAACAGAAGACACTGGGATCAAAGCGAATAGAAAAACTAAATGATCAGACAACAAAGGTAGAAAACATTTTTTTAATTCAGAATTTATTAATTGGAATATGTCAGCTTTTGGAAATGTGCATCTGTGATATTTTGCATGTAAGTTTCAATTTTTCTAGTATTGCTACATGCTGAGTCTGACTTCTTGAGGTAACTTTCCAGTTCAGAAATTTGCCTTCATATCTGTTGTGTCATGTGTTTTTCATGTGTGATCAAGGTGCAGTATTCTGCTAGCATGTAGTATTTGCAGCCTTTTTTGTTTTGTTTTTTGTTTTATTAGGTTGTGTACTGGTGTTTTAGAGCCCGGTGTAATTATAGTGCTGCCTTTCCACGCATAAGGTTGTAGCTCGTCCTGTCCTTGGAATTAGTGCTGTTATGGTTTGGTAAGGTTATGAGTGTGTTTTTGCACAAGTTTGTGTATAGTGTTTTGCAGTGGAGCGATTGTGTGTTGGCCTTACTGAGGTGGCACCAAAACATCAGAAAGGGTGTAGAGCCTAAATCATGACACACTACCTCTTGAAGGATCTATATATGGTCGTTAATAAAAGGAGCTCATTGTGAACACTTTCCACCCTAAAAAGGTGTTTTGTGGCTCTACATGAGAATTGTGATATGATCCTTTGTTTCATATTGTTGACGGTCTGCATTTTCCGTATGGGCGGTATATTGGTGTATTAGGGTCTGCGCAGTGTAATATTTATGGTACAGTAAGGTTCTGAGTGTGTTTTTGCACAAATTTGTGCATATTGTTTTGCAGTTGAGCGATTGTGGTTAGTATATGCTTTGAGCAACCACTTTATTCTTTGACATATAATACATATCTAATATCTAAAATTCTTTGACATATGATACATATCTAATATCTAAATTTAATTAAAGATATTAATTGTCAATGGGGTGGAGCTAGGGTTGGGTGGAGCTAGGTGGGGCGGGGCTAGGATGGGGCCCCACCAAATTGGTCTGCACAGGGCCCGGCACTTGCTAAGACCGGCCCAGCGCATAGGTCATTACCGCACAGTTACTGCGTGAGTCTTTACTGCTAGGTCAATGGCTGGCAGTAAGGTCTCAGACCAAAAATGGACACACGGCAATTTTGATTTTGCCGCACGTCCATTTTCTGCAAAAATTTTAAAAAGGCCTTTTTTACAGGCGTGTTGAAAAATGGATCGGCACGTGCCCAAAATCCGTGCCTACACTACCACAAGCCATTTTTCAACACACCTTAGTAAAAGGACTCCTAAATACAGCAAGAAAGCACATAACTTACAGTATTCTGTAGGATACATGCCTAAGTGGGAATCCCATCCATGCCCCTCTCATGCTCCACCCATTTGAACACATAGACTTGCATTATGCACTATCCCCCCTGATAGTGTGTCTACTGTTCTGTGCTGAAATCCAAGCAAATTCTATAATGATGTGTGTAACTTAATTGGCTTAACAAGCTAATCAGTGCTGATAACAGGTCTTAACGAGCAATAATAAGCACTAATTGTCAATAACTAGAACAAACACGCACAACTTGCTAAGCGTATTCTGTAACACACTGCACCTGAATCCTAATGCGCACAACCAAAAAGGGGCATGGTCATAGGCGGGGAAATAGGCGTTTTGTGGGCGTTCCAAAATTTATGCGCACTGTTATAGAATATGTTCCTGTGTGCCTAAAACTACACTGAAAGTAAGTATTATCTTTTGAACAAGTTTGATATATACGGAATGGAATAAATTGTGATTAAGAACAAGCCGGGAAACATTTAAGAAGACAGTTGACAGATTAATATTGCACTTAAATAAGTTTAAAAATATAAAAAACTAGTAAAAAAGGCCTGTTTCTGAAGACAAGGAAATGGGCCCTAGGCAGGCAATTTCTCCCCCTCCCACGCTATGGCCCCCTCGCTCCCCGTGCTACGGCCCCCTCGCCCTCCCATCAGCGAACCTGTCGCCACCCCCGGACCGCCGAAAACCACCCCCCCGCCGCCGTTGTGTACTACCTGTGCTGACGGGGGACCCAAACCCCCGTCAGCCGAAGTGTTGTTGTGCCCTTCACGTTCCTTCCTCATCTTCTCTGGAAGTTCCTCTAGGTGTCCTCCAGAAGTGGATGTAGCACTTCAAATGAGGTCACTACTTTTTCTACTAGTTTATGTGTACTAGTTTATACATCTCTCCAGCTTTGGTCCCTGCCTTGTAGCACTGCTTTGCTGCTTTGAAATTATTGGATATCCTGGATTGTACTTATGGAAATCACAATACTGTAACACTATACAAGATGCAGCGTAATGCTTTGTAATTCAGACAGGGAATCTGATTGCTGAATCCCTGCTTCTCAGCGCTGATGATACAATACATACTTTCTTATAATGCTATGGGAACTGGTTATTTAATACCTGTGTTGGTAGATGGGAACCTGGAGACTTTGAATTGGACTGTTTTGGATTGCCCTGGGATACTGGTTACCACTTGGCACCAGGGAAGAAAATTTCTTCTTACTACAGGTGCTGTTAATGGCTGGGTTTTCTCTGTGGTCCCTTCAATGCCTCTTGATCTCTCATTTTCTTTCCTCCTGCTAATACAAAGCCAATATAGCATTATAAAAACTTTGAAGGTGGTTTATTTAACTGAATAATTTGGCCAAATATTTCAGTATGCACTTTTATTACTTTCATCTCACAGCTGGGAATTTTTTCTGTTCTTATCTCAGTGTTTCACTCTCAGGGTTGGTTTCGTCGTGAGCCTTCTTTCCAATTTGAACCCCTTGTGGATGATGCCCCTTTTTCCTGGTTGAGAGGACCATGAATCTGTCCCATCAACACCCTCTCCAAAGGACATCACACAATGTGACACCCACCAATGAGCCTTCTCTGGAGTAGCCCACACTCTGGAATGCACTCCCTGAGAGGCTTTGGGCAACACAATACAATCTCTACCTCAGGAAACAGGTGGAAGCTTGGCTCTTCTTCCAAGCCTTTAATTAGAAGAAGCAACTAACTTGCTGGTCACACATACACAAGGACTAACATCGGTCTGCACATATGGTAGCAGGACTTGCTTATCCACTCCAACACTAGCTGAGATCATATTCATGCACCTTTCTGTCTTCAAATGCAACTTTCTTTAAGTTAGTCCCTTTGTTTTGTTAGCTGCCTTCTGTCTATATGTTCCACGTCTGCTTACATTCTATGCTGTCTATTAATTGTCTATCATCTATGTTCAACTTATTCTTGTTGTACACTGCCTTGGGTGAATTTCTTGAAAAAGATGGTAACTAACTAACTAACTAACTAACTAACTAACTAACTAACTAACTAACTAACTAACTAACTAACAGGAAGGGAGGAGAGAGGGCCCAAGAACAGAAGGGGGTAAATTACATAGAGTTAAACAAAACAATAACAATCACATAAGTCATAATTTAGAGAAAAATAATAGGAAAAAAGGATAAGAAAGCATGTAAAAATGTCAGGAGAATATAAATAGAAAGTTAAAAATATCAGGACACAGGAAGACAGGGAAAGGATGGAGTAGTAGTAGTAGTAGGGGAAGGGAAGATAGGGGAGGAAGATAAGGATAGAAGCTATGCCTCAAGGAATTACTCAGCTGGCTTGATTTGAGACTAATGAGGGAAATGTCTGGCAGTAAAGTCAAATCAAGGCTGCTTTGAAATGCAAGTGTACAGTGTTATATTAGGAAAAAAACAGTATTTAGATTTTTTTTAAAATTTTACTCTAAAAGAAGGTAACATAGCACCGTGAACCTAAGACTGTTTTGGTAGGAACTCCTCTGGTGTTGAAACTGGATCAGGTTGAAATTCTTCTTTGTACTCAAATTATAAGTTTAGGAGTAACTTGATTCTACTCTTATAATGAAGCCTATTGTGATTAGCTTAATCTCAAGCTCCTATTATCGTTTGCAGCTGTGTCATCATTTAAAATATCTTTCTTATGGTGACTTTCGAGCTGTTCTTCAAGCGCTCTTGAATGGAAAAATATTGACTTGCATGCAGAGAAATGTGTAACCCATTCTCTCCACAGGTCAGAGGTAAATAAACATACAAAGTCGTTTCTTATAGTCACAAGCTTTCTCTCCCATTGCCTGCTCCTGTACACCCACAGAACATGCTTGTTCACCCCTCCATCAGGCAACCCAACTACCTTGTTTCTTCCTGTAATCCCCACCGTTCCCTTTCACTGACTTCCCAAGTCACACTGTCTACCAGGTTGTAAGACAAACTTGTCCAACCTCAATCCTCCTCTGCTCTGTCACTTACAAGGTAGAGCTCCCTGCTAAGACCACTCTTCTTCTCTAGGCTCTTCGTAGGTACTGCAGCCTTGCTTGCCACCCTTGGATCCTCTGCACTTGGAGCCTCCCTCTCTCTCACTGACTCAGGGCATTATTGCCATTAGATATTGTAAAAGGGGTCCTCTTTTCTCCTGGGTTGCAGCCCTTCCACAAAACCAAACTCAACAAAAACCCACTACTGTATGGCTCCCCTTTTCCCCAAAACAACAAACAATGCTACAGCGTGCAGGCTTCAACCGCTGCTTTCTCTCCCGGTCCCCTGGAGAGTAGCAGTAAAAAGAAAAAAAAACACACGGCTCAATTCAGCCCTGGTTTCAAAACACAGTTCAATTTTAGCCAAGCTTTAAAACACAGCTCAGTCCAGCTAGGCTTTCAAAACCCAGTTCACTGGCTTTGCGCGGGCTCAAAGCCTAGGGTCCCACCCTCTTGGTCAGTCCTACTCCTACCTGACCTCCTCCCGCATGACCCGGCTTGGCCACGCTACTGCCTTGGCTTTCTCTGAGCCAAAGCTGAAAAGTCCATCGGCTCTTCCAGGGCGCTCTCTGGCTCAGTCAACTCCATAGGGCAAGGTCCACTCTCCTTCTCCCTCTCCTCAGGTGCCCAATCCGTATTCTCTTCACCCCGCCCTTCTCCCAGCTGCTCACTCTTTTCTTCATTAAAGTTCTTTGGAGTCCCTTCTTTCTCCACCCACTTGTTCCACCACCTCTTCCACCAGGTTGGAGAATCAGCCTTACTCCTTCCCCTGCGGCCCTCCTCTGGTGACTCCTGGGAATGCACATAGTTTCTCTTATCCCCAGGCTCCCTTGGGGCATGCTGGGAGTTGTAGTTCTTTATTTCTAGTTTTTTCCTGGGGGATGCCTGCCTATAACGGGGGTATTCTGGCCTATCCCAGGGTTCCCTTGGGGCCTTTCCTACATACTCTTTACAATATGTTTTAATCTGCTGAACTGGGTGCACTTGATCATATTGAATTTTTTTGCTTTTGATCTTGGAGTATGATACTGGACTCTTGGCACTGTAAAATTTTTGCACTCTGCTCATATGCTGCTTAAATAGGACGGCTGCTGCCTCCAGATTTTCAGGACTGATGAATCCAGAAATCCAAGTCTACGCAGGCAGTGAGGTAAAACCGAGACAGATCAGCTTGTCCTAAAGACAATCCTGCTGCCAAAGTCTGAAAGCAAAGCTCTTTCTTCCCAGCTATAACGCCTCTGTGTTTCGCTTCTGCCTACAGTAGCATAATCACTTTATCTGCATCAGATGGAGGGATTAGAGCAGCAAGGCAAGAACCAGGGCAAACCAGACTCAAATCCCACCACTACTCCCCATGATCCCAGGCAAAGTATCCAACTTTCCATTGCCTCAGGTACAAACCTAGGGGCCTTTTTACTATGATGTGCTAACAGATTTAGCATGTGCTATTGATTAGCACACGCTAAATGATATATTCCTATGGGCGTCCTAATGGGCTTATCAGTTAGCGCACGGTAATCATTAGCACGCGATAAATCCATTAGCGCATCTTAATAAATGGACCCCCTAAGTTATTAACCCTCCGAGGACAGGAAAACATCCACTGTATCTGAATATACTCACCTTGAGCTATTGCGAAAGGTGAGAGCTATATCTAAGTAACTCTGGCCTCAATAGACATAAGATCAGAACTCAAATCTTCTGCACTGCACAAGAGATTGTCATTGAGTCTCAGGAATGATTCCATACTATTGATGCTGCATATTTCAAATGCACCTTTTTTTCAGATTTATTCCCTGGCAGTGTTTACTTAACTTTTTCTTCCATGGTGTCACAGTGACTTTAGAATACAGAGATTTTTTTCCTTTATTTACTTACCCCTCTCACATTCAGAATGTGAAACACTCATTTTGTACTTCAAAGTCAACACATTGAGTTATCCACTCTGGAAATGAGGCTGGGATCCCTGCTATGGAAACAAAAAAGAAGAATAAAGCAAAAAAGTAATGAAAAGCAAGTTATGCCTTGCCTGCCACCAGTTTAATAATGTAGAAACAAGGTTATAGCAGAAAGATGCCATTTCAAGGACATGAAATCACTGAATGTTTTGGTATATAAAAAGAAAAAATGCCATTGTGACCTGAGATTTTGTTAAAAATGCTATGCCAGATTTTAGTGGTCTTCATTTTTTAAAATCTCTAACTTTTATGGATGACATATATATTTTTAGTTAGGATTTTAATTTTGTTTACAAAAGCAAATTCATTGCCCGATATTTTATTAAATTGACCTGAAATACTGTTCTGGGTATGTGTACTTTATATCCCCATCCTTCTGCTCTATAATTACTTCATAAATGACATTCTATGACCTCATAATACATCTCTATGATATTATTAACCTACTTTTCTGAATGAAAAGAAGGCTATTCCCCCATATTCTATAACTTTAGTGCCTAAATTTAAGCACCAATTGTGTTACAGTTATAAGGCAGCTCAGAAGTTGAACGTTTCCAGACATGAGTTGGCCGCAGGATGGTCGTCCATACTATCTAAAACATAGTACATATATGTAGATAGAACAGATGTCCAAGTACTAAGTGTATATCTACCGGATGGGCAGCATAGGCCAAGTGTAATTAAGCTATTCAGTTTCCTGTCCCCATGGAATAGTGCTTCCCACAGCCCTCCCCCCCAATATGAAATATCTCTTCCAGAATGGAACCAAACTTTAGCCACCAGGAGAGTAATCTCCTTGCTGTCCTGTATATGATATACAGGAGAGAGCTATTCTGTCATCACAGGAGACCCCCCTATCATGACACTGCAATGAGGGTGTGGACACATATCTGGCATACCCTAGCAAGGTATTTATCTTGAATTGGAGCTATGTGCCCAGCACGTGCCATGTACAATCCTTAAGCATTCATGAAATATATGTCTAAATCCAAGTTGGTGGCAGTGGCATGAGGCTCCTGTACTGTCCCCATGCTCCCCCCCCCAAGGTATTGAAATGGCAGGACATGCAGTGTTACCCTATATGGAAGATCTACCTTGCAATCCCTAAACTAAGGCCTGCAAGCCCACAGTAACATAAACATGCATGGAAGAAGCAGCCAACATATACTGAGACAGCACCCATAAGTCCAACACATAGTGACTCCTCTCAAATTACAACCTCTTTGCTACACTGCAGATAAAGACGAACACAGAAATAATGAGGCACGTTTTCCTGTATAACTACAAAAGCACAAAGTCATCCACATTTACCATATGGTGACTGCTGTTCAAGGGCTAGCCAGTATCTTTAGCACTGCTGACACTGCACTCTGTCCTGCAACACCACAAATGTCAGACCTGTGCTGACACGTTCTCTGAGGTGTTTGTGATTATGAAGCTGTGCTAGTGGTGGGTAATGTTATTTGACTTGGAATACAGGAAACCTGGAATCATTGCCTGGAGACTACTATCGTTACGAGAAGGCCAAATCACCAGTTCATAGACGTGCAGAAGAAATGTCATGCTATAGGTGTCCTATGTCTGACATTTTGGTTGGATAGTGGTGAATGTCATTCGGGAAACATCTTTCAGCATATAGGAAGGGCTACTACATGAACCATGTCCACTCTCATTTGTGTCTTCCAGGCACTTTAGAGTGTAGCAAAACTTGGACATGCTAAGGTGGTGCTTCTGATGCATTCAAAGGCAGAACCTGCCCCAAGATGGCCGCTGGCTTTTGCGACTAGCTGCAGCATTATTCCTTGCTCATGCCTAAAAGAAGAGGAAGGGCTGCTGCCTGCGCCCCCCCAGACCCCTTCCCAGATACCTGGGCCGATTGATCGGTTTTTTCTGCTGCAGAGGGCTGGTGGAAGTGATCCTGGGACTCCTCCGAATTTAGACGCTGGTGATGGTGAGGAGCCTTCGGCGTCTTTCGGGCTTGAAACAACTTTGAGTCCCGAGGAGAGAGCTCCGCCCCCGCAACCAGTAGCAACGAGTTCCCCGCTCTTGGGGGCGATGGCGTCCTCCTGAAGGGGTTTTTCAACGTCGGAATCGCTGGGGACCCAAGAACAGCTTGTAACAGCGGGAGATAAGAGGTTTAATCCTCTTGAAGATCCTTGTTTGCCTGGAGAAATTTTGCGGGGAATGGAAGCGACGGGGGAGAAGAAAGCTGGACAAGGATTCATTTTTTCTGCTGACCTGACTATCAAACCGAAGGAGGTAATGTTAGACTCATTGTGGGACCTTATGTCCCAGTTGGGACAAATGTTTCTTTCCTCTTTAACCACACAAACTCAGCAAATAACTGATATGGAACAGAAGATTGAAAAACATGGAAATGATTTAAAAAAAAATTTCTTCTAGACTAGATACAATGGAACAAAAAATACAAAAAATTGAGAATATACAACTGACTATTGTTAAAGATGTATGTAGCCTAAGAATTAAAACTGAGAACTTTGAAAATTATACCAGGAATCAAACTTTGCGTTTTGTAAATTTTCCTCAAGTACCTATGATAAAGCCTGAGGACATGTTAAGAAGATATTTACTTGAAAATCTTTGTATACCAGAAATTAATTTACCACCATTTTCAAAGGTTTTCTATCTTCCTCAAAAATTGCCTTTACAACAGAGTTTGAATGTAACAGCTCTCATTGAGACATCGGATACTCAACAGGCTGCGGCGGCAACTTTGGTTGCAACCGTGGCCTTAGTTCCTGACAAGGCATGGTTGTTCCAGATGTTGTTTAAGCATAGGGAGAAACCATTTCTTGGTTTTCGAATTTCCTTATTCCCGGATTTTTCAAGAGAGACTCAAAAGAAAAGTAAACAATTTCTCACAATGAAAACAGCAGTAACTCAAGCAGGAGGTACCTTTTTCTTGAGATACCCCTGCAAGTGTATAATAAGGTTTGATAATGTCAAATATGTGTTTACGGATCTGCCTCAGCTTTCAAAACTTATCGCTTCCAAGATTACATCTGGAGTTTCATAAATTTTGAATCACCAATCCCTTCGTGAAAGCTACTTTCTTCTATTTACATTTTCCTTTTGATTTATCTCCTCTTTTTTCTTAAGATCTTGGAATCCTATTTGTGGACTTGAGTGATAAAATTGGTAATGATGATTATGCTTTATGAATTATGTAAAGAATTTTTTTCGTTAATTCTATCACTTTCTTTTCAAGAGGTTGTACTTGATTATAAATATTGTAAAGTAATAAAAATAAAATTTTAAAAAAAGGCAGAACTTGCCTCTGATATGGTACATCAACATAAGAACATAAGAATAGCCATACTGGGTCAGACCAATGGTCCATCTAGTTCAGTATCCTGCTTCTAACAGTGGCCAATCCAGGTCACAAGTACCTTTCAGAAACTCAAATAGTAGCAACATTCCATGCTACTGATCCCAGGGCAAGCAGTGGCTTCCCATAGGTCTATCTGAATAACACAGATTACATTTTCAACATTATGGACTAGATTCTATATATCACACCTAAAAAATCAGTGGCAAAACAAAATATGCCTAGGCATATTCTATAAAGTGCACCTAAATTTAGGCATACTTTATGGAATAAGCCTACATTTCCATGTGGGTTACAGAATATGCTGAGCGCCTGTCCACACGACTATATTTAGTCACGGGCAGTTATGCCAAGTAAAACTTGGTGTAAATGTCGACACCTAAATTATGCGCAGACAGGATGTATTCTATTACAACATGCATACATTTTATAAACACCCATAACCTGCCCATTTCACACTCCCTTTTCACCTAAGCGTCTTAGAATTTACACTCATCACATTATAGAATACGCTTAGACAGCTGTGTGTGTAAATTCCAATTAATGCCAATTAGTATTAATAATTGCTTGTTAAGTGGCAATTATTGGCGATGATCGGCTTGTTAAGTAATGAAGCTGCTCACGCAGATCCAGAATATGACTGGATTTGTGCGTGGAACTTAAGTCGCATTATATAGAATCCGGGGGTATGCGCCTTACACCAGCACAGTTTTTGATGACTGTTGCTGCTTTTGTCAATAAAGGAGTGTTTTTTTTATTTGCGTTCTAGAAGATCCTTGGTCCGCCCCTACTTTTGTTTTTTTCAGGTTACACCGGTGCACTCCCACTGAGCCCATGCTACAACCAGGCCTGCATGGGTTTTACGAAAAATGGGGGATGAAGTCATATCACAGCTGATGCTGTGGGAAGGATGGGAGCAACAGCACTGGTCCAAGGTAAGACTCAAGGGTCACATGCTTGTGTGTGGCAGAGGAAGGTGAGTATCGTGTACCTCTCATCTCACTAACAGCCATCTCAAGTTGCAATGTATGCCAATGTAGTATTCTCTCAGATAGTGTGCCTTCATCCGCTACTTGTAGCTAACCCAAAACCATTTAGTCCAACTGTGAATCACATATACCATGATTGCTAGTGTACATGGGACATACAACAAGGACCTCATAAGGGCATTTTAGTAGATAGCATCAAACTAGCAGACTCCTTATGTCATTGGCCTCACCCCCTATGTGCCATCCAATGCCAAGGTACAAGTCATCAATGTCATCCTATAACATCTATACCCATCACACTTTGCACAGTCCAAAGCAGGAGTTAGCAAAGCTTTTCAATAGATAGCAATGACCCTACTATCTTTGTTACATGTATTGGGGTGTACATTCTCCCAACATATGTCCCGTCACTGTTGAAACCAGTGACTACATGGGTCATGAGGTTGAGTACAGGCAGTGGCACTACACGAAGGGCTGAAGTACAAGGCACATTGAAAACACCTGTATTGGTTCAAATTATGAGAACACACTGGCATGTTCTATGTCTTTATTGATGCTTAGATAAATTTCCTGTTGTAGCAAACAAGAGAGGCCACACCATTGGTGAGATATTGTTCAGACAAAGGTATGAATATATTATAACTCCTGGCGGCACCGTAAATCATTCATGTTGCGGACATTGTCAATGGTGTGAACAGACCCTCACAGGCCCCGTGTAGACTGACCATCGAACAGGTCGTGTAGTAGAAGCACGCTTTAACACAGACTGTAACAGTTCGAATGTGGTATATATGATTGAATGTCCACTTGTTATATACAGGAAGTAGTAGCAGATCGGTGTGTCTGTGATTACATGAACACAAATCAAGAATCACTACGGGTAATCTAGAAATGCCAATAGTTCCCCATTGGAGGGAGAAACAACATACAGTAAAGACATTAGATGGCAAATATTGGACCAGATTAAAGAAGGGTGGGAGGGTAGTAATCATGAAAGCATGCTCAGTTATAAGGAACAACATTGGATTTTTCTATTACAAACTGTTAATCCTACAGGCTTGAATGCTGAGACTGAGTGGGTCTCACTGATATGACAGTTTGGCATGTGTCTTCTGTGATTGGTGGATTGTCTCAGCTGACTGTTTAAAAGGCATGTAAAAAACGCCAGTGCCACATTTTGGTAACATCGCTGGTCAGCAAGAGAAGAAGCTAAGCCGTGATGGTAGGGGATCCTCATTTTTGATGACTCTGGGGCAGTGGCATAGCCAGAAGTCAATTTTTGGGTGGGCCAACAGGTTGGATGGGTGGGCACTAGACAGTGGTGTGCTGGTAAATGTTTAACAACAGGCTCTCTCCCTGGTCCACCTCTGCGCCCCCCCTCCCAGCCACCTGTGCACCTCCCCTCAAAATTGCAGAGCTGTCTATAGCCGGGGAGAGAGCCTGGGGGGTGGGGGAGGCAATGCATTACTCTCTCCAGGAAAAAAAACATTAAATGATCCCAGGTTCCAATCTAATTCATGTTTAATGTGGGATAAAATGCCATAAATAAGTAAATAAATATAAACTTTTAATGTTGAGCACCTGATTCTCAAAGTGGACATGTTCCAATCATTATAATGAAAATAAAATGATTTTTTTTCTACCTTTGCTGTCTGGTGACTTTGTTTTTCTGATCATACTGGCCCAGTATCTGATTCTGCTGCTATCTGTCCTCTTTACTCCATTTCCAGGACTTCCTTTCCATTTATTTCTTTACTTTCCGCCTTTCTTCTTCATTTCTTGCTCTGGGTCCTCCGTAGACTTGACTGTCCAGTGGATCCAGCTTCTGCCTATTTTCTTCATCCATGTGCAATTTTCTCCTCTCTTCCTTTTCCCTCATCTCATCTCCTTCCTTACTCTTCCCTCCCCTCCATCCATGTCCAGCATTTCTTCTCTCTCCCTTCCCTCTCCTCCATCCATATCCAGCAGCCTCCTCTCTCCTGCCCTTCCCTCCATCCATCCATGTCCAGCAACCCTCCTCTGCCCCCTGCCCTCCCCTCCATCCACCCATGTCCAGCAACCTTCCTCTCTCCTCTTCCCTCCCCTCCATCCACCCATGTCCAGCAACTCTCCTCTCCCCTCCATCCATCCATACCCAGCAATTCTCTTCTCTCCCCTGCCCTTATCCATCCATCCCCAACAATTCTGTTCTTGCCCCTGTCCCCTCCATCCATCCATTCCTAGCAATTCTCCTCTCTCCCCTGCCCCACCTCCATCCATCCATCCATCCATCCATCCATCCCCAGCAATTCTCCTCTCTCCCCTGCCCCCCACCTCCATCCATCCATCCATCCCCAGCAATTCTCCTCTCTCCCCTGCCCCCCACCTCCATCCATCCATCCATCCATCATCCCCAGCAATTCTCCTCTCTCCCCTGCCCCCCACCTCCATCCATCCATCCATCCCCAGAAATTCTCCTCTCTCCCTTGCCCCCACCTCCATCCATCCATCCATCATCCCCAGCAATTCTCCTCTCTCCCCTGCCCCCCACCTCCATCCATCCATCCCCAGCAATTCTCCTCTCTCCCCTGACCCCCCACCTCCATCCATCCATCCCGTGACTCTCCTCTCTCCCCCTCCCCTCCCGCTCCCATCCATGTGTCCAGCGATTCTCCTTCACCCCCATTCATCCTTCCCTCTCATTCCACCTGCCTGCCCTCTCTCTGACGGCAGCGCTTCCCAGATGCTGCCTACCGCCACCACGATCTACCTCCTCCCTCTGTCTCACTCTCAACAGCAGCGGTAGCGTCGCAATTCAAACACGCTGCCTCCTGCTTCTAACCGGTTAGAAGCAGGAGGTAGCGTGTTTGAATCGCTACTGCTGCTGTTGAGAGTGAGACAGAGGGAGGAGGTAGATCGTGGTGGTGGTAGGCAGCGTCTGGGAAGTGCTGCCGTCAGAGAGAAGGAGGCAGATGCAGGATCAGCGCTGCCTGCTCCCTCCTCTCTGCTGCTGGGTGGGCCTGAACCCAAACTGGGTGGGCCTAGGCCCATCCAGGCCCACCCGTGGCTACGCCCCTGCTCTGGGGGTTCTCTGACCTTTCAAATTATTGTTAAAATAATAGGTGTTTAAACTAATGTTTGCAAGAATTGAATGCTTTTTTCAATTTTTGTTTTTCCAGGGGGTATGTCCTTGAAACAGCTTTATGCGAAACATGTGCCACGTCGGACTGCTTGCACCTGAGTTGACAAAGCTAAGTTCATAATTAGAATGTGTATCAAGCTTATTGTTGTGTTTTCTGACTTTACTTAAAATAGATCAGATTAATACAAATAGACATAATTGAAAAGATAACTGACCTGGAATCAGTCTTTTATCTATCTCCCCCTCTCTCTGAGCCCAACTTCTCTCCATCTCACTTCTCCCTCCATTTCCCTCCCTCCATACTTCTCTCCCTCAGTTTGGCATCTCTCCCTATTTCCACACGTCCCCTGTGCAATCCAGCATCTCTCCCTCCCCTTTTAGCCCTGCCCACAGTTATCTCTGCCTCCCCACGGCCACCCAAGGTTCGTTCTCCCTTCCTCCCTCCCTTTCCCCCCACCACCCAAGGTTTTCTCTCAATCCCCCCCCACCACCTGAGGTTCTCTTTCCTTCCCCATCCCAGCCACTGGGCCTTCCTTCTGATCCACCCTGCCCCCTTTTGATATAATCTCCTGTTTGTGATGGGTCAGGATGCAAGGCATCTTTTCAGTATGGCTGCCTCTGCTGCAGAGTCGAAGACTTACTGCAAGCTGAAGGGAAACTGGTTGAGAAAGGGAGGGGAGAGAGAGCAGTCGGTGGTCTGGGAGGGTAGGGAGGCAGAAAGTGAATTATTAATCGTGATTAATAATTAACTTGTTAATCATGGTGTTTACCACAATTAACATGCAGCCCTAATAAATATGATTGGGTAGCAAACCAATAGTGCATGGCAGTGGATTGAAATGTATGGCAGTCTGCAATAGCAGTAATAAATTGTAACACCAATACAGCACATGAAACAGTTTGGCAAACTGGGATCTGGGAGTAGTTTCTCAATTATATGGTTCAATTCGATTCCCTTCATAGCTCCCTATTATTTTTAGAGACTCTAGGCTGCATTTCATTTGTCCATAAAGCACACAAGACATGTGTTTCACTCTACCCTAAATTTGGGCTTTAGTAAAATACGTATTTCTGCTATAGCAAGGCCTCACCCCTTAGGTGGGTGGGGGAAGGTGTCAAAGGCTACTACGCAGTGCAAAAATGTCTTATATAGTTAAACATAGTAAACAAAGTAGATGACAGCAGAAAAAGACCTGCACGGTCCATCCAGTCTGCCCAAGAAGATAAATTCATATGTGCTACTTTTTTATTTGTACTGTCCTCTTCAGTGCACAGACCGTATAAGTCTGGCCAGCCCTATCCCCGCCTCCCAACCACCAACCCCGCCTCCCAATCACCAGCTCTGGCACAGACCCTATAAGTCTGCCCAGCACTATCCCCGCCTCCCAACTACCAGTCCCGCCTTCCACCACCAGCTCTGACACAGACCGTATAAGTCTGCCCAGCACTATCCCTGCCTCCCACCACCAGCTCTGGCACAGACCGTATAAGTCTGCCCAGCACTATCCCCACCGCCCAACCACCAGCCCCGGCACAGACCGTATAAGTCTGCCCAGCACTAGTCCCGCCTCCCAACCACCAGCCCCAGCACAGACCGTATAAGTCTGCCCAGCACTAGCCCCGCCTCCCAACCGCCAGCTCTGGAATAGTTGCTGGAATATATTTTAGTATATATAGAATTGTAGTTTGTTCATATGGCTTGAATATTTATTTTATTTATTGGGAATAGTCAAATACTGTTGTAGTCTGCTGTACCACGAGGGCTCACAGAAGATAACAAAACTGTGCCAGTGGTATGTAATGTTATCTGATCTGGAACACAAGGAACAGCAGTAGAACAAGAATCTGGATGCCATTGCTTGGTGACCACTTCCATTATGAGGAGGCCACATCACCGATTCATAGAGGTGCAGAAGAAAGGTCATGCTATAGCTGTCCTATGTCTGATATTTCTGTTGGATTGTGGTTGGAATGGAGGTGGTTTGGGGAGTAATTTGTTATGTATAAGGTCAGATATTTACACAGCATTGCATGCATCTCTTTGTCCCCAGTTAGTTCTGTGAGATATATACCATTCTACATGGAGAGCTGTCCAGAAAATGGCCACCTTCACATACTCATCACATTAATGACACAATACCATTGGAAACACACTTAGACACAGTTATCATCCACTAAATGTAAAACAACTGACTCTAGAGTACTGGAATATGTCTGTTGACCACTATGAGGCATATTTTCAAAGCACTTTGGGAGGCTAAGTTCCATAGGTTTCTATGGAACTTTGGGAGGCTAAGTGCTTTGAAAATGAGCCTCCATGCACACTCTATAGTATTAATGGTGAGGGATGATTTCAATCAACACATTGCTGCAGATTATAGGTTTCACCCTCATAATCAATATTGCACAGACACATTGAAACATAGAAACATAATGGCAGATAAGGGCCAAATGGCCCATCCAGTCTGCCCATCCTCAGTAACCACTAACTCTGCCTTTTCCTAAGGGATCATACGTGCCTGTCCCATGCTTTCTTAAATTCTGATACAGTTTGCTTATTTGATACAGAGCACCTGTGTTCAATTGTGCATAATGACGAGAGAGTGGAGAAGGTCACAGAGTTTCAGAGCTCTGGTGCGTACCTCTGTTCAATGATGAATCAAGAGTTATGTTCTTAACTTGTGTCACATGCAACTGGTTATACCTGAAGTCCAGCAATTGTCATGTACTGATGCCACAAAAGAAAAGTTTATGAGGAGACATCTCACAGCTGTTGAAAGGGCAATCTCAGACTTCAATCACTTTTCACTTGGAAATGGTCCTTTTTGGCATACAAAATGGATGACATAAATGTTCATATATTGTGGAAACCATTTTATAATCATGCACCTACTGTTCTGTCAGTGTGTATGTGTGTGTGTGGTGCTGGTGGTGGTGGGGGGAGGGAGGTGTTGTTTCACTATCACATTTTCAATAGTGAGGGACAGGCAAGCCTCTGCCTGTCCCTCTTGATTGAAAACACAACACTGAAGCACCTCCCCCCACTAGCAGCAATGTAATTGGAGGATTTCTGCTCAGCTTAGAGGGAATAGTGATTATGTCCATGCCATTATTTTATAACGGTTGTTGCATATGCCACATTGCAAATGACTGGACAAAAGGAGGGTCTGTTGAGGAAGGGCAAATTCTCCTCAGCAGAGGTGGAACTGCTGGTAAAAGAGGTGGTGGTCCACCATTCCAGTCTGTTTGACTCCCTGCCGCTCTGCACTCCCACTGCGATCCCACATTCCTGTTCTGGTGGGGGTCCCCAAGCCCTGTCAGCGGAAGCCCTCCTCCAGCCAATGTTTGTTTTTCTGAGTCACTGTGCTGCCTGCCATGCTTCTCCCCCATGGATGCTTGGTTTTAGTGAAATTGAGCATGTACGAGTGATGCTCGCCTCCAGTGCATGCTCAGTTTTGACACATGCGAGAGGTAGGGGAGGCAGTGTGTGATGGCTTAGGAAAATATGCATTGGCTGGAGGAGGGCTTCTGTTGGCAGGGCTTGAGGAGCAGTCCCAGGCAAACCAGCAGTGATCAATTTTTTTTGGGGGGGCTGAACCCAAATTGGGGGGTCCCAGGCCCCCAAGACCCTCCCCAAGCCTATGCCACTGATTTAGGACATCTGTGTTACTTATGGGGGGGGGGGGGGGGGGGGAGAGCTGTCATTCTCAACCAGTAGCCAACTGCCAGGGATCTGATCACTCTTGAAATGCTCATAAATTCCAGAGTGTTGCAAGATATAAGAATCATGACCTGATTCAGGAAGTGGGCATATACATCAATTTCACCATGTGCATTATACACAACCTGCATGTTTAGTGAATGATATGCCTTACGATTCCTATAAGTAAGCTCCCTCCCTCTTGGGAGTCTGAGAGCCATGTGGGTACAGTCAATTACCCCTATGACAGATGGGATGCGGTCTATGTTGTAAAATTGTCATACTTTGTTGGATCTCCTGTACTGTGATGGGCAAGACAATGTATTGAGAGATGTGTGTGAGAAAGGCTGCTAAGAACTGTAATATACATTGTGATACAGTTGATGACTTAGGCCTGCTGTGACAGCCAAAACAGATTGAAAGGTACCAGAGACCAACAAAGCAAAGGTGACTGTGACCTTGAAGTGAACTGGCACAGTCTGGGACTGAAGGAGGGGTTCTACTTCCTGACACAGTTGAAGAACGGCAGTCATCCAAATGAAACCTAGTTAGGCACTTATCATCAGTGGGTCCTTGGCCTGCATATTCTTTGATAGGGATGGCTCCTGTTAGCCCCCCCCCCCCTCTCCTCCCTATATGACAGATGAATCAATGCATGTATGACCAATTCATTGAAGTGACTCATGCCTATTTTACAGCAGACCCACCACCATACATGCAATTACACTAACACTAACTTTGTGACATATGTACCCACAGGACCAGTAGACTACAAACACACACACACACACACACACACACACACACACACACACACACACACACACACATACACCATTAGTAGAGTAGAAAACATATACCTAGCACCAGCAAACTTGCACAATAACAAACATGGGATGCACAAGGAGGCAGGCACAGCCTACAGGGACAGTGAGAAAAAGGATACAGGTGGGTCAGGAGCACTGTTCTCTCTAAACTGAATGGGAGTTCTCCAACTGCAATGCTGCCAGTAGGGGGTGGTGCTTCAATATTGTGTTTTCAATCCCTTGGGACAGGCAGATTCCCTGTAGTCCTGAAGAGCTTGTCTGTCTATCACTATTGAAAATGTGATAGTGAAACAGCACTTCCCACTGGTAGGACTGGTAGGTGGAGGACTCAGCTTAGAGGACTCAGCTTAAAGGTAATAGTGGTCAGGAGAGGCAATGAGACATGGAGGACCTGGGAGACAGAGAGGACAAGGTTCAGGGTGATCACACAAATGGGGGAGGGGCAAATATACAACAAGGGATGGATGTGGAAGGTGGGGTATGCAACTGTGAGGGACTAGGCAGGACAATATATATGGGAATGTGACAAACTAGGGCAGACAGTGACAGCAATCAAACCACAATCTTCCTCTGTTCAGCAACAACAAAAAAGATTCTCAAAAGATAGGTCAAGGTGGCATTTGTTCATTTTTATATAAGATTTAATATTGACACTCCCATTTCCTGTTGTGTAGGCTGGCCTGCTATACGTTATAATGCTGAGTTGTTGAGATCATGACACCACCTATACCAAACCCCTGGCACTCCTCTTCTTGAACGCCCATATGGGGATGCCAATGTTACTTGGATGTTTCCTGTATTGCTTTTGCAAAATTGGTATTTGAACATTCCCAGGACATGGACGGCCATTCCATTTCACAAACAGGGCTTATAAAATAAGTGCCATGGAGGGGCATAATTGAACAAAAATGTCTATCTCCATGGGCGTTTATCTCCGAGAACGGGTCCGTGAAGGGGCGGACCGAAACATATTTTCGAAAAAAATAGACGTCCATGTTTTATTCGACAATTTGTGAGCTGGGCGTTTTTGTTTTTCAGTGATAATGGAAAATGAAAGCGCCCAGGTCAAAAACGAATAAATCCAAGGCATTTGTTCGTGGGAGGGGCCAGGAGTCATAGTGCACTGGTCCCCCTCACATGCCAGGACACCAACCGGGCACCCTAGGGGGCACTTTTACAAAAACAAAAAAAAAGGTAAAAGAGCTCCCAGGTGCATAGCACCCTTCCCTTGGGTGTTGAGCCTCCCAAATGCCCCTCAAAACCCACCGCCCACAAGTCTACACCATTACTATAGCCCTAAGGGGTGAAGGGGGGCACCTACATGTGGGTACAGTGGGTTTTGGGGGCAGTTTGGAGG
The DNA here is from genome assembly GCF_901765095.1 of Microcaecilia unicolor. Lineage (NCBI taxonomy): Eukaryota > Metazoa > Chordata > Amphibia > Gymnophiona > Siphonopidae > Microcaecilia > Microcaecilia unicolor. Next base: position 414,352,490 of record NC_044033.1, read on the forward strand.
GCTCCCATTTACCAGCACAAGTGTAACATGTGGGGGGGGGGGGGGATGGGCCTGGGTCCACCTGCCTGAAGTCCACTGCACCACCTAATAACTGCTCCAGTGACCTGCATACTGCTGCCAGGGAGGTGGGTATGACATTTGAGGGTGAAAATAAAAGTTGTGAAACGGCATATTTTGTGGTGGGAGGGGGGTTTGTGACCACTGGGGGAGTCAGGGGAGGTCATCCCCGATTCCCTCCAGTGGTCATCTGGTCATTTAGGGCACTTTTTGGGGCCTTATTCGTGGAAAAACTGGGGTCCAGGAAAAGTGCCCTAAATTCTCGCTAAAAACGCATATTTTTCTTCCATTATCAGCGAAAGGCGCCCATCTCTGATCGCCCGATAACCACGCCCCAGTTCCGCCTTCACCACGCCTTCGACACGCCCCCATCAACTTTGTCCGCATCCGCGACGGAGTGCAGTTGAAAACGTCCAAATTCGGCTTTCGATTATACCGCTTTATTCGTTTTTGTGAGATAAACATCTATCTCCTGATTTGGGTCGCAATATAGACGTTTTTCTTTTTCAATTATAAGCTGGATAGTATAACTCACTATTGTTGAACATCTAGAGGAGTCAAAATACCTTACAGGGAATTTTAACACATATTTAATCAATATTTCTAACCTTTAACATTGCAGTAATATTGGCTGATGTCATAAAAATTGCTTATGATGTAATGATAATATTTGTTTCTCTGCTTTGTTTCTGTTCCCTTTCATACCTTGTACCTTTTTTGAAGGTGAATGTGAAACTCATTGCACTGTAGAAATCAGCATTGAAAAGAATGTCGTAATTACTGCTCCCATACCAGGCAAGTATTTGAGATAATGAAATCCATTTGTGCTTTGTGGGAGTACTAATTAGAATAATATCCCTAAGTTATTTGCCAGAGTTCGGAAATCCTTTGATGTGCTATATTTATAAATGGGGAATAATTTCAACCTTATGCATTTCATATAATTCTGAGATGATGGGATATAATGATTCCAAGTTTCCCCAAGTTTTGTGTGTTTATCTGGGACTGATCAGGAACAATTTTCAAAGGCTTACAAGTGTGTGTAAAATTCTGGAGTTATTTGTATAATGTTAGATGCATAAAAAGTGGAGTGAAGTTTTAAAGATCCTTAAGGGGATGATGCATTAAACTCCATTGGCCATAAATGCATGTAAATGCAGTATTTAAGGCATATTTTAATGGCTGATATTAATGAGATGTAAATATGACACACAGTATGAGAGATTGCAAGGTGTAAGTACAAAGGGACATATGTTAATGTGGATGGTAGCACAAAACAATAAATATACCTCCCTGAGGTGTAGTTAACTTTTTCTCCATTAATGCATCCATGCTGCATTTTGGATTTTTATTAAGGAGTAATAACAACACAGAAAAACATACCAAACCAGACTGTGCTAATCATACAATAAAAAGACAAGCTACAGTGGTAAGCTTAAATGCCAACATATACATCTAGAGAAGCCCATCTTTGAAAGCACTTAAATAAAAAATTGTGTTTCTCTGCTGCAGTCATTTTAAATGGACAAGCCTGACGTACAGGATTCCCCCACATAGTAATTATCTTTCCTGTTGGACACAATCAACTTAATCACCAGGAATAACACAAAAGCAAACAAATAGGCTTGCAGTTCAGCCAACTTCTTATTATGCCTCAGGTGCTTCTAGATGACAACTGCAGGAAACAAAACACAAAACACATCTTGGAATCACTAAGGATTGAAATTCCATGTGTAAAGGGGGAAAGGATAGTGATAGGAGTGTACTACCGTCCGCCTGGCCAGGATGAACAGACGGATGCAGAAATATTAAAGGAAATTAGGGACGCAAACAAACTGGGCAACACAATAATAATGGTTGATTTCAATTACTCCAATATTGACTGGGTAAATGTAACATGAGGGCATGCTAGGAAGGAAAAATTCCTTGATGAAAACAAAGACTGCTTTATGGAGCAGCTGGTACAGGAGCTGACGAGAGAAGGAAAGATTCTAGACCTAGTCCTTAGTGGAGCGCATGATCTGGTACAGGAGGTAATGGTGCTGGGGCCGCTTAACAACAGTGATCATAATATGATTGGATTTGATATTAGCTTTGAAGTAAGTATACATAGGAAATCAAATATGTTAGCATTTAACTTTAAAAAACGAGACTATGATAAAATGAGAAGAACGGTGAAAAAAAAAGAGGAGCAGTTGCGACGGTCAAAACCAGACAGAGAAAAGGTTACCCATGTAAATAATGTGCTCTAAAGTTCCTTTAGATAAATTACAAGGCCAAAAGTTGTCTAGTTTGGTCACCGGTTCCATAAAATTCTATGATCCACAAATATAAGGAAGGTGTAATAGATGCAGATTTAGATACCCACAATGGTTTAGACAAAAAATAAATTCCCATTCTTTGTTCAGCAAATGCACATTGAAATCAAAAACTTGAGGGGTACCCATACTGAAAAGAAACAATTTCTCCATTGTTGATAACCTGTCTAACCCTTCATATTTCATATTGTTGCCAATGCCTCCAGTTTATTGGATCACTAAGAATCCTGAACCTAGGTTTATTCCAAAAAGGCATTTTATTGGAAAATCTATTCTGTTCATCTAGTGTTAAGGCCAGCACTTGAAATACTTCCCAGGTAGCCAAAAATATTCTCTTCTCTCTAAATGAGGAAAGAACCTGCCACCCAAGTGCCATATTTAGCAAGAGTAGAGGAGTAGCCTGAGACCCAGGGGAACTGGGTTCAATACCCACTGCAGCTTCTTGTGATGCTGGGTAACTTAATTAGCTCTCTATTTCCCCAAGTATAAAATAAGTACCTGTATGTAATATGTAAACTGCTTTGATTGTAACCACAGAAAAGTGGTTTATCAAACCTCATCTCCTTTTAACATTTATGCCTCTACTTTACTGGTATGACATGGGTGTGTCTCCCGCATGCATGTGTAACATGCGGGTCCCGCAAATGGCAAAAGACTGAAAGATTAGCCAAATCCAGAATTGGGGAACTGAGGCTGATGCTGGACAGACTTCTATGGTCTGTATCCCACAAATGGCATAAGATTGAAAGAAGATTTGGCAATGCTAGCATTAGGGGAACCAAGGCTGATGCCACAAATGACAAAAGACAGGTGAAGCTTTGGGAACTCCAGAGTTGTAGATCACTTTATTGTCACGTGCTGTGAGTGAGGTGTTGTACAGCTCGGGGGGGGGGGGGGGGGGAGACATATTGACTGGTAAGTTGAATACTGTCAGCAATACTTGGGCTATACTTGGTTATAACCAAGACTCCATCAGGTTTGCTGGCCTATATGGTTGGCATGGTGGAGACGACAACCAGCATTTAAGCATGGGTGGCTGGGGTGTACAAAAGAAAAATCTCAACCAACGGCCAACTCCGAGAGTCAAACAAAATTTTGTTTGACTCTCGGAGTTGGCCGTTGGTTGAGATTTTTCTTTTGTACACCGCAGATATTGACGCGTCTCCTTATCTCAGCACAGTGCTATTTAGCAACACTTTCTGAGAAGTTCTGAGAGAAGAGGACATTTCTCTGACTCCTGACGCAGGCCTGTACAGCCGAAACATAGCTGTGTCGAGTCCTTTTCTCCCTGCTATCCATTGATTAATAAAGTTTATTTTTTAATTTTCACAACCAAAGAGTCGCCTTTTTATATTTTTTTAAACATACATTTTTTATACACATATTTGAAAATTTTTATTATTATTTTTATTATTTTTCATGGTTTCATTTTTTATTTTTTTTTTATGTTTTTTTAGTCATCTTCGCTGTTTTGTTTGTTGTAAATATTATCTCAGCCAGGTTAGGAGTGGATGAATATGTCCTGCTGCAGTATGTGCAGCCAGCGTCAGTCTTTGTGTGTGTGAGTGAGACTAACAAGTTAGTTACCAGCATCAATGTCATGGCCAGAACAGCCATTGAGTCTTGAAATTACCCTTGCAGCTGTTGAGACACTGTGGCTGGCAAATCACACATCGTTTATGAATCCCTGGCATCTTGTCAAGGTGACTGCTTCAGTGTGGTGCCACTGAAACAATCAGTTGGCTCTTGAAACCTCAATATTTGTGATATTATCTGATGAAAGGGCTGCTATGTTGACATCCCATCCAAAGAGCAGACCTACGTTGGACCTGACTGACCATCTGAGGAACATGCTGCAATTTAATGGTCTGCATCTGGTTGTATGTTTGCCATGTACCTTTGTATATGTGCTTTGGGTTCAGAGTGACTCTTTTACTCAGGAGTCTAGTTAGGGAATATATGGGCGTTTACACTAAGCTGTTTCTATGATAAGACTTCCTGTGTCTTTATTCTTGCTTTCTTTGCACATTATCTTTGTTGCTATTGTAAACAAATTCATGCTTTATTTTTATAATACTTGGTTGTGGAGTTAGTTCTTTCTATTATTTAGAGTGCAATGAGCTTGGATTTAAGGATCACTTCACTCACGAAGGCTGGTATCACCAGAGACCTATTTCTGTTAAAATTTAGGATGTGTCAGGTACCCCACTAACATCCCAAAAGGGTTGTATCCGTATGTGCTCACATATCCATGGGTAGGATGAGACATAAATGAATTCTAGAGAGGAATTCAGTGTAGACACATTTGTAGTAGAAGAGGTAAGGAGCGACAGATTACAGGGTAAAAGTATAAATGAAAGAAAATAAGGAACACATAAGGTAACAACCCCCCCCCCACCTATCGTTCAGTGGATACACCTTCTCCCTTCTCACATTCTTCCGTTGCCTTGTGCTGCCACATACATGGCTTTTAAGGTTGTCCCTTGAAAAAAGTTTGCCGTTCCACACCTTGACAGTTTTGTGACCCAACAGGATAGAGCCTTCCTGTTGTTAGAGCACAGATTAATGGTATTGGTCCTTCCCAAGTTCTGTAGAATACAAATCTTAAAATAATACTAATAGGGATAGACTAATGTTTCAGACTGGGCAATATCTCCAGAGAGGTTAGTTTTGTGCATACTATGACAGGAATGACCCTAAGCCTGGGTATGTGGAAAATGATACCAGTCTCCCAAAATTTACTCTTAATACTCACCATAGGATTTGCATTGTGCCAGAGAACTTCCTTCTAGAGTTCATAAGATGTAACATGTATAGGCAATCTATCCAGGTGGTCTTGAAAATTCTTTTTAATCAATCTTGTGGCACCAAAAATAATGGGAAATATATCTTTATCTTTCTACTACTTTTTCTTGATCTCCAACTGTATTCCTTGGTACTTGAGGATCTTTTCTCTTTCCCAAGATTCACTGAATAATCACTTGCCACTGACATCTTTATTATTAATGCGTTTTTGTGTTTTTCTTCTTCTGCTATGTGAAAGACCTGGGTGCTATTTTTGTTTCAGGTTTTCTAATCATTGGGTTGGCTTTTGCTGAGGATGCTATAGAAATAGTGTTCACAGCCCCTGGGGAGAGGGAGTCCCAATCATTGTACAACAGTGACACCTACAGACAGACTTTGGTCTCATGATTGCAGGGGTCAGCAATGTACACCGGTGAATAGCACCTGATAATCCCAAAAAACAGCAAGGCAGATGATCTGCAAAATCCAATATGGAAACAAAGCAGATCAGTCAATAGTGCAAATCAGTCTTTATTATAGGGTTAAAACCCAATAAAACACTTCGTATTGGGTTTTAACCCTATAATAAAGACTGATTTGCACTTGACTTGCACTAGCACCTGATAATGACTGGTGTAAGTGAGTTGGAAAGGGACTTAAATAGAGGAAATATCCTTGTATACTGTAAATGATCCCAGATCACAGCTTCAGTTCTAACAGAGCTTGAAGCTCAGAAGTGCAGGAGAAATCTATCGGGCCAAGAAATAATGCTAATGTTGTCTTGAAGCAGATGCTCCTGACTTCCTTTGGGATGTTGCAAGCTGCATAACTCATTAATTCAAACAAACACAATTGTACACCAAGAAGATGAAATTCAGGGACAGGTGCTATGGGTTAGTGTATTTGGCTAAATTTCCCTACAATAAGGTATCAAACTTTAGAGAGAACAGCATTAACATTATTTAGCCTGAGGCTCATAAGTCACAACTGACTGAAGTCTTCAGAGTAGCACAACTGAGTATAGTTTAAAAAGTACAACCTTGAGGGACACTTGCTATAAATTCTTTAGGCACTCAGACAGCAATAGCGTCTAATGTACGAACATGTGTTAATACTAAATTAAAGCTCACATTAGTTAATGCTAAATTAGTGCTAGTTTTGCATTACTGATGTAAAAATAAAAATGACACTTGTATCATAAAAATACAGACTAAGGAGTTTATTAATTATTAATATCAATGAGTACAAACTGTGTGAAGCAACATAATTTGTGCTAACCGCTGCAAAAGCTTAACTATACTTCTTGAGGTGTAGTTACAGTTTTAGTTTGTCTCAGCAAGCTATATGACTGCTAATATGGCTGTCCTCTAAGCCCCCTAGATCAGTGATCCTTGCTAATTTTTATGTCAGGGTCATTTGGGGTCCAAAAGGGCTGAAGAAGAGCAGACCTAGATGGGGCCATGACACCGACCAATGCATGCCAACATCCATCCCCATCAGACGACCTGACCTTGGTCACACATGCAGAATACTGGATAAGTGACCACAGACTGAAAGTGCTATTGTAGACAATAATTAAATTGACACTTTAAGATGTTAGACTTGTATGCAGTGCAACAGCAAGAAATACATTTCCTCCTGCATTGTACAAAATATAAAGACAGCAGATTTAAATTCTCAAAACTGACATATTTCAATCACTAAACTGAAAATAAAATAATTTTTCCTACCTTTGGGCCTCTTACCAAACCACAATAGTGATTCCTGCACAACAGTGCTGACAAAGCCCTATGAACAGGCGTTGCTGGCATTGCCACACAGGAATCGCTAGCACAGTTTGGTAAAAGAGGCCCTTTGTTATTTGGTGATTTTTAGTTTTCTAATCTTCTTGTTCCCAGGCTCTGGTTCTGCTTTCCTCTGTATTTGTTTCCAGGGGTCTCCTATCCATTTGCAACTTCTTTTCTCTCCTCCTTTCTTCACTTCCTCTCCTATACCCATCATTGACATTGTTCTTTCATATGCATCTTTCTTCCATTTTCTGTCTCCTTCTCAGATATATCTAGCTTTTCATCTCTTCCACTTTCTTCCATTCATGTGCATATCTCCTCCCTCTATTTTCTTCCCATCTCTTCCATTCATCTGTACCATCTCCTCCTTTTCTTCCTTTCCCCTCCATCCATGTGCACATCTCATCTTTCTCTTTCCTTCCCTCTCCCTCCATCCATGTATATCATCTGCTTCCTCTCTTCCCTTCCCTTCCCATCCCCTCCATCCCCATCTCTCTTTTATTCTCCTCTGTCCAGCATTGCTCCTCTATGTCCCTGTTCCTATGCTTTTACCCAGTCCGGTATCTTTACTGTGGCTCTGTGTCTGTCTCTCCCTGGGACTAGCTTCTCTCATTTCTCTTCCCTGCTTCCTCCCACCCCCATGGCCAGCACCTCTTCCTCTCTGCCTCCAATTCCCTTCCCACAGTCCTGCACCTCGCCCTCTCTCCCTGGGTTCACAGCTCTGCATCTCTCCCTCCCTCCCTGGGTCCTTAGTCCCTCTCTCTTCAACCCCCTGGTTCAGTCTCTCTCTCTCTCTCTACCCCCTCTTGTGGATTCTGTAACTCTCCCTTTCTAACCGTGGTCCAACAAACTTGTAGTCTTTGCTAGCATCAATAAAACCAAGCTATCTAGCCAACCCCAGAACTTTCCTTCTGCTTTCCACATGGCAGTAGAAAATTATGATATAAGAAAGGCCCCTGGTGCTGGCCTGGAAGAAGCCTGGGTTTTCCACTATTGGCAAGACAGTAAATTTGTGGTGGGGTCGGAAGAAGGAAGGAAGGAAGGAAGAGTAGCTGCTGGACCTGCAAGAAGGTGTGTGAGGTTGGGTGGTGAAAACAGAGCAGACCTGGGGGGGGGGGGGGGAGGGAGGAGCAGATGCTGGACCAAGACAATGTTCTTCAATACAAGACCCACAGCATACATCTGGCCTTAAAAAAAAGACAATGATGGTGAGAGCCACCATAGAGGTTCCAGGGGCATGCAATTGTCCTGTGGACCTTGCATTGAAAGAAAACTTCCCTAGAGCAACTATGAAGCTCTGATGCCACCCTACATAAATGTTGCTATATTGGCATCAAAGGTCAGAGCTGTCCCAAAGGTTGTTTAAGCAGGATGCAAGGAAGACATAGGTTTAAAGATCAGTCCTGACCATTGTCTCTCCTGTGGTGGCCACAGGGCAGTGGGTGGGGTAGGGGCACTAGGGCATGATTTTTGGCTCAGAACATTTCCCCCAAGGCCCCAGTGGCCCTCAACATCCCAAATACTTTCAAAAGGGTTCAGAGGCTCTGATGTTGCCTCCAAACCTGAGTAATGCAGATGAAGCTCTGAACCCTTATGTCTCCTTTTCCAGGTACCCCTGCTTACCTACTCTATGTGATGTGTGTAAAGAAGATGGAAGAAGAAGAGAAGATATGCACAAAGGACAAAGGAACACATAAGGTCATCCCATACCTGTTGCATATCAGTGCCAGTGGGGTAGGAGGAAGTCATGCTCTCTCTTGCCTCCTTCATTTTTATGCAATTTGTATAGGGTAACAAAGAAGGAGATTTCTTGGTTGGGGTAGGAAAGGCGGTGAGGGGCATCAGTACCTTAGAACACTTTGTCAACACTTTCGGGGTGAGCATCAGGGTCTTTAAATGTATTGTTCAATATCTGGGAATGAGGTGGTAGGAGTGCATTGGGTCCTCATGGGTACTTGAGGGTGCAGTATGTTGAAACATTCATCAGGGCTGGGAAAAAGTATTTTTGTGTAGTTGTTGTGGAGTAGGGATTACAAGCTACAGAGAGCTGTTTCAGAGCAGGCATGCATTTGTCTGCTGGGTAAAACATTATAAAAGCTGTTGTTACTGTACCTGGTAGATAAGTGGGCAGCGCTGTGAAAGACAGATACGTGCCTATGTGCTGTGTAAGAAAAGTGTGTTTTAAGTATAAATTGATCAGTAGAAGCAGAGAATTGTGCATTGAGGTTAAGGTTTGAAGCCTGCAGTATTTTGGCTTCAAGGTGTGTATGTGTTTGTGCCTTTTGTGAAATATGTCAAGTGAGGGGTAGCATAAGTTTAACTGTGGAATGTATGGATATATGGGATTGGTTGGTGTAGGTAGGGTAACTAATTATTATATTGATTTTGGGGGAAAGCTAGATAGGAAAAAAAAGTAATTGCAGTAAAAAAAAAACCTGTACAGTTTTAGTTAGATATTAAGATCTGCATTTTTGAGTTTGTTGAGCTAGGGAATAGGTACCAGAAGAACAAAGGAAGATTGGTCCTGGGCACCAAAGACTGTAGTAGCTGGCAAATGTAACTTGCCATAAAGAATTGGACAGAGACTTACTAATGAGGTTTTTGGGCCAGTAGCGAGGGGATAGAGAGGAAGAGAAAAGGTTATACTTACCTGTTTGATGTGCCTGTAAGTTCTGAAAGATAAGAAGTGACAACAAAGAGTCAAGTTCTTGATGAGAGCTAAGTTACCCAAACAAATAAAAAAATGTAAATTTAATTTTTAAATTGTATGTACTTATCTGAAAGTTGTGAGGTCATACAGTCTTGAACCCTGTAATAAGAAAAATAGAAATGCTGTTCCTTTTTGACAATTTGAAACTAATTTGAAACCATTTAGCAATTTAATCTTCAATTGCTCATGAGAAAAAGAAATGTTACGTATTTTAATGTTTAATTCCCTGGTGGGTGTCAAATTTGTCCGGGAACCCTTACCCTTTGGTCACGACTCCTTAATATTAATTGCTGTGATGTGATGTAATACCAGATGCTACCACTAGGGGGGGGGGTTACATTTTGGTATAGTCAGCAGGATTTCTCACCTAGTCCACCACCCAAAGTGAGATCTAACCTGCAAAGCGAGATTTAAGTGTTCATGTAATTTGGTTGTCCCTGGCGAATCCCTGATCCCTGAATTTTCCTGAATGTCAGAGTTCACTCCTAGCTACAGTGATGGCAGACCAGCATGCAAAGTTACAGACCTATTGGGCCATTGTCAGAGAAGTAAAGGATAGGGAGGAGCACCAAGAAGAGCTCTGGAGTAACAGAAGTGAACGGTATCATCAGGAACATTTTGAGGAAAAGAGAAGACAGTTCTCCTACTGGGATGAATGGAAGAAGCTGGCCATAATCTGCTATAGGCATGGTCAAACAGGACATGTTCAGTGGTTCAGTATGGCTGAGCTCACAGGGGAAGAAGACTTCTACTATGGGAGAGGGCAAATGACTGAAAGTGCCTGAAGGAGGCTTGAGCAGAGCCCGAATCCTGAGTGACAAAGATGTCCAGGGCTTAGTCCAGGAAGAGAACATTCCCCATGCCCCAGGCCAACAACATGGTACCAGATTTATAGTACCATGGAGGTTCTACCCCCAACCACTGAAGAGCTCCAACAGAATGATGACAGACTGCAACAACTTAAAGTGTTGCAAGAGAAATTGGATGTGTTATAAGAATCACAGAAGAAGCTGACAGAAGAACAGAAAAGAAAAAGTGAAGAAAAAGAGGAGAATTAGAGTAATCTGACAGTTGCTGGGGAGGAAAAAGAAAAGAATGGAGTGATACAGTCAGTTGAGAGAATTGTGTCAAGAGAAGCTGATGATATATCTGTGGAACAAATAGCACAATTGAGAGAAGAAGAGGTACAAGTTTTCAGGCAGGAATCAGGAAGAGTCTTCAGAGTTGTCATCAGGAGAGTCTACTGAAGAGCAACTGACAAAAGTAGCAATAGGAAATGCAGAATGTTCTGTCTAAGAATGGCTTCATGAAAGCTCTCCATGTCTCTGGGAGGAGAATTTCATAAATGGAAGAGATGAAGCTGCAAGAAGAGCCGATAACGGAACAGTTAAATGAGGGTCCATCTGATGCATAAAGAGAGCCTGTGGTTGAGAATGGGGTTGACAAAAATATAGCCATTGCAGAGGAGGTGAACCCAAAGAATGAGAAGCCTGGAGAATCTGGAACTTTGATAGAAGATATGGTCACCAAAGAAGAAGATGATAAATGGAAAGACTGGTGGAGAACCAGCACTTAGTTTTAGAAAAGAAACAGCAAGGGAATGGGTATGGACATAAGAATAACTTAAGGAAAACCATGACAAAAGTATTGATTATTATAAAGAAAATAGGAAAGAAGAGAAAAGTGAAAAGTTACCAGGAAAACTATTCAGAGACGTGGTCTGAGACCGTCTAGGGACAATCATCAGTTTCCACTTCTTGCCATGTGAGATAGAGTTGGGAGAATATAGTCATGCTAAATTGAAATTATCTCAGTGTAGGTCATGGGAAGGTGAGACAGAGATGGCTATGTGAGAACAGAATGGGGCTTATATACTGCCTTTCTGTGGTTTTTCCAACTACATTCAAAGTGGTTTACATATTATATACAGGTACTTATTTGTACCTGGGGCAATGGAGGGTTAAGTGACTTGCCCAGAGTCACAAGGAGCTGCAGTGGGAATTGAAGCCAGTTCCCCAGGATCAGAGTCTGCTGTACTAACCACTAGGCTACTCCCCATTATGACTTAAAGAGGAAAACGTATTCAGTGGCACGGGTGAGAGCGCTGATCGTGAGAGAGGATTTGGGGATTACCCAGCCATAGCCTTACAAAAAAATTCTAAAACTTGTGAGAAAAAAATGGTTAAATTGTAAGACATGAAAAATGCAGTATGAAAAATGTTTTATTATTTGAATTTTAAATGTCAATATTTGAAGAGTATGTGGAAAAAAAAATGTATGTTGTATGGCATTTTAATGGTGTATGTGGATATGAGGAGAAGGGGAAATGTATATTTGTACTTGAACCAAGGTTATACATGTAAAAGAGGTGTGCATGATAGTATGCTGGAAGAAATGAGATGGTGGTGAAATAAACTCTATGTTGGTTAGGAGAAAATGTTTTTGTAAACATTTTTTTTTTAAATTTCCAGTACGGTTAGAATAACCCTATTTCTTAAAAGATTTTTGTAGTTGTTGTGCATTAGGGATTGCAAGCTGCAGAGAGCTGTTTCAGTGCAGGAATGCACGTGCCTGCTGGTTGCCCTGGTAACCAGGGCAAAACATTCTAAAAGTTGCTGTTACTGTACCTGGTAGTTGAGTGGGCAGCGCTGTGAAAGAAAGATGCGTGCCTGTGTGCTGTGTAAGAAAAGCGTGTTTTAAGAATAAGTTGGTCTGTAGAAGCAGAGAATTGCATGTTGAGATTATATTTTGAAGCCCGTGGTATTTTGGCTTCCAGGCGTGTATGTGTTTGGGAAATGTGTCAGGTGCGGGGGTAGCATAGGTTTAATTGTGGAATGCATGGATATATGGGATTGGTTGGTGTAGGCAGGGTAACAGATGATTACACTGATTTTTGGGGAAAGCTAGATATGAAAAAATGTACCTGCAATTAAAAAAAAACAACTGTACAGTTTTAGTTAGAGATTAGGATCTGTATTTTTGAGTTTGTTGAGCTAGGGAGTAGGTACCAGAAGAACAGAGAAAGATTGGTCCTGGGCGTAGAAAACTATAGAAGCCAGCCAACGTAATCTGCCATAAAGGATTGGACTGAGAGACTTACTAATGAGGTTTTTGGGCCGGAAGAGAGGGGGGAGATAGGGAGAGAGAAAAGGACATACTTACCTGTTTGATGTGCCTGTATGTTCTGAAAGATAAGAAGAGACAACAAAGAGTCAAGTTCTTGATGAGAGCTAAGTTATCCAAACAAATAAAAAATGTAAATTTAATTTTTAAATTGTATGTACTTATCTGAAAGTTGTGATGAGGTCATACAGTCTTGAACCCTGTAATAAGAAAAATAGAAATGCTGTTCCTTTTTGACAATTTGAAACTAATTTGAAACTATTTAGTAATTTAATCTTCGATTGCTCATGACAGGAATAAATGTTACCTATTTAAGGGAGTCTTTTACTTAGGCACGCTCACGTTTTTGGTACGTGCTAAAATTGTAGGCGCGCTAAACGTTAGAGATGCCAGTGCATTCCTATGGGCATCTCTAATGTTTAGCACACGCCCAATTTTAGCGCATGCTAAAAATGTGAGCGTGCCTTACTAAAAGACCCCCTTAATGTTTAATTCCCTGGTGGGTGTGAAATTTGTCCAGGAAACCTTACCCTTACCCAGGGGACTCCTTAACATTAATTGCTGTGATGTGATGCTACCACTAGGGGGTTACAGCACTACAAATGCATTACTGACTAAGGAAAAATCTGCTGTTAGTTCCTGATATGCTAAATGCTTTGTGCTCTATAATACATTGGGTTTTACAATGACAAATAATGTCTGCAATAACATTGACTAATTACCTGCTTTAACAGCCAGTTTTATGTGGCTTAGTACATAGGCCCCAAGGCGAGCCGATTTTTGGCCTGGATAACTGGAACGGAACAGCAGAAGTACAGTATGGGCAGGGACTCTATTGGATTGAAGGAGGGAGGGAGAACTAACTCTCAAGGTCCTACTTCTGTGAGAAGCTGTCCATCTCCTGTGCTATACTAGGCCTTTTATCTCATAGGCATATCACATCCAGACCATTATATGACTAAAAATGCAAGGGTCAATATTCAAACAGAGTTATACATTTAGCAGCCACTACTAAACATATAAGTCTACTATCTGTGGATTTCCAATGGCATTATCCAGAATGATAATACTGGTAAAAATCCCTCTAACTTCCACTGCACCATCTGGATAGTGCTAGGATGGAGTTAGGGCGGAGCAAGAATGGAATGACTAGCTCTATATACAGTAGTGATATTCAGCCATTATTCATATAGTTATATAGTTTAATTTAAACCTGCAAAAAGCATTCCTAAATTAAACTGCTAAACTATATAAGTGAATAGCATGTCTATGAAGGGGTGCCTATATGGCAATTGATCAGTAATCACGGCACCAAGTTCTCTCACAGTGCATTACCAGTTGCTGTACTTCGGTTTGTTATTTTTAAATGGATTTTGAGCAGTCTGATTGTTTTATGTCACTTTGAGACATTATAGGCTAATAAAAGTCATTGAAAGAACATGATAGGTGACGGATGCTGTTGCCATTTTTTGAATGTGTAGTCACATACTTTGGTGGTTTTATCTAGCATTTAATTTGTTGCTGTTTAAAAAAAAAAGTTTCAGCTGTACTTGTTTTGATTATTGAAAAACCATAAATAAGGCAAATGAAATATTGGTAAAAGCAATCATTGTAGAAGTAAGCATTTTATTTAATTAATTTACCATAAGCTGCATAAATATTTTATCAGCCTTCTTAAAATTGTTTTATTGCACACATTGTTGCATTTTAGAGGTTTTACCAATTTGCTCATTATCATTATGTTTTTAAATGTCTTTAGTAGACAAACACTAACGAATGTTACCTGTATATTTATGTTACATGCAAACATTTGCACATTTATCACAAGCAGGCACAGTTATGTCCTGCCAATATCATGTCCCTACCAATCATATATGTTTACACAAGAGTTTTCTGGAAAGATTTTTCTTTGTGAGCATTGCACAGTACTGTTACACACCAGTATAGTTCACTGCATATCTGTTGGAAATATTAAATACACCTGGACAGTTGTTTATTCATTATTTTTCATAAATATTTTAACATATTTAAATTTGTTTTGTAACCCAAGGGTTAATTTTGAATTTCCTGGAGTCAAGGCGGGGAGAGTGGTCCTGTGGTTGCCCATAAGTTTCCTGGGGCACAAACATAGACAGTGGTTCCAGCACCAAACCAATACCAGATCTATAGCAGGTGCAGATGGTGAGGTTTTGATTTTCTAACTTTGACATGCATGGTCTTTGCAGAATATATCATAGACATGTAAACCTCAGCACCAACCATGCCATGTCCTTAACATGCCTCTTTCCATGTGTTAGTGCCAGTATTCCCATGTGGAAATTGTGCAAAGAACTTCTAAAATGATTGTCTAAGGGGCTCATTTTCAAAGCACTTAGACTTACAAAGTTCTATAGTTTACTATAGGGCTCATTTTCTTAGCACTTAGACTTACAAAGTTACTATGGAACTTTGCAAGTCTAAGTTCTTTGAAAATACACCTCATTTATATAACTTTGTAAGTCTAAGTGCTTTCAAAATATGCCCCCTATATAACTTTGTAAGTCTAAGTGCTTTCAAAATATGCCCCCTATATAACTTTGTAAGTCTAAGTGCTTTGAAAATACCTTTTCACATGTCTTAAAGGTAATGAATCTTCCTCAAAGCCAGAAAGAAAGACTGAACTATGGCTAAAATCAATATGAATACCAAGGTTAGAGACACATTTTGTGAGTGAGATAATGTTACCAAGAATAATGTGCCAGGGATAAATTGGATTTCTCCTGAGAAAACCAAAGATCTGTGAAGGTTGAAGACTAACTTGTGTTGAGCTAACTATCATGCTACTAGATCAAGACATGAGTTTACAAGCTGCAGATCCGTAGTGCCAGCTGGATGGCATTTATATACTGCAAACTAAAGATATAAACACAGGGAGACTGGTTCCAATTCTTCTTCAGTATGCTTATAAAGACAGAACACAGTTTTTATATACTGCAAACAGGTAAGGCCAAAGCCCCAAATGAGTGTGGCTAGTGAGGAAGAGATTAAATAGAGATGGAACAAGAATAGAATCCTAGTGCACTCCATACTCAAAAGGAAAGGAGGAATGGGACTGGGAATTGTATTCAACCCAACCTATTATGGAGAAAAGACTGAAATGAGCTGAGAATTGTGCCACCCATGCCAAGGACACCTAAACATCACAATAGCAAACCATAGTCAAACAAGGATGGAAGCAGTAGTGAAGTCAAGGGAAACCAAAATAATGTTATTCCTGGTATCCAACTTTCTTCCAATTTAGCATGGCCACTAGAGAGGCTTAAGTACTATTCTGTATTCTCTTCTCCTCGGTCCCTCAGGCTCTGCAGGATACAGACTCTCCGTGGTACTCCCATACTTTGTCCCACACAACTTCTAGCCCATTGACCCTTTACTTTGTGACCAATCACCCTCATTCAGTCCTGGCTACCCATTAACAGGGTGAGAACACCCTAAACCAGTGTTTCCCAAGTCCAGTCCTGGAGTACCCCTTCCCAGTCAGGTTTTCAGGATATCTACAATGAACATGCATGAACTTGATTTGCATACACTGCCTCCAATATATGCAAATCTCTTTCATGCATATTCATTGTGAATATCCTGAAAACCTGACTGACAATCAGTACTCTGGGACTGGACTTGGAAAACACTGCTCTAGAGGATTTCTCTCTCCTGTCCAAGACACACTCAGGCCTAGAGTGACCCCTTACTGTAGTAGTGTGAGGAAAGAAATGGGAATCTCTTACTCTTCTTTTCTAGGGGTGATATATAACTGCTTTACATCACACTTAGGACACATCCCTTTAGGACATATGACACAAAATATTCTTCTCAAAAAGCAAATCCTGTGAGGGATGAAATGCCACATAAAAGTCTTACGCACAACCTTCCTTTTGGGGTGCTAAGTTGCAATCTAGCTATATGAACCAAGAAGTGGAAACCCCCCTGCATTTTTTTTTACCTGTGGAAAAATTACAGACCATGAAGCCAGTACTTAGGGTAATGCATGAGCATGCCATTTCATGTGTAGATTCTTTCTTTCTTTCTTTCTTTCTTTCTTTCTTTCTTTCTTTCTTTCTTTCTTTCTTTCTTTCTTTCTTTCTTTCTTTCTTTCTTTCTTTCGCAGCTCTTAATCCCTTGAAAAATGATGCTTGAGCTGCCAGATATTGCATAATGGTAATTTATAAATGAGTCAAAATGCATTTTAAAGGGCATTTACAGCTAAAGATTTTGCAGGAGTTGCTGGCAGGAGCCAACCTCAACTGTTAGTCTCCTTTTTCCCATCTGGGACCTCTACTTCTTGTTTTCTCTGGTGCAGAAAAAAGGAAGGAATAGCTGTAGCTGACAGCTACCTGAGCACCTTCTTCCTCTCAACAACTCTTCTACAATATGGAATATTTCATGTAATTTAACAGACATTATTATGCTCCAGACGATCAGCTGTCATCTTCTTACAAGGGGCTCTTGAAGATGAAGTAGTTTTCATTTTCCACCTTCAGCACTGATGTTCTGAAGTAACAGAATCTTAGCATGAAAGCACAGCACAAATTTTAGAGTAACATATTTTACATTCTGCACATACCCCAGTGTATAAATGGCGACTGTCACATGCCTTTTTCCATAAACAGACAGACACACTGTGCTTGCCATTTAATTACAGACTGAAGTTGGTGATGGGACTTGAGTCTGGATCCCCTGAGGCTTATGAGGTGAATGTGCCATCAACTGAGGCAAGCAAACAGTATACCTTACCATTCTTCCTCTCAGTAGGCACTTTTTCTGTGACACAAAACTTTTTTTTTTTTTTTTCAAACAAACCATAAATTTAATCAACAGCTAAGCCACTGAGTCAGCTTGCTGTCATCCTTGACTGCCACTTTTTAAAAATCTCAGTAAGATACTGTATATGAGCTAGTGATATTTAAAAAGTCATTTTAAATATAATACATAAGTTAGACTTATTGCTAGTTGAAATTGGAAGCTGCAAAAAGGAATGAGAAATAAGCTTTATTATTATTAGAATTTATTACTGATATATGATGAAGTGGGAGCAAGGCACCCACACTCTCTTCCTAATAAGAGGAAGGAGATTAACTGGAAACAAAAAATGCTCCAGTGATTGGAAAAATACCTTATGGGTTATGCTGATTGAGGAAGTGAATTCTGGGGGCAATTTTTGCTCATCCTGTAAATATATTCCATTTCGAGTGGAGTGCTTCTATGGTGCCTTGCATGCATTTTTTCTAATCTAAGAGACTTCACACCTTCCATTAGGTCTGTGGGTTTTAAAATGGAAAACACATGAATAAAGGTAAGAGTTTCTTAGGGCTGAACCATGTGCTATGGTACAGGGATGGAACCAGGCTGCTGGTGCTAATTTTTCTAATTCCATTATATCTTTTTTTGAGATGCAGTGACGAGAATTGCGTACAGTATTCGAGGTGTGGTCGCACTGCTAGTTGGAGCAATACAAAAGCATTATAACGTCCTCATTTTTGTTTTCCATTCCTTTCCTAATAATGCCTAACATTCTATTTGCTTTCTTAGCCACCGTTGCTGCATACTGAGCAGAGGGTTTCAATGTATCATAAAAAATGACACCTAGATCCCTTTCCTTGTTGGTGACTCCTAATGTGGAACCTTGCATCATGTAACTATAGTTTGGGTTCCTCTTTCCCACATGCATCACTTTGCACTTGCTTACATTAAATGTCATCTGTTGGACATGCTGCTTTTGGGACTGTGCTAGTCCCGCCAAAAATACACTCACAACAGGCCTCCTTGCTATTTGGACAAAATGCAGGATAAAATGTCCAAATTCTGACTTTCTAAAATCAGGATTTGGATGTTTTTAGCAGATGGCCCTCTATTTTAAAGCATTTTAAGACGTCCATCTGCTTTGAAAATGAGCAACTAAGTTATTAGTTGCTCATTTAATTCTTAATAGTAGCAGCATTTGCACCACAGCGGAGCACGCATAAGCGGCAGGGTGTTCTCCCTAGGCGAGCTCCTTGGATTGAGTGAACTGGAAAATCCCTTATGGCTCCCAGCAGGTTCAACCTTTCTTACTTCTAATTCCTGACTTTTCTGGTTCTATTCCCACTTATATCCTCCTGTGCGACCAGTCACTTAATGTCAGAGGGACAACATATCCCAGTGCTTTATGGCCACTGCCCATATTCACATAAGCCATTGTATTCTTTCTCATGTTTAATACATTGCTCGCCAGCAAATCAGGTCTTCCCTGCAAGAACTCTACAATGGGGACTTTTGAACTGCATTTACTCTGACAGAAGTTTCCACTAATACTGGACTTAATAAACCAGCACTGATTAGATTTGCATTATCTGGTGGAGACTCGGCTACTTTCGGGGGGAGGAATGCCACCTGAATTGATGTCTCCCTCCTTCACAACTAGCAGTCTCTTCAACTAGGCAATCTAGACAAGGTGGAGGGTTAGCCCTTATCTATCCCAGTTCATTAATTGTTAAAGAACTTGGAGCCGATATTCAGACTGCGGGAGGCAACCCAGCTAACTCCTGTGGTTGGTGGCAGCAAGACCAGATATGCAAAGCCAGGCCATTTCCAGTGGCCGACACTGAACTTCCAGTTTATTTTTGGCCAGTTTAAATTTAATCGGCCAAGCTAATGTTCAGTGCTAGCTGGTTAAGTTTATAGCAGCCAAAGGTAGGCCTGCTATTTTGGTGGCCTGATCTGGCTGCCAAACTTAGCTAGTGATATGCTGAATATGTTTGGACAGCCGGTTATATCATGTGATATAACTAGCTAGCTGCTAAGGTCCTTATTCTATAAAGGTTATGCTCCTAAATTTATGTTCCTAAATTAGGAGCTTACTCTATGCTCCAAAATAGATTATGCTCCTAATTTAGAAGCATAAATTCAGGAGTGTAAATTATGCTCCTAAATTAGGAGCATAAGTTTTAGGAGCATAACCTTTATAGAATAAGGCCCTAAGTACTGACTGCGAATATTCAGCAGGAGGTAACCGCCTATCTCCTGCTGAATATTTGTGGATAGCCAGTTAAGCATTAATTAACCAGTCAGAAGCCGTTCCTGGCTGGTTAAATAGCACTGAATATCGGGAGGCTAGTTCCTACTGATCTTCCCTATCTGGAAATTCTTCTACTCAAAAATGTAGTCTGCTCCACCTTCCATGTGCTTCTATTTTATTGCCTTCCCTCTCTTTCAGCTATTGATTGGGACTCAGTCTATCAAACCATAGCTGACCCAAAGATTAAGTATGAAAATCTTGTTGTTTATCATGGATGACTTCAATATTCATGTTGACATTTATACAGAACCCCGTTAAGACCGCTTTCTGACTTTTTAAAATGATCTTGAATTACTTCAATATGTTCATTTGGCAGGGAAAAAAACTTGACCTGATAATATCCAACCCTTTCACATTATCAAGTTGCAACAATCTTTTACAAGGTTATCCTTTCATGTCTGACCACTATCTTATACTTTTCTCAGTACACCTCTCTACTCAGTATCTATGATACCCCCAGTTAATAAGTCCCTTTCCTCTGGCAGATGGGTTAGGAAGTTGCACTCTATTGATTTTTCTACTAAGATGCCTTTTCTGATTTATTTCCTGATGGTTTCCAGGATTGTTCACTTGAAGAACAATTACGTCTCTAGAACACCTTTCTGCAAAATAAGCATAATGAAATTGCTCTCTTACAGTATTCTGAGGGCCATTTTGCTACGAAGCAAAAAGTAACCCATGGTATCATCAGAGTTTAACCCTCTTGAAATGACAAATGAAGCATGCTGAGTGGTCTTTGGTGCAAAAATAAAACTTTGGAGAATGATCAGATCTGTAAATGTCAATAATACTTTTATGTGGCCCAACTGAAGAAGGCCAAGAAGTTATTGTATTCTAAACTGATTCAGGTTTTCATAGACTCTGGCAGAAAATTGTTTACATTTTCTCAGTCCTCAGAAACCTTTCTTTCTTCCTCTGTAGACACGATGGCAGAATACTTTTTGTCCAAGGTATTTTCTCTAAGCTCAACTTATCAACTTAAGGCACATCTTATGATACAAAAAGTAAAAAATGCAACTTATATACATAACAAAGATAAACTAAAAAAAAACCCCAACAATTTAAGACAAAAAATGCTTAAAGAAGTGTTAAGATTTTTGTGAAATTAAAGATAACCAGAAAAATTTCAAAGAGAAAGCCAAAACCAGTGGCGTAGCTATGTGGGGCCCTGGGGTCTTGGGCCCCCAAATTTCTTCTGGGCCCCTGGCTTTGCTGGCGGGGGTCCCCAACCTCCACCAGCTGAAGCCTTCATCCAGCATGCAGGACGTGAGGGGATGAGTGAGCAGGGCAGGCAACACAGTGGCGCCAAGACTGGTGCTGGATGAAGGCTTTAGCTGGTGGGGGTTGGAGATTCCCGCCAGCCAAGGTATTAAATTGTGGCGGCGAGGTGGCGGGAGCAGCGAGGTGGCGGCGGGGTGGCAGACCAAAATGTGCCCCCCCCACCTTGGGCTCTGGCCCCCTCCAGCCTTGAGGTCTGGCTATGCCCCTGGCCAAAACTGAGGGGTATAATAACAAAAAGAAGTTTCCAATATTTTCTTATATTTGATACTGTCAGACTTGTGAGTTCTTGTACCAAGTAGAGCGCTGCTGAGCCCGGTACTCGGACCAGGTTCTGCTTGGCGGCCAGACAACCCCGGGTTTCACCTGCGCTGACCGCCATTCCCCAGAGATTGAGCCCCTAGGTGCGGGCGGCCTGCAGGACTTAGGAGACGGAGCTGGAAGCGGGGTGGTGAACGTATCGGCCAGGCAGGCAGCAGGTCAAGAGAGTAATCCA
This sequence comes from Microcaecilia unicolor, assembly GCF_901765095.1. Lineage (NCBI taxonomy): Eukaryota > Metazoa > Chordata > Amphibia > Gymnophiona > Siphonopidae > Microcaecilia > Microcaecilia unicolor. The sequence goes on from NC_044033.1 coordinate 414,374,133, forward strand.
GGTACAGGCAAAGTCAGTAGGCAGGCAGGAGGCAAGAGAGTGGAGGAGTGGCCTAGTGGTTAGAGCACCGGTCTTGCAATCCAAAGGTGGACGGTTCAAATCCCACTGCTGCTCCTTGTGATTCTGGGCAAGTCACTTAACCCTCCTTTGTCTCAGGTACAAACTTAGATTGTGAGCCCTCCTGAGACAGAGAAATATCCAGTGTACCTGAATGTAACTCACCTTGAGCTACTACTGAAAAAGGTGTGAGCAAAATCTAAATAAATAAATATATCCAGGCACAGGTAAAGTCAATAGGCAGGCAGCAGGTCAAGAGAGTAATCCAGGTACAGGTAAAGTCAATAGGCAGGCAGCAGGTCAAGAGAGTAATCCAGGTACAGGTAAAGTCAATAGGCAGGCAGCAGGCAAGAGAGTAATCCAGGTACAGGCTAAGTCAGTAGGCAGGCAGCAGGCAAGAGAGTAATCCAGGCACAGGTAAAGTCAATAGGCAGGCAAGAGAGTAATCCAGGCACAGGTAAAGTCAGCAATGAGGGACAAAGTAGGGAAGAAGTCCAGGAAGAGCTCAGCTGATAAAGTGCTGGCATCTGACATCAGCAGGGACCGGCAGAGAGAAGGAGCACAGCCATAGGACACGAGCAGAGGAAGGAGGAACCGGAAGACCAATAGGAGAGAAACAAGGGAAGCCAGGCAGAGAGAGAGCAGACCCAGGTGTATGGAAGCAAAGCAATCAAGGAGCCTGGAAGCCAGGCAGAGAGAGAGAGAGCAGACCCAGGTGCATGGAAGCAAAGCAATCAAGGAGCCTGCAGCTAGAGAAGAACTACACACACATGGCTCAGGGCTGTGCCAGTCAAGTGTGCGTGTTGATGGCACCCCGCGCATCCCGAGGATGCCGCTTGCGTTGAGGTAGGGGACATGACAGTACCCCCTCCTTAAGGACCCCCCTCTGCCTAGGTCTGGGTTTGGATGGGTAGCGGATATGGAATTCCTGGATCAATTCAGGTGCATGGACGTTGGCAGCGAGCTCCCAGGAAATATCCTCGGGACCAAAGTGCTTCCAGGATAGCAAATAGAACAGCCGCCCCCTTTGACGTTTGGAGTCCAGAACCTCATCTACCTCAAATTCAGGATCAGGCTCGGCGTCAGGAACAATGATCTTCTTTGGCTTTGGGTGCCATTTAGAGGTTAAGAATGGCTCAAGGCTGTGCCAGTCAAGTGTGCGTGTCGACGGGACCCCGCGCAGCCCGAGGACGCCACTTGCGTTGATGTAAGGGACATGACAGATATCAACAAAAGACAGTAATAAGTGTAATGGATCTCTAAATTGCAAGGAACCTTGTACATGGGGGAAAGTAATCTCTTAGAGGCATAGTTTTAAAGACTGGCAGACTGGGTATCTAAATGGCAGATGACGTTTAATGTGAGCAAGTGCAAATTGATGCATATGGGAAAGAGGAACCCGAATTATAGCTACGTAATGCAAGGTTCCACATTAGGAGTCACTGACCAAGAAAGGGATCTAGGCATCTTCGTTGATGATACGTTAAAATGCTCTGCTCTGCTCAGTGTGCTGTGGCGGCTAAGAAAGCAAATAGAATGTTAGGTATTATTAGGAAAGAGGAATGGAAAACAAAAATTAGGATGTTATAATGCCTTTGTATTGCTCCATAGTGCTACCGCACCTCCAATATTATGTTCAATTCTGGTTGCCGCATCTCAAAAAAGAGATAGTGGAATTAGAAAAGGTACAGAGAAGGGTGACGAAAATGATACATGGGATAGGACGATTTCCCTATGAGGAAAGGCTGAAGCGGCTAGGGCTCTTCAGCTTGGAGAAAAGACAGCTGAGGGGAGATATGATAGAGGTCTATAAAATAATGAGTCGAATGGAATGGGTAGACGTGAATTGTTTGTTTACTCTTTCCAAAAATACTAGGACTAGGGTGCATGCAATGAAGCTACAAAGTAGTAAATTTAAAACAAATCAGAGAAAATTTTTCTTCACTCAACGTGTAATTAAACTCTGGAATTTGTTGCCAGAGAATGTGGTAAAGGCAGTTAGCTTAGTGGGGTTTAAAAAAGGTTTGGATGGTTTCCTAAAGAAAAAGTCCATAGACTATTATTAAAATGAACTTGGGGAAAATCCACCGCTTATTTCTGGGATATGCAGCATGAAATGTATTGTACTTTTTTGGTATCTTGCCAGGTATTTGTGACCTTGATTGGCCACTGTTGGAAACAGGATGCTGGGCTTAATGGACCTTTGGTCTGTCCCAGTGTGGCAATACTTATGTACTTATCTTTGAATTCATAGTGGACTTCTTTTAACTTACCATCGATAGAAGAAATTAAGAATACCCTCTCAAGTATGAATATTACAACATGCTCTCTTGACCCATACCCTCAGTTTAGATCAAAGTTCCTTCTCTTGACTTGATACCCATAGTTCATCTTTTAGTAACTAAAGGTTTGACAGATGGAACAGTTCCTTACTCTCTAAAATCAGCCATAGTCAAGCCTATCCTCAAGCCATTATCAACTTACCTTCTTAGTCCCTCAAATTATTGGCCCATTCCAAATTTACTTTTTCTGGCAAAAATATTAGAGACAATGTTATTTTGTCAACTTCAAACACATTCAGAAGTTGTTTTGGCATTCCATCCCCGTCAGTCCAGGTTGAGGCATGGTTTCAGTACAGAGACGGTGCTAACCTCTCTTAATAGTGAGATTTACAAGAAATGAGATGAAGGCTTTATTGCCCTGGCAATTTTCTGTCTACCACCTTTGATGTCATTGATCATGGTCTCCTTTTTAACTGCCTTGCCACTATTGGTCTTACAGGATCAGTCCTTAATTTTTTTATTTATTTATGCGTTCTTGTATCCCACTGTTATCCAAAAACAAATTTTGGTTCAAAGTGGCTTACATTTTTCAGTTTACAGTTTAGCGTAGTTACAATAGATTTTACCTCTTTTCTTCATGACAGCACATTTAACATTTCAATGTACAATAATCAATCAGATTCTTACCCTCTATCGTGGGGAGTCCCTGAAGCCTCCATGCTCTCTCCAGTTCTCTTTAATATTTTCCTGAGCCCTCTTGCTGCCTGAATACAATTCTTAAAAATCTTCACAAACCTAGCACTGATCCTCTGTAGAAATAATTACTTCCTGGTAAGTGTGCTCTTTTAAACACGATTTTATACAATATTTTATTCACTTTTGAATTATAAAAATTCACAAAACTTCACTTCCACATTCCCAGCAACCAATTCAAAGGTATAAAACTGGCAGTAGCAAAACATTTCTGCCTGCTGCATTCTTACCCCAGTGTAGACAGCCTCATCTTTGTGTTATAGCAGGTTGGAGAAAGTAGATTGAAGATAACTAAAACATTTCTTCCTATGGCTTTTAACAGTATCTGTTATGGAAAGTATCTAGGCAAGGTAATAAATATTAGCATTCATGCATAATTTATTTATTTATTTGTTACATTTGTATCTCACATTTTCACACATATTTGTAAGCTCAATGTAGCTTACATAGTACCTGAGGGCGTTTGCCAGCTCCAGTGAGAACAAATACAAAGTGATGTTGTGGTAGGATAAAGTTCATGTGGCACAGTCACATTTAGGGAAATAATTCTCCATAAGTTCTCTATGGTAATATTAGAGCTAATGTAAATTCATTACTACATTGCTAATCATTAGTAAAATACCTTTAAGCACATTTAAAAGGGTCTCTGAGCATGTATAAAAATTACATTTTTTCACTTTGTGTTTATGTGTTCAAAAATAGTGTTTTAAAATGTTTCTATTTTCAGTAACTAGAGTTCTAAGTCAGTTCAAATACCATTTAGTCTCAGATCTTAGGCAGTCTTGCATCCTCCATTGCTTAAGCGTACATCACTTTGGATATCTTTACACAGAGCCATCTGTTCAGTCTGTACAGTGAAAACAGCAAATGGTTAGCTCTATTACTCTTAAGTTGTGTAAGGAAAGTTAGGAATTCTGGGTCCTTGTCAGGTTCTGTCAGGTTCTGAGCCCGCGGGACCGGGCTCTGGAGCAAACGTGAGCCCTTGGGCTGCTGACGAGGAGCGACAGCAGCAGGCAAAACCCACCAACCAACACTGGGTAAGCACAACGGCAGGGACTGCAGGCACTGCCCAGCGAACCGGAACACCTGGACTGGAATCCCCCGGACTGGAGGACACAGGACTGGAACACTGGACTGGAGCACACCAGACTGGAACACACACCAGACCGGAACACACTGGACTGGAACCCGGACCGGACCTAGGCTTCACCTACACTTGACTGCCTTCCCCCTCAGGTTGAGCCCTCGGGTTCTGGCAGCCGGTAGGGCTTACAGGAACCGCCGGAATGAAGGTCCAGGAGTGCCCCCTGGCCCCTAGGCGATGGCAAGGCAGACAGACAGGGAATGTCCGGGTTCTGGCAGTAGGTAGGTTCAAAGCAATGGTCACAGAAGGGCTGGAAACCCACAGAGCAAGAACACAGAAGGGCAGGGAACCTACAGAGCAATAAACACAGAAGGGCTGGAAACCCACAAGCGATAAACACAGAAGGGCAGAAAACCCACAGCGCAATAAATACAGAAGGGCTGGAAACCCACAAAGCGATAACCACAGAAGGGCTGAACACCCACAGCGCAATAAATACAGAAGGGCTGGAAACCCACAAAGCGATAAACACAGAATGGCAGAAAACCCACAGCGCAATAAATACAGAAGGGCTGGAAACCCACCAAGCGATAACCACAGAAGGGCTGAACACCCACAGCGCAATAAACACAGAAGGGCAGGGAACCTACAGAGCAATAAACACAGAAGGGCTGGAAACCCACAAGCGATAAACACAGAAGGGCTGAAAACCCACAGAAGGGTAGGAGACCCACAGAGCAAATAACACAGAAGGGTAGGAAGCCCACAGAACAATAAACACAGAAGGGCTGAAAACCCACAGAGCAAAAGACAAGGAAAGCAAACGGTGCTAACAGCACACTAACCTCGGGACCTAAAGCACTGCGGAGGGAATGGCAATGCAAAAGGCCAGGACTGTAGTCTTCAGGTGACTAATAAAGCCCATCAAGACCAGAGCCACAGCTGCAGCAATCACCTTGCAACCAAACAGAGGCTTGACACACAAAGCAGTCATTCCATAGGAAGGAACAGCGGGAGCCATCTTGGAAACTGGCAAGGAGGAAGAGGCGGCAGCCATCTTGGAAGAGGCATAGCCCACACAGGTGAGGTTCAGTAGGGCAATCAGCACACAGAGCCAGAGAGAAACTAAGACAGAGACAGACACAGAGACAAGCAGAAGCCAGCACAGCCACTGACTCCCAGAAACAGGGTAAGTATGAGGGTGGTCACGGCCACAAACGTGACAGTACCCCCTCCTCAAGACCCCCCTCTCGGTCCCCCTGAGGAGTTCAGGTGTCCAGGGGTAACTATGGTGAAACCTCCTGATGGGTCTCAAAAGCCCGACATAGATCACTGGACTGGAAGTCACAAAGAAGTTCCAAAGTGGCAGACAGGAGCGGAACTTGTCAACAGGAGGCTCCTTCCAATCCCCGCTGGGCCAACTCAGGAACTTGGAAGCATCAAGAGGAACCTCATTCAAAAGGCACCCTTCTCCGAGGGACCCCAGACTGAACTCAGGAAGCAAACCGGGACTGGGACCCGGACTAGAGTCAAAAAGCAAACCGGGCCTGGGACCCAGGTGGGCGTCAGAAGCTTGACTGGAACTGGAACTCAGAGCAGGCTCAGCATCTTGGCTGGAAGTGGAACTAGGAACGGACTCAGCATCTTGGCTGGAACCGGAGCTAGGAGCAGGGTCAGCATCTTGGCTGGAACTGGAACTTGGAACAGACTCAGCATCTTGGCTGGAACTGGAGCTAGGAGCAGGGTCAGCATCTTGGCTGGAACTGGAACTTGGAACAGACTCAGCATCTTGGCTGGAACTGGAGCTAGGAGCAGGGTCAGCATCTTGGCTGGAACTGGAACTTGGAACAGACTCAGCATCTTGGCTGGAACTGGAGCTAGGAGCAGGCTCAGCATCTTGGCTGGAAGTGGAACTAGGAACGGACTCAGCATCTTGGCTGGAACTGGAGCTCGGAGCAGGGTCAGCATCTTGGCTGGAACTGGAGCTCGGAGCAGGGTCAGCATCTTGGCTGGAACTGGAACTTTGAACAGGAGTTGAACCGGGACTGGGACCCGGACTGGAATCAGAAGCTTGACTGGCAGGGCCCCTCAAACTGGACTCAGGAGCTTGGCTGGGAGCGCCCCGCGAACTGGACTTTAACTGAGGCTTGGCAGAACACACCCTTTGGACAGGGATCGGAGGCTCGAGCGGAAGCACCACTCGAACTGGCCTTCGGAGCTTGATTGGAGGTACCCTCCAGACTGGAAGCGGAGGTGCCACCTGAACCACCCTGTGGACTGGCATCGGAGGCTTGGTTAGAAGCCCCCCTTGAACTGGACTCAGTGGCTTGACTGGACGGGTCACTTGAACAAGAACCGGAGACTTGACCCGAAGCGCCACTTGCACAGGAATCTGACGCTCCATCGAAGGCTTCCCTCGGACTGGACTCGGAGACTTCAAAGGGCGTGCCATTTGAAGGAGGACTGGAGGCTCGACCCGAAGCGCCACTTGCATAGGAATCTGAGGCTCCGTCAGAAGCACCCCACGGACTGGACTCGGAGCCTTCAAGGGGCGTGCCACTTGAACGAGGACTGGAGGCTCGACCTGGAGCGCCATTTGCATAGGAATCTGAGGCTCCGTCAGAAGCACCCCACGGACTGGACTCGGAGACTCGAATGGAAGCGCCACCTGAACTGGCATCGGAGGCTCGGTCAGAAGCGTCCCTCGGACTGGACTCTGAAGCTTGGCTGGACGTGCTGCTCGGACTGGATTCAGGGGCTTGTCTGGGCGCGCTGCTTGAATGGGACTGGACCCCTGCTGGGCCCAGAGCATGGAATTCCCCAGACGTCTCCTCTCAGCGACAGCTTCAGGAGTATCCCACAAAGCTGGATTCAAGACCAGGCTGCGGCGATATTCAGCGAGCATGATAAAAGGGTCCATATCTGAAACTGGGTTTTCAGCGATTCCAAGCCACCGGACACGTTTTCTCTCAGCTGCCGCTTCAGGGGTCTTCTTCAAAACAGGATGAGACAAAAGTTTCCCACGATACTGACGAAGAGTCATAGAAGGATCAAGAACAACGATAGAGCTGGACCCCAGCTGGGTCAGCTGGGTGGGGGTTCTTGCCGGGCTCAAGGCCTTTGCATTCTGTCAGGTTCTGTCAGGTTCTGAGCCCGCGGGACCGGGCTCTGGAGCAAACGTGAGCCCTTGGGCTGCTGACGAGGAGCGACAGCAGCAGGCAAAACCCACCAACCAACACTGGGTAAGCACAACGGCAGGGACTGCAGGCACTGCCCAGCGAACCGGAACACCTGGACTGGAATCCCCCGGACTGGAGGACACAGGACTGGAACACTGGACTGGAGCACACCAGACTGGAACACACACCGGACCGGAACACACTGGACTGGAACCCGGACCGGACCTAGGCTTCACCTACACTTGACTGCCTTCCCCCTCAGGTTGAGCCCTCGGGTTCTGGCAGCCGGTAGGGCTTACAGGAACCGCCGGAATGAAGGTCCAGGAGTGCCCCCTGGCCCCTAGGCGATGGCAAGGCAGACAGACAGGGAATGTCCGGGTTTTGGCAGTAGGTAGGTTCAAAGCAATGGTCACAGAAGGGCTGGAAACCCACAGAGCAAGAACACAGAAGGGCAGGGAACCTACAGAGCAATAAACACAGAAGGGCTGGAAACCCACAAGCGATAAACACAGAAGGGCAGAAAACCCACAGCGCAATAAATACAGAAGGGCTGGAAACCCACAAAGCGATAACCACAGAAGGGCTGAACACCCACAGCGCAATAAATACAGAAGGGCTGGAAACCCACAAAGCGATAACCACAGAAGGGCTGAACACCCACAGCGCAATAAACACAGAAGGGCAGGGAACCTACAGAGCAATAAACACAGAAGGGCTGGAAACCCACAAGCGATAAACACAGAAGGGCTGAAAACCCACAGAAGGGTAGGAGACCCACAGAGCAAATAACACAGAAGGGTAGGAAGCCCACAGAACAATAAACACAGAAGGGCTGAAAACCCACAGAGCAAAAGACAAGGAAAGCAAACGGTGCTAACAGCACACTAACCTCGGGACCTAAAGCACTGCGGAGGGAATGGCAATGCAAAAGGCCAGGACTGTAGTCTTCAGGTGACTAATAAAGCCCATCAAGACCAGAGCCACAGCTGCAGCAATCACCTTGCAACCAAACAGAGGCTTGACACACAAAGCAGTCATTCCATAGGAAGGAACAGCGGGAGCCATCTTGGAAACTGGCAAGGAGGAAGAGGCGGCAGCCATCTTGGAAGAGGCATAGCCCACACAGGTGAGGTTCAGTAGGGCAATCAGCACACAGAGCCAGAGAGAAACTAAGACAGAGACAGACACAGAGACAAGCAGAAGCCAGCACAGCCACTGACTCCCAGAAACAGGGTAAGTATGAGGGTGGTCACGGCCACAAACGTGACAGTCCTGTGCTATGCAGAATTCTCTGTATTACAGTACCTAGAAAACGATCTTAACTGATTTTGGGCCTCTTACTAAACCACGCTAGCAATTCCTGGCGCAGCAAATGAGAGGAAACCCATTCAATTCCTATGGCTTCCTTTCATTTGCTGCGTGGAAATCACTTGTGTGGTTTTGTAAAAGAAGCCCTTTGTTATCCTAATTTCAATAATGTTGTATTCCAACCGGCCTTTACTAGTACCAGTTTTGATTAATTTCTTGCAGAAAACTGGCCCCCAATATGCATGACTGCTTGAATTTATAAACATTAGCGGGCTCATTTTCGAAAGAGAAGGACGTCCATCTTTCGACATAAATCGGAATATGGATGCCCTTCTCCCAGGGACGTCCAAATCGGTATAATCGAAGCTCAATTTAGGACATCTTCAACTGCACTCCATTGCAAAGATTGCCAAAGTTCAAGGGGGCGTGTTGGAGGCGTAGCGAAGGCAGGACTTGGGCGTACCTAACACTTGGATGTCCTTGATCCATAATCAAAAAAAACAAGGACGTCCCTGACGAGCACTTGGACATTTTCACCCTGACCTGTTTTTCTTACGACTAAGACACAAAAAGGTGCCCAAAATGACCAGATGACCACTGGAGGGAATCGGGGATGACCTCCCCTTACTCCTCCAGTGGTCACCAACCCCCTCCCACCCTCAAAAAACATCTTTCAAAATATTTTGTGCCAGCCTCTATGCCAGCCTCAGATGTCATACTCAGGTCCATGACAGCAGTATGCAGGTCCCTGGAGCAGTTTTAGTGGGTGCAGTGCACTTCAGACAGGCGGATACAGCCCCCCCTTCACCTGTTACGTTTGTGGAGGAAACAGCGAGCCCTCCAAAACCCACCACAAACCCACTGTACCCACATGTAGGTGCCCCTCTTCACCCATAAGGCTATGGTAGTGGTGTACAGTTGTGGGTAGTGGGTTTTGGGGGGCTCAGCAAACAAGGTAAGGGAGCTATGTTCCTGGGAGCAATTTATGAGGTCCACTGCAGTGCCCCTTAGGGTGCCCAGTTGGTGTCCTGGCATGTCAGGGGGACCAGTGCACTACAAATTCTGGCTCCTCCCATGACCAAATGGCTTGCATTTGGTCATTTTTTTACATGGACGTCTTTGGTTTCGAAAATTGCCGAAAATCAGAAACGCCATGTCTAGGGACGTCCAAATCTAGGGATGGCAAAATTTAAGGATTTGGACGTCCTTGACGGTATTTTCAAAATGAAAACTGGACGTCCATCTTGTTTCAAAAATACGAGTTTCCCCGCCCCTGGATTTGGACGTTTTGCAAGGACATCCAAATCGCAACTTGGATGTCCCTTTTGAAAATGCCCCTCCACGTTTTTTAGGAGCTGCTGAAAATGACTGGATAGCCACAAACAAATGATTTAACTGGTCACTGGCCATTACTGGCTAGTTAACTTGTTTTGAATATTAACTGGATAGTATGTAAATATTGGCCCCACCTATGCCCTGTCCATCCCCCTCCCATATGCCCCCTTTGATTTATATGCTAACACATTTGCACACTAACTCCCTGATATTCAGCAGGTGGTAGGCAGTGCTTTGACTGCCCACTGCCGGCATTCTACCCGAAAATTCAATGCTGGCCCATTTCTGGTAACTGTCATTGAATATCTAGGTTTTTCAAAGCTGGCTAGTGCATGACTGGTTAAGATGGTATTCAGACTTAATCGGCTATGCAAGTAAGCCTAATGTCAGTTAACGGAGACTGTATAACGTCAGTTAACGGAGACTGTATACTGTACGTATAATAAACAGTACTGTACATATGTTTATCAGATGTCAAGCTTCTTTGGGTCACAACGGTTAAGTGCACACTCCAGTTAACTGCATGTATTTCTTTGGTCCCAGACCCTTGCACTTAAGCGGATTGCACTGTATTTTGTTAGTGTCTGGGGATATTTTGCAACAATGATATCTGAGGAAAAGTGATTATATATTTGTCTCCATGAATGGGGCAATTTAAATCAAAGTTTCCTCAAATACGTTATAACTAACAGGAAACTGCTTAGTTAATGTAATGTTACTTTGGAATATGGCAAAATTCCAAATACTTCAAAATTTGCAAAATTCTGACACATTATTAATTGTATCATTTGAATGATGTTATTTCATTGTGTTTTAGCGTAAACATTTTTAACACGCAAAAATCACTAAAATGTCAGTAATTTCAAGAGCTTAAGATAAGTATTACTATTAAACAATTTTTAATTAAGTATGATGATTAAATAAATAAATACATAAAACTTCTTGTAGAAGTTCAAAGCAATTGCTGAGAAAAAACTGTAGGGGGTTACTTTTTTTTTTTTGCTACTACGTTTCTCTATGTTCAATTAATAGGAGAGGATTTACTTAGGCAGAAACATTCCAAACGCCTCTGCCCCGCCCACTGGCCTGTGTCCACTATTGGGGAGACAATAGACAGGAAGCAATTTTTGTACTCCCATTTCCCTTCTGCCCTGTGCAGCTATACAGCCCTTGGGACAGTACAGTGCACTCCATTTAAGTGCACATCGGATAAGCACATGCTCTGTTTAACTGCATGCCGTACTTCGGTCCCGTTTTTGGCACCATCAATTTCTATGGGGACAAACTTCGGTTTAGCGCACCACTGATAAGTGCAAGATTCGCTTATATGCATGGTTTAAGACCGCTCCTCTGCAGGAAAGACTCCGCATAAGCGCACGCATGGAATATGGAAGCCGATTGGCACGTGACAAAGGGGCGGTAAATTTGAAATCTCATTGGTTAACTGCCACAGGCAGAATAAGCGAAAGAATGTCGTTAGAGTGTACACTGGAGTCATCGTCGTCGCGCAACTGTAAGACTTTAACACTGGCTGTACAAATAGAAGTTCTTAAAAAATTAGAAAACAAACAGAGTCAAGCATCTATTGCTAAAGAATATGTTATCAATCCCAGTCAAATTTCACGTATCTTGAAGCAGAAAGATCAGCTTCTGGAAGACTGGCAAAACAATACAAATCCAAACCGGAAACGAAATCGGGCGGGAAAATCTGAGGATGTAGAAGATGCTCTTCTTCGGTGGTTTTCTCAAGTCAGGAGCAGACAGTTTCCTGTCAGTGGTCCACTGCTTATGGAGAAAGCTAATCAGCTAGCTGAAAGTCTTAGACTAACTGAATTCAAAGCCACTGTTGGATGGTTGGAAAGATGGAAGGAGAGGAACAACATAAAATTCAAGAAACAGCATGGTGAAAAGACGCTGATGACTTTGGTGCTGAAAATTGGGTTGTTTCAGTTCTTCCTACCATCTTGAACGAGTTTGCACCTTGTGACATTTTCAATGCTGACAAAAACGGTCTCTACTGGCGAGCGATTCGTGATGGAACACTTGCATTCAAACAAGCTGAAACTACAGGAAGTAAAACGTCGAAGGACCGACTGACGATCCTCCTTTGCTGAAATATGGATAGGAGTGAGAAGTTGGAACCCCTCGTCATTGGAAAGAGCAAACAGCTCTGTTGCTTCAAGAATGTTAAGTGACTTCTTGTGTCATACGAGGCTACTGCAAATTCATGGATGACTGGGGAAATTTGGAAGCAGTGGCTAAAGAAGTTAGACACTAGAATGCGGGCACAAAAGCGTCAGATTTTGTTGCTTTGTGATAATTGTGCTGCACACAGGGATGATGTCAAGCTGTCTAATGTCAAGGTGGTCTTCCTGCCACCAAACACTACCTCTCTGATCCAACCTATGGATCAGGGCATAATAGCCAATTTCAAACAACATTATCGGGCTCTTGTGCTACGTCGTCTGATGAGCGTTAAGGATGACCAGACTGGCAAGGATAAACGTGCTGTTGAACTGGCTCATAATCTATCACTGTTGGATTCCCTACATATGCAGAAAGAAGCCAGGAATCATGTTACACAGGCAACCATGGTGAACTGCTACAAGCGAGCAAGCTTTGTTAAGGATGTGGAGAGGGACGAAACAGATGCAGCTGCTGCAAACATGTCAGGTGAACAGGCTATTGACATCCCAGCCGGTGTTACTGAAGAGGAGTTTCATCACTACGTAGCTGTTGATTATGATCTACAAACAGCTGACGACAGCACTGATGTCCAGATATGCGCCTACACGCAGGCAACGGCTGATGAAGAAACAGATGATGAAATGAGCAGCGAGGCACATGCTGACGAAATTCAACAACCTCCTGTCACTTTTGCAAGAGCGCTGGAGAGTCTCAACACCGTGCGGGCCTATCTGGAGGCCACTGGATGTCAGTGCTATGACAATTTTTACCGTCTGGCAGACGTAGTCTATGGAACTCACAGACACAATAGTGTACAGATGACTATGACTGATTACTTCAAATAAGCCTAACGTCAGTTAATGGAGACTGTATAACGTCAGTTAATGGAGACTGTATACTGTACGTATAATAAACAGTACTGTACATATGTTTATCAGATGTCAAGCTTCTTTGGGGCAGAACGATGAAGTGCATGCTCCGGTTAACTGTGTGTATTTCTTTGGCCCCAGACCCTTGCACTTAAGCGGATTGCACTGTATTTTGTTAGTGACGGGGGATATTTTGCAACAATGATATCTGAGGAAAAGTGATTATATATTTATCTCCATGAGTGGGGCAATTTAAATCAAAGTTTCCTCAAATACATTATAACTTACAGGAAACTGCTTAGTTAATGAAATGTTACTTTGGAATATACAGACAATAATTCAAAGAACTTCATCACTGCAATTGGGATTTTACCTTCTTTATTATAGGCTCAAATCAGGGGAAGACTGACCATTGGAACAAAAGGGCAGTGCCCAAGGGCCCACAGCAGTAGGGGGCTTCAATCGCCCCTAGCTTCCATCTAGTTTACTCTTTTTTGATAGGTGATTAGGGGACCCATGACCCTTAGTGCGCAGGGGGACCAGATCACTGTCAATCTTCCACTGGCTCAAATAATTATGAGTGGTAATGGGAACAGTAGTTTCAAGCTTTTTCACATTGTAATTAACTATCTATGCATGTAGATAATGATGGTGTCAGAAGCTAGCTTAGGAAGTAATTTTGTAACTGTGCACAGTCTGTAGACACACATACTTTTTTTCCTGTGTGGGTAGCAGCAACTTTTCAAAACAAAACTATGTCCGTACTTCTGTGGGATTTATGCACTAAAATTTACACCTGTTCTTGAACATGGACAAATTTCCTGGGTTAATATATGTGCATATACATGTATTTTATCAAGTAAAAAGGGTGATTTTATAACTGGGTACCCACATTTATGTTCCTTTTGAACACACAAATGTACAGAATATTACACTTTTCTAGGTAAGTGTACACTAACACTCGCAAGTAACAGCAGGGCAACTAAGCGCTATTCTGTAATGGGGTGAGTAAGTGGCCTAGCATAAAAAAGGGAAACATTCACATGGATGGAGCATGAGTGGAGCTGCTACTTATGCCATAGCCAGGGCCTCTGAGGGGGGGGTGTGTGATTGCATTAACATGATGACCCAGTGACAGCACACAGGAGCAGGAGAGAGCAGACCCTGGCGCCGGGCTCCCCTCAGATGCCAAGAAGGAGAGCTGCACTGACACAGGAAGGTAGGGGTGGGGGGCAGTGGCAGCCTGAGTGAGAAAGCAAGCGAGGGCCAGCGGCGGCAGCAGCTGTGTCCTGAGTGTGTGTGTGTGTGGGGGGGGGGGAGTGGTGGCTGCCGCAGCCCTGCTTCAGGCCTAGCTCTGTCTCTTGGCGGCCCTGCCCATATCTTACAGAATAGTGTCAGTTACGAGAGCCTCTGTGCATTTATGTGGCCATAGTTACACTACGCCTATGGCTGGTGTACTGTGAGCATGTACATGTAGGAACGTTGATGCTAGGTTATAAAAACATTCTATAAAGTGAATCTGGGCAGCCAGATGCCACTATGGACTAGGATCTCACTGCATGGCATTGGCACACCTAAAAAGAAAGTCCCTACTTATAAAATTGGTCCCCGAGGGAGTAAGTGGGTGCCCTGCCCATGATCCACCTATGTGAACACTTCCTTGCATTTATGGACTAAGCTAGTTGGATTTTTCAGATAAGTGTTGCACACTGTTATATATTACAACAAGATTAGAAAACAATTTTGATCAATAAGGATTCAGGTGTGATATGCACTAGAAGCATTTGGAGTGCATATGTGGACGCCACTTCTGATGATCATATAAAATATGTTTTAAGTGTCATTGGTTCTCTCCCAGCTTCCCTTTGCACTGGCATATAGGCATGCAGCGTCCCTCCGTCCGTGTTTTTTTCTTTTCTTGACATGTAATCTTTCCCTTTCCCATTGCCCTCTTGTCTTTGGTGTGTTTGTTTCCTCTCCTCATTTAGTTTATTTATTGTACACCACTTAGATTTTTTTTTGAAAATTTGCGGTATATAAAATAAATTGAACTTGAACTTGAACTGGTTATTGGTCATTTGTAGAATGTTGTATAGCACTCAACTCAGCTGGAGGAGTAACCTAATGGTTAGTGCAGCAACGTGAGAATCCAGAGAACTGGGTTCCATTCCCACTGCAGGTACTTGTAACTCTGGACAAGTCATTTAATGCTTTATTGCCCCAGGTGAAAAATAAGTACTTGTATATACAGTAGCATGTAGACCACTTTGACTGTAACTACAGAAAGGTGGTATATTAAATCCCATTCCCTTAAAAAAAAACATGCAATACAATTGGAGCCATGGGAGCAGATGGCGGCTGAATGAGAAGCATAGGAAGCAGCTCCGATTGTTGTAGTCAGCTAAATACATTGAAAAGCTATTTCACTTACTTAAACTATGCCTAAAAGGAGAGGCAAACAGCGAATTGGACCCGCGACTCCTGTATTGCCGAGAACTGCAACACTTGACCGCTTCCTTTCAACGGGAATGATTACGGGATCATCCTCGCTGCCGGGAGGTGCAGAGGGAGGTTCCTCGCTCCCCCGGCTTGAGGTGGAAACAACTCTTAGTCCTGAAGTGAGGATCCTTCCTCCGATGCCGGCAGTGGCGTCAACTATGGCCCAGAGTACTCCGGGTGAGCAAACTCCGACGGGGTCTCTCGACGCGGGCACCGAAGTGATGTCAGAGCCGACAAACCCCGCATCGATGGAAGCGGGTGTGAGTGGAGGAGAAAAGGTTACTGGGGAAGATTGTGGAGATACAGGAGGAGACTCGGATCTTTCCTCTTTTCCTGACTTGGGAACTCCAAGTAAGTCATTTTTGCCTCGTAAGCCTCAAACTATTACTCTAGAAAACATATGGGAGGCACTTGTGGGTCTGGAAGCCTCTTTCACACAGAAATTTACCCAATTTACCCAGAAATGTAATTTAGATATTGGAAAGATATCTGAATTAGAGACAAAAGTAATTTCTCTGGGTAAAGGTATGGAAAATAATTCTGCTGCTGTTCAAAGTTGTCAACAGATTCAGATGAATTTGATCAAAGAAAATATTTTCCTACAAAACAGGATTGAAATCTTAGAAAACCATCAACGATCAAATATTTTGAGACTGAAATTTTCCTAAGCAGCCTGCTATTTCACCACTGATAACCTTTAAACAGTACTTAACCGAGAACTTAAAGATTCCAGAAAAATCTCACCCTCCAATATCCAAGATTTATTATATAGAACTTTATCGAAAAAAAGAACTGTTACAGGAGGATAAGGAGGTTCTTCCAGCAGAGACATTAGATTTGAACTTGGATTTGACTCAAATAATAGAAGGAGAGAATGTGGGTTTAACAACTGCTACTCTTAAAAGTATTTTTCATACTACAGCCGGATAGAGACTGGATACTCAAGCAATATTTCCTCAATAAAAGTCAGGATATCTTAGGTTGTCAAATTAGAATGTATCCAGATGTCTCAAGGCCGACCCAGAGAAAAAGACAGGAATTTCTTAAATTAAGGCCGAAGGTATTACAACTTGGTGCACTTTTTTGGCTGAACTTCCCATGCAAGTACATAATAAAATTGAACTCTTTTGTTGAAATAACTAATCGTGGTACTTTAATTGTTCAATTTGTTTTTGAACAAGATTTAAATCAGGTTTTGAAGCTTTATTTTAAAAATTCATCAAAATTGTTTCATGGACAAAAAGTTTGGGTTTATCCTGACGTTGCGAAAGCAACACAAGAGAGGAGGAAACAATTTTTGGACTTAAGAAATGAGACTAGAGCCTTAGGGGCGACATATATGTTAGCATATCCATGTAAGTGTAGGATCAATTTTCAAGGAACTAAATATGTGTTTTATGACCCATCACAGCTACGGACATTCTTGGACTTGAAGAACCTAAGTAAATGCAATATAGAAACAACTTTACCAACTAAAGAATAATAGTTATGGTTCCAGGTTAAGCCGATTTATTTTAAATATTGAGGTTAATTTCTCCATTTAAATACCTGTCGCCCCCCTCTAACCACATAATTGAGGTCTAAGGAAGATATAAAGTGTTTCTTCAAATGGATAGTGATGTATATTACTGCTATGTAATTTTAGCATGGTTGGATCTGTTTTTCCTTTGCAAATGGATGTTAACTTGTAAAATAAATTTAATAAACAAATTTAAAATAAAATTGAACTCAGTAAAATATGTATTTTTTGAGGCAAAGCAATTAAATATCTTTATAGAGGCTAAGCTGAGAGATTCCTCGTCTCCACTTCCAATAACTGTAAGAACTTCAACCCCATGATTGATTTAAGAATCCCGATTGCTCTCACCAGCCACTTTATTCTTAATTAGAAATTGTATTTCTGATTTATTAATCTTTTCCTTAAATTAGTAGGGGCTCCCTTTGTATTGTGGACTAAAGATGACAATTTAGTTTATTGTATTTGCCTGTATTGTTTTTCTTGTATAATTGGAAAAGGAACTATTATAATCATCTTTTCTGTATTCACGATGTATGCTTGATGTAAAAATTAAAGGCTTAATTAAAAAAAACATGCAAAAGTTTACAGTCTGTAATTTTAGCACACAAATGGGGCTTATGTTTTGGTGCTAATGTTACAGAATGAGGAGTGGAGGAGTAGCCTAGTGGCTAGTGCAGTGGACCTTGATTCTGGGGAACTGGGTTTGATTCCCACTGCAGCTCCTTGTGACTCTGGGCAGGTCACTTAGGGGTCCTTTTACTAAGGTGCCCTGAAAAATGGCCTGCAGTACTGTAGGCACGTGTTTTGGGTGTGCACAGATCCAATTTTCAGTGCGCCTGCAAAAATGCCTTTTTAAAATTTTTGATGAAAACAGATGTGCAAAAATCAAAACTGGCGCGTGTCTATTTTGGGTCTGGCACCTTACCACCAGCCATTGACCTAGCGGTAAAGTCTCATGCGGTAACCAGCTGGTAAAGACCTACATGCGTCAAACGCCACTTGGTGTGCGTACTGGACGCATGCCAGAAAATAAAAATTAGTTTTCAGATGCACATATCGGACATGCACCAAAAATGAAATTACCGCAAGAGCTCCGTGGTAGCTGGGCAGTAACTCAATTTTGGTGCACATTGGGTGCATGTAGACGCTCACGCAACTTAGTAAAAGGGCCCCTTAACCCTCCATTCCCCCAAGTACAAATAAGTACCTGTATGTACTATGTAAACCACTTTGAATATAGCTGCAAAAAACCACAGAAAGGTAGTATATCAAGATCCATTCCCCATAAATGCAAAATGCTTCCCATCCCCATTCCCAGGAATATCCCCACTCAGGCCACAGTCAGATGCATAAAGGTTGTACACATGTACTTTGTGCATTTTGGATGCATGATTTTATAAATGCCTATTTTGGCATAGAAAGTGATGCTTTATGTACTGAAATGCCTTTTAAGATTGTTCTCTTACATTGATAACTCCCTGATGAAACTGGGAGAAGACACCTAGGCATTTAAAAGCTCTTCTGCTTTACCATCCTCACCGATGAAAGCTGTGAACTGGAGCTGAATCACTGGATTTGTTTAATCTAAATGCGTTGTGAGCCTTTTTTACATTTGTGGATCCAGCCCAATTGTCTGGGGATTTTGCCAGATTTCTGTTTAGTGCACCTGCTAATATTATTACTGTTTAAAACTGTGTATGTTGCGCAATTGGGCTTTTTCTGCCAGTGTATAGAAGCCAGAAATGCAGTCTGAGATAAAACAAAAAGCATGAGCTCTCTCGTTTGACTAGCAACAAGGGACCACGTTTTCTCACTAGGAGCTGTATCCGACACAGCAGGCAGAAAAAGGAAGCACAGATCCTTCTTTTACTTTCTGATTAATGGTTGCCAGAGCTCTAGCATGCTATCTCAAGAGAATTTGGGAATCATGAAAGATGATCTTGTAGATGTGGAGCTTGAAAAGGAACAGTGACAGGACCACCTGCTGCAGAGGTAGTTGTATGCTTATTTGTTTACTGTCATTTATCTTGCATGACCCACAATACTTAGGCAACTCCCATCCTAGGTGGCATGACTCACAACGCTTGTGAAAAGTAATTCTACAACTAGGAGCCTACATTTACATGCATATTACATGCATAAATGTGTAGATTATTAGCACATACCTGCATAAATGCTAGCAGGGCACCTAAGTACTATTGTACAAATACCTTCTTAACTTACATACTACATATTTGCAAGGGAGTGTGTATACATGTGCAACCCCATTGCTTTATATGTGGTTAGGTGGTTGCCTAAGGTAAGCCCAGTGGAGTACGAACAGGGGCACATGATCACACTTATTGGATGAAGGACAGAACCAGGACTGGTTTGCACCAGGAGGCTAAATAAGCAAATCAGACTTTTACTTCACTCCACATAACCAGAACCTTTACAAAAAAGTTGCTTCAATTGCTATGGCAACAGTTGCACAGTATAAAACCAGTGGCCAACTCTTTACAAAGTCTCTCCTTCATTCCTCCAGTAGTAACTTGAAAATCAAGGAGCCCTTTTACTAAGCCATGTAAGCGTCTACGCATGCCCAACATGTGCCAAAATGGAGTTACCGCCCGGCTACCGTGTGGCTCTTGGAGTAATTTCATTTTTGGCACGCATCCAATATGCACGGCTGAAAAATAAGTTTCATTTTCAGACACGCGTCTTGGATGCACGCCAAGTGGCATTTGACGTGCGTAGGTCATTACCACCCAGTTAATGCATGAGACTGTACTGCTAGGTCAATGGCTGGCGGTAAGGTCGCAGACCCAAAATGGACATGCAGAATTTTCATTTTGCCGTACGTCCATTTTTGGCAAAAATTTTAAAAAGGCCTTTTTTACAGGTGTGCTGATAATGGATTGGCACGCGCCCAAAACTCGCGCCTACACTACCGCAAGTCGTTTTTCAGTGCACCTTAGTAAAAGGACCCCCAAATCTCCTACCACAAGGTAGTAGTGGTCAGTACAGTTCACAAATTACATCTTTAAAATTATCAGTGCCATTTGCACACACTTACAGTTAGCAGGTAGTTGATTAGAGAAGTTCTTATCTTGTGGAGATCCTGTTGGTTTTATAGGGTACTCCTTGGAAATCCTGCTGACAAATATCTCTTTCATTCTGCTCTAGATGGTTCCTGTACCATAGGAGTTATGTTCAGGGTGCCTGGTTGATATAGCAAATATACTCAGGTAACTCTTTCTCCTTTCTCTATGACTTAATGGTTGTAGAGGTTCCCCTGACTCCTGATTCCTCCACAATGAACTGTCCAGGTTCTGATACTTGCCCTCTGTCAATTTCTTCAGTCCCTTTCTTGTGCTAACCAGTGATGGTACAGAAAAGCCAATATGCTTTTCCTGAGTCTTACATTTCCCACAGGCTTGGCAAGAAGGTCTCCCTATGAGCTATGGGTCAGAGGTGGGAGAGACAACATGATGAGGCATACTTTCAAAGCACTTAGACTTACAAAGTTACATGGTAACCCCATGGAACTTTGCAAGTCTAAGTGCTTTGAAAATGAGCCTCTAAGACACTTAAGGGGTCCATTTTATAATCATAGGAGGGTCTCTGCTGCTACCAGGACCATGCTACTAAGTTTAATGGGCACACCCCATGTTCTACAAATTTCCAAAAGCTTCTACCCTTTTCTACAAGTTTTGGCCTTCTTCTGGAAGGGTCCTGTGATTCCCTGGCAGGTGTCAGGAAGCACAAAGTTCACATAAAGGCCACTTTAGGCTTGAGAATAAGGCTGCCTGACTGTTGACAGACATTTCTGCTATTGCTGGATTACCCTAAGCACTGAAGCTATATTAGTGATAGCAGAGAAAATGCCGACACACATAAACTGGTAACAGCACTGAACTATGGAATGGACTCCCAAAAACTGTGAAAATAATCCATGACCATCTAAACTTCAGGAAATCACTAAAAACAAACCTCTTCAAAAAGGCTTACCCCACCGATCCAACGTAAATCCCCACACCCAGCAACACAGCATAACCAATGATCGTACTAGACAATACACAATCTTCACTCCCTCCGACCTTCATGGTACACAACTACCTCATTCGACCACAACATAACCTTGTATTTGTTATCAACTGACTGGCGAATGCCTTTACGGTATTATGTAAGCCACATTGAGCCTGCAAATAGGTGGGAAAATGTGGGGTACAAATGTAATAAATAAATAAATAAAGATTCAGACAGACAGTCTCATCACTGCTGAATTCTTCATGATGTTACACATGGGTGGAGCACGGGTGGGACACAGACAGGGCTTCCTCTTATAGGGATAACTTACAGAATACTGTGAGTTTTATGTGTCCCTGTACTTACACCAGCTTTATGGCTGGTGTAACTGTGGATACCTAAATGTTAATTGCATGGATGCTGGTTTATGCTAGTATTCCATAATAATCTACTAGGCTCTCAAGCACTGCCCTGGAGCACCATATGGAAGCATCTACTTACAGAATTGCCTCTATAATGGCTCCCATCAATAAAGACTGGTACTGAAACTTATGCCTGTATATTGGACATGGAAGCATAGCTTGAGTACAAAATTTGTGAGCACTAGCTCCAAGCTTCATGGCTTCAACTCCTGCTACTGAAAAGTGTATAAATGGTCAGTAAATACAATTGAAGCCTTGGTGACTGGTGCTACTGCTCATAAATTTCAAACTTGAGCTGATTTAACCTGTGTTGCTTGTGAATGGCCCAATTTTTGAGATAGGCAGACTGAATGAGACATTGTATAAAGAAGCATACTCTTTCTACTGCCAATTTATCATCAAAAATATTCAAATGCTGGCAGGCAAAAATAGGACACATTGGGAAGTCAGAATGTGTAGAAAGGAGTAAAGAGGAATAAAAATGAAATGTTCTTCAGAGAGATCATAAATGGAAATGTACAGGAACAAATCTAAAGTCAAGAATACATGAAGTCTAAAGAAACAGACTAATTTACGGGTACAAAAATGTAGATTGTGAGCTCTCTAGGGACAGAGAAAGTACCTGCATATAATGTGTACAGCGCTGCATACATCTAGTAACTATATAGAAATGGTTAGTAGTAGTAGTAGTAATTTATTAATTAAGGTTTATTAACTGCTATTTTGAAGAGATTTACCCAAGGCGGTGTACAGCAGGTACAGTTTAACATAAAATGTACAATTTTGTTAACAGAATAACAATAGTAAAATAACCAAGAATAAACTAAATACAATAAACGAGGTAAAATTGAAAATGGTAAATTGAAACCTAATAATAGAACTACTATGAAACAGTATCAAAAATATATACATTTACAGCACTGGAATTGAAATACCAGAGATATAATACAATGTTAGCATAATACTAATGATGCACCTAATAATTTAGCACCACAGTACTGTCTAAATGCATCAATATATGTTATAATGTAGACTATTTTAGTAAAAATACTTGCTGATGCTCTAAAACAAAAATGAGGATGTTATAATGCCTTTCCAGCTTATAATCGAAAGACAAAAACGCCTATATTGCGACCTAAATCAGGAGATAGGCGTTTATCTCCCAAAAACGAATAACGCGGTATAATCGAAAGCCGAACTTGGACATTTTCAACTGCACTCCATCGCGGAAGTGTACAAAGTTGACGGGGGCGTGTCGGAGGTGTGGTGAAGGCGGGACTGGGGCGTGGTTATCACCCGAACAGAGATGGGCGCCTTTCGCTGATAATGGAAAAAAAGTATGCGTTTGTAGCTAGAATTTAGGACACTTTTCCTGGACCCTGTTTTTTCACGAATAAGGCCCCAAAAAGTGCCCTAAATGACCAGATTACCCCCAGAGGGAATCGGGGATGACCTCCCCTGACTCCCCCAGTGGTCACTAACCCCCTCCCACCACAAAAAATGATGTTTCACAACTTTTTATTTTCATCCTCAAATGTCATACCCACCTCCCTGGCAGCAGTATGCAGGTCCCTGGAGCAGTTGTTAGGGGGTGCAGTGGACTTCAGGCAGGTGGACCCAGGCCCATCCCCCCCTACCTGTTACAATTGTGCTGTTTAATGCTTAGCTGTCCAACCCCCCCAAACCCACTGTACCCACATGTAGGTGCCCCCCTTCACCCCTTAGGGCTATAGTAATGGTGTAGACTTGTGGGCAGTGGGTTTTGAGGGGGATTTGGGGGGCTCAACACACAAGGGAAGGGTGCTATGCACCTGGGAGCTCTTTTACCTTTTTTTTTTGTTTTTGTAAAAGTGCCCCCTAGGGTGCCCGGTTGGTGTCCTGGCATGTGAGGGGGACCAGTGCACTACGACTCCTGGCCCCTCCCACGAACAAATGCCTTGGATTTATTCGTTTTTGAGCTGGGCGCTTTCATTTTCCATTATCGCTGAAAAACAAAAACGCCCAGCTCACAAATTGTCGAATAAAACATGGACGTTTATTTTTTTTCGAAAATACGGTTCGGTCCGCCCCTTCACGGACCCGTTCTCGGAGATAAACGCCCGTGGAGATAGACGTTTTCGTTCAATTATGCCCCTCTTTGTATTGCACCATGGTGCGACCGCACCTCGAATATTGTGTTCAATTCTGATTGCTGTATCTCAAAAAAGATATAGTGGAATTAGAAAAGATGCAGAGAAGGGTGACGGAAATGATAAAGGGGATGGGATGACTTTCCTATGAGGAAAGGCTAAAGTGGCTAGGGCTCTTTAGCTTGGAGAAAAGGCGGCTGAGGGGAGATATGATAGAGGTCTATAAAATAATGAGTGGAGTGGAACGGGTAGATGTGAAGTGTCTGTTTACACTTTCCAAAAATACTAGGACTAGGGGGCATGCGATGAACTACAATGCAGTAAATTTAAAATGAATCTGAGAAAATGTTTCTTCACTCAATGTGTATGTAGTTGGACTCTGGAATTCGTTGCCAGAGAATGTGGTAAAGGCTTAGCGGAGTTTAAAAAAGGTTTGGACGGCTTCCTAAAGAAAAAGTCCATAGACCATTATTAAATGGACTTGGGGAAAATCCACTAATTCTGGGATAAGCAGTATAGAATGTTTTGTACTTTTTTGGGATCTTGCCAGGTATTTGTGACCTGGATTGGCCACTGTTGGAAACAGGATGCTGGGCTTCATGGACCTTTGGTCTTTCCCAGCACGGCAATACTTATGTACTTATCATGTTAGGTAAACAGACTTTTCATACTAAATTCACAGAAAGTGATCTTAGGAAGAAAGTGTTTTTTTGTGTGATTTTTATTTATAATTTTGAAAATACAATACAAAATATAACTATACCCTTGGTAAAGTAACATAAATAGTAAATAAGAATATAAGAAACAGTGGACAATTTCACAATCAGGAAACAGCTAACATTCTCCTTAGACCTCAAACTAATATATACGGGGGTGGGGGTGAGGAGTACAGAATAGGTAAAATATTTTAAGGTCAGAGTTTATTATCAGAGTTATTTCCCTATGCACCCCAAGACATCTGCTTTACAGGGAGCAGTGCAAGCTTTCTGGTTGCCTGAGTGGCTTCAAGCTCTTGAACCCCTCTCAGTCCATGATCAACAGCAGTACCAATGATGTCTCCTTCAATCTGAGCCACAGATTTTTGCGCCCAAAATTTATAAAATTGGGGAGTTCTTTCTGTACATGACATATTTCGCCAATCCAACTGTATGGTATAGTATGCCTGCAATAGAAATTTGGGAGATATGCTTTCTCATTCAGACGTTTGGATGAAATCTAATGAAGTTCCTTTAGGGCACCATAAGTGTGGTCACTGTTCTTATTGTGACATCATGTTAGAAGGAAAAGAATTTTTGTGGCCTAATGGTAACAAGAAGATTCAAATCTTGAGTACAACTTGTGCTACTAGTAGAGTGATATATATGATTATTTGGCTATGTGGTTTGATCTATATTGATCAAAGAAAATGATTTTAAAAATAGAAAAAGAAAGCCTTTACCTTGCCCCTCTTCCCCAGAGAGGGAGGGCATCGTGCAACAGACGGGGAGGGACAGAGGGTTCAGGGCAGCCCAGAAACAGTACAGAAGCAGTCCTTCAAATGGAGACTGGCACTGACACCAAAATGTTTAAAGTGTTTAAAATGCTCCAGCACTGTTATAAAACTAAGATTCTGGTGCCCAGAGCTGCCAGAGGTGTGCTCTGACTTTCTTTAGTGAAGTTTTGAATGTGAAATGCTATAAATTGTAGATTTCCTGGGGTTACAAGTGATTTTAAACATTCATGGACCAATGACCAGAAGCAAATGCAGGCGTTAGAGGCTGTTAGCGCCATACTAGCTCCTGCGTTTGCTACTGCCCTGTGATCAGAGCCCTTGAGCGCGTGAAGCAATGCGCTTGTGGGCTCTGAACAAAACTAGCATGCAAAAGCATGCAAAACAGGGTTCTTAGTGCAAGTAGCATGCAAATGCATGCTAAACCTATTCCTCCCAAATGATCAGCAACCAGCACACCAAACATTGTCCTGCTGGCTGCGGCAAACCCTACGCCAGCTTGGAGCTGGCGTTAGGGTTTGCAGACCATTGGGAAGGAATGGTGAGCCCTGTTCAGCATGCATTTGCATGCTAGCAGGCCCCCCATTCCCCCCAATGCAGCAGCCCATGCCCCCCCCCCCACAGAAGCAGGAACCCTGGCTTGACACCCCCCCCCCCCAGTGACATGGGGGCTGGAGGTCTGGTGGTCCTCCTGTCCCCTGATCCACCTCGACACAGGTTCAGTTGGCTGGAGATCTGGTGGGTCTCTAGCCCCCCTAACTCCCCTGGCATCCCCTCACATGAATGGAGCCCTGGTGGCCCAGTGGGCCGCAAGTCAAACTCCATCCCACCCCTCCACCTGGTGGTCTTAGCAGCCCTTCCCCAGTCTCTACCTTCATTGGAGGAGGGAGGTGGCCTCCCTCCTCTTCCATCAGTGCCATCTCAAAAAATGGCGGTGCCAAGCCCTGCCCAGTGCATCCTGGGATGAGCTGGGCAGGGCTTCATACCATGTAAGGGAGTTTCTCCCTTTTAAGGTGTGACACCCCAGCTAGCACATTCCAAAATGCCCTGGGCAGGGCTCGGCTCCGCCATTTTTGAGGCGGCACTCATGGAAGAGGAGGGAGGCCACCTCCTTTCTCCAATGAAGGTAGGGGGTGGGGAAGGGCCGCTAAGACCACCAGGTGGGGGTGGGAGGGTGGGGTGGGGATTGCCTTGTGGCCCACTGAGCCACTAGGGCTCCATGTGAGGGGATGCTGGGTAGGTAGGGGGGCTGGAGACTCAATGGATCTCCTGCCCCCCTGAACCTGTGTCTGAGGGACCAGGGGGTATGACTCTCAGCTCACTGGGCCACCAGGGCTCTATTTGAGGGGATGCTAGGGGGGTAAGGGGGCTGGAGACGCACCGGACCTCCAGCCCCCTGTGTTGCTTGGCTCGGAGTGGGGGGTACTTGTGGTCTAGTGGTCCCATAGGCCTTCAGCCCCTGTGTTTGACAGGTCTGGGCTTTTGACAGAATAGACCTGTCAAACAAGTGTGAGAGGATATAGACCTGTCAAACAATTGTGGGAGGATTGTGCCGGAGCGCATGCTGAGGCACATTCCTCCCGCACATTTACCCTATGATCAGAGAGAATAGCATGCTTAAATTTGCATACTATTATCTCTGATCATAGGGACAGACAGTAAAGCCCCGCGCTGTTCAAGCGCTATTTTTAGAGCACTGCTTGGAACAGTGTAGGGCTTTTGATCATCTGCCCATCAGGTTTTCACAGACAACTCTAAAGCATGGCTGTAAAGGAATGTGAGAGATTTAAGAGCCAGACAAAGGAGTTTTTCTATTTGAATTTTATAGGTTTGGTAACTGTGGGGAATGTGCAGTGAGGAGGTGTAAATAATGTGAATAAATTCCTGATTGGCTGAGGCCCCAAGGGAAACTGGGAGCTTGAGAGGCATGTGAGGCAAGCCTGAGGTGCAGTGTGGAACGCAGCCAATAGGAGCCAGGGCCTGGCAAAGGTCACAAATTTGGACCAATAAGGTGGCAGGAGGCAGGGCAGCCCAGGGGGAGAACTGGGAGGGAAAAAAAGGAAGTGTGAGAGAATAAGCCAGATGTGTGTGAGGCTGCCAGCGGAGAGAGAAAGCAAGTAAGCCAGACCACATGCTGGCAGAAGAAGGGCAAGCCCGGGCAGAGAGAGGAAGATGCAGGCATGCTCTGAGAAGAAAGAAGATCAAGTCCAGGCAGGAGTGTGCTGCAAGCAGGGGCAGAGAAGGACATGTCCAGGTAAGAAAAAGCAGCTGTAGGCTAGAGGAGAAGAGGATCAAGTTTGAGCAGGAGTGTGCTGCAGGCTGGAAGCGAAGGACCTGTTGATGAGCCCTAAAAGAACAGAGAGAGCTGGTGAGTCCTGTGGGGGGCCAGGCACCAAAGCAGACAGGAGAGAGGAGGAAGAGAAGGTGTGTGTGTGTGTGGGGGGGGGGGGGGGGGGGCAGGGTAGGATAGGATCAGTGATCACTGGGTGTGATCATGCCTTTATCTCTCGAGTGGAAACAG
The DNA here is from genome assembly GCF_901765095.1 of Microcaecilia unicolor. NCBI lineage: Eukaryota > Metazoa > Chordata > Amphibia > Gymnophiona > Siphonopidae > Microcaecilia > Microcaecilia unicolor. Next base: position 414,401,774 of record NC_044033.1, read on the forward strand.
GTCTAGATAAAAACATATTTCTTTCTCATCTGGACCTTTTTTTCTGTTCCGCTATTGCAGAAAAATGTCCAGATTTAAAGCCTGCCCAAATCCCACCCAAAGCACAACTCCAACATACCTCCTTGCAATTTAGATGAACTGCAGAGTAAAATGTCCTAATTCTGGGTTTAGAAAATTGCAATTTAGATGTTTTGGTAAGAAAAACCTCCATTTGCTGCTTTGTGCTGCTTTTGAGAGGTTTTTTTTCTTTTGAAAGCGAGAGCCTATATGTTATTGGGCCAATGCTGGCTTCACTCTTCTTTATAACCTCCTGGCAGCCACCACTGGTATGTGACCCTCCTCAGGATGTGCTGGTGTGGTAAATTGGCTAAGTTCCCATGACACCACTCTTACGCCCTGGTTGTATGCATAATCCTTCTGTTCTTGTTGTACTAGGACTTCTGGCCAAACTCCAGAGTTCCAGTTCTAGTTCAAGTTCAAATTTATTGACGTGAAAATCCATGACACTATACAGATAACATCCTGAGACAAAATTAAAACACAAATAACAATAACATAAAATATCAGGTAGTCTGTCTTAATGGCACATCAATAAACTCTACTACCCTTAGCTCTAGAAATGTACCAGCACACTAAAAAAAGGAAAAACACTTCCTCCTGGAAAAAGCAGAAACTTTTACTAACTAGTCAGCTATATGATGCCTCTCTAGTAGAATCAACTCACAGGCAAGCATGAAGTAATGAGCGCTCAAATTAGCTATACATTTTCAGTTGGGATGAATTCAAATACAGGTTAATAGGAAATGTGTTCTAATAGAGGAGTGATAATTACAAATGTCTATTACTAGTAAATTCTGCTGCAAAATGTGTGCTGGAGTGTATGGGATGAGTAAATCAGAAAGGTCAGTAATCTCTTACATCTGTTGGCTAGTTGCTTCTAAAATCTATTCTGGTGCTAGAGGGCCCCTGTTGGGGGTTGGAGCTGCTTCATTTACTGTGCTCTGTTCATCTTTAGGGGGAAGTTTCTCCAAATAGGTTTTTTGTGCATGCCGTGACAGGAATGAACCTCACTTCTAAGCCAAGGCATGTGGAGTATGATCTCACAGTCTTAAATTTACTTCTAACATTCACCATAGAACTTGCATTGTGCCACAGTGATCTTCCTTCTGGAGTTCACAAGATGTAACATGGATAGGCAATTTATCCAGGTGTGCTTGGAAGTTCTTTTTGATCAAGCCTGTGACACCCAAAACGATGGGAAGTATTCTGTATCTTTCGGACACATTTTCTTGGTCTCTGACTGCATTTCTTGGTACTATGTAAGGTTTTCTTGCATCCAGCTTTTTATCTGTTGGGATTGGGATGTCTCAGGTGATCATAATCTCTTCTTTATCCACAATTCTCTTAGGATCATAATCCTAATGCTTACAGAGTTTCCAGTGAATGAGATGTGCCACCTTGTGCCTTTCTGTATAAAAATTTTCCACCATCAGCACTTCACAGCCAGCCACAAGATGAGTAACTGTTTCTAGCTCTTTCTTAAAGAATCTACAAATGTCTGTTTTTTAAAATGCTTTGTTTATCTTTCTGCCCTTTCTCAGGTATAACGGTACTAGTTACCTGTAACCTGGAATGTCCAGCACGCCAGGGATTATGGTCCTAACGCCACCAGGTGGAGAGACAGAAAGACACAGAAGGCTATAGTAATATGAGAATAATCAGTAATTGTTTATTACACTTACCAATCAGGACTACAATTAGAATACGTAATATAATTAATTAATTCTCATATGAGACAGCAACCGGGACACAAATGTGACCTCTGACATTAGCTCTCTGATTGCCTCTATCCAGGATTCTCCTTTTATATCATCTTCTCTCATAGGCTAGTATTGGAAGTACAAAGTCAGCATAGTCTAACATATTCTAGTAAATTCTTTCTTACAGAAGCAAAGTTCTTCATAACAGATTTACTTATCATAAGTAAGGTCAGTAAGGTTATCTTACTTTGCAAAAACCATCTTCCTAGCAACCAAAGTTGTGTCTCTTACATTATCTGCTTTTCATGGTCAGCAGCAAATTTCCCCTTACATTACTATATTAATATACAGTATTCTCCTGCTACACATATCTCTGTTATGACTCCATATCTGCTTGTCTCTCCAACAGAAGGGCAAGCTGACATGAGATTCACATTCTGTTTAATTCTTATTATTTAACTTTTCAGTGACTCTTAACCTGTTCATAGCCTGTTCACAGAGGCCTAGCTTTGCTCATAATTCTCAGTTACTGTTGTAAAGTTATTTTATGGTTCATGACCTGCATGTCCCATATAAACAGCTTGCTGTAAACCATTTCATCTGCTTTTCTGAATCGTTTATCCTTAGGTTTCAATTCACCTCTCCTTAACCATTCATATGCCTGATTTGATCAATGAATGTTTCCTGGAATGACACTTTGCGCTATAGAAATGCTAAATAGTAGTAGTAGTAGTAGTAGTATTTCCCACTGTACTTATGCATTTTCCCACTTGTTGTTTCTCCCCTGCTGATCCAATTACTAGAAGAGATTTTTCTCTTTGAAAATTCTGTTGCTTCCTTCCCTTTTGGTACTGATGCGTTTTCATCAATTCCTTCCACTCATTGGAATGCTTGTCCAGGTTTAATGAAGGAACTGGATTCTGGAAGTTTTCTTTCATATTTTAACAACTTTGTGCTTTGGGATCTGATGATGCTATTAAGTAAGCCTGGAGGCCTATGATAGTAGATCGATAGGTATAATCCATTTCTATAAGACCCATTTCTCCTTCAGACCTAGGAATGGCATAGACTGATTCTTATAGATGACCTTGTGGGCATGAAGGAGTTTTTCTTGTTTGCATATCTATTTTTTCAAGGTCTTTACAAAGCCAATCTACAATACCAAAGCAATATGAGAGTTCAGGAAATGCCAGTTAATTAGCCGGTATCTTAATTGTTAATGCGATATCAGTTTTAGTCTCCTATAATATTCTTAACTGATATTTTTATCTGAGGAATTTCTACTTTACAGTTGTTCCTTCCTCCCTTCCTGTATATTTATGTATACCTTCTTGTTCAAGTTCCTTTATCTCAAAATCATCAGTCAGAGAGATGTTTTCATTTTTGCTCAGCTTTCCCTTAAGTCATCCTAGCACATTTGTCCAGACCAAACGTCACCTTGATGTTATCTGAAAAGCTTTTCACTGCTCAAAATTGTTCCACTAATTGCTGGTCACTAGTACAGTAGGCTTTCAGGTTCAGTGTGATGTAACCTCTGGATTGTTGGGATCTTTAGGAGTAAGGCTCAACCCATAGCCCAAGGAGTTAAGAGTACTCAGTGGATTAAGTGCCAAACAAAACAGAAGTGGGGACAGGGAGTCTCCCTGAAATATATCTTACTGGATCTTGATGTCAGGAATGACAAATTGTCCATCTACATATTGCAGGTGGAGCATTGTTTTCCACATGTTCCTGATGGACCTGATGCAGTCAATCAATCCAGACTTTATTTAGTACATTTCAAGGCAATATATTATCCAGGAAAGTGGGATGCTATCTAAGGCTTTCTTATAGTCAATCCATGCTATACTAAGATTTTTGCTTTTCTTAGCACTGGCCATGATGGCTTTATTCAACAATAGCTAGTCTTTTATTCCATATGAATGATCCTCTCTTATTGCTCTTCTGCTCTATTGCCATGATGTTATTAGATTCTATATGTCTGTATATTCTATTGGTATCTATTGCAGTGAACAGCTTATACACTGTAGGTAGACAAGTTATTGGAATGTTACTTGGATCTCCCTTTGGAAGAAGTGTTCTGCCTGCTATTAGCCAATGTGATGTTAAATCTGGCTGCCTGATCAATTGATTTTTGCAGTTTACCTTGTCTTGGTGGAAGGATGTTAAATGAGCAAAAAATTGATCACTCCATTTGAGCTGGGACTCTTCCAATTTGGAGTCTTTTTAAACTGTTTTCCAATGCTCTTGTTACTTCAGGCCATTCCATAGGGGTAATGCTTACCTGCTCCAAATTCTCTCTTTATGCAGGGTAGGCATTCTGCATCTACAGAGTCCTCACATAACTTTCTCCAGATTGTTTCTGTGTCAGCTTTAGTTGTTGGTGTTTTCAGTGTTCTTTCCCAGTTCCCTCTAGGATTGTTTTGGTTTTTCTCTAAATAATTAATTTTGATATCTGTTCTGTTTTCTTCAAATCTCTGCAATTTTTGTGCTTCAGCTGTTACTTTCAATTTATTATTGGAGCATATGAATTTAAGATCTTCCTCCATCAATGCAGCATATTTCAGTTTCATCTTTCCCTTGTGGATCTTGTGCTGATGCAACTTCTGGCCTTTCCAGATCAGATTTTCCATTTCATGATGGTTCTGCAAGTTTGAACAGTCTTTCTCAAGAGATGATCAGCAATATCTGCAGTCTTTTTGCCCCATGATGTGGTGGCCAATTTTCTTTTTGCAAGCTTATTTGTGCTCCAGTGCATGGTCAACTGCATTAGTTAAGCTGGAATATGGCCTCAGACTGCCCATCTGAGATTTAAAGTGCTCCCAGTCCTGCACCCTTTCCCCTCTCTTCAATCTGCTCTGAGAATTGTTTTCCCACTGTAGTTATGTTCCAAGCAGAATTTTGAAAAATAAGGAGAGAAAGCTGGGAAGGAGTGGGGTGGGCAGGAGTTGGAGGAAAGCGGATACTACTACTACTATTTAGCATTTCTATAGCGCTACAAAGCGTACACAGTGCTGCACAAACATAGAAGGACAGTCCCTGCTCAAAGAGCTTACAATCTGGTAGACAAAAAATAAAGCAAACAAATCAATTAATGTTTAGAGGAAGGAGGAGAGGAGGGTAGGTGGAGGCGAGTGGATACAAGTGGTTACAAGTCAAAAGCAATGTTAAAGAGGTGGGCTTTCAATCTAGATTTAAAGATGGTCAAGGATGGGGCAAGACACAGGGGCTCAGGAAGTCTATTCCAGGCATAGGGCGCAGCAAGACAGAAGGAGCAAAATCTGGAGTTGGCAGTAGCGGAGAAGGGAACAGATAAGAAGGATTTATCCAGGGAACGGAGTGCATGGGAAGGGGTGTAGGGAAGGACGAGTGTGGAGAGATACTGGGGAGCAGCAGAGTGAGTACATTTATAGGTTAGTAGAAGTTTGAACAGGATGCGAAAACGGATAGGGAGCCAGTGAAGCGACTTGAGGAGAGGGGTAGTATGAGTAAAGCGACCCTGGCGGAAGACGAGATGGGCAGCAGAGTTTTGAACCGACTGGAGAGGGGAGAGGTGACTAAGTGGGAGGCCAGCAAGAAGCAGATTGCAGTAGTCCAAACGAGAGGTGACAAGGGTGTGGATGAGGGTTTTGGTAGAGTGCTCGGAAAGAAAGGGGCGGATTTTACGGATGTTGTAAAGAAAGAAACGACAGGTCTTGGCGATCTGCTGGATATGAGCAGAGAAGGAGAGAGAAGAGTCAAAGATAACCCCAAGGTTTCGAGCTGAGGAGACAGGGAGAATGAGAGAGCCATCAACAGAAATAGAAAACAGGGGGAGCGGGGAGGTGGGTTTGGGGGGGGGGGGAAATGAGAAGCTCGGTTTTGGTCATATTTAATTTCAGGTGGCATTGAGACATCCAGACAGCAATGTCAGACAAGCACGGTGAAACTTTGGTTTGGATGCAAGGATAAATACTTCTCTTCTGGAGAACAAACTCTGTGAGTGAAACCATGGAAGGAATCCCTCTCAAGAAGAAAGGCAGTACTTCTTGAAATACTGCAGCACTTACAGGTACCCAACTGACACCAGCAGAGACTGGTTTCAATTTTAGGAGGCCTAGAAGGAAGGGAGGCCTGAAGAAACCCCTGTGTTTTTGTGCTTTGACTTATTGAACTTTAAGCTATTTGTTTTGAAACACACACCTAAAGAAGGATTTGATCACCTATTTCCTGCTGTTTTACTGTTTAGTAACTTCTGTTTTGAAACACCATGTCAATTGCAAAGATTTGGTTTTGAGTGATTAGAAACATAGAATCATGACGGAAGATAAGGGCCTAATAGCCCATCCAGTCTGCCCATTCTCAGTAATCAATAACTCCTCCTTTTCCTAAAGGATCCCACATGCCTGTCCCATGCTTTTTAAAATTCTGACACAGTCCTTATCTCTACAACCTCCACCAGGAGCCTATTCCACGCATCCGCCACCCTTTCCATGAAAGAATATTTTCTTAGATTCCACCTAAATCTATTTTCTCTTTACTTCATCGTATGACCCCTCATTCCGAGTTTTCCTTCATTTGAAAAAGGCTCACCTCCTGTACATTAATGCCACCAAAGTATTTAAACGTCTCTATCATATCCCCTCTCTCCCACCCCTCTTCCAGTGTATATTAGATTAGGTGTGAACCTCTTGTCTCCTGTAGCATATTTTGCCCCCCATTGTAAGAATCCTGACATGGGATTGCATCTAAGTTTTTCTACTTTGGCAATACTGGAATGGGACTTACATAAGTACATAAGTGTTGGCTTACCGGGACAGACAGAATGTCCATCAAGCCCATTTTCTTGTTTCCAACAGTGGCCAATCCAGGTCACAAGTAAAAAGCTGGATGCGAGAACAGTAAAACAGATTTTATGCTGCTTAAGCAGTAGATTTTCCCAAATCCACCTTAATAATGGTTTATGGACTTTTCTTTTAAGAATTATCCAAACCTTTTTTAACCCTGCTAAGCTACCTGCTCTTACCACATTCTCTAGCATCGAATTCCAGAGTTTAATTACTCTCTAGAATTTTTAATCATGCAAGGTGTGCCCTGGAAAATGGGGCTTACAACTATAATTCTTTTAATTTTTTTTAGAAACATGGTTGCCCTTCTCAGGTATGTCTAATTACTTGCATTATTTCTTCTTTATCCACATTAAAGGAGAGTTCCCACCTCCAAAGGAAAGGAATCTTCTTGTAATAGCCTGTGATCATGTTCTATCTGGTTGGGTAGTATATTTTTGATTCAAGCAGGTTACTATAGCTGAGAATGGGTTGAGCTTCCAATTATTATTTGCAGAATCTATTTTAGCAATCATGAGTTAGTGTCACCCTTCTATGAAGCGGGGTGGTGGTGATGGTGGAGCTGGGAATTGTGGACAAGATAAGTCAACATTTCTGACTGCTGTACTATCTTGAAAAGAACATGCACAGCATTAGGAGGATGCCTCCTAGGCTGGTAGAATAATCTGATTTTTATTTAAATGCACTGCCCCTCCTGGCGACAGACATTTATCTGCCTAGACAATAAGTGTGTTTTAAAGAGGGGACAGGAACTTTTCTATAATGACAAATGACCAGATTAGATGGCTGAAAATGAGAGCTATATCTTTATGAAAAGAACTATCTAGACCAAAAAAGAAAAACAAAAATCCACCGACTTCATTGTTATACGTGGTCATATTTAAGAAATGCCTCCATGAGGGACAAGAAATGGAATTTATCTGGCAGTACTTGTTTGTAATAAATGGCTATAATAATTCAAACTGGGAACTTCATCTTTATACAAGAATAACTTCAGAGAGAAATCATAGGTTCACAGTTACAGACACATTTATGAAATGCATTCTTGATATATAGCAGGTTGAATTAATCTTGACAGTATAAGCACAAATGAAAATATAATTTTAGCATGACACACAGTACAGAAACTATAGGGAATTCTTGATTACAGTACATTATCCATCTTACTAAAACTGCATGAAATGACTCAAGCATAGAACATTTTACCTTTTGTAAAGACAACGTTAAACAATATAACTGTTCAAGGTAATAATTTTGCCATTTATTTCACATATTGGGGCTAGTACTATAGTCTAGTCTGTGCATTACTGGTTAACAAAGGACTGTAAGAGCTGCAAAGTAATTTTCAATTTATACAGAAGCAAGGTAAGATATACTTTGTGGGATTACACTGCCAGCCTGAAGGAGGTTCAGTTCCTAAGGGAACCTTGCCAGGGTGAACATCTGACTTCCTATCAGTGGGTTTCAGCATATCCTACTTGGCTGGCTTTTAACCACGCCATGGTTACCACTACCTCTCAGAGGCCATCTTGCTCCTGTTTATATAGATATATAGACCCAGTCTTTGCTTTTTCTCTCTGTCAGATCTTGATCTTCATCATTCTACTACTACTACTACAAATCATCTCCAGAAAAAGGAGGACGGATTGAGCCAGCCGGGTTTTACTTCCATTGCTTTCAATGGAAGTAATTGAGCCAGCCGGGTTTTACTTCCATTGCTTTCAAGCAATGGAAGTAAAACCCGGCTGGCTCAATCCATCCTCCTTTTTCTGGAGCCATATGGTAACCCTATCTATAGCGCTACCAGTCATGCGCAGCGCTTCACAAATTTAACATGAAGAAAAGACAGTCCCTGCTCAAAAAAGCTTACAATCTAAATCAGGACAGACAGACAGGACAAATAAAGGATAAGGGCAGGACAGACAGATAGGACACATGGGGAAAGGGACTATTGAAGAGAGGAAGACAAGATAAAGGTTACGAGCAGGTGACAAGTTAGGAGTTAAAAGCAGAATCAAACAGGTATGCCTTTAGCCCGGATTTGAAGGTGGCCAGGGATGGAGCTTGACGTAATGGCTCAGGAAGTCTATTCCAAGCATAAGGTGCGGCAAGATAAAAGGAACGGAGTCTGGAATTAGCGATGGAGGAGAAGGGTACAATTAGGAGAGATTTGCCTAGTGAACAGAGTTCATGGGAAGAAGTGTAGGGAGAGATGAGGGTGGAGAGGTAGTGAGGGGCAGCAGAGTGAATGCACTTATAGGTTAATAAGAGGAGCTTGAACTGTCTTGTAATTTTGAATCCTTCTATGTTCCTGATTTGGATTTTTTGCTGTGAAGTCTTTTTGCTGTGAAATGAGGAAGTCTTCCTCATTTCAGAATCAGTTGCCCTGCTGTGATCTGTCCTTGTTCCTGTGTTGGGACCTCTTGTCTCGGTGATACTCCCAGGGGAATTCTGTACTACTGTGCAATGCAGAATTTGGACAGAATTCCCCACCTTTGCGGACTGCACAGAATTCTGTGCAGTCTACTTTGCAGTGCAGAGCAGAGCAGCACAATTTACTCTCTGGCTGCTTCTCTCCCTTCCAGCACATTTACTGCTCCAGTACAGCAAGAGGAGGAGCTGCACATTGGACTGCTTCCTCCTTCTCTGCCATCTTGGTCACTGGTGGTTCCTTTAAGCCATGTAGCTGTATGGAGGCTCACCTAGATCAAAAGAACAGTTGGGTCCAGTACAGCAGAGAAGGAAGAAGCAGCCCGATGTGTGGCTGTGCAGTTCCTCTTCTTGTCACATGTTACACTCCTACCTGGCTGCTCCTGGCGGCGGCCATCTTGGTTGGTTCAGTTGTGGCAGCGGCCATCTTGGGAAGTGCAGTTTGATCAGCCTCTGAGGGAGGCCATCTTGGTACTAGGCAGGGCTTTTTTTGAGGGGGTACTTGGGGGTACTGAGTACCGGCACCTTTTCCATTGTCTGCTAAAATTGACCCATGGACCCCAAGTTTTAATGATAGAGCTCAGGCTCTACACACCAATTCTGCCTTGTCATACATTCTGTGACCGGTTGCAGGGGGCTTGGCTATTGTGGGATGGGTCCCTCAGTGATTACCCCACCCCTGAAGAGTGGCCTAGCATTTGAGTACCGGCACCTTTTTTTTACTAGGAAATACACACTGGTGCTAGGCAGCCTCAGGAAGGAAGTACATATTTGGGCATAGAGCATCTCCTCTGATGGAGGCTGCCATCTTGAATCAGCTGCACATGTTTTAGACTGATTCCTACAATATTTAAAGCCCTGCCTCCAGTCAATCCTTGCTTCGGCTTCTATTGCTGTAGAGGTTGTAGCTCCCGTCTGTGTTCTGTTACCGGTTATCCTGTTTCCTGTGTTTTGACCCTCGGATTGTTTCCTGACTACTCTGCTGTGTTGCTGCCTGCCCAGACCTCGGATTGTTTCCTGACTACTCTGCTGTATTGCTGCCTGCCCAGACCTTGGACTGTCTCCTGACTACTCTGTTGTTTTGCCGTCTTTCTGGTCCTTGGACTGTGTCAGTTCTCCCGCCTGTCTGGTTGGTGGCCGTACACCCTGCCGGTTCCAGAAGTCCTGGTGACCACCTGCAGCTGGGAGCTCAACTCCCGGTGAACGGTGGTCGTTTCCCAGGTGAAGCTAGGGGTTGTCTGGCTGCCTGACCGAGTGCAGTGTCACTCCATCTCTGCCGTGCTCAGTCGGGGCACAGGGGCTCACTACTACCGGGTCATAACAGTAAGCCGAAGCCATGAGCTCGCCAGACAAGACCTAGTTCTCCAACCTGGCTCAGGTTTTACAACAGCAGCAGGCTCAGATAACTAATTTGTCCAGCACCCTTCAGGAGGTCTGCAAGCACCTACCCAAGCTTCAGTAGCGACTTGCCATGGCACCTCCGGATCGAAGGGCAGAGGTTTCTGCATCCTGGTTGCGGCTTCCAGAGCCTTCCCGGTTCGACGGAACCCCTTCAGCTTGCTGGGGGTTCCTCAACCAGTGTCAGATCCTGTTCAAGCTACAACCAGAGGCTTTCCCATCTGACAAAGTGAAGGTGACCTATATCATCTCCTTGCTCTCTGATGCCGCCCTGGCCTGGGCGTCCCCGCTTAGGAACAGCGGGATCCGGTCTTGGCGGACCTGGATGAATTCCTGCGGCAGTTCCGAATGGTATTCGACATGCCTGGCCGGCCCTCATCTGCCTCTGGAGAGCTGTTGCGTATCCAGCAGGGCACCGGGTTGGTCGGGGCGTATGCTGTTCGGTTCCAAACTCATGCCGCGGAGCTCAGGTGGAACCAGGAGGCTTTGACGGCCATCTTTTGGCAGGGGCTGAAAGGCAAAATAAAGGATGAACTGGCTGGCAGAGAAGGTCCTGTCACTCTGGATGCTCTCATCGCACTCTGCACCAGGATTGACATTCGCTTCCAGGAGCGAGCCCAGGAAAGGGTTACCCAACAAGCCATCCAGACCCCCAAGTTCCGCTCCCATCGATCAGAGATGCCTAGGGTCCCTGAGGTAGGTTCAGAAGGAACTAAGGAGGAACCCATGGTGATGGGGCGGCATCGATTGTCCATAGAGGAAAGGGCTTACCACCGAAGGAATCATCTGTGCCTGTACTGTGGGCAACCAGGCCACTTCATGGATACCTGCCCAAATAAGCCAGGGAGGTTGGGAAACGCTCTGGCCAGAGCCCCGTGAAGGGAGTGGCTCTGGGCCAGTTGTCGTCTCTTCCAGATAATTTGCTCTCAGTTCCCGTACTGCTCCACGGAGAGGGGTTCCAGGCCTAGGCGATGGCCTTGTTGAATTCCGGGGCTGGAGGAAACTTCATTGACGCCGAGTTTCTGTCCCAGCTGGGGGCTTCCATGATGCCCTGCCAACTAGCCCTCAGGGTTACCTCCATCCAGGGGGACAGTCTTCCCCGGACTATCACTTGAATTACCTCTCCCTTGGGTATGCAGGTTGGGGCGCTTCACCAGGAGGAGATCCAGTTCCTGGTGCTCTCCAGAGCCATTCACCCAGTGATCCTTGGACTGCCCTGGCTCCGACTCCATGCCCTCGTTATCGACTGGCCCACCGGGGAGATCGGGCAATGGGGTTCTCGGTGTTTTCAGCACTGTCTTCAGCAGGTCGAGCCACCCATTCCTGCCTGCTCTGTCCAGCTTCAGACTCCGCAGGGGAGGTCGCTTGGGCTTCCTAAGGAATATCAAGACTTCCAGGATGTGTTCTGTGCTCGAGCGGCTGATACGCTTCCTCCTCATCGGTCGTTCGACTGTGCAATCGACCTTCTTCCAGGAGCCAATCCACCTGGGGGGCGCCTGTACACCTTGTCCCGGGAGGAGTCCCGGGCCATGCGGGGGCTATGTACAGGAGAACTTATTACAGGGGTTCATTCGGCCCTTCACCTCGCCCGCAGGGGCTGGGTTCTTCTTCGTATCCAAGAAGGATGAGCCCCTTCGCCCCTGCATCGACTATTGGGACCTGAACAAGATTACCGTGAAGAACCGATATCCGCTCCCGCTCATCCCAGAACTGTTCAACCGCCTGCAAGGGGCTCAGGTCTTCACGAAGCTGGACTTGCGAGGAGCCTATAATCTGGTGCGGATCAGAGAGGGGGATGAATGGAAAATGGCATTCAACACGCATGAAGGGTATTTCTAATATCGGGTGATGCTGTTTGGCCTTTGCAATGCGCCTGCAGTGTTTCAGAACTTTGTAAATTTCATATTTCAGGACTTACTATACACTTCTGTGATTGTATATCTTGATGACATCTTGATCTTCTCCTCCACTCTGTCGCAACATGTTAACCACGTCTGCACTGTGCTACAGCACCTCAGGAAGCATCGACTTTACGCCAAGTTGGAGAAGTGCTCTTCCTTGGGTACATTGTCTCCTCCACCGGACTACAGATGGACCCTGACAAGTTGAAGGCGATCCACGACTGGCCGGTACCCCAGGGCCTTCGGGCTTTGCAGAGATTCCTGGGGTTTGCCAACTATTACCGGCAGTTTATCCGAAATTACTCCCTCATCACGGCTCCGCTGACGGCCCTCACGAGGAAGGGGGCCGATGTGAAGAACTGGACGTCGGAGGCCCTCGCTGCTTTCGCCACCTTGAAGGACGCCTTCCTCTCTGCCCCGGTGCTCCGCAGTCTGGATCCAACCAAACTGTTCCTGGTGGAGGTGGACGCCTCATCCCTGGGAACGGGTGCTGTACTCTCCCAGACATCTGCATCTGGTACGAAGCATCCATGCTTCTTTTTCTCCCGCAAGTTCACGCCAACAGAGCGGAATTACACGGTGGGGGACCGGTAACTCCTGGTGCTTAAGTTGCCTTTTGAGGAGTGGCGTTACTTGTTGGAGTGGGAAGCGCACCCGGTTACAGTGATAACGGATCACAAGAACCTCGTGTACTTGCAGAACGCCACCAGACTGAACCCACGCCAGGCCCGGTGGTTGCTATTTTTTGCCTGGTTCGACTTCCGCCTGATCTTCAGGCCGGGCGAGAAGAATGTCCACGCGGATGCCTTGTCCCACAGCTTTGAGGCTTCTGAGGACCAGGAGGAGCCCTATCCCATGCTGAATCCAGCATGCATTCCCTCCATTCCCGGGGCTAGTGCCTCCTGCAAGAAGGCCTTTCCTGTTGGTCTCCGGAGAAGGGTGCTGCGCTGGGGACATGCTTCTGAATTTGCTGGCTATTTCGGATTCCATAAGACCCTACACCTAATCTCTCGGTCTTATTGGTGGCCCCGGATGGCACAGGATGTCCGGCAGTACGTGGCTACTTGTCCAGTGTGCGCCCGCACCAAAGCTTCTCACCACAAGCAGTGGGGTTTGATGCAGCCCATGCCTATTCTGCAACAACCATGGGAGGACCTCTCCATGGACTTCATCACGGATCTACCTCTCTCGCAGGGCAATACAGTCATCTGGGTGGTTATTGATCGGTTCTCCAGAATGGCCCATTTTGTCCCTATGAAGTCCCTACCCACTGCTGCCACTCTGGCAGCCAACTTCATCACACACATCTTCCAGCTCCATGGACTACCCCGGAGAATTATCAGCGACTGAGGCTCGCAGTTTACCTCTCGCTTTTGGAGAGCCTTGTGTTCTGCTTTCGGGGTGACCACTCTGTTCTCGTCCGCATATCATTCGCAGACCAATGGCATGGTGGAACGAGTGAATCAGACCGTGAAGGCTTTCCTACTGGCGTATACCAACCAGCACCAGGATGACTGGACTGCGCTGCTACCCTGGGCTGAGTTCGCCTATAATAACAGTCTGCATTCTGCCTCACAGATTACACCTTTCTACACCATCTATGGACGGCATCCATGCCTACCACCACTTATCCCTCCTGCGGAGGTCCCGCCACAGGTACAACCTACTGTCCGTTCCCTCCAAGACGCATGGAAGAAATCCAGGAGCAACTAAGACGGGCAGCGGTCAAGGCTTAGGAGTCCTTTGACCGCAAGAGATGGACGGCTCCCACATTCCTGCCTGGGGAGAAGGTATGGCTGAGCATGCGGTATCTGAGACTTCGACTTCCGTCACTGAAGTTTGCTCCGCGGTTCACTGGGCCTTTCGCAGTCCGCTCCAGGATAGGAGTGGTGACTTACAGACTACAATTACCCTGTCAGCTTCGGGTGCATAAGGCTTTCCATGTTTCTCTCCTGAAACCTTTCTGCAGGTCCAAGTGGCACCCCGAACCCAAGAGAGTGGCCGTACCTGAGAGCGATCCGGATCCGGAGTATGAGGTGGAGCGCATCCTGGATTCCAAGCGACGGGGAAGGAAGCTGTACTATCTCCTCGCCCGGAAGCATTTTGGACTGGAGGATAACTCCTGGGAGCCGGCGGACAATGTGCACACTCCAGATCTGATCCGAGAGTTCCATGCTCAGCATCCTGCTAAGCCCGGCCCGAACCGGTGAGGGGGAGATGTTTCCGGAGGGGGTACTGTTACACTCCTACCTGGCTGCTCCTGGCGGCGGCCATCTTGGTTGGTCCAGTTGTGGCGGCGACCGTCTTGGGCAGTACAGTTTGATCAGCATCTGAGGGCGGCCATCTTGGTGCTAGGCAGCCTCAGGAAGGAAGTACATATTTGGGCATAGAGCATCTCTTCTGATGGAGGCTGCCATCTTGAATCACTCCATCTCTGCCGTGCTCAGTCGGGGCACAGGGGCTCACTACTACCGGGTCATAACACCATATTGGAGAGGTAAGTGTGCTGGGAGGGAGGGAGTGGGGGGGCCTGGAAGAAACAAAGATTGAGTGTGTGTGTGGGGGGGCTGGCTGCAAAAAAATGGTGGATAGGCTGGTGTGCGCCATGGGGAGGGAGCTGGTGTGGGTTTGTGTGTGATGGGTGGAAGAGAGGCTAGAAAAAAGTAGATGGGGGTGTGTGTATCATGGGAGGGAAGAGGGCTGGCAAAAGGTGGATGGAGTGTATGTCCTATGGAGATTGGGGCAGAGAAAAGTAAGTTGGGGGGGTTGCTTGAGAGAATGGGCAGATACGTTGAGGATGGGCAGAACAGGGGTCTTGCTGGGAGGTAGGGGGAAAGTGTAGGGAAGGCAGTGAAGGCTGAGGGATGGTGAGAGAGAACTCTAGAAGGCAGAGTGCTGCTAGAGGGTAGAAAGGGATGGAGGAGAGGAAGAAAAATTGGTGCTCTTCAGAGAATTTCTCCAGATGTTCTTCTTGATACATGATTCTTTGCATTTGATATTTTCCTATAGCCATATACAGTTTTCAGTTGATTAAGTACTAAACATTTGGTACTGAAGAATTTTCTTATGTCCCTCTTGACATTTGGCATAGTGCACCCTAGTTTGTGATTGTTATAGGATCTTTAATATACCAGTGGTATTATTGGGAATTATATATTCCTGTTTGGTTTTCACATCTCCTATATGCAAAAATGCTAACTGAATCAAAACTAAAAATAAACTTCACTATTTATAATTACAATATGAATATTTTAAAATAGGGCTGCCTTTCGATTAATCACATGATTAAAGGTATATTTATTTATTGTTGTTCACACTGCAGCTCCTTGTGACTCTGGGCAAGTCACATAACCCTCCATTGCCCAGAGTCACAAGGAGCTGCAGTGGGAACAAAAATAAATAAATAACATGCCGTTGATTGTGCAATTAACCGTGCAATTAATTATTATTACAAATTTTAATCAAAATGCAGTCCTAAAAAAATTAAAGAATAAAAAGTAATTAAAAGATAAGAAATACAAAATACAAACTGAAAAATTACAAATTAAAGATTCTAAAAGAACCTGCATAATAGCTGTAAACAGCTTTACAGTTCCATAGCCCACTTCAGAAATGGCGCTATACATTTACAATAATGAAACAGACCATTTTAATCAGGAAAACATGGCCTCCTCTGTGTACAGAAAAATAGCTCTTAGCTGACTGAATATAGTATCTATCACAACAATAAAAATAGATTTGAGTAGTGGTAGTTTGTGTTATACTAGGTTTGTCTTATACTTTAACTCATTCATTGTGTGCCATCACATTTTCTGGCCTCTTTCATGGTCTTGGTACCATATAGAAACATGCCATGCCTTGAAATATTTTAAAACAATAGATGTAGGCACATGCTAATAAATTTTCTTGGCTTCAGAACAAATAATGATGTCTGTGGGCATTGTCTTTGTATTGAACAAAGAGGGAAGCAGAAGGCAACATATGCTTTTAACATAGTTATGGTACAACAGTTGCTTCAAGAGTCTATTTGTTGTTTCAGTCTATAATCTATCCTTTCAAAAGACACAGATGTTCTCCTAGTCAAAAAATGCTGTCATTTACACTAAAAGTAAAGCACATAGACTATTCCAACTCTGTCAAAATCATCAACCATCAGGGAACAAAATTTGAACCAAATTCATTTCAATTGCTTCCTAACTTCCCATATGCTTTCATTTCATTTGGGTGCCGGTGGCTGGACCTGAGGAACAGTGAGGGAAAGTGATTGGGGTCAGTCTGTTACATTTCAAGACCTGTTTTTCAATAAAGAATTGAGAAGAGAGATGTTCTAACATTGGGCCTTTTTTTAAATGAATTTATTTCATACCATACAGCATTCTTCCCTACAGAAATCAGTATAGGACTGGACTGGAATTTTGAGCAGAAATGGAAGTAATTTATGCTTTATGAAGAGGATTAGAACTCTTTGGTCCAGATGAACAACATAAGAAATGGAATATAAGATGTGCCATGTTGAGTAAGGCCACAGATTCATACAGCCCAGAAGCCAGTCTTTTAAAAGTGACCATTTTGGACCACTAGGAAATACCAACGGATTCCAAAGAGTAGATTCATTTCTTGTTGTTCATTCCTAGGAATAAGCAATGGCTTTTCCAGGTGAACCTAATGATGGTTTATGGACATTTCCTCCATTAACTTGTCAAAACCCCTTTTCAACTCAGCTGTGCTGAATGACATGATGAACATTTCTTCAGGAACAAATTTCATAGCTTGATTGTGTATTGGGTGAAAAAGTACTTTCTCCAATTTTAAAAATCTGCTAGCTTTTAATTGAAATGTATTAGAATATTGCATAAGGAAATCAAATATGCCACAAATCATTTACATTACTTAGGGCCCTGTTTACTAAGCTGTGCTAGCGTTTTTAGCACACGCTAAAAATTAGCATGCGCTAACGCTAGAGACATCTACGTGGCCCTTAGTTTTGAAACTGTGTAAACTTTGCCTAAGGTAGTGGTATTCACATCTGGTAATTAAAGGCCATACACAGGTCATTTTTCATTATATTTTTCATAAATATGAATGAGATAGAATTGCATACAATGAAAGTAGTATGCATGCAAATCTATCTCATGCATATTCATTAGGAGTGTTCTGAAAACCTGACATTTTTGTGGCTTTTAAGGACCATCAGTGAATACCACAGGCCTAAAACAAAAATGTGATACGAGACAAAAAACTTGGCATGAAAAAAAAATCATGCATGCTAAAAGATATATATCTATAGAAATAGATAGACATGGATATATACATAATGGTAAATATATAAAAAGGGAATTTTGTAACACCTTTAAATCGGCTTTTCTTTGCAGAGCTGATTAAAATTCTTGCTTCCTTCCATCTATAGAGAAGACAAATGCCAGAAAATTGAATCAGACTTTTTTCCCATTTCCTTGCCTTTGTTTTTATTGATATGTACCATCTGGAGGAGTTGATGTCAAACCCTAAAGTACAGAGGAATAAGTCACATTGGATGATATTCAATGTCACAGCATGGAAAAAAAAACCCTTCTTCAAAAAGGCCAAGTATTTATCACATTTCCTAAAATGTACATTTAGGGAGTATAGCATATATTATAGCAAATTATTTTTTTAGAAGTCTTCAATTCTGTTTTGGTGCACCTCCAAAGCCAAATATTTCTGAGACAAGTTGTATTTCAGTAAGTGAAAATGTATTTATAAGAATAGCACAATACAGAACAGCAGCCTTTTCTTGCTCCTAAATGAACATGCAGATAAAGGGAAAATATGATTTTTCTTTTTTTTCTTTGGAAAGTGAACTGTGCCTTCTCTGTATAGCAGTGGCGTAGCCAGACAGCCAATTTTGGGTGGGCCTGAGCACAAAGTGGGTGGGCACAAAATTTTCTCTCTTCCCCAGCACTTCCTAATTCAAAATATAAATACTTTAGCAGACGAGGATCCCCAATCTCTGTCAGCTGAAGGCCTCCGGTAAAGATGGCCAGAACTCCTCTCCACCAAGCCCAGTAGGCATCAGCAACTCCTTGAGCCACTGATGCCAGCACCCCATACATTCCTAGTTGTCAGTGGCTCCAGGATGCTACCCCCATCTGCCAAGCTCAGTAGAAGGCATCTCTGGCCAGCTTCAGAAGAGACCCCAGCTAGTAGGGCTTGGGAATCCCCACTAGCTACAGCAAGGGTCAGGGCTGCCGTTAGCCATGCTGGTGACCAGGGCAGAAAATAAAGCCCCTCCCCCAATTCCCTCTCCTGTCTAATCTCCTCATCTGCAGTTAAAGTTACACTGACAGACCCTCACAAATTAGAAATAAAAATATATAGACAAAATTGAACTGGGAACCTCAGCATGTACTGCAACACTGGAGAAAAAAAACCCCAAAACAAAACAAAAGCACATTTCCTTTTCTACTTAACACAATAAAAAGACATCCGCTACGCACATTTCCCAAAGTTAACATTTTCCTACCTTTATTGTCTGGACATTTTATTTTTCCATCATATTGTTTCCAATTTCTCTTTTCCGCCTCCCTGTCTGTCTTCTGCTAATTCTTCAAGTGGTTGTCCATTTGTCATTTTTCTCCTGTCGTTTCATTTCCTCACTACACTTACCTCTGAAATTTTGATCCTTCCATTTTAGCTCTCACGCGTTAACTGCCGATTACTGCCCAGTTAGCCCATGTGGTAGAAAATAAAAAATTGGTGCATGTTGGACGCACATAGGTGCCTACACTCCTTAGTAAAAGGGCTCCTTATTTCTTTAGCATACAGAAAAGTTTGGATTGGGGGGGGGGGGGGGGGAATTATCACCATGGGCTATCATTAAGATGGGTAAGAGGGAACATTACCAAGCTGTGTTAGGGCATTAACCCTTGTTATTTGCCTATTAGCACATGTTAAAGGACTCTAATACTAAGTATGGTGCCCTAATGCAGTGTTAAATAAGTCACTGTGTGTTATATTGTAATGAAATGCAAAACATGCAAATGAATGTAAAGCAACTCATTACTATGTAAATCCCTTACTGTGGCTTGCAGTGTGTACTGGGTAAACTGGGTGCACATTGCAAGCTGTGGTATGGCCTATAAAATGAATCCAGCTAAAGGCTGGAGTTATTTTACTACCTGTGAGCATTAGTAGTGGGTCCCTCAAGCAAGTTCCTCCAAGATCAAGATGCAACCATCCTTCTCCACCTGAAGGGCCCACCAAGATGTGACCCCACTGGAAGCCCTACCCCCAAGGTCCCCCACCAAAGGATCCCCCCACCTGTACCTTTAAAAATCCCTGGGGTCTAGTAGGTGGGCAGGAGATATCCCCAGTCATTCTTAACTGGCATTAAGATCCATAATGGTATCAAGGGAGACTAGCACTAGGGGTTGGTGGTACCATTTTGGATCCCAGCACTGACAAGAGAAGGAACTACTGGCGGTTGCTCCTGCCTACCCACTAGATCCCAGGGATTTTTAAAGGTATGGGGGGAGCCTTTATGTAACATGGGGTTAGGGAAAGAAGAAAAAAACAAAGTGGTAAAATGGGGATTTACTTGTGCTGGTGAACATTCCGCCAGTCAGCAATGTAGCTTGGAATTTTGAGAAGGGTTTGGAATGAGAAGCTAAGGAGGAGTTTCCTAGGAAACGGGGGTTTGTGGCAGTTGTGTTGAGCCTGCTGCATTGTAGGAGAAGGATGATCTGTGAGTGAGCTCTGAGTGAGTTGGACAGCCAGAGAGAGAGGAAGTGCTGGGATGTGGCAGAGTGTTTTTGATTTCCAAGGTGAGAGTAGCTGGTGTGCTGTGTGTGAGCAGGTAAAGGGTGATTTTGATGAAAGAGAGGGGAAAGAAAGATTTTAAAGGAATTTTGGTGATTGAAGGTACTAAAGCAGCTGTAAGACGAGGGTGTTTGTTTGTAGAGGAGAGCGTCTGACAGTGAAAGTGTGAGGAGGTGCTGCTGTGAGTGGGAAAGTCAGAGGGGAAATTTGTGGAAAAGAAAAGTGTTGGAGAGAGTTTGGGTGGTAATAATAGTGTTGTGGTGAAAGTGGGAGTGAAGGTGTGATTGGGGTAGAGTTTGAAATTAATTTTCTCTTATTTGAAGAATTTTGAGAAATTTTTGGATGAATTGCAATGAGACAAGAGCTGAAGTGATTGAATGAAAGCTAATTGATAGCAGGGTGAATGGGATAGGTGGAAACAAGGAAGAAAAATAGGAAGGGTTTGGATGATTTAGGTATCTGTTTGAGATGTAAAGGGGATATGCATGGAATGTTGAGTGTGATACATAGTGGCTGTCAGTCACTCTTGCACAGCATAGGGAAATAAAAAAAACAAATTAGCTAGGCTTGGAAGTGTTAGGGATTGTTATAGTTAATTTTATTTTGTTAGATTGTAACTGGCCACAATATTTGTTAATATGCCCCACCAGTGAAAAGGATGTTCCAGAAAGTAGGAAAGACAGGGTTTTGCCCACTTTGAGTTGCTTAAGTGTGAGGTTTAGGTGGAACCTTCGACCAGACAGGACCGGCTGGTGATCAGAAGACGACAAGGGCCCTGACGCAAGAAAGACTTCTGTGAACTGCGGCAATACCTGACAGCTAAGTGAACTGGGTGAAATAGTGCGAGAAAAAAAATACAAACACCTGAAAAGTCTCCCGGGAGTGAAAACTCTAGACGAACCTGTAAGAGAAAAACACAAAGAATCAAATTCTTTATAATAATAGCCACACACATATAGAAATGAGAGAAAGAGAATAGAGGGGAAAAAACTGGTTATTTTGAAGTCATTGGGTGAAAAACATTAAGCATTTGGACTCCTGTGGTTATTTAAAGGGTTATTTTAAAAAGTAAGGGATAATTGAACATATGTACTTATCTGAATTTCTTTCATTGTGTTGATATTGGAAGAGAGTTCTGAAACAGAAAGAATGACAAAATGTTAAAAGGATATTTATTTGTGGAAACGTTTAAAAAGTGAAGGGAATTATTCCAAAGGACGAAAGTTTAATTGTCAATGTTATTTGATAACCTTTGTTTTAATATATATTCTTATAGACAAATAAATTCAAACTTTATTAATTTCATCAGTAAGTTTGGTTATTTCCCTAACCAGGATAAATCCAATTTTAGTTTTTTCCCCCTTTCATTTCATGGGAGTGAAAGGCGAGGTTAGTGACCTGTAAGTCCCTCAAGTTTCAGCGGGGTGAGTTTAGATGTCGGACATGACTACTAACAACAGATATTCTGAGCACACCCACCTTCGCTGAAATTCAGGGGGTCCATTACATTTAGGGAGGTGGGGGTCCTTTATCATTTTGGTCACCCTTCTTTGAACCTTTTCTAATTCCGCTATATCTTTTTTGAGAAACGGTAATCAGAATTGAATGCAATACTCAAAGTAAGGTCGCACCACAGAGTGATACAGAGGCATTATAATATTCTTGGTCGCATTTTGCATCCCTTTCCTAATAATTCCTAGCATCCTGTTTGCTTTTTTGGCTGCTGTCACACACTGGGTAGAATATTTCAGCATATTGTCTACAATGACCATATTATATATGACCTGTCCTCCTCTTATTAGATGAAGGCTAGTTTCCATATGGTAGGCGCAAAGCACATCTTCCTCTCCTATTTCTTTAGCATACAGGAGAGTTTGGATTAAGGGGGGGGGGGAGTTATCACCATGGGCTTCCATTAAGATGGGTAAGGGGGGATAGTACCAAGATCTTTTTCTTCAGTGCTGATTTCTAAGGTAGACCCTAGCATCAGGTAATTATGATTTGGATTATTCTTCCCAATGTGTATCACTTTCCTTTGTCCACATTAAATTTCATCTACCATTTGGATGCCCAGTCTTCCAGTTTCCTAAGGGTTTCTGCAATTTTTTACAATCCATATGTGTTTTCACAACTTTGAATAGTTTTGTATCATTTGCAAGTTTAATCACCTCATTCGTCGTTCAGTTTTCCATATCATTTATAAATATGTTAAATAGCACCAGTCCCACTACAGATCCCTGTGGCACTCCACTATTCACCCTCCTCCTTTGAGAAAATGGCCATTTAACAATACTGTCTGTTTTCTGTCCAATAACCAATTCCTAATCCACAGAAAGACATTGCCTCCTATCCCATGACTTTTTAATTTTCTTAGGAGTCTCTCATGAAGAATTTTGTCAAAAGCTTTCTGAAAATCCAGATACACTACATCAACCAGCTCACCTTTATCCACATGTTTATTCACTCCTTCAAAGAAATTAAGCAAATTGGTAAGGTAAAGTAAGACTTCCCTTGGCTAAACCTGTGCTGACTCTGCCCCATTAAATCATGTTTGTCTATGAGTTCCATAATTTTATTCTTATAATTGTTTCCACGGGCTTACCGAGCTGTAATTTCCCGGGCCACCCTTTTTAGTAATGACTTGCTTTACCTGTCTAAGCTGATGGACTAATGCTGCTTACAAGTCCTTTACCAGGGGAATCAGCAACCTGCAATCCTGAAGTATCGCAGGTTCAGGTTGGTGATTCCATGGTAAATCAAGGTGGTGTAAAAGCCTGCCTTTTACCGCACCTTGATAACTTCCCCTTATATTTTACTGTTAACCCCAGTTATTAGTAGTAACTAGTTCTCATTGCATAAAATGGGACTTGTGGTAAAATTGTGTGAGTTAGTGGTAAAGTAACACATCTTAATGGTAGGCCAGATTGATAACTACATCCATTAATAGGTAAATTATCATGCCTCTGGATGGGTTATACCAATCTTTATGCATTCAGAGGACTACCTTTAACTTTTACCTATGCATGTTTGCATGAACTGAGAAGCATTAAAGGTACGCCCAGCTCCATCTCTGGCTGTCTTCAAATCTAGGCAACTTCCATGAAGAAAATGTACTAGTTATGATCTGCATCTGTTGATGGCGGGGGGGGGGGGGGGGGGGGGGGGGGGAAGGGTTCTTGTAGATGTAGAGCATGTCTACATTTAATTAATAAGAACTGCCATACTGTATCGGACCAAAGGTTTGTAAGGGTTATGTATGAAGTGTGTCATGTATGTGAGCATTGTCTGTCAGGTGTGCCCTGACTGAAAAAATGTGAGAACCACTGCCCTAGAGGAAAGGAGGGATAGGAGTGATATGATATTGACATTTAAATATTTGAAAGGTAGTAATATGCAAATGTAAACCCCCTGTTGGTGGAGTTAGGTATTATATCAGATAAAAAAATTGGTGTTGGTGATTCATGGCCGAAGTTGTTGGGTTTGTACTATTCTAGGCAAAGGATAGTGTAGCTAAACAGTCAGCTAAAACCATCCCCAAGTAGAAGCTTTACCAGTAGACTCTCAATTCTTAAGCAAATCTTCTTATTTACAGTACTCATAATACACAAAGAAAATCCAACTTACAGTTCAGTTTCTAAGAAGAGAATTGTTGCCTTCTGCACATAGAGTCTATCTAGTCATCCCAGCAGCAAGGAGATGGCCAGAACCTCAGCCCAGATGAGAGGAAAAGCTGTAACACTCAAAGAAGAATAAGGGGGGAAAACTCAGGGAAAATAAATAGAGAATGACATAGGGAAATGGTGAAAAATCTTGATGGAATTACAGTAGATTAAGGAGGGATCAGCCCTAGAACAGCTGCTGATCACAATGTATGCTAGCAAGACTGGGCTCTCTCACGCAGTCCGCAGGGGCAGAGAGAGAAGGCTGACCCTAGCTCAGAGAGCTAACAGCCAATAGTGGAAAGCTCACAAGAAGTCAATCACAGGATAAAGCAAACTATGGGGGGGGGGGGGGGGGGGGGGGGGAGGAGCCCCAGTACACAGTGCTATCTATTATACAACAATGCAATTAAATACAAATAATACTCATACTAAATATACATAACAATGCACCTTGCCTCTATGAACATGGGGGTAGGACAGGGTTTTCTGGACAGACGACACTAACCAGGGAATTTGACATTAAAATATAGGTTTTATTAAATTAGTAATAATTAAAGATTAAAGTTCACCTATCCATAGCTCAGTCACGTATCTTCTGTGAGCTCTCTTGCTTTGGCTAGCTCTTGTATGATGTCCTCTGACCTTTTGGGATTTAGCAGGTAGGCAGCTCTAACTTCAGGAAACATATCTGTCTTCCTAACTTTAATTAAATAAAAGGAAGGAAAACCCTATCTTCCTATGTGCTGCCTAAGGCACTTATTTTCAAAACATATGGATGTCTCAAAAGACTGAAATGGACATCCATGTGCTTGAAATGTCTAAATCTCGATTTTGCAAAAGCAGGATTTGGACATATGAAACTGCCTTTGTCTATATAGTAAAGGGGAGTGTTATGGGCATGTTTTAGACAGGACTAGAGAGTACCCAAAATCAGGATGTCCAACAGTGATTACTGAAGGGAAAGAAACATCCAAGTCTAAAAAGAAGGACGTGCTTAGATAGACCTGTTTAAATCACATCCAAGGTACAGAAAGGTGCTCTGAGTGTGCAGCTGTCCACTGGAAGGATTAAGGCATGGCACCTCCTTAATACCCCAGTGGCTGCTGTCCCCCTCCCTCTCCTCTGAAAGTGAAGCTAGAAAGGAATACTAGGTTCTGTGATAGCTTCAGGGGTCTGTGCTGGGACTGTTGCTTTCTAACATACTTATAACTGATCTAGAGATGGGAGTAACTAGTGAGTAATTAAATTTGCTGACGACACAAAGTTATTCAAAGTTGTTAAATCACAAGAGGATTGTGAAAAATTACAAGAGGATCTTATGAGACTTGGAGACTGGGTGTCTAAATGGCAGATAATGTTTAATGTGAGCAAGTGCAAAGTGATGCATGTGGGAAAGAGGAACCTGAACTATAGCTATGTAAAGATTCACCAAACAAGAAAGTAATCTCGGCATCGTTGTTGATGATATGCTAAAACCCCCTGCTCAGTGTGCTGCAGTGGCTAAGAAAGCAAATTGAATGTTAGGTATTATTAGTAAAGGAATGAAAAACAAAAGTAAGAATGTTATAATGCCTTTGTATTGGTCCATGGTGCGACCGCACCTCGAATATTGTGTTCAATTCTGGTTGCTGCATCTCAAGAAAGATATAGTGGAATTAGAAAAGGTACAGAGAAGAGCGACAAAAATGATAAAGGGGATGGAATGACTTCCCTATTAGAAAAGGCTGAAGCATCTAGGGCTCTTCAGCTTGGAGAAAAGACGGCCGAGGGGAGATATGATAGAGGTCTATAAAATAATGAGTGGAGTGGAACGGGTAGACGTGAATTGTTTGTTTACTCTTTCCAAAAATACTAGGACTAGGGGGCATGTGATGAAGCTAAAAAGTAGTAAATTTAATACGAATTGGAGAAAATGTTTCTTTACTCAACGTGTAATTAAACCCTGGAATTCGTTGCCAGAAAATGTGGTAAAGGTGGTTAGCTTAGTGGGGTTTAAAAAAGGTCTGGATGGCTTCCTAAAGGAAAAGTCCATAGACCATTATTAAATTGACTTGGGGAAAATCCACTGCTATTTCTGGGAAAGCAGCATAAAATGTATTGAACTTTTTCAGGATCTTGCCAGGTATTTGTGACCTGGATTGGCCACTGTTGGAAACAGGATGCTGGGCTTAATGGACCGTTGGTCTGTCCCAGTGTGGCAATACTTATGTACTTATATATCTTGATATCCTTATGGACATTCCTACTGACGCAACTATGTCTGCTCTTCTCTGGGGAAATCCTAAACTTCAAATTAACCACAAATCTATTTTCCGGAAAGAATGGTATTCTAAAGGTATTTGGTCTTTTGAGCATGTTATTGAAGGTAATAAAGTGAAATCATTTGAGTCTCTATAGCAATGTTTTCATCTGTCTCCTAGTCAACTCTTTAGATGGTTACAGTTAAAACATT
Source organism: Microcaecilia unicolor (assembly GCF_901765095.1). Classification (NCBI taxonomy): domain Eukaryota; kingdom Metazoa; phylum Chordata; class Amphibia; order Gymnophiona; family Siphonopidae; genus Microcaecilia; species Microcaecilia unicolor. The sequence goes on from NC_044033.1 coordinate 414,428,000, forward strand.
GTCTGGACTCTAATATACTATGGCATTTACTCTCTTCTTCTTCACCATCTTTGGTCTCCCTTGTATCAAGTTTACATAAAAGAGGTCATCTGGCCTCTCAGTGGGAAGTGGACCTACAGCATAATCTATCTACTCGACAGCGGTCAGCCTTCTGGAAACTGGTAGGCCAGTTTCTTCTGCAAGCGTTCTCCAATCTCTCTACTTTCTGCACCATAAGACTCTCCGGACTCCTCAACATCTACATGTTGCTAGCCTTTCTCAACATAATAAATGGCAGTTTAGAACCTTGACATGTCTGCAGCAGGTGACATGAGCCAGCTCCTGCTGACCTATGTCATGAGCTGCAGTCGCCTGCCCCCTTCTGCCCTGCAGCACATTTCCCACAGCCTGTGAAATTAAATTAAATAAAGCTATTTTTTTTTCTTGTCCCTTACCTTGAAATGTTGTTTTCATCCCACTCTGGTTTCCTAAGCTGGCACACTTCCCTGCATGGCTTTGCTTGCAGAACTGGTGCTGCTCTGCATGTGCTTGGCCAGGCTCCCCCTGTGCAAATGTGCACATCACTTTTCATGGAATTTAAACCCGTGACATAGAAGTCTTTGAAGAAGGCCTTCCCAGGCTTTCCCCATCTTACTCCAGCACTTCACAGCTCTCTAAAGCCCCGGACTTGCTCTCTGCACCAGCCAGATTTCCCCATAACAGCCCTGGTTCTGTATCGGGCCCTCAGTTTCTCCCACGCATGTTCAGATGATGACATCATTGCATCTGCCAAGCAGGGCCTTCCAGCTGACCCCAGGCCTCAGCACAAGCCTGGGGCTTTCCTGGTACTACTTCCTCGGGCTACCTGCACTATCTAGTGGCCCGGAATTAGAGTGGTCATGCCAGACATGTAACTTCTGCATTTGAGGCGCTAACAACATAGGCCTCACTCTGCAAACTTCATGGGACCTGCCTAAAGCCCCCAAGAAGCCCAGGTAACCTTTTTTTTTTTAAACAAAACAAAACAAAAACAACGTACTTTAACTCAATAGAAGGGGAAAAGGTAGAACTAAAGGACATGAATTGAGGTTGCAGGGGCTCAACGTAGGAGTACTTTTTCACCGAGAGGTTGGTGGATGCCAGGAATGCCCTCCTGCAGCAGATGGTGAAGATAAAACTTATGGCAAATCCAGTAGTTGGGATATAAGGCTAGTGATGGGCAGACTTCTACTGTCTGTGCCTTGAAAGTGGCAAGGACAGTTCAAGATCAAGTATGCATATGTTATTATATCACATCATCACAGCAGCACAGAGAGGGTCCAAAGTACAGATCAAAGTCCAAATACCAAAAAAAGCACCAAGAGCCTTCAAAATAGGGACACGGTTCCTTTAATCCTATAACTTGAACATCAATCTTCCATAAATGACCTGACACGGGACGTATTTCGGCGCACAGCGCCTGTGTCAGGGGTCAAGTGTGTGACGGCGTCTAATAGATGAAATACTGCACTTTTCATCTATTAGACACTGTCACACATTTGACCCCTGACACAGGCGCTGTGTGCCAAAACATGGCCCATGCCGGGTCATTTATGGAAGATTGATGTTCAAGTTATACAATTAAAGGAACTGTGTCCCTATTTTGAAGGCTCTTGGTGATTTTTTTCCTATTATATCACATCATATCATATGCTATGAGTTATCATGTTGGGCAGACTGGATGTTCCATGCAGGTCTTTATCTACCATCATTTATTATGTTGCTATATAACGTGAGAAGAATAGTGAAAGAATCAAATGAGACAGAGAAGACATTGGAGTGGCACCCAGAAACGTGACCAGTGGGCAAGACCAGAAACTAGGAAGAACTGGGACATGGCAGAGGGAGTCTCAGCAATATGATTTATCCATTGTCATTCAGACTAGCTCAAAAGGAAAATCTTTAGAGAAAATGTCTTCAGTACATTTTGCCCTTATTAAAGGATGATTCCAAACAGTGGCGTTCCTAGGGGGGCTGACACCTGGGGCGGATCGCCGATGCGCCCCGCCCCCCGGGTGCAGCGCCCCCCCCGGAACAGCGCGATGCCCCCCGGCGAAAGAACCCCCGATCCCCCGGTGAAAGAACTCCCCCCCCTGGGTGCACGCCGCTGGGGGGGGGGGGTGCCGCGCGCCTGCCGGCTCTTCGTTTTCCTGCTCCCTCTGCCCCGGAACAGGAAGTAACCTGTTCCAGGGCAAAGGGAGCATGAAAACGAAGAGCCGACAGGCGCGCCGCACCCCCCCCAGCGGCATCCACCCAGGGCGGACCGCCCCCACCGCCCCCCCCTTGGTACGCCACTGATTCCAAATGAATATAAAAGGGCAGGTCATAGTGCAATAACACTAAAACACGAATGTCTAGTGCACATGAGATGTGATAGTGAGTAGGTTTTGTTGTGAGGAGAGCAAAGATCTTGTAGGGGTGTATGGTACAAATACACTGTAGAGGAAAGGGAGAAAACCAGTGTAAAAAATCTTGGTAAACAATAGTGAGCTGTTTGAATGGGATTTGGAAAGATACCGGAAGCCAGTGTTGCACATACAGGAGAAGGGTGATGCCATCAAATTTCTTTGCTCAGCATTGTAGTTTCACTGAGGGGAGTAACAGTAGATACTGGTCAAATCAACCCTAACAGGCAAATATCTACTTGCCATCATTGACAAATAAAACCAATATGGACTGAGCTGATTCTGGGTTATTCTTTCTGCTATCTCTTCTATGTCATTGGCCCTTATGGAGGGGAGATAAGCCACAGCTTGATTCATGTCTAGCAGAGTCCCTGATCTTTCCATTGGGATGTTGAGCTTTGATTAAATCTGAGTTTCTAATGAACCTAGTGACAGCAGCATCTGGATTTATCTGCTCTTGCACAAGATCTGCTCTTGATCATTTAATCTTCCAAGCAGAGAAACACATGAATCCCTAGTTTGTGTAGAAATGCAGCAATGAGAAAGACATTTTGTCAATATCATTGGTGCTATGGCTAGGCCAACATATAGTACAGGTGCTGTTTTCCTACAAAAAATCCGAGGGGCCCCTTTTACTAAGTCATGTGTGTCTATTTGTGCCCAACACTTGCCCAACGTGCATCAAAATGGAGTTACCGTCCAACTACCGTGTGGCTTTTGCGATAATTACATTTTTGGTGCGCATCCGATATGTGCATCTGAAAAATATTTTTTATTTTCAGGCACGCGTAACAGACGCACACCAAGTGGCATTTGACACGCGTAGGTTATTACCACACAGATTCTTTTCCGCTAGTTCAATGGCTGGTGGTAAGGTCTCAGACCCAAAATGGACGCGTGGAAATTTTCATTTTGCCACAGGTCCATTTTCAGCAAAAAAAAGGCCCTTCTCACAGGAGCGCTAAAAAATGGATCGGCACGCGCCCAAAACCCACGCCTACGCTACCGCAAGCCATTTTTCAGTGCACCTTAGTAAAAGGGCCCCTGAGTTACTTCCTGTGACAGGGATGCATGTTTAGATGGGTTTATGCTTCCTGTCTAGAGAATATAGCCAGTCTTCTTTTTTTGGGGGGGGGGGGGGGGGGGGGGGAATTATGGCACCCAAAGTAACCATCTTGAATCTTTCTTTTTTCAGAAATTTGTTCAAAGACCTCAGATCTAATATGAAACAGAGTTCTACTGTCTTTTTGAGGACTAGGAGGTAAAATTCCCACCCTGTTTTCTGTGGTCGACAGATTTGACTGCTCTAGTCTCAAAGAGGGAATAAATTTCCAACCGGAGCAAGTCCTGGTATTTATTAAGCTATAATACCTTTTAGGCAGACAATTTGAAGGGATTCTTAGAAGATGTAATTTGTATTCTCTTACAACAACAAAAAGGAGTGAAGTCCAACAAAAAGAAAAGTCCAAGATGTAAAAGTTACATCAATTTATTAATAATAATTCTATCAAAACAAGGGACTGGACACAGCTGTGCTTTGGCACAAAGGTCTGCATCAGGAGTCCATCACAACATCTGATTGATATATATAAACAAGAAGAGTGTGTGTGCCCATGTAAGGTTACAGTGTCTTTTACACAGCACAACAAGAAGAGTCAAACTGTCAGAAGTGAATATCAGCACTTAACCGCTTAAGTGCCGACTCTTCCCCCAGACAGCCCACAAAATAGCCAGCTTTTAATTTAGTGGTCTGTGGTGATATTCAGTGGCACTAATCAGTTAAGTGCCACTGAAAATCAGTGGATAGTCCCTCCCAATCGAATTAACCTGCCAGGAGCATTTCTGGATTGTTAAAACACGTTGAATGTCATTCTCTATGCTTATAAATTTAGGGCTGCCATTCATTTGCCTAGACTTTTGAGCCTAATTTATGGGACTGCTGCTGAAGATCAATGCTAAGCTTTGTCTGTTGGTGTATGCAATTAAAACTTTATTGCTGGCTCACAAGGCCTCAAATAACAATGCCCCACTTGGTATTGCTTCCACCTTAAGAATTTATAGACCCCCTAGAGCATTACAGTCTTTGGATAAACTTCTCTTAAATGATACAGGTAGAAGGACCAGTTTTGTGGAATTTATTGCCTTTTACACTCAGGGCTATTACTCAGAACAAACTTTTAAAAAACAGGCTTATTTATTTCGGTGAGCATTCATGCATCTACTCGCCTAATGTTAGATATTGCGGGACGGATGCATGATTTCTGTTTGAATAACACCAAAGAGCTAATATTTTTGATAGTTGGCTCTTGGATTGATTTAGCTGGACCAATATTTTAATAGCTAGCTTTTCCTGAAGTTCATGCGATTGAATGTTTATCCAACTTACATTGTGTTTGGCAGCAAGAAAGCGAGATGTATGTCTTTGTACAATTTGTGTGCGGTTTCTGTATTTTCAATATGATTGTGTATGTTTTTGTTAATCGCCTAGAATAGTAGATTGTGCATTCTAGAAATTTTCCAAATGAATAAAAACTTCAAATGAAGTCATCCCTAAATCCACCCTTGTTGTGAGATGGACACAGGGACAGGATGGAGAGTGGCAGTCAAGAGAAGCCTAGAAAATGTAGGGCCAGGGTTTCACAGGCACTCCCAAGGAGAAGGTTGGGGAAGACTAGCAAAACATGAAGGGGAGTAGTGTTCCAGAGCAAGGCAGCACCAAGAAGGACCCTCAGGAGTAAGAAGAGGGCCAGCCTTTCAACCAAGGCAGGAGGATGGACAAGGCAGAACAGCGTCCATGTGGTGGAAATGGCTACTGCATGTGCCCAGCAAGTCTATGGAGAATATGAGTGCACATGATAAGAAAAGGGAGCAAGGAACAGGGAGAAAGAAGCCTGGAAGGAAGAACCCTACATGTCAGGCAGCCAACCAACCAACCAACCAACCAACCAACCAACCAACCAACCAACCAACCAACCAACCAACCAACCAAGAAAACAGCCTGCAGGCACACAGAGCTAGCCTAGCAACAGTATGCTGTGTGCTTTGTGTTTTACAGTGGATGAGAATGATATGATTCTTGAGTTATCCAATTTCTCACAGCTCTTTGACGAAGAAAGTGTAAAGATCCAATCAGCATCCAAGAGGGCTATCTGGAAGGTAATAGCCAGATTATTGAGTACTCTGGGCATGGCCAAAAGGTTGATTAAAAATAGAAAGGGAAGTGGGAGTGAGAACCAGGATTGCCAAAGACAGGACTACAGGAGTAGTGAAATGAAGTAAAATTTATTTAAAAACAAACTGAGTCGACACAACGTTGTGTTTCAGCCAAGAGGCCTGCATCAGGAGTTATAGTAACGTGAGTAACATAGTAGATGACGGCAGAGAAAGACCTACACGGTTCATCCAGTCTGCCCATCAAGATACCTCATATGTGCTACTTGTGTATATCTGACCTTGATTAGTATCTGCCATTTTCACGGCACAGACCGTAGAAGTCTGCCCAGCACTAGCCCCGCCTTCCAACCACCAGCCCCGCCCCCCCCACCGGCTCTGCCACCCAATCTCCGCTAAGCTTCTGAGGATCCATTCCTTCTGAACAGGATTCCTTTATGTTTATCCCACGCATTTTTTAATTCCGTTACCGTTTTCATCTTCACCACCTCCCGCGGGAGGGCATTCCAAGCATCCACCACTCTCTCTGTGAAAAAATACTTCCTGACATTTTTGTTGAGTCTGCCCCCCTTCAATCTCATTTCATATCCTCTAGTTCTACCGCCTTCCATTCTACAGAAAAGGTTTGTTTGCGGATTAATACCTTTCAAATATTTGAACGTCTGTATCATATCACCCCTGTTTCTCTTTTCCTCCAGGGTTTACATGTTCAGGTGCACAAGTCTCTCCTCATACGTCTTGTAACGCAAATCCCCATACCATTCTTGTAACTTTTCTTTGCACTGCTTCAATTCTTTTTACATCCTTAGCAAGATACGGCCTCCAAAACTGACACAATACTCCAGGTGGGGCCTCACCAACGACTTATACAGGGGCATCAACACTTCCTTTCTTCTGCTGATCACACCTCTCTCTATACAGCCTAGCAACCTTCTAGCTACGGCCACCGCCTTGTTACACTGTTTCATTGCCTTCAGATCCTCAGATACTATCACCCCAAGATCCCTCTCTCCGTCCGTACATATCAGACGGTCACTGCCTAACACATACGTCTCCCGTGGATTTCTACTCCCTAAGTGCATCACTTTGCATTTCTTCGCATTGAATTTTAATTGCCAAACCTTAGACCATTCTTCTAGCTTCCGCAGATCCTTTTTCATGTTTTCCACTCCCTCCCGGGTGTCCACTCTGTTACAAATCTTAGTATCGTCCGCAAAAAGGCAAACTTTACCTTCTAACCCTTCGGCAATGTCACTCACAAATATATTGAACAGAATCGGCCCCAGCACCGATCCCTGAGGCACTCCACTACTCACCTTTCCCTCATCCGAGTGAATTCCATTAACCACCACCCTCTGGCGTCTGTCTGTCAACCAGTTCCTAATCCAGTTCACCACTTCAAGTCCTATCTTCAGCCCATCAAGTTTATTTAAGAGCCTCTTGTGGGGAACCGTGTCAAAAGCTTTGCTGAAATCTAAGTAGATTACGTCTATAGCACGTCCCTGATTCAATTCTCCGGTCACCCAGTCAAAGAATTCAATGAGATTCGTTTGGCACAATTTCCCTTTGGTAAAACCATGTTGTCTCGGATCTTGCAACTTATTGGCTTCCCAGGAAATTCACTATCCTTTCCTTCAGCATCGCTTCCATTACTTTTCCAATAACTGAAGTGAGGCTTACCGGCTTGTGGTTTCCAGCTTCTTCCTTGTCACCACTTTTGTGAAGAGGGACCACCTCTGCCATTCTCTAATCCCACGGAACTTCTCCTGTCTCCAAAGATTTATTAAACAAATCTTTAAGAGGACCCACCAGAACCTCTCTGAGCTCCCTCAATATACTGGGGTGGATCCCGAACGGTCCCATGGCTTTGTCCACCTTTAGATTTCCTAGTTGTTCATACACACTCTCTTCCGTGAATGGTGTTCTATCCACTCCATTCTCATATGTACTTTTGCCAGTCAATCGCGGTCCTTCTCCAGGATTTTCTTCTGTGAAAACAGAACAAAAGTATCTATTTAGCAAATTTGCCTTTTCTTCATCATTATCTACATAGCGGTTCGCAGCATCTTTCAGTCTCACAATTCCATTTTTAGTCATTCTCCTTTCACTAATATACCTGAAGAAATTTTTGTCACCCTTACCTTTCTAGCCTTTTGTTCTTCTGCTTTCGCCAGACGTATCTCTCTCTTGGCTTCTTTCAGTTTCATCCGGTATTCTTCTCCGTGTTCCTCTTCTTGAGTTTTTCTGTGTTTCTGGAACGCCAACTCTTTAGCCTTTATTTTCTCAGTCACTTGCTTGGAGAACCATATCGGTTTCCTTTTTTCTGTTGCTTTTATGTACTCTCCTTCCATAAAGGTTTGTGGCCCTATTTATAGTTTCTTTCAGCCTGGACCACTGCCCTTCCACTTCTCGTATGTCCTCCCAGCCCATCAGCTCCTTCTTCAGGTATTCCCCCATTTTACTAAAGTCAGCATGCTTGAAATCCAGGATTTTGAGTGGCCACCCTCCACTTCAGCTGTCATATCAAACCAAACCGTTTGATGGTCACTGCTGCCCAGGTGGGCACCCACTCGTACATTTGACACACTATCCCCATTTGTGAGCACCAGATCCAGCGTTGCTCCCTCTCTCATGGGTTCCATCACCATTTGTCTGAGCAGAGCACTGTGGACAGCATTCATGATCTCTCTACTTCTTTCCGATTCCGCAGATGGAACCTTCTAATCTACATCCGGCAGATTGAAATCTCCCAGCAACAGCACCTCTCTCTTCTTTCCCAACTTTTGAATATCCATGATCAGATCTTTATCTAATTCCTCCAATTGTGTCGGAGATCTGTAGACAATACCCACTTGGACAGAGGTTCTATCATCTCTTTTTAAGGTGATCCATATCGCTTCTGAGTTTGTATGCTTAATTAACATTAACGATCAGATTTTCTTATTCACGATCCAGCTATATTTTATATCAATGGTCTTTTTCAAGACCATCATAAGTCCATTGTTGCTACTCCTGGACTCTTATTATTATTCTCTAATTAAGCATACAGACTCCTGATGCAGGCCTCTTGGCCGAAACACAAAGTTGTGTCGAGTCAGTTTGTTTTTCAATAAACTTTGCTTAATTTCACTACTCCTGTGGTCCTGTCTCTGGCAAACCTGGTTCTCACTCCCACTTCCATTTATATTTTGAGTTACACCGTGGGACTTCTGGAGCTCTCCACGTATATGGATTGTTTTTGAACTTTCTCCAAGAGGTTGATTAACCAAATCAATCACAGCTACAGGGATCTGAAGGCCAACCTCTGGAAGACTGGAAAACCTTCTCAGGACACAGTACTTCCATGGTCTACACATCTTATTAACTTGCAGATAGGAGTTCATATATGGTGTGCATATCTTGGAGACCGCTAGGCCTCATTTTGTATGTAGACACATCTTGGTAGGAGGCGGCATGGCTATGCAGGAGGATCTTCTCCAAGGATGTGAAAAAGGACTCATATAACAGAACTGTGACATGCAAATGCATATCTTGATAAAGTGGTGTCAAAGTGGGGGATAGCCATTTTAGCCAAACATATCCTGGAATATAAAAGACTCATACAGTATAAATAAGCATTTGTGTCTCCATCAAAGCAAGGTTATAAGACACATTCCACATGTATAATCAGAGAATGACAAGTGTGCTCTGTATCACAAAGCACAGATACCTAATTGTAAACATCTGTCAGCTCTAGTACATTTCATAAATAGAAGCTTGATTACCCCCATGCCTGTCAGAATGTATTGATCATCACCAGGAGTAAAAACAGCTGAGTTTTGGAATGGAAATGAATGCCTTGTTCACATCCATGACTCCTTACAGCTTCTGGGGTACTCATTGACTAACATTTATCAGGCTAGTAGGCAGTGGCTCACAAAAATGCTCATACATGGAATAAATGTGACCATGCTGTGTTAAAACTATAAAACCACTCTTCCATGATTGTGTGATTGCCCTAGTTGTGATGCCAGTATTTGATCATGGTGTATAACCTGCACAGAGTAGCAGGTACGGACGGCTTTGGACGCCTTATTGGGTGGACTACATGGACTATGCGGGTCTTTATCTGCCTTCATATACAGTGTTACTAAGAAATGTATAGCAAGCACGACATGCTACACATCTCCCATACCCATTGACACTATTGGTACTGCTGAGTACTCCAACAATTTGCACACTTGACTCTGGTGCATATTTATTTATTTAGATTTTGCTCTTTTCAGTAGCATGTCAAGGTATGTTATATTCAGGTACACTGGGTAATTCTCTGTCCCTGGAAGGGCTCACAGTCTAATTTTGTACCTGAGGCAATGAAGGGTTAAGTGACTTGCCCAAGATCACAAGGAGCAGCAGTGGGATTTGAACCAGGCACCTCTGGATGTCAAGACTAGTGCTCTAACTACTAGACCACCCCATGATGTTACATGTGCTCCTATATGCCTATATTCATATGTCATTCTAAGGAAAAGATCTTTGAATGCCTCTATATCTAGCAGGACCTCCCTCTTAGTAACAGGTATCCTCTTATGGGCAGGTTCACTATTCCATGCTCATCTGATCATAGGTGTCACCAAGGTGCCACTTCATTGTCCATAAATATTGATGACATGAGGAACATCTGCAGCAACACATGTTGTGCACCTCAGTAGACCTAGAGAACATTGCAGTGGGGTATGGTAGAGGCACAGTAAAGGGCATGGTAGAGGCATGCACATTTATAGTGCATAGCAGCACAAGTGGTATGCTGGATTTCATGCCTGTTGCTGTAGCAAACTCTTGGTTTACCATTCAAACTAGTACTGGGAAACAGCCTCCCCTATTGATAGGGCATCCATCCATTGGCTGACTGCATGCTAACACCCAGTGTTATGTGGTCTCTTACCTGCTAGCTGGATCCTTAAAGGCGCTGTAGTAAAAGTGTGCAGGGACTGAGAGGAGCATTGGATCTGTGCCACAAGACATATAAATATTACAAGAGGCAACAGGTGAGGTTTGGTTTGGTCTCTCACTAAATACCACAAAAAGTGCATTTAAACTTGTAATGCATTTTAAATGAAACCACAATTTTTTGATTCGGCACATGTGCAATACATATATCTCCCAACAGCGAATGCACATCATTGTGAATGTGTTGAGCTGTTGAAATGCTGACTGTGAGTGGAATTTTGTTCTCTTTTCTTGAATAATTAATAACAATTTTATTTTATTTTTTAATTTTGATTATCTTCTAAATTCTACTACTACTACTACTACTACTACTACTACTACTACTACAACTACTACTACTTGACATTTCTAGAGCGCTACTAGGGTTACGCAGCGCTGTACAGTTTAACAAAGAAGGACAGTCCCTGCTCAAAGGAGCTTACAATCTAAAGGACGAAATGTCAGGAGCTTACAATCTAAAGGACGAAATGTCAAATTGGGGCAGTCTAGATTTCCTTAATAGAGGTAAGTGGTTAGGTGCTGAAGGCGATATTGAAGAGGTGGGCTTTGAGCAAGGATTTGAAGATGGGCAGGGAGGGGGCCTGGCGTATGGGCTCAGGGAGTTTATTCCAATCATAGGGTGAGGCAAGGCAGAAAGGGCGTAGCCTGGAGTTGGCGGTGGTGGAGAAGGGTACTGAAAGGAGTGATTTGTCTTGAGAGCGGAGGTTACGGGCAGGAACATAAGGGGAGATGAGGGTAGAAAGGTAAGGAGGGGCTGCAGATTGAGTGCATTTGTAAGATAATAGGTGAAGCTTGAACTGTATGCAGTACCTGATCGGAAGCCAGTGAAGTGACTTGAGAAGAGGGGTCCAGGCGGAAGATAAGATGTGCAGCAGAGTTCTGAACGGATTGAAGGAGGGATAGATGGCTAAGTGGGAGGCCAGTGAGGAGTAGGTTGCAGTAGTCAAGGCGACATGTAATAAGAGAGTGGATGAGAGTTCGGGTGGTGTGCTCAGAGAGGAAAGGGCGAATTTTGCTAATGTTATAGAGGAAGAAGTGACAGCTCTTGGCTATCTGCTGGATATGCGCAGAGAAGGAGAGGGAGGAGTCGAAGATGACTCCGAGGTTGCGGGCAGATGAGACGGGGAGGATGAGGGTGTTATCAACTGAGATAGAGAGTGGAGGGAGAGGAGAAGTGGGTTTGGGTGGGAAGACAATAAGCTCGGTCTTGGCCATATTCAGTTTCAGGTGGCGGTTGGACATCCAGGCAGCAATGTCGGATAAGCAGGCCAATACTTTATCCTGGGTTTCCGCAGTGATGTCTGGTGTGGAGAGGTAAAGCTGGGTGTTGTCAGCATAAAGATGATATTGGAAACCATGGGATGAGATCAGGGAGCCCAGGGAAGAGGTATAGATTGAAAAAAGAAGGGGTCCAAGGACAGATCCCTGAGGAACTCCAACAGAGAGCGGGATGGGGGTGGAGGAAGAGCCATGAGAATGTACTCTGAAGGTATGGTGGGAGAGATAAGAGGAGAACCAGGAAAGGACAGAGCCCTGGAACCCAAATGAGGACAGTGTAGCAAGAAGTAAATTGTGATTGACAGTGTCAAAAGCGGAGGATAGGTCGAGGAGGATGAGGATGGAGTAGAGGCATTTGGATTTGGCAAGGAAGAGGTCATTGCAGACTTTGGATAGCGCCGTTTCTGTCGAGTGTAAGGGGCGAAAGCCGGATTGAAGCGGATCAAGGATGGCATGAGAGGAGAGAAAATCAAGGCAACGGCTGTGAACGGCGCATTCAAGTATCTTGGAGAGGAAGGGTAGGAGGGAGATGGGGCGGTAGTTGGAGGGACAGGAAGGGTCTAGTGATGGTTTTTTGAGGAGTGGTGTGACTACATGTTTGAAGGTGTCAGGGACAGTTGCAGTAGAGAGAGAGAGGTTGAGGATATGACAATGGGGGGGGGGGGGGTGACAGTAGGAGAGATGGTGTTAAGTTGGTGGGGATGGGGTCAGAGGAACAGGTGGTGCATTTCGAGGATGAAAGAAGATGGGCGGTTTCCTCTTCGGTGATATCAGGAAACGATGAGAAGGAGGCCAGGGTTGGTTGGTTGAGGGAGTGGGTTATAGGGTGAAGAGGAGGAGATGGTTTGGTGGTGAATTCAAAGTTGATTTTCTGCACCTTGTCACGGAAGTAGTCAGCCAGTGATTGAGGAGAGAGTGAGGATGGGTGGGAGCGGAGGGCACTTTGAGGAGGGAGTTCAGGGTGGCGAAGAGAAGACGAGGGTTAGAGCTGAGGGAATTGGTCAATTGGGTGTAATAGTCCTGTTTGGCGAGGAATAGGGAGGATAGCATGAATTTGTAATGAATGAAATCAGTATGGGTGCAAGATTTCCTCCAGAGGCGTTCAGCCGAGCGGGTGCAGGAGCGAAGGTAGCGAGTGCAAGGGGTCAGCCAGGGCTGGGGATTAGTGCGCCTTGTGGGATGGGAGATGGATGGTGCAAGGGTGTCCAAAGCAGAGGAGAGAGTGACATTGTAAGTGGAGACAGCCTTGTTGACAGACTCAGAGGACATGATGGAGGGGAGGAGATTAGAGATACTAGAGGATAAGGTGGGAGGGTCGACAGCCTGGAGATTCTTGGAAGAAGTGGTGAGTGTTGGGCGGGACAGAGGGGGAGGGTGATGAAGTGTGAAGGTGATTAGGTGATGGTCGGAGAGAGGAATAACTGAGGCACAGAAATTGGAGGGTGAGCAGGTAGAGGAGAGGACGAGGTCAAGACAGTGGCCAGATTGGTGAGTAGGGTTGGTGGAGCTCAGCTGGAGGTTGAAGGAGGACGTTAGAGTGAGGAACTGAGAAGCGTATGAGTCGGATGGGTTATCCGTGTGTATGTTAAAGTCTCCAAGAATGAGGGATGGGGATGAGAGGTTGAGAAAAACGGAGAGCCAGGCATCGAAGTCTGTAAGGAAGGAAGAGAGAGAATTATCAGGGGGGCGGTAGATGACTGCAACTCTGAGTGGCAGCGGGTAGAATAGACGGATGGAGTGAACTTCAAAGGATGAGAAGCAGTGAGACTGCGGTAAGAGGAGAGGTTGAAAACTGCAGGAGGGTGAGAGTAGTAACCTGACGCCGCCACCGCGGCCAGTTGGGTGGGGAGAGTGGGAGAAAAGGTAACCTCCATGACTAAGGGCCGCGACTGAGGCAGAGTCGTCAGGGGTGAGCCAGGTTTCAGTTAGGGTGAGCAGCTGAAGGGAACAGGAGATGAAGAGATCATGGGTGAATGAAAGTTTGTTGCAGACCGAGCGGGCCTTCCACAGGGCACACGAGAAGGGGAGGGAGGAGGGGGGGAGGAGGGGGATAGAGATGAGATTGGAGACATCGCGGAAACGTTTGCATGGATAAGATGAGGATGAGGACAGGAGTGGGGGACCAGGGTTGGGATTGATGTCTCCCGCGGATAGCAGGAGGAGGAGTAAGAGAGTGTGGAGGAGGGTGGGGGAGGTAGGGCGGCGAAGGCAACGAAGACGGGATGCGCATAGGAGGAATGGGGAAGGGTTCATGGCAGGAAGGAGGTGTTGAAGGTTGAGAGCTAGGAAGGAGGAGGAGGACAGTAGAGATGGTGAGGTGGTGTGGGGCGGGGGTGGGTGGGGTAATACAGTAGTGAGCAGGACGGGAGAGGACATGGATAGGCAGTAAGTACCTGCGGTATACAGCGGAGGGGGAGGGGGAAAAGATTAGGAAGGGACAGGGCAAGGAAGAGAATGTGTATGGTGGCCATAAGTAGTGACTGAGGTGTTAACGGGTGGTAGGTAGAGGGGCTGGCAGTGGGTAGGTAGGTTGATGGGGGCAAGCAGGCAGGTAGGTTGCTGGGCTGGGGGGCAGGCAGGTAGATGGGCTGGGAGGTAGATGGGCTGGCAGTCAGGAGAGTGATGGGCTGGCAGGTAGGTGGGCTGAGAGGCAGGCAGTCATGGGCTGGCAGGTAGGTGGGCTGGGAGGCAGGCAGGTTGAGGCGGCAGGGGGAGGCAGGTAGGTAGTTGTATGTAGTCTAGGAGGCAGGCAAGTTTTTGATGGGCGGACAAGCGGGCAAGTTGAAGGGCTGGCAAGCAGGTAGGTTGGTTGATTGGCTAGTAGGCAGGCAGGCAGGAACAGGTGAGTGCGGTGGAGAGCTCAGCAGCAGGACTGGAGCAAGCTGGAGTAATTTGGAGGTTGGTTGATTGGCTAGCAGGCAGGCAGGCAGGCAGGCTGGCAGGCAGGAACAGGTGAGTGGGGTGGAGAGCATAGCAGGGGCGTAGCCACGGGTGGGCCTGGGTGGGCCCAGGCCCACCCAGTTTTGGTTCAAGCCCACCCAGCAGTGGAGGGTTAGAAGGAGGGAGCGTGTATGATTTGCTACCGCTGCTGCTGACTGCTGAGACGGAGGGAGGTAAATCCCGCGATCGTGGCGGCGGTGGGCAGCGTTTGGGAAGCGCTGTCGTGAGAGTGAGGGAGGCAGATGCGGGAACGGAGCTCAGCCTGCACTGTAAATTTTTTTGGGGGGGAGAAGAGGGCTCCGGGCAGGCAGGTGGAATCGCAGGACATGGATGGGAGCGGGAGGGGCGAGAGGAGAATCACTGATGGCTGGAGGGAGGGGACAGGGGAGAAAAGAGAATTGCTGGTATAGATGGATAGAGGGGGGCAGGGGCAAGAACAGAATTGCTTGGTATGGCTGGATAGGGGCAGGGCAGAGAGGAGAATTGCTGGGGATGGATGAATGCAGGGGGGCAGGGGAGGGAAGAGAATTGCTGGGGATGGATGGATGGAGGGGACAAGGGGAGAGAGAAGAGAATTGCTGGGGATGGATGGATAGAGGAGGGCAGGGGAGAGAAAAGAATTGCTAGGTATGGATGGCTGGAGGGGAGAGGAGAGTTGCTGGACATGCGTGGATGGAGGGGAGGAAAGAGGAGATAGGAAGGTTGCTGGACAAGGGTGTATGAAGGGGAGGGCAGGGGAGAGGAGGGTTGCTGGACATGGATGGAGGGAAGGACAGGGGAGAGGAGGGTTGCTGGACATGGATGGAAGAGAGGGAAGGGAGAGAGAAGAAATGCTGGACATGGATGGAGGGAATGGAAGAGTGAGGAAGGAGATGAGGGAAAAGGAAGAGACGAGAAAAACTGCACATGGATGAAGAAAATAGGCAGAAGCTGGATCCACTGGACAGTCAAGTCTGCGGAGGACCCAGCTTTTACTTATGGATATAGAGCAAGAAATGAAGAAGAAAGGAGGAAGTAAAGAAATAAATGGAAAGGAAGCCCTGGAAACGGAGTTAAGAGGACAGATAGCAGCAGAATCGGATACTGGGCCAGCATGATCAGAAAAACAGTCACCAGACAACAAAGGTAGAAAAAAAATCATTTTATTTTCATTATAGTGTTTGGAATATGTCCACTTTGAGAATCAGGTGCTCAACATTAAAAGTTTATATTTATTTACTTATTTATGGTATTTTATCCCACATTAAACATGAATTAAATTGGAACCTGGGATCATTTAATTTTTTTCCCTGGAGAGAGTAATGCATTGCCCCCCCCCCCCCAAGGCTCTCTGCCCGGCTATAGCCAGCTCTGCAATTTTGAGGGGAGGTGCACAGGTGGACGGGGGTGGGGGGGGGGTGCAGAGGTGGACCAGGGAGAGAGCCTGTTGTTAAACATTTACCAGCACACCACTGTCTAGTGCCCACCCATCCAACCTGTTGGCCCACCCAAAAATTGACTTCTGGCTATGCCACTGGAGCATAGCAGCAGACTGGAACAGACTGGAATAGTTGGAGCAGAAGAGAGCAGAGCAGCAGGATTGGAGTAAGCTGGAACGAGCTGGAACGAGCTGGATCAGGCGGACTGGAACAAGCTGCTGGAGCAGGCGGACTGGAACAAGCTGTAGCAGGCGGACTGGAACAAGCTGTTGCAGATGGACTGGAACAAGCTGGAGCAAGCTGAAGAGAGCAGAGCAGCAGGATTGGAGTAAGCTAGAACGAGCTGGAATGAGCTGGATCAAGCGGACTGGAACAAGCTGGAGTAGGCGGACTGGAACAAGCAGGGAGAAGCTGGGTCTGGCGGATGGAATGAGCTGGAGCAAGCGGGCTGGAACAAGCAGGGAGAAGCTGGATCAGGCAGACTGGAACAAGCAGGAGAAGCTGGATCAGGCGGACAGGAACAAGCTGGAGCAGATGGACTGGAACAGGCAGAGAAAAGCTGGATCAGATGGACTGGAACAAGCAGGAGAAGCTGGATCAGGCAGACAGGAACAAGCTGGAGTAGATGGACTGGAACAGGCAGGGAAGAGTCGGATCAGGCTGACTGGAACAAGCTGGGGCCGATGGAGTGGAACAAGCAGTGAGAACATGGATCAGGCGGAATGGAACAGGCGGGGATAAGGTGGATGAGGCGGATTGGGACACACTAGAACAAGTTGGACACGCTGGAACACACTCTGTAGGACTGGAACAGGGGGACTGGGACACACTGGAATAAGTTGGACACGCTGGAACACACTCTGTGGGCGCAGGTCGGCTCTCAGCGATTCAGGCGGCACGATCAGCTCCACTCGGTCAGGACGTGCCCACGTGGTGCACACCCGATTGCTGGAGGAAGATGTAAAATCGGAAGCGGATTGCCGGAGGTGTCTCGGGTCACGTTGCGCGACGTGCAAAACCAGGTCGTTCTGCGGCTCTCCGGTTCTCCGACCGTCTGCTGCAGTCCTCCTCTGGCCCGTTTCCCCGTCCTCTCTCCCTGTTACGTTGACGCCTCGCTGTACTCTCTGCACCAGTTGAGTTCCACCTCCGTGGTCGCTCAGGCTGGTCAGGTCGTTGGCCCAGGAGATGGGATAACGGGCGAGCAGCTAGTTGGGAGGAGGGCTGAAGGTGCGCGGTACCAGGGTTTCCTGTCTCCGACGGGCGGCCGGCTGGGTTGGAGGCCGAGATACAGCGTGGCAAATCAACGGTTTACGTGCTCTGTCCTAGCGAGGTTGATTCCGGTGAGTTTTCTGAAGGCGCTGTGTTGGTCGGCCTCTGCTGGTTGTCCAGCGGATCGGAGCTGTGAGGTTGCAAGGCCGTGAGGTCGCATGGGTCGCCGAGCGGAGGGCAGTCTGGCAGTCCACGTGTGTGTTATGAGTCAAGTCGTCCGTCAATTGAGGCCTTCGGGGCAGTTAGAGGATCCGGTCTCGGTCCACTGCCTTTTGGTCGTCTGTTGCGGTAGTCGTGCTGAGAGAGCTACTAGTTGTAGCCTTTGGGAGCGGGGATCACCGGTGATGTCCGGAGGAGCTCCTCACAGCACGTCCTACCAGTCGGCCATCTTGACCTTGAGGAATCCTGTGGAGGGTGAAACCAGTTGGAGCAGAATCAGGAGTTAAATGTGATGGAGAGGCCAAATGGTAATTTGAGTAATTGCGCCAGTGATGGCTTCGATATTTTTATGCTGACTACTTAGCTTTAGCAGATAGAGTTCTGTGTGTTATATCGCTGATATTTGGACAACAGATGTTTTCAAGTTTTTTGCATTATTTATGTGTAATTCAAATTGTGTTTTTTATGGAGAAAGACAATAAGATTTAATGAAAAAAGAAGGTTTTAGGATGTTAACATGTTGTATAAGGAGCTGAAGACAGTGATGACTTTTTGGTGCTCATTTTCAAAGCAGATGGACGTCTCAAAATATCCAAAAAAAAGTCTATCTGCCAAAAATGTCCACATCATGAATTTGGACTTTTTACATTGCAGTTCATCCAAGTAGCAAGGGGGCATGTTGGAGGCATGTTTTCGGTGGGACTAGGGTGACCCAAAATTAGAACGTCTTTCAGCGATTTTGGAATGGGAAGAAATGTTTAAGGCAAAAAAAGGATGGCATTTTTATCTAGACTTGTTTCAATCAAGTCCAGGGTATAAAAAGGTGCCCTGATTGTGCAACTACTACTGGAGGGTATCATACCTAGGCAGCTGCCTAGGGCGTGCCAAAATCTGGGAGTCATTTTTCCAGATACAGCATACAGGAGAGCCTTGTGGTACCCCACACCCAGAGATCCAGGAGGTTGATAGCTGATTGGACATCTTTACAATGTAGGATCTGGTCTTTAGGAAGCTGTTGAACCATGCAGCCACTGTACCGCTGACTCCCATGTAGTCGAGCAGGGTCATCAGTGTTGTGTGATCTACTAGATTGAATGCACTGGAAATGTCGAATTGCATTAATAGTATGTTATGGCCTTGGCTTATTAGGCTTCTGAACTTTGTTATCAGGGTGGTTAGGACTGTTTTAGTTCTGTGTTGTGGTCTGAAACCTGTTTGGGAGTTAAGTAGGACTGAGAATTTTGTGAGGTATTCCATTAATTGATGTGTTACCAGTCCCTCCATTGTTTTAGTCAGTAGTGGTATTGAGGCTACAGGCCTGTAATGTTTGAGATCGCTGATCTTATTGGTTGTGTTCTTGGACCCCTTCTTTTTTCACTCTACACCTCTTCCCTGGGCTCGCTGATCTTATCCATGGCTTCCAATATCATCTCTATGCTGACGACACCCAGCTTTATCTCTCCACACCAGACATCACTGTGGAAACCCAGGCCAAAGTATCGGCCTGCTTATCCGACATTGCTGCCTGGATGTCCAACCGCCACCTGAAACTGAACATGGCCAAGACCGAGCTTATTATCTTTCCACCCAAACCCACTTCTCCTCTCCCTCCACTCTCTATCTCAGTTGATAACACCCTCATCCTCCCCGTTTCATCTGCCCGCAACCTCGGAGTCATCTTCAACTCCTCCCTCTCCTTCTCTGCGCATATCCAGCAGATAGCCAAGACCTGTCGCTTCTTTCTCTATAACATCAGCAAAATTCGCCCTTTCCTCTCTGAGCACACCACCCGAACTCTCATCCACTCTCTCATTACCTCTCGCCTTGACTACTGCAACCTACTCCTCGTTGGCCTCCCACTTAGCCATCTATCCCCCTTCAATCTGTTCAGAACTCTGCCGCACGCCTTATCTTCCGCATGGACTGTTATGCTCATATCACCCCTCTCCTCAAGTCACTTCACTGGCTTCCGATCAGGACCGCATACAGTTCAAGCTTCTCCTACTAACTTACAAATGCACTCAATCTGCAGCCCCTCATTACTTCTCTACCCTTATGTTTGTGCAGCGCTGCGTATGCCTTGTAGCGCTATAGAAATGCTAAATAGTAGTAGTAGTAGTAGTAATCTCCCCTTACGCTCCTACCCGAAACCTCCGCTCACAGGACAAATCCCTACTCTCTGTACCCTTCTCCACCAGCACCAACTCCAGGCTCCGCCCTTTCTGCCTCGCCTCTCCCTATGCGTGGAATAAACTTCTTGAGCCCATACGCCAAGCCCCCTCCCTTCCCATCTTCAAATCCTTGCTCAAAGCCCACCTCTTCAATATCGCCTTCGGCACCTAACCATTTTACCTCTATTCAGGAAATTTAGACTGCCCCAATTTGAATGACCGCACATTTTGTCCATTAGATTGTAAGCTCCTTTGAGCAGGGACTGTCCTTCTTTGTTAAACTGTACAGCGCTGCCTAACCCTAGTAGCGCTTTAGAAGTGTTAAGTAGTAGTAGTAGTAGAATGATTTTGCCTTTATCTTTTGGGAATTGTCCTGC
Source organism: Microcaecilia unicolor (assembly GCF_901765095.1). Lineage (NCBI taxonomy): Eukaryota > Metazoa > Chordata > Amphibia > Gymnophiona > Siphonopidae > Microcaecilia > Microcaecilia unicolor. The sequence goes on from NC_044033.1 coordinate 414,448,195, forward strand.
TTCTAGCATGTATGTGATATGTTTGGTGATGCATTCGATGAACCAATCTGGTGGGTTTTTCATCAAGTGGTTGGGGCATTTGTTTAGCAGACATTTCGCATGTGCATATTTTGTCAGTAGTGCCCTTACTCTGCTCATTTTGGGTGGTTTGAATCAGTGGCGTTCCTAAGGTGGCCGACACCCGGGGTGGATCGCCGATGCGCCCCCCCCGGGTGCAGCGTGACCACCCCACCCCGGCAAAAGGACACCTCCCCCCGGCGAAATGACGGACACCTCCCCCCAGCGAAATGACACCCCCCCGGGTGCATTTTTACCTGCTGGGGGGGGGGGGGGGGGGGGGGGTGCCGCACGCCTGTCGGCTTTGCTCATTCCCTGCTCCCTCTGCCCTGGAACAGGAAGTAACCTGTTCCGGGGCAGAGGGAGCAGGGAACAAGTGTTGCCGACAGATGCGCGGCACCCCCCCAGCGGCGTGCACCCTGGGCAGACCGCCCCCCCTTGGTATGTCACTGGTTTGAATGTGTACCAGGTTCTGTCTGCCAAGGTATTTGTATTGTTTGTTTCGCAGTCTTGTAGGAAGTCAGTGATGGATGTTTGCGGTGTGGTGAGGTTAGATCTTGTTTTTGTTATTTTTTGTTCAAAGTGTTGTGCTAACTCGTCCACAGTAGGTGGTGTTTCGGTTGATGCCAGTATGTCTTGTGCTTTCAGTAGGTTGTTCATAAGTTCAAAACATTTTTTTGCATTAGTCTGTTCTGGATTCGTGTGCGTGTTGTAGTATTCTGCTTTGGCTTTCTTTGTATTGTGTTTGAATGTTCTTATTGTTTTTCTCTATATAGTTTTGTTTATGTCCCATTTTCTGTCTAGTTTCCTGCATAGTTTTTTTTCGTATGCAATAGCTCATCATTGAACCAGGGTCTAGGATGAGGTGCCTTGTGCTATTGTGAAGTTCAATTGATTTAGGAAGCTCATCAGAGTTTTGGTGTTAATGTCGTTCAGTTTGTCTAGGTGAAGATTGATATCACCAATTAGTAGGACATTTTATTGGTTTGTGCAGGTGTTTGTCAGTCCATGATGTCATCTTGGGCATTTGCCCAGCTACCTTGGGGTTGATAAAACAGTATGATGCATAGTTGGCCTGCAAGTGTTGTATCAGTGATTTTGCATGCCAGATTGTGATCTGTGAGGATAGATGTTTAGTGACAGGCTCAACAGTGAAAGAGGATTTGTATATGAATGCAACTCTCTCTTCATTCTTTTTGTTTCTGTTTATATGCATTGTTTTGTATCTTTGTGGGCATAGGTCTAGCAGTATTGGGTTGTCTTCTAAGTGTAAGCCATGTTTCTGTTACGAATAGTAATCCTAGTTTTTCCATTTCAATCCAGTCTCTCAGTATGGCTGCTGTGTTGACTGCTGCTTACGCATTTATGGATCCTATGGTATCTTGGTGTATGTATCACAACTGATTTTGTCATGCTTGATGATCTGTAGTTGTCTATGCAGTCTGGCTGTTTTTAGGTTGTGATCTTGTTGTGTGTTGTTCTGGTTTGTCTTTTTGTTGGATTTTGATTTTGTCTCTATTTTGTTGTGAGGGTTATATTTTGGTACTTCCAATTGATGGTGGGGTCTTCGTTTGTCAGTGATACGTATGGGGATTTTGTTCCATTTATTAGGCGATGTCACTAGTATCCCAGTTATCCATATTGTTATTATCCTATATAATAAAAAGCACCTCCAACGTTCTGAAGCTGACTCCTTGGCAGTGAAAGGTTGAAGGATTCGTGCTACCTCTAATGCTGTATCCATCTCCTGAATTGACGTCACGTACTTCCGGGTTCGTCACAAATAGCACTGACCAACCACAGGATAGCAACACGAGGCACAACCTCAACGTCTATAGCCTTCCCTTCGAGTTCGTTCCCTCAAGTCCTGCCCTCGTGGAAAGAGGAAATTACGTCAGCAGGTGGGACTCAGAGGGAACAAAGTTGAATGGAAGGCTACAGACGGGCAGGGCTTTCAAAGACGCGGTCGCTTCGATGGCGGTAAACAGGGGAAGGAGGAGAATCGATGGGTGGCTGGAGGGGAGGGCAGGGGAGTGAGGAGAATCTCTGGGTGGCTGGAGGGGGAGCAGGGGAGAGAGGAGAATTGCAGGGTGGCTGGAGAGGGGCAGGGGAGACAGGAGAATCGCTGGGTTGCTGGAGGGGGGCAGGGGAGATAGGAGAATCGCTGGGTGTCTGGAGGGGGGGCAGGGGAGATAGGACAATTGCAGGGTGGCTGGAGGGTGGGCAGGGGAGAGACGAGAATCGCTGGGTGGCTGGAGGGGGGCAGGGGAGAAAAGAGCATCAGTGGGTGGCTGGAGGGGGGGCCGGGGAGAGAGGAGAATCACTGGGTGGCTGGAGGGGGAGCAGGGGACAGGAGACTCGCTGGGTGGCTGGAAGGGGGGCAGGGGAGAGAGGAGAATTGCTGGGTGGCTACAGGGAGGGCAGGGGACAGAGGAGACATACTTGCACCCAGCGGTCTCACTCTCTCTCTGTCACACACACACACACTTGCACATTCACTCTCTCTCTCTCTCTCACACATACACAGTCATTCTCACAAACATTCTCTCAAACATACACACTCCGAGAAAAACCTTGCTAGTGCCCGTTTCATTTGTGTCAGAAACGGGCCTGTTTTACTAGTGTAATATGAAACTCATACTTAGGTTTGCCATTCTGAGGTGTGTTTAGGCATATGGAGCTGCTTGTCGGAAGTACTAATGTGGATCCTATTTAGTTGCCCTCTTGTAAGTCTCCTGAAGGGAATTTAGGCGCAAAGTCCTGTTGGGGACCCTATGTAAGGGCCCTCTGTTCTCCCTTCTGGCATTTTGGCAGGGTGTCCACATGGGACCTCTGGTTATTCACATCATCTGCACATGTATGTCAGCTGGCGGTTATTATCTAGGCCCTAGGGTGCAATTACCAGTACAAAAGATGTACGCATACCTTCAGGAAATACAGGTACCCACGTACTCTCACGTGCAGTTGCATACATGAGAGTATGCGTATATTATCTAGGTCGTTAGGGTACAGTTATCAGTATTAAAGGTGCACCCACACCTTTAGGAAATGTGGATACCTCATATTCTCACATACAGCCATGTACATGTAGCAGTATAGAGAACTTTGGGTATCCTTTCATATGTTTGCAGATCCTTCTGAGCCTTTACAGGCGTTCACATATGGATTTTGCTTAGGGAGAGCAATAATGTTGTTGAGGGAAAGGAAGTTAGTAAAGGCGGTTGAAAAGGAGTAGTCCTGAACCTGGTTAAAGTCTCTCCTGCCTTTGAAGTGTTTGGAATCCTTGGTTCAGGAGTTCTTTGTAGAAGATGGACTCTTTCGGCTTTTGATCAGAGTGTAGGGGGGATTTTTGCCTCTGCCTCCTCTGTCAGGTGGAGAGCAGTTTCATGGCGCTTGTAGCGCCATAGTACCCTGTAACTACCCAGATTCTCGTAATTCATTTCAAGTCTCTCTTCCTGGGTTGACTCCAGGTCAGGGAGAATCAGTTCGCATGTGTCGGCCTGTGGGTCAGAGTGCTGCATTCGGGTCTCCATCAGCTGCCTGTGTCAGCAGTCACGCTTCCCTCACCTCCCCCACATTTCACTCATCCTGGGTCAGTGGGGGTCAGTTCGCACATGTCGGGTTGTAGGTTTGGACCATTGCAGTCGGATCTCCACCAGCCTCATGTGTCAACCTTCACTCCTCCCTCGCTTCTCCATGTTTCGTTCATCCTGGGTTGTCTCTCTCCCTATCTGGGAGAGTCAGTCCAACAGGTTGTGGTTCGTGTTTGCAGGTCAGGGCACCGACAGCCGCATGTGCGGGTGGCCGTGCCTCCCTCACCTTCACGTCTCCTCAGCTCCTGTCCTCGACTCACCCTCCCTGGGTTGGCACACTCCTGGACCCAGGGAATTCAATCTGCAGGGTTGTGGCCCATGTCGGGGGTCGCAGTCAGAGTGCTGAGGTTGTGCTCTGTCATTTGCAAGTGTTGGTAGCCTCGCCTCCACTGTTCGGTTCGCTGGGGAGATCTCAGCCTAGCTGGTCTCCCATGATATGGGTGTTTTCTGGTCTCGGATGGCTCATTTCACTCTCGATCGGATCATTTTGGGGGATCCGTGAGTGCTCAGGGCCTCTGATGTCGGAATGGGACCCGAGAGCTCACCTGCTACATGGCCATCTTAGCCTGTGCTAGCCATTTATTCAGTCATGCACTACCAGATAATGTATGCAACAATCCGTGCTAACTGCCTAGTGCACTTTTAGGAAACATGCTCAAAAGTTAGGAGCACAAATTCTTTGAATATCAGCCCTTAAGTTTTTTTCCCCTCTTTAAATCTGCCCCGATGCCACCCACGTTTTATGCTTCTAAATTAGTGGAATTTTGAATATAAATTTAGACACTTGGCCCTAGACATTTTTCAGAGGCCAATATAGGAGTATAACTCGCAGTTAGGTGCATAAATCCTTTGAATGTCGGGTTATTTATTTTGGAAAATTCCCATCAAATGGGTTTTTCTGCATGCAATTGGGAACTTTAGTATGTGTGTGGCTTTTTCTTAATTGCATTCTTGCTTCATATTTTATATTTTGAAAATATTTTAATGTTTCCTTGAAGCAAGTATTTCACTGAATCATGGCCATATTGGGCTTTATTTATTTATTTATTTATTTATTTTTGCCTCTCCTAAAGCGCAGAACAGGTTCATTTAATTTGCCTGTATAATTTGATTAATGAATCATTGAACTGATTTTAACACATCCTTCTACTGGTTGCTGGTTTGCCACCATATGTCTCTGTATGCCGAATACAAAACTCCTGTAGTTTGGGGGAGATTATAAATGCCAGGGGCAATGTGCTACATGCACTCTCACAGTAGATGCTGCTTATAAAGAAAATAATCATCTTTATTCAGTTCATAGTCATCAAAGATGGGAAAATATTCCCTTCAGCATCATATCATACAGAAGTGTGCTTTCTCAAGGGATCTCGAGTGACATGGACTGAACAAAGGTGACTCTTTTTTTCCACAGCTGCTTCTATTTTACTCTGCTTCTGCTATGAAGGTGAGGGTGTCAGGTTACCAGAGCAGCTCTATTTATGCCACTGTCAGGAACGGAAAAGGCAAAATACTCATGTTTAAGAAAGGAGTGTGACTAGAGATTTCTGAGGAACAAACATATAGAGAAAAAAAAAAAGAAAGAAAAGACTGAATAGTAGCATATAGATGACAGCAGAAAGATCCACACAGTCTATTCTGTGTGTCCAACAAGGCAGCCAAAGCTGCATCACCACTCTACTACTACTATTACTTAACATTTCTAGAGCGCTACTAGGGTTACACAGCGCTGTACAGTTTAACAAAGAAGGACAGTCCCTGCTCAAGGAGCTTACCATGATCAAATATAAGCATCACAAACAGAACAACTGTCAATTTGCCACAATGGCAACCACATAACCACAAAATAGACCTGTTACTCAGATCAATCCTTATTAACTTGATTCTTGTCTCTAATCTGTACTCCACCTCTCTTTCCTATCACCGACACAGATCATCCCATTAAATGTAACTTCTTTGTTTGGTTTGTAAGCCACATTGAAACAATGTCAATTGGAAGATGTGGGATATACACACTCAAAAAAAAAATCATCCCCTCAAAAAATGTTGAGGGTTTAGGGAGAAACCCTTGAAAGAACACAAAGAACTGTTAAAACAGTACAAAATTTGCTACAGATGTTGCTCTTTAGCCAATCATACAGCTGAAGATTGCATAGCCACGAGTGATCAACATGTTAATGTTCTGCACGCTAAGTTATTCTGCTCCTCTAGCAACCTCAACCCCTGAATCAAGCCACAGGAGGGACAAGGAGGCAGAGCAAGTGTCTACACCTGAGGTCAAGGTCAAAGTTCTATGACTTGTTCGACATCCAAGGAGATTATTTTCCCTACAGCCAAATACCTGCTCATAAGTAATGGGGAGCAGAACAAGTGGCTATATCATAGAAGCAATGGACGGCAGTTACAGGATTCAGTCACTTTTTCCGTCGAGTGTAATCAGATACCCAATAAGAGGGATGAAATTCCCACACCAGAGGTTGCACAGCATTACACTCACTTGAAGCTTATAGTCAAAATCATACAACCTGTAGACCTAAATGCTGAAATCCTTCTTCTGTTGTACAGTGCTGCGTAACCCTAGCAGCGCTTTAGAAATGTTAAATAGTAGTAGTAGTAGTAGTAGGGAGAGATGTACCAGCATTGGTTAGAGTTCAAGGATCACATGCTGATCCACCTGATACTCCATATGCCTTCTGACTGGCATTGGGATGGGTGATGGTAGGTGACATCTGCCTCAACAGAATGAGAAGACCAATTGTCAATGTATACAACATGCGTGTCCTAGAAAATGGGTATACTACCTTATTCAAGCCATGTCCCAACCATCTACATGAAAAAGAGATTTTTAATCATGAAGATTAAAGTCCTGGTGCAACCATCTGCCAGACCACTTCTCCATCAGATTTGGGAGAACACCCAAACACAAAAGAAGATGACAAACCTCCATTGAAGATAGAGAGTTCTTAAAAATCATGGACAAGGAGTTCTCCAAAGATGAGTCAAACCAGCTGGGTGACTCCTCTACCATTCCGGATGCCCAAACCTTGACTTCCTAACAACACCAACCAAGTTCCTTCTCAACTTACTTCATTATAAAATAGTTGAAGGAAGAAACCAGAGACCCCTTCATGCAAGACATGTTGGCTAATGGCCATGTGGAGCCAGCTCCATCCTTAAAAGAAAATAAAGAATGTTGTTACCTACCTACTTTCGATGTGTATCACCACAGAAACCAGGCCAGATCAGAATTGTGTTCAATTCCAGTGCTCAGCTCCAAGGAATCTCACTCAACAATGTACTCCTTTCTGGGCCTGACAATGACATCAACAAAGAGATTATGGAATACAGAATGAGAATCCACGTCTTTGGCAACAGTCCATCACTGTAGTAGCTACATATGGGCTCAGAAGGACAGCCCAAGAAGGAGAAATAGAGTAAGGCAAAGACACCAGACATTTTATAGAAATAGACTTTTATGTGGATGATAGGTTGATGTCATTGCCCAACTCTGACACCATTGACTTGTTAAGGAGAACACAAGTGAAGATAGCAGAAGCTAATCTGAGACTTCACAAAACTGCCTTTAACAGTCCAGAAGTAATGAAAGCATTTCATACAGAAGATCATGCTAAAGACTTAAAAGATTTAGACCTGAGAGTAGATACATCTCCACTTCAGCAAAGTTTTGGATTACATTGGGACCAAAAAAGAGACAACTTTACCTTCCAAGTCTCAAGACAAACCATATACTCATAGAGGTGTCTTGTCCACAGTCAGTAGTCTGTATGACCAACTGGGATTTGTGGCTCCAGTCACCATTCAAGAAAAAAGCCTTGTTAAGAGAACTGTCCGTTCCAAAGTGCTGATGGGTGGGATAACACATTATCACAAGAAATGAAACAAGACTGCAAAACATGGAAAGATTCCCTAAAGGCTCTTGGAGAGCACCAAATACCATGTTCATACATTCCTGCACTGTGTAGTAGCCTATTTGCAAGCAACAGATGCAGAAAGAATATCTCATGTGGACTTGATCTTTTGCAAGGCCAAGTTAGCACCACAGCCCAATAACACTATTCCACACCTAGAATTATGTGGAGAAGTACTGACAACAGAGATAGCAGAGCTGATACTAAGTGAAATGGACATACAAGTACACACCTGTCACCAAAGTGCCAACGGAGATGTAGATTTGGAGATCATCAATGACAACTTGGCACTACCTGGGAATTTCGACACCAGACTCCTACAGAAGACAATGGACTGCATCATCAGAGACATCACTGAACCAGTGATCCACATACCATATGAAGAAACATGAACTTCATGGACCATTGTCCACTCCAGAGACTCAGAGATTTCTCTCTCTCTCTTTTATGTTATGTTGTTTATTTTGTTTTGTCTGTTTATAGTTTCAGCTCCTGCGAGACAGAGAGAAGTTGCCTTGGTGAAAGGAAGCCTGAGTCAACAATAAGTTGGCAAGCAACAAACACAGTAACATAGTAACATAGTAAATGACGGCAGATAAAGACCTGTACGGTTCATTCAGTCTGCCCAACAAGATACTTTATATGTATACCCGAGTTTGATTTGTCCTTGCCTTTCTCAGGGCACAGACTGTAGACGTCTGCCCAGCACTGTTCTTGTACTAAGTTCTGAAGTTAACGTCGAAGTCCCTTAAAATTTATACTCCAGCCCATCCCTATCTATTCAGTCACGGTCAGGGCATAGACCATAGATGTCTGCAAAGCTCCTGTTTTGTTTCCCAATTACCGGAGTCGCTACCCAATTTCCGCTAAGAAATGATCCAGATTACATGGATTTGCATGCTTAAAATGTTTGGTTATTGGTAAAGGGTTAATAGTGGTATCTGCCAATACCAGATGGGGACTATAGTGACCCACTGAATGGCGCAGCTTGTGCTGTATGTGTGTGACAGATTATGTGTTTGTATGTTTGTATATTTATTAAGCTATGTATATGAATCAGATCCCTGCATTTCTGCGCTCCTGTGTGATTAGCTCTTATAAACACCTATGTTTTTCTGTTAATACTTTTTGTCACACCTATGAAATGCCCCCTCTGGGAACATTTTCTTGTAAACAACTAGCAGTCTTGGCCATTTTTTTCCCTTTGTTCGATTATACTCTTTGGACGTTTTTTCTACTAGAAAAATGTTCATCCGCCTGTTATGCTGTTTTTTTTGGATGTTTTTCTTTTTCAAAAATGAGTCCCGTGGAGGGGCATAATCGAACGTCACCGGCGAAATAGATCGCTGGCGATCTATTTTGGCGGTGGTGCAACAGCCGGCCGGCCATCTTTTTTTTTCGATAATACGGTTTAGCCCGGCCAAATGCCAGAGTTCGCCGGGTTTGAGATTGCTGGTTTTGTTTTTCAGCGATAATGGAAAAAAATGCCGGCCATCTCAAACCCAATGAAATCCAAGGCATTTAGTCATGGGAGGAGCCAGCATTTGTAGTGCACTGGTCCCCCTGACATGCCAGGACACCAACCGGGCACCCTAGGGGGCACTTCTAAAAATTTAAAAACAAAATACAAATAGCTCCCAGGTGCATAGCTCCATTCCCTTGGGTGCTGAGCCCCCTAAATCCCCCAAATCCCACTCCCCACAACTCTACACCATTACCATAGCCCTTATGGCTGAAGGGGGGCACCTACATGTGGGTACAGTGGGTTTGGGGGGGGGGGGTTGGAGGGCTCAACACTTAGCACCACAAGTGTAACAGGTAGGGGGGGATGGATCTGGGTTTGCCTGCCTGGAGTGCACTGCACCCATTAATAACTGCTCCAGGGACCTGCATACTCCTGTCAGGGAGCTGAGTATGACATTTCAGGCTGGCATAGAGGCTGGCAAAAAAGTGTTTCATTTATTTGGTGTGGGAGGGGGTTGGTGACCACTGGGGGACTACGGGGAGGTCATCCCCCATTCCCTCCGGTGGTCATCTGGTCAATTGGGGCACCTTTTTGAGGCTTGGTCGTGAAAATTAAAGGACCAAGTAAACCCGGCGAAATACTGCTTAACGCCGCTTTTTTTTTCCATTATCCGCGAAAGCCAGCCGTCTGGTAGCCACGCCCATGCCCGCCCATGTCCTGCTTTCGCTACACCGCCGACACGCCCCCTTGAACTTTCACCGGCGAGGTGACGGGAAAGCAGCAATGCTGTCAAAAAAGCCGCTTTCCATTATACTGATTTCGCCGCTTTTGAGAGATCGCCGGCCATCTCCCGATTTATGTCGGGAAATGGCCGGCGATCACTTTCGAAAATAAGCCTGATAGTTAGTCAATTATTTTGTATGTCTGGTTGGAACCCACTTAGAATGCTTAGATAATGCAGGATACAATTAAAAAAAATAAATAGTAAAATGACCAAATATAAGCATAAATTTAACAATGAGGTAAATTTGGAGATGGGAAATTGAATCCTGGTAATAGGACTAACGTGAGATAGAGACATATTTTCAAAGCACTTAGACTTAGAAAGTTACATAACAAACATTTAACAGCACTGTAAAACAATCATATAAAAGAAATATGATAAATGTCAGCAGAATACAAATGATACCACCATAGTCAGCGTTGATGAACATTCATACAACATGGATATGTGATACTCACAATTTCAGTATAATACAAATGAAACACCTAGGCACTCATTAGAACATTCAAATAGCATAGATATGATGGTAATGATGCTAGTACAATACAATGAAACATCTTAATAGCTAGCTGACTTTTGACTACTCGTTAGCTCTTTAGTTTCTTGAGCTGTATTTAATTTTAGCTTAGCAGTGTGCAGCATCAATATGCTATCCTGGTGTTATGTTATCTGGAATTTCCTCCGGGATAGCGTATTAATCTTGATACCTTTCTTCAGATAAGTATTTTGGGCTTAAGAATTTTGTTATATTTACTTGAGTTTACTCATAAAAGTTTTTTTTTTGCCTATGATTGTTTTACACAAAAGAGGTATAAATTCTACTATAGCATTCTGAGGCCTTTTTCTTCCTTTATATTATTAGAATTTATATTTATGTGAAGTTCTCTGGCTCTTCACAGAGGCTATTCTGGAGAGTCTCAAAGTCTTGCCTACCCTTTTCCAACCAGACCAATTGGTTGGGGTTGACTTTTTTAAACATATCAGTAAGGGAGCTGGAGACCTCAGCAAACCTGGGAATGAACCTCCTATAATAGCCTATGAGCCCTAAAAAGCTTTGCAGTTGCTTTTTAGTAGCCAGTAATGGTAAATCTCATATACTTTGGACCTGTGGCGTAGCCACAGGTGGGCCTGGGTGGGCCAGAGCCCACCTACTTTGGGCTCAGGCCCACCCAACAGTAGCACTTGCAAACACACATTTCTTGAGATTTAGGGTAAGCCCTGCTTTCCTGAAGGATTTTAACACTGCCCTAACCCAGGGTACATGCAATTCCCAATCCAGGCTAAAAATTACAATATCGTCCCTATAGGCCTCTATGTAGTCATATACCAGCAGAGAATATGGTCAGCTAATCTTTGGCAACAAGCAGCAGCACCATTCAAGCCAAATGACATTCTCTCTTAAATTGAAACTGGCAGATAGGTCTACTGAATGCCGTTTTGGGTTTGGCCTCCGGGGTTAAGGGAATTTGCCAATATTCTTTTGTAAGGTCAAGTGTTGTTAGGTACTGGGCTTGTCCTAGCCTGTCCAGTAATTCATCTATTCGGGGCATGGGATAGGTATCAAACTTAGATATGGAGTTAACCCAACGAAAGTATATACAGAATCTCTGGGATCCATCCACTTTTGGTACTAAGACTACATGGCTAGACCACAGGCTATATATATATATATATATATATATATATATATATATATATATATATATATATATAGGCGTTTGACAAAGTGCCTCATGAAAGACTCCAAAGGAAACTGGAGAGTCATGGGATTGGAGGCAGTGTATTATTATGAATTAAGAGCTGGTTAAAAGATAGGAAGCAGAGAGTAGGGTTGAATGGTCATTATTCTCGATGGAGAAGGGTAGTTAGTGGGGTCCCTCAGGGGTCTGTGCTGGGACTGCTGCTTTTTAACATATTTATAAATGACCTTGAGATGGGAGTAACTAGTGAGGTAATTAAATTTGCAGATGACACAAAGTTATCCAGGGTCGTCTCGTCGTGGGAAGAGTGTGAAAAATTACAAGAGGACCTCGTGAGACTGGGGGATCGGGCATCCAAATGGCAGATGAAGTTCAACGTTGACAAGTGCAAAGTGATGCACGTGGGAAGGAGGAACCCGAATTACGGCCGGCTATGTCATGCAAGGTTCTGCTTTAGGAGTTACGGACCGAGAAAGGGATCTGGGAGTCATCGTGGATAGGACGTTGAAATCTTCTGCTCAATGTGCTGCGGCGGCTAAGAAGGCAAACAGAATGTTGAGTATTATTAGAAAAGGGATGGAAAACAAAAATGAGGATGTTATAATGCTGTTATATCGTGCCATGGTGCGACCGCACCTAGAGTATTGTGTTCAGTTCTGGTCACCTCATCTCAAAAAAGATATAAAGGAATTGGAGAAGGTGCAGAGAAGGGCGACGAAAATGATAAAAGGGATGGGATGACTACCTTATGAGGAGAGGTTAAGAAGGCTAGGACTCTTTAGCCTGGAGAAAAGCCGGCTGAGGGGTGATATGATAGAGGTGTACAAAATAATGAGAGGGGTAGAGCGGACAGATGTGAAGCATTTGTTTACGCTTTCTAACAATAATAGAACCAGGGGACACAAGATGAAATTAGAATGTGGTAGGTTTAAAACAAATTGGAGAAAGTTTTTCTTTACTCAGCACGTGGTTAGACTCTGGAACTCATTGCCGGAGAAGGTAGTGACAGCAGCTGGCCTTGCTGAGTTTAAAGGGGGTCTGGACGGATTCCTGAAGAAAAAGTCCATTGATCGTTATTAAATTTAGGGGTTTTGCCAGGTTCTCGCCTCCACCTACCCTCCTCAGGGACTGTCTTTCTTCTATGTTTGTGCAGCGCTGCGTACGCTTTGTAGCGCTATAGAAATGCTAAATAGTAGTAGTAGTAGTTCTTGGGGCCTGGATTGGCTGCTGTCAGAGACGGAGTGCTGGGCTTGATGGACCTTTGGTCTTTTCCCAGCATGGCAGTGCTTATGTACATATATATATATATATATATATATATATATATATATATATATATATATATATATATATATATATATATATATATATATATATATATATATATATATATACTGATTATATATTGCATCCCCCTCAATTGCATGACTACAATAACAACATGATGAGCGGATAGTAAAACCTACCTCCCTTGCTAGTGGACGCTCTGTTTGATTGTTTACAGACATTAATTCTCCCAAGTTTCTACTCCTTCAATATGCAAATTTAGGGAATTCATCGTATATCGAATGTACTTTTAATATATCCCAGTATTTTAAAATTACGTTTTGTAATTGAATGGTATGCATTTACAAAAAAACACTTTCTTGAAAAGGCAAGTTAATTGTAACTCTGTAGGAGTAATATATGTAATCATCTGCCCCTGCAATTTGTGGGTAGAAAGATAAAAATCAGAATTGGGGAACACCTGAGCAATATTAGGCAGCGCAGTGTGGAAGCACCCTTAGTGCAGCATTGGATGGAGCAAAACCACACATTACAGGATCTTAAGTTTTCAATTTTAGTGAAAATTGACATGAAGGGGAGGGGAGGTAATGTGACTCAGAAATTGTTAAATATAGAACAATGCATCATATTTTCCTGGAGAACCTTTCATCCCTTTGGATTAAACAAGGAGGTAGAGTAGACAGAATTAATGTGTAGTAATTAAGAAATGTGATTTGTAATTATGTACAACTGTGGCTAACAATGATGTTGCACAGTATGATAGGTGGAATTTAAATTTAGAGGGCACCTATTGTGCATGTGACAGCGTTATTGATGGTTCAAAGATGAGGAAGGGCAGTTCATTCTGAACAGTCTTCCATCTGAGGTATAGTGCTTAAATGATGAAGGAGTTAAAGAATGTAAGTGTAATCAAATTATATTTACGTTGCATAACAGTTTATTTCATGCTTATATTGATTGTAAATAGTGCTGTTGCTGTGTTATAATTAACAGTTATGCTACTAGGAGAAAATCTTCTGAATACTCTGAAGTCACTGAACTGCAGTGATAGTTGAACGGCTCCTGAAGACGCCTATGGCGAAACACAGCCCTGTGTAGAGCTGTAAGATATTTTGAACAAAGATCTTCATTGGGATGACATATTGGAGAAATATAAAGATTGTTTGAACTGCAATGATTCAGCACCTCAGTAGTTATTGGTAATCGGTTTGATCACGAGTGATTTGAGGAAAAATATAATACAGAGCGACATGGACACATTGTTCATTTCTCCACAAGGATTATAAATATCAAATTCCTCCTCGGATTATGATTTTGGATATTACAAGAAGCTGTGAACAATAATTTATTAGGAGGACATGTGATTTGTTAGAGGTTATACCTTAACAATGATGTGGTTAATGATATATGTTAAAATATTAATAGGGTGTAACTGTTATGGTAATAAACAGAATTTGATATTTAATTGACAATAATCTATTCTTAGTAATTAAAGCCTGTAGCTGTAGCCTTTAAGTCTATGGTAAGGCTTCACCTAATTCCCCCCCCCCCCCCCCCCCACCCCCAAGCAGTTTAAACTGTTTATCTCAGTCAGTTCATTAATTAAGCCATAAATAGCGGCAATCTTTTTACTTTCATTTCTCCAGCTCACACAAGAAGTCCTTCTATAATAAAGGCTGGCAGCACACCTCCCACTACACAGTACTCATTCATCTGTGTCCTCCCACGCTGCCTTTAATGGCTGGAGTTCTCTTGCTCTGTAGTTTCCCAGTCCATAACTGCAGGCTCTGCTGAGGGTTCCAGAGGCACATCCTTCCCCTCCTCCATACAATCCATGGTTTCTTCCCTCTCAGAGCTGCTTCTCTGGGCCTCTTGTTCTTGGAGTGTCCTCAGAAATTCCTCCCTTTTCTCACCACACCCAGGAGGAATCACATACTGCTTTCTCAGTCATAGATATTGAGCTTCATCCCTGTCACTCCCTCTAGTGGGGGCTGGGCAAAATGGCAAGCCTTTCCCTGAACTACTCCTCCCCCCCATCTCTGCTAGGACTCCACTCCTGCTTTTTGGTCCTGCCCTTCCCATCCTGTCCCGAAAGGGGTTCTGGGTACTGTAGTCTGAGGGGATTTTACCTTCTAATGGAGACTTGTGCACTAATCACAATATAGATATAGATATATAGATAGATATCAATATTACCAATAATCTACTATAATAAAACTCACCCTCAACGTTCTGAAGACAACGTTCTGAAGTCACTCAGTCACTCCCTGAAGGGTTCATGGATTCATTGTGGTGAAGCCACAACACTGACCATGTCTCTCTGCCCCGCCCTCGCATGATGGACCAATCAGAAAAAACACCCTCAACATTCTGAAACACAAAGGACCATCACAACACCATTCCCAGGCAATACTAGGCAACGTAAGACGGACCAATCAGAGGAAACTACATGACAATAAGGGAGGAGCATTCACCAGCAGAATGGCTCATTATCTGAGCAGCACGGAGAGCACAGAACCACCGCTGGAACGAGAGAAGAATATTCCTGCTGTGGGTATGTGCAAAAATAGACCGGGGGGGGGGGAGAAATTTTTTAATGCCTAATGCCAGTACTGAAGAGTGCCAGAGGGCCTATAGCACAGACTATATTTGGGATCGCTTGACATGGAGTCAGAGGAGCCGGAAAACAACATGCCCGTCACCATCTGGGACGTGGGCGAACAGGACAAGCTGCGGCCCAGCTGGAAGGATTACCCGCGACCCAGCCAGCAGCAAATAGCGACCAAGGACAGCACAGCACAGCACAGCACATCCCCCAACCCTCAAGCAAAAAACAAAACAAAACAAAAAAAGACACACATCAACAACCTGCACACACACCGCACCCTCACACACTCTCTCTCTCTCACACACACACACACACACACACACACACACACACAAACAATTTGATTTGCTTACTTTATTTATTTTTTTGTCTATTAGATTGTAAGCTCTTTGAGCAGGGACTGTCTTTCTTCTATGTTTGTGCAGCGCTGCGTATGCCTTGTAGCGCTATAGAAATGCTAAATAGTAGTAGTAGTAGTAATAACTCTGTGACACATACACACACACACACACACACAAAAGCCACATGCTAGCGCCCGTTTCATTGGTTTCGGAAACGGGCCTTTTTTACTAGTTGTAATATATTTCCATAGTGTGGCATTCTTCTTTCATATTGCTAGCAAAACATTTGTGAGAACATTTTTCGTTGTTTTAGAACAACTTTAGGACAAAATCATACTACAAACAGATGAGACACAAACTCTAACAAAGTAATTATTAAGTAGTTAGTTTATTAGCTAATCACCTAATTAGCCCTATAGGTTTCTTAGGTGCAATAGGTATATCTCTATTTCTGGAGAGCTCATAATTTAAAGGTAAAAAAAAAAGAGAGAGTTTAAGCAAGATATGAACTTGGGTCCCCTGGTTTATAGTCCACTGCACTTACCACTAGGCTACCCAGCATGGTTAAAAGATGAAATGAAAGAGGTTATTAGAGCCAAAAGAACATCCTTCAAAGAATTAAAAAAGGACCCAAATGAAGAAAATAAGAAGAAACATAAGAACTGGAAAGTTAGATGCAAAGCATTGATAAAGAAGGCTAAAAAAGAATATGAAGAGAATCTTGTCACAGAGGAAAAAACTCACAGTAACAACTTTTTCAGATACATCAGATGCAGAAAGCCTGTGAGGGAATCTGTGGGACCATTATATTATGAAGGAGCAAAAGGGCACTCATGGAGGACAAGGCCATACCAGAGAGACTGATTGTATTCTTTGTTTCGGTCTTTATGGAAGAAGATATAAGAGATCTACTTATACCAGAAATGGTTTTCAAGGGTGATGATGTGGAGGAACTGAAAGAAATCTCTGTGAACCAGGAAGACGTACTGAGTCAAATTAATAAATTAAAGACTAGTAAATCACCTGGACTGGATGGCATACACCCTAAGGTACTGAAAGAACTCAAGGTACTCAAACATGAAATTGATGATCTGTAACCTGTCATTAAAATTGTCCATAGTACTTGAAGATTGGAGGGTGGCCAATGTAATGCTGATTTTTAAAAAGGGTTCCAGGGGTAATCTGGGAAATTACAGATCAGTGCCAGGCAAAATAGTGGAAACTATTATAAAGAATAAAATTACGGAACACATAGATAAACATGGTTTAATGGAACAGAGTCAGCATGGATTCAGCCAAGGGAAGTCTTGCCTCACCAATTTGCTTAATTTTTTTGAAGGCGTGAATAAACTTGTGGAAAAAGGTGAGCCACTTGATGTAGTGTATCTAGATTTTCAGAAAGTTTTTGACAAAGTTCCTCATGAGAGACTTCTGAGAAAATTAGAGCCACGAGATAGGAGGCAATGTTCCGTTGTGGATTAGGAATTGGTTATTGGACAGAAGACAGAGGGTTGGGTTAAATGGCCATTTCTCTCAATGGAGGAGGGCGAATAGTGGAGAGCCTCAGGGATCTGTACTAGGACTTATGATATTTAACATATTAATAAATGTTCTGGAAATCAGAATGACAAGTGAGGTGATTAAATCTGCAGATAACACAAAACTATTCAAAGTTGTCACAATACATGCGGATTGTGAAAATTTTCAGCAAGACCTTAGGAAATTGGAAGAATGGGCATCCAATTTGCTGATAAAATTTAATGCAGACAAATGCAAAATGATGCACATTGGGAAGAATAATCCGAATCATAGTTACCTGATGCTAGGGTCCACCTTGGGAATCAGCACCCAAGAAGAAGTTTTAGGTATCATTGTACACAATATGCTGAAATCCTCTGCCTAATGTGTGTGGCAGTGGCCAAAAAAGCAAACAGGATGCTAGGAATGATTAGGAAAGGGATGGTAAATAAGACCAAGAGTACTATAATGCCTCTGTATTGCTCCGTGGTGTGATACAGGTTCAAAGAAGAACAACTAAAATGATAAAGGGGATGGATCTCCTCTCATATGAGGAAAGGCTAAAGAGGTTAGGGCTCTTCAGCTTGGAAAAGAGACAGCTGAGGGGTGATATGATTGAGGTCTACAAAATCCTGATTGGTGTAGAACAAGTAGAAGTGAATCGATTTTTTATGATAATGCTGCCAGTCAACATAGCATTGCTAAGACTGCTGAGTAAGCTTGGGAAGCACTTATGTAAGGTGGTTGTATGACTACTTTTAGAGGTTCACTTTGCTTTTTACCCCTACTAGTTTTTTGTACCCCTGACGCAGCCTGAGGGCGAAACGTGGCCACGTCGGGTAACTTGTAATAAACCACTTCTGTTACCCTCCTGTTCCATTTTTTTTGTATTTTTGATCTGCTTTTTTTCTTTTGGTTTGCTATTTCTGTGGCAGATCTTTGCCTTTTTTTTGTTTCTGTTAGCTATAAGTATGCCACGCAAACTGGCTGACACTTCCATGGTCGCTCTCCGCCCACATCACACCCATGAGAGAAAAATTCAGTAACATGTGGTTTAATATGCGGAAAGAGGCAAACTACAGAAAAACCTTTAATACGGTCACACAGTAGCCTGTTCTCCTGCATTCACTGTGCATTAAGGACTAGATTCAGTTACTGGTGCCCCCCCAAAAATCAGCAAGAAGCGCTATTCTATAAACGGCACTCTGAGTTACGTACCATTTATAGAATAGTGCCAATTTCCATGCCAAAATTTGGCCATGAAGATTTACACCAACTCAAACATGGTGTACATCCTGGTGCGTAAGTTAGGCGTGCATCATTAGTGAACACCCCTTACCTGCCCATGACCTTCCCATGGTTAAGCCCCCTTTTGAGTTGCCTGCTCCAAGATTTGTGCACAGATCTTTACAGGATAGCACGTAGCAAGATGCATGTGCAGATCCAAACTGTTGCCAATTAGTGCCAATAATTGTTTTAGTACCCAATTATTGGTGCTAATTGGCTCTTCAGCCAATTTAGTTGCGCGTGCATCTCAGTATCACATGCAATTTTGCATGTGTAAATTTGGGCACCATTCCTGGATTTCCCCATCAAGGGCTAGATTCTATATATAGCACCTTAAAAATCAGCACCGAAAAAAAATATGCCTAGGCGTATTCTATAAACTATGCCTAGCACCCATCTGTATGTCTAAATTTAGTCACGGGTATTTACGCCAAGTCAAACTTGGTGTAAATACCTACACCTAAGTTAGGAGCGGAGCGGGTGAATTCTACAGCAACGCACATAGTTTTTAGAAACGCCCATGACCTACCCATTCCACGCCCATGGCCACATCCTCTTTTCCAATCTGCGTCTTAGAATTTACGTGCATCACTTTATATAATATGCTTAGACTGTTGTGCGTGCAACTTCTAGTTAATGCCATTTAGTGTCAATAATTGCTTGTTAAGTGGCAATTTTCGGTGCTGATTGGCTTGCTAAGATAATTAAGTTGCATGCACTAATTAGAATACAATCTAATTTGCATGTGCAACTCAACTCGCACTATACAGAATTTGGGGGTAAGTGCTTAATGCCTTTTAGTAGAAGGGCCCCTTAATATGTATAATAATATTATTTTTACCAGTAAATTCCCATTAGTTTTCAATAGCATAAATACACTTTCCACTGAAGTCAATTTACTGTTATATTTCAAATTTTGCTTATCCTGATCATCCTCTCTTTGTTTCAAACCTTGTACCTGGTGCAATATAAGTGACAACTGACCAAATAGGGTATACCTAGCCCATCAAATGAAAGCTTCCAGAGAGAATACTGTCGGTATTTCTTAATGAAAAGAATGTTCCTGCACAGAAGCTGGAACATCAAAGACCTCCCCTCTTATCAAAGTCTTTCAGCCCTGCAAGAGGATTTAACAGAATTGTATGACTGCAGTATGATTATGTCTTGTCAACTCTAGATTTCTTTGAAAATAAGAAGGTGTGACTGCTTTATGATAAGTCTGAGCCCAGAAGTATATACTGGTGGAATGTATCATGTGGGCAATATTTGTATTTAATCATTTACCTGCATACTAAATCACTATGGCAGACAGTTTTTTTTCCCTGAAAACGTGTTTTAATGCCAATGAGTTTGTCACTGCTTGAGGTGCTACCTAGGACAGGAGATACTTCTGGGTATGACAATATTATTTATCTTATTAGCAGAGTTGCCTTGATATGCAGTGACAGAAACACATTCTCCTCGCTTTTTGTTTTAGGACTGTTTTTTGATTTAATAGATGTTGCTCAAAAAGGGCCATTATGCATATGTAAGATAGATTTTCAGTATGTAGGTAACCATAGATTGAATACCTGGCTTCAGGGATGTGATAGGATGTGGGAAAAGGAGTGATCTTCCTAAATGTGACTGAGATTCAGGTTTAGTGAAGCTGGTGAGCAGGGAAGGGGCAGGGGGAAGAAAAAGGAAACAATGAAAATTATCCTAAATTTAGATGGGCAAAGCATGGTAAGCCTAAGTTGGAGATTACTGTGCTATTGAAAATTTCCTCTAGTAGGTTTTCTACAGTGATATCTAGATGCCAAATTTTCCATTACTTGTTGCACCATGATTCAAAGGTTCCAAGGTTGAAATCCCACTGCCATTCCTTGTGATCTTAAGCAGGTCACTTAGGGGGCAATTTCACAATAACTAAGCATCCATGGTGTGTGTGGTAGGAGCCTTATTCTATAAAGGAACATCAATACTAGCATAACATTTAGGCAAGAGCACTTATGCTACCAATAGAGCTGGTATAAGTTCAAGTGCCCAATCAACACAACTTGCAGTGTTCTGTAAATTATGGAAGTAAGAGGGAACCCTGCCCATGCTCTGCCCCTGTGTACATCTCCTTGCAAATACATTCTATCACCCAAATTCCTATATATGGCACCTGGAGTTATACACATTAAATTGGGCGCCTGCCCAATTTAACATGCATAACTTAATTGCATAATGTGCTAATCAGTGCTGATAATTGGTGATAACCAATTTTCAATACTAATTGGCCTTAATTAGGATTTACATGCATATTGTATTCTGCATGTAAATCCTAATGTGTGTAAGTATTTGGGAGTGTGGCTAGGAGCGTTCCTAAATTTTATGTCTGTACATATAAAATTGCACCTAACAGTAGGTGCCTATATTAAGGAGCAGTTATATGCTAAGCACGATTCTATAAAGGACTCAAACCCCTTATAGAATTTATTTATTTAGATTTTGCTCACACCTTTTATGATAGTAGCTCAAAGTGAGTTACATTCAGGTACAGTGGATATTTCTCTGTCCCAAGAGGGCTCACAATCTAAGTTTGTACCTGAGGGAATGGAGGGTTAAGTGACTTGCCCAAGATCACAAGGAGCAGTAGTGGGATTTGAACTGGCCACCTCTGGATTGCAAGACTGGTGCTCTAACCACTAGGCCACTCCTCCACTCACACTGAGGGCCCCTTTTATGAAGCTGCAGTAAAAGGGGGCCTGCACTGGTTTTGGTGCTGGTTTTTGATGCTCATCGAGGCCCCCTTTTACCGCAGCAGGTAAAAGGTAGGTTTTTCTTTTTTCAGGAAATGGCTGTGCGGCAAGTGAAGCACTTGCTGTGCAGCCATTTTGGGGGGAGTCCTTACTGCCACCCATTGATGTGGCAGTAAGGGCTCCTGCAATAACCTGGCGGTAACCAGGCAGCACACGGCACTGCCCAATTACCGCTGGGTACACACTGGCTCTACAAAAATAAAAATATTTTTAAACCACCGGATATGACACGTGCTGGGGGTGGGAACTACTGCTGGGCTGCAGCGGCAGGTCAGCGGTACTTTCTTTTTAGAGAGCGGTAAGCCCGCATTGGGTTTACCGCCGTTTTGTAAAAGGGGCCCTGAGTGTTAAATTTTCAGCACCGATTTTTAGGTGCTATTGATAGAATTTGGCCCTATGTAAGTAAAACAGGTATTTGAATGTCAGGTCTCTCGGGGAAATGTGAGCCCTTGCCCACTGTCACGGAGGTGGCAGCAGCAGGCAAAACCATCCAACAGGAGACAGGCAACCCTAAGACAGACTGAAGTAGACAGGACTGGAGTGGCTGGGCTGGAGCTGAAGAGGCAAGCAACAAGGAAACCAGGAACAACGTCCTACAGCAGGGTTCAGGCTAAAGAAGCAGGATACAGGAGCTACATACAAGCTAAGCTCAAGGGAATGGGAATGACAGATACGCTTGCCAGAGGAAGGTTTAGACTGGAGTTACAGTAGCTAACAGATAGAAAGGAGAGAAATGGCTGCAGCATCAGCCGCTAACCAATCTCAGACAGGGAGCAGAGCCACTGCACAGGGATAACAGAAAGGCTAGAAGCCCACAGAGAATAATATACACAGAAAGGCTGAAAGCCTACAGGTCAGAGAGATACACCCAGAAAGGCTAGAAGGCCACAGAAAGGCTGGAAACCCCCAGGCTGCAGTAATACAGCCAGAAGGCCTGGAAGCCCACAGATAAAAGGGATATACACAGATAGACTGGAGGCCCTCAGAGCAATGGGCACAGAAGAGCTGGAAGCCCACAGAACAATAGACACAGAAGGACTGAAAACCCACAGAGCAATAATACCCAGAGCAGGAAAGCAAGAAGCCCACAGGTAAGGAATAGACTAGGCAGAAAGCCAACAAGCAATAATACCCTGAGCCAGAAGGCAAGGGCCACAGGTGACAGTAACTAGCAAAACAGAAGAACTGGAAGCCCACAAGAAAAGACAAGGAAAGCTAACTGTGCAAACAGCACACTAACCTTGGGACCTAAGGCACTGCGTAGGCACTGGCAATGCAAAGGCACTGAAGACCAGAACACCAGTTCCTTAAGAAGGCCCTGACAGATGAGGTCACCCCTTCAGGCCACAGGCAAGGAGCATACAGAAGCCCAGAGAGACCTAACCCACACAGGTGTAGTCTATTGAGGTAATTAGTGTCAGGCTGGAAGCAGCCAGCCCACCCAGCCTGAGACAGAGCTACCTCAGGAACAGTATACTGAAGCACAGAGAGGTTAAACCCCCACAGGTGCAGTATACTGAGGCAATCAGCGCCATGCTGGAAGTGGCCAGCACCCAGAGACAGAAACAGAGCCAACTCAGAAGTAGACAGAAACCAGCACAGACACTGATTCCCAGAAATAGGGTAAGTCTGAGGGTGGTCACGACCACAAACGTGACATTGAAGAATAACATTTAAGCTACACTCTGGCATTTATGCATGTATATATTAGTATTCTAAACATTTATGCAGGTAACAGACACGTAAAGGTTAGTGCCTAGTTTCTATAATTTCCCCATTAATCCTGCATTGCCTCAGGTACAAACTTATCCCCCTGTTTACAAAGCTGCACTAGTGGCTGCCGATGCGGTAATGCCAACACACCCCATTCACTTTGGGCTGTGTTGGCATTGCTGCATGGCAGCTGCTAGCGTGGCTTTGTAAACAATGGGGTTAGATTGTAAACTCTCTAGGAAAAGGGAAATAATTATTGCACCTGAATGTAACGTGCATTGAGCTACAACTGAAATAGGTGTGAGCTAAATTCAAAATTCTCCTTCCCGTCCCTATAGATTAAGAAGTCTATAAATAAGTTCAGCTATTATAGTAATATCTCTTGCCAACATAAATCCACTTCCTTCCCTTGTAAATACTCCCATGAGCAAGGCTTTTTATGTGTCGCTTACATTCTAAGTCTAATATAGTGAAGGTCAAACTAAATAACATTTTCCTCTAAGTCAGACAGAGAGGATTAGGTGAAGCTCGAATATTTCTTTTCTGACTCAAAAAATCTAAATCACTTTGACCTGATTTTATTTGTTTGTTTGTTTATCTATTCTAGGCATAATATATCACCTAAGTCAAAGCTTTTGTGCTCTATTCAGTGTGGTATGCTGAGGCGATAGGTGATCATTATTTGGATTCTCATTTTAGGCCTAATTCACTCTTATTTGGGACTCAGAAAAAATTCTGTATATCATTTATTCATTTTATTCACTGAAAACCTGGTATAAATGTCCGTGCCTAAATGTACATGCATTCCTCCAAATTCGATAACAACACGTGCAAATTTGATTGACGCCCCAACATGCCTACACTCCTCCCATGGCCATACCCCTTTTTCAGCTATGCAGCTTGGAATTTACATGCGCCTCTTTTTAGAATACGCCTAAAAAGATTGCCAATTAGTGATGGACATTGATTGTTATAGGTTAATTATCATGACTAACTGGCTCGTTACTCAATTGAGTAGCATATGTAAATTGGCTGCATGCACAATTTAATGCTCGCCACTCGCTGAGCCTTATATAGAATTGGGCCCTCAGTTTAATGAATGTGGATTCATTATAACTGAGATTTCTGCAGCTTTTAAGGGGCAATTTTATAAAGACCGAATTGGACATCCATGTGATTGAAACATCCAAATCCCAATTTTGCAAAGGCAGAATAGGGACATCCAATACTGCAGTATATCCAAATAGCAAGAAGGCATGCTCTACGTGCATTTTGGGCAGAACTAGGGAAGGTTTAAAATCTGGATGTCCAGCAGCGATTACTGAAGATGAAGAAATGTCCATGTCAAAAATAAGGATGTCCTTATTTAGACCTGTTTCAGGAAGCTCCTGGTTACAGAAAGATGCTCTGACTGAGCAGCTGTCCACTGGAGGGACTAAAGGCCTGACCCCTCTTTAATCCCCTAGTGGTTGCTGTTCCCCCTCCACTTTCCTGAAAGTGAAACTAGAAGGGCATACCAGGCTTTTTGACAGAGCCAAGTATTATAGGTATGCTGAACAGAGCAGGTAGCAGGTCTGAGGAGTAGCCTAGTAGTTTGTGCACTGCACTGTAAACCAAAGGACTGAGGTTCAAATCCTATTTCAACTTTTTGTTTGTTTTTTAAATTGTGAGTTCTCCAGAAACAGGCCTTAGTTGAAAAAGTCTTTGAAGACACCCTGTCTCATCAGCTTATTCAAGCCAATTTAACTATAAAACAGCGATGGGCGTTACAACAGCTTAGTTCTCAGCAAGACCTTATTATTTCTAGAGCAGATAAAGGCAGTGTGACAGTAATACAGCAGAAAAATCAATATTTGTCAGAAGCTTATAAACATCTATCCAATGCTAAATATTATCATCTGTTATCGTCTGACCCTACTACTGATCTTCATGTACAAATACAGAACCTGTTACAGACGGCTCAATGCATAGGCAGTTTGACATCTAAAGAAATAATGTTCCTTACTCCTAAGTATCCCAAGCAGTAGCTTAGCCAGACCTGACATTTTGGGTGAGCTCAGAGCTGATATGGGTGGGCACTAGGTGTGAGTAGTGTTTCTTGGGATACTCCTTAATAATGCCTTAGAATGCACTGGATGATGGATTTCTAAGTAAACAGTCTGTGCAACAGCTCTCCTGCATTAACACAAACCACATACCTGGTTCATGGAACACCGACATTTTTAAATATAGTGATTTTATCCCATATCTTAAACTTGACCAAATATGACTGCTATAAGGCAAACATGTCGATGGCACATATCCTTCAAACTTTGCTTTGTAACAAATGCAAATGCCCGATTAAGCTGTATTCATAAAACAGGTAAATTCTGAAACTGACATTCCCATTTAAAAAGCCAGAGAAGTCAGACTCATATAGATCCCCACACGGACTACGTGCACACAGAATCTTTTACATCGGTCACATGCAGAACACCGACCACCCCTTACCAACTGCAGAATAAAAGACAAAAAAATTAGAAATTGCAGAAATGCCAAAAACACAGATCACCCCTTACAAATTGCAGAATAAAACACAAAAAATTAGAAATCACAGAGATGGCAAATTACCCAGTTCCAGGCTTGAGATTTTGTGCAGTCCTGATTTAAACTTTATAACCCAAATCAGTGTGGGATTTGCAGTGCCTGATTCTGCCCATGGAAATCAGTGCTGCAAGTCCCATAACAATGGGATGGTCAGAAATGCAGGACTGTCCCAAAATCTCCAGCCTGGAACTGTAGCCCAGCATCAACCCTGCCCTTCCTCCTCCCCAATAGTTTGGCATCAGCCGAGGGGAGAAAAGGCAGCGACAGCGATCAAAGCAGTGGCGTACCTAGGGTAGTTGACACCCGGGGCTGGTCATTTTTTAACACCTCCCTCCAAAATCCAGTACTAGGCATACCGAGAATACAAAACACCCAGGACCTAGAGCAATTCTAGCATACCATAAGCAGTCATTTCTACAAGTCACACAAGGAAACGGAAAGCATCTTAAACACTACAGTGAGCACTAGAACATCAATTCGCCTATTGTAAAATGAAACCTGGCAGAATAGTACAGATCGTCTATCCTGCACAGTCAATGCCATCTGAAAGCCATGTCTTTTTCACAAACACAGATACACCCTAATCCACTATAGAATAAGTAATCATAAACTTTATATTTAGACAAAAATTAAACTGAACCCCCAAGATGCCAGACTCTGCATACAATGCAACACCACAGAAACAGAAAATGTCCCCTAGTACTGTGCAAAATATAAAGACAGCAGATGTAAATTTGAAAAAAACTAACAAATATCAATCACCATTTTACAAATTAACAAATAGAAATAAAACAAATATAGAAAATAAAACAATACAATTTTATTGAACTAATACATTTAGCTTTCAGAGGCCAAAACCTCCGTCCTCATGTCAATACAGTATAGTGCTGTTACAGTATCCTATCCTGGCCTGAGGAAGGGGGTTTTGTTCTCCGAAAGTTAGTCAAAATGTATTAAAATTTGTCCAATAAAAAGATTACCTTATTTACATGTTCTATTTATAAACATTTATTAACACATCTATAATACTACTTTATCCTAAAGCAAAAAAATAAAAATATATATTTTATTTACAGTTTGTTGTCTCTGGTTTCTGCTTTCCTCATCTTCTTTTCACCGTCTTCCTTCCATCCACCATCTGTCCTCACTTTCTTTCTCTCTGCCATCCAGTGTCTGCCCTCTCTGCCATCCCTTCCATCCACTGTCTGCCCTTTCTCTCTGCCCCTTCAATCCACCATTTGCCCTTCCTCTCCCATCCATCCAGGGTCTGCCCTCCCTCTCGCTGTCCCTTCTTTTCGGCCCCCAGTTCCAGCCCCATTATCCCCATTATCCTACCTGCCCCTAGTTCCAGCCTCAGCCCACATCTCCCACATGCCCCTCCTTTTCAGCCCCCAGTTTCAGCCCCACTATCCCACCAGTCCCCTGTTTCAGCCCCAGCCCTTTTCTCCCACCAGTCCGGAGCTTTAGCCCCCAGCCACTTCTTCTGGTCCCCTTTTCAGCCCCCAGTCCACACAGTTTCAGCCCCTGCCCACTTTCAGCCCCCAGTTCCAGTACTAGCCCCCTTATCCTACCTACCCTCCTTTTCAGCCCCCCCCCGTTTCCCTTCATCCATATGCCTTGCATTAGGGCCCCCCTTTTCAGCCCCAGACCCATTCTCCCACCTGCCCCAGGCATGGCCCCATTCTCCCTCCTGCCCCCTTCTCAGACCCCAGTTCCAGCTCCAGGCCCCTTCTCCCATCTGAGCCCCACCCCACCCCACCCAGACCCCGTCTCCTTCTCCCATCTGAGCCCCACCCCACCCAGACCCTGTCCCCTTCTCTCATCTGAGCCCCACACCACCCCGACCCCCTTCTCCCATCAATTTACTAATGAAACGATCATTATGGCCACTCTTGATGTATCTGCATTATATACCAACACTCCGCAAGACTCAGCTTTGCTTCTTATTGAGAAAATTCTCAATAAACAGAATATGCCTTCTAGACTCCCGACGGCTTTACTTATGGAAATGGCTACCCTCATGATATGCAAAAATTATTTCCTTTTTGAGGGATCTTTTTATGAACAAATCCATGGAGTAGCAATGGGTGCTACAGTAGCCCCTGCTGTGGCAACATTATACATGGCAGAATTTGAAGGAAACTTGTTATATGGAACGACTCACTTTGAACAAGTCTGCCTTTGGATGCGTTACTTAGACTATATATTTTTCCTATGGAAAGATACAGAAAAGCAACTTCTTCAATTTGTCCAATGGTTGAATCGACTTGATCCTAATCTGCAATTTGAATTACATTATTCCAGTAAATCAATCAACTTCCTGGATCTTCAGATTCAGATGACATCAAAAGTTTTTTTGTAATGCTATATAGAAAGGAAATAGATCATAATAACTATCTGCAATTTCACAGTTTTCATCCAACTAGACTTAAAGCGAGCCTTCCCATTAGCCAGTTTTTACATATGCATAGAATTTGTTCCACACTAGATTTATATAAAAGACAAGCTAAAGATCTAACTCAGAGATTCCTACAATGCCGATACCCAAGGAGGATAGTCAGAAAGGCATATTTACGTGCTCGATATGCACACTGATCATCACTACTGCAATATAAGCG
This sequence comes from Microcaecilia unicolor, assembly GCF_901765095.1. Classification (NCBI taxonomy): domain Eukaryota; kingdom Metazoa; phylum Chordata; class Amphibia; order Gymnophiona; family Siphonopidae; genus Microcaecilia; species Microcaecilia unicolor. The sequence continues at coordinate 414,476,467 of NC_044033.1, forward strand.
TCCCGTTCAGAGCAATAAAATCGTATGTGTTTTACCATATTCTCAAGTGTCGGGTGCAGTGACACGGGCTATCCATACACATTGGCATTAGCTCCAATTGGATCCATGCTTTTCTGATCACCCAACGATAGCTCTACAGAGTGGAAAAAACATGGATGAATTGATTAAATATAAACCTCATAAAATGATAAGAATATTAAATGCCGAACATAGAGGCTGTGGATCCTGCCAATGGTGTGCATTGACGATAGAAGGGGAGAGCTGGATTGCTCCCAATATTAACCAGAAAATTTTGGCACACAGGAATGTAGTTCATATTATTCAGTGCCCTTGTGATAAAGTCTATGTAGGGAGAAGTGCGTTTAACTGAGCACGAATCTAAGATCACCACACAAGCGGAAGAAGCACCACTCCATTGGTGAATAATTGACATAGTCATTAAAGATATTCAAGGAGGTAATATTGAGCAGATTCTAAACTACAAGGAGCAAAGCTGGATCTTTAAATTGAGTGCTGTTGAGCCTAATGGGCTCAACAGAGAAATTGAATGGTAGTCTTTAATTTGATAGACTCTGTTATTGGTTGGTGGTCACCTGACTTTTAATTTAAAATGGCAAGAGAAAGAAGCCGTGGCCATGTTGGCTGACGGGGTCTGAAGCTTTGATACTCTACATTGAGACATAAAGGTATTTGACCACGACAATGTAGATATAAGAAGAACTGGTGAATTATATTGCTGTCTGCTGTTTGACTGATTTTGCTCTTTTCTGAGGGGCATACCTTGAAAAAGCGCTTCCAGCGAAACACGTGTCGGTATGCAGCCCTATTTATTCAGTCTGACAAGACAAGATTCTAAAGCTAAGTAAAAGAATTTCTACTCTTTAAATAAGAAATTAAAAAATTATAAAAGTCTAAAAAAATATATATTTATGAACATTTAATACCGATGATGAGAAGGGTATGAAGTAAGTTACCATATGAAAAGCACCATATGATATAGTGCCAGTGAAAGCAATTCTACCTCTGATGGTCTGAAGAAATAATATAGAAAAAATATCTGTGTATATATATCTATAACAGTGATCATTTATACAGCTCTGTATTACACATGAATTTTTGATTACTGATAACATGGTACATTAAGTGGGCATCTATCTATACTGGTTATGGGATAACCAGGATAAGTTTGAGAAGCTCTGAATTAGCTTTGTCCCTTTTAATCCTTCTAGATTGGTTCATGCAAGTGCTTCGAACCAATCAAACGAGGTCGTTTGGTGACTGCTATGTAAGCAAGTTTTTCCAGCTTCATTATCTTTCTTTATCCTCACATCACAGTCAGACCTTCTTATTCTGTTTCCTCCACCCAGTTTCAAATATTGATGGCATTATGAAAATGACTCTGAATATGCAAAAAGTACAAATGCATGTTGTAATAAAGATAACAATGTAACACAGTGCACAGACCATTATAATGGTCAGAAGTGAGTCAGTCTAAAAATCCATAAGGGTCATAGTTTTTCTGAGATATATGACCCTTAGCCAAAATTTATTTAAAGAAAGGATATGATTTTTATTTATTGACAGTGGCATTTTTTAAAGTCTGTAATTTTGGGCGAATCAAACCCAAATGGCAGAGCATCATCAAAATAAATGAACAGCCATTCATTAATTTTGCATATGGCAAGAGTAAGTTGTTAGTGGTTAATTTCTTGAGGGTGTCTGTAAGAAATTTAGGGAAGAATAGTTCATAATATTGAGAAGATCAAAGCTGCTAGCCTCAACAAAAGTCACAAACATCACATTAAAAGATTCATGAGGGGAAGAAAATCCTCATTCAGTCTGAGAAGACGCTGATAGGCATACTTCCCAAGATAAATAATCAAAGTCCACTAGAAGATAGAAGGAATGCAAAATATCAAAAATGTGCAATTTGTAAACAGCAGTCGGACAGTGGTAAACCAAGCAACTTCAAATATATCTTGCCTGAAGCCCACACACATAAACTCAGTATCCTCCCCCTCCTTGATTTTACTAGGTCATAGTTTAGTCCTGGGGCTTGATAGCAAAATAGAAAGCTTTTAAAAGTGTTTGAAATGTTCTCCTCTGGTGATGCACATCAATAAATACACACAAGGAATCATTTTTAATTCTGACTTCTCAGAATGGACTGAAGGAGTTTGAACAGTGCTAGGAAACCAGCAACTTTCTAGATTTATCAGAGGTTCATTTAGTTTCAGTTTGTTTACTGGCAGTACTCATATTTAATTAAAAGAAATGAGAAGGGGCAGTGGTAAGTATTCAGATGAATAAATGCAATACAAAATCCATAGAAATATACTGGGCAATATTTAGCCGATGGAGATGGTCAGCATGTTTTAAAATGCTGAGTAAATATATAGATAGGGACTACCAAGGATAACTCAAATAATATACAACTTATAATAATCCTCTCCAAATATGTGTATATCACCTTTTTAGTAAGTTTAAATTGACTTTAAATTTTATCAATTTTTCAATCAATTTTTCAAACAAAAAAAACAGCACCACGGGCCTTTAAAAATGGAACACAGTTCTTTAATGAATGAGCCTTGACAAAAAGACCCGACACGGGCCGTGTTTCAGTGACTAGCACCTGCGTCAGGGGTCTACATAGAATACAAAACATAGAATAATATATTTAAAATTTTTTTTTAACATATAATGAATAAAACAAAAGATTAATATTTAGACTCATCAGGCATACATATATAAGCCTATATTAACACCTAAAGCATTTAATATTTTAACATTGCATTTAATATTTTAACATTCTCATATATTATTATATAGTAATTTGAAAATAAATCGATAATTAATCAAAACAAAAATGGTAACTCACCACAGTGATGACGTGGAAAACTTGGGGAATAACTCGAATATATTCCTCTACAATATATTATTCCTTACTTTTGGACAAAATTTTTTTTCATATATTAATATTATATGTTTAAAACGCTTATTTTAATTATTTATAATATATTTTATAAAAAGGTCATATTATATAATACTGGCTATAACTAAATTTCATATTCATAAAAGCTTAAACTAACAGAAAGGTCAAAAATAATTTTTTTAAAACATTTTAAAATGTATTTCAAACATTACACTGATAATATTATAAACCTTCAAAAACATTCAAATCAGCACAAAAACTTCCCACAAAATTTTTTTATTCATATATATGTATGCACAATTTAAACCAGCTCTTTACTTAGCTTTTAAAGATACTTCAACTCTTCATATTATTAAATCTCTCTTTTCCATGGCTCACTTCCTCCTGGGGTGGTATTAGTGCTCTTAAGGTGGCCCAGGCTAGTTAGAGAGGGACTTTTCTTAAGGGTGACAGGTAGTGTTCTATAATCCCCCCTCACAGGTAGGGTTACCATATGGCTCCAGAAAAAGGAGGACGGATTGAGCCAGCCGGGTTTTACTTCCATTGCTTAAAGCAATGGAAGTAAAACCCGGCTGGCTCAATTACTTCCATTGAAAGCAATGGAAATAAAACCCGGCTGGCTCAATCCGTCCTCCTTTTTCTGGAGCCATATGGTAACCCTACTCACAGGAAGACTGTAAACTTTTCTTTGAAAGCTTTCCATATTTGACATTGTTCATTCCACTATCCCCTACCTATGCTGATGTGCAAACTTCCGTAAACTACTGAAGACCCATCTCTTTAACAAGGCATACCACAAAGATCAACCAATGTGAATATACACAGCTCCTCCACATACATACAGAACTGTCTTACAATATCTGCTTGCTATACTACTATAATGTTTTTTCATTATCATGTTGCCCAAGATCCTTCTATAACACTATATGTCTACTTTCTAAAATATTACCACCACTCATGATGTATTGTAAGCCACATTGAGCCTGCAAAGAGGTGGGAAAATGTGGGATACAAATGCAATAAATAAGTAAATAAATAAATTCCATTTGGTGCATTGCTTTGCTTTGCTGTGCTTTAAGTGAAAGGCAATTAATTAACCCTCCATTGCCCCATATCAGCCGCATTGAACCTGCCATGAGTGGGAAAGCACGGGGTACAGATGTAACAAAACAAATAGAATGAACATAACACTTTCAAGAGCTCCATGGGTTTATACTTTACAGGGGTGATTCTATAAGGAGGCCATAAAGATTTTGGCACAAAAAATGTCTGATCTGAATACCAGCATTTACATATGTATGTGCACACAAACACATGTGTATGCCAATATTCTGGCTATGCATTATTGTGTAAAATGGTGCCAAATACAATGACATGTAGTTTGCAGGTGAGCATTCACATGGGTGGAGTTTGGGCAGAGCGTAGGCAGGGTGTACATTTACACTTGTAGATTATAGAGTCCTGTAATCTATGTCTGTTCTTTAGTCATCTAGGCTCTATGATTGGTAAGTGATTGCACCTAGAATATGGGTGTGTTCTTGGCATGTGCCTACTTTTTTTTACAGAATAGGCTCCAAGTAGGTGATTTTCATTTTGGCACTGATCAATTTTCATTTTGGCACTGATCAAATTCTGGAATCTATCTCTCTTTTCTTTCCCCTGTGATTGAAAGGCTCTTTCCTATGATTTTATGGAATTCTCTTTCTTACTTTTATGATTTGCTTTTATTACATAGTAACATAGTAAATGATGGCAGATAAAGACCTGTACGGTCCATCCACTTTGCCCAACAAGATTTTACATGGTATGCGATACTTTATATGTATACCTGAGTTTGATTTGTCCTTGCCATTCTCAGGGCACAGACCGTAGAAGTCTGCCCAGCACTGTTCTAGTATTAAAAGTTCTGAAGCTAATGTCGAAGTCCCTTAAAATTTACACTCTAGCCCATCCATATCTATTCAGTCACGATCAGGGCATAGGCCATAGAAGTCTGCCCAGTAATGGTTTTGCTTCCCAATTACCGGTGTTGCTACCCAATCTCCGCTAAGGTTCCCTGGATCCATTCTTAGCTCAGACAACTCTCAGACAACTATTGTGAACTACCAGATAGCTAAAGTGGTATATCAAACTCAAATAAACTTAAATATAGGTGCTTAAATATGGTGCTTCTTTATAGAATTAATATCCACAAGTTTGAAAATATATTTTAAGTTGCCATTGTGATATAAGCTACTGGTTGGGAAGAGCACAGTTGGTTCTTTGGAAAAAAACATCTTCTTCTGATTCATTGATGCCGTCTAATTATTGCCTGATCTAATTCTCTAAAAGCTGCCAAAAATTGCACACACAAATTTGAGCACATGCCCAATTTGTGCATACAGTTTAATAGAATAACAAGCCATTTAGTAATTTGCTAACGCTAGCAGCTTTGATCTTCTCAATATTATGAACTATTCTTCCCTAAATTTCTTACAGGCACCCTCAAGAAATTGACCACGAACAACTTACCCTTGCTGTAGGCAAAATGAATGACTGTTCATTTATTTTGATGATGAACTACCCTTTGGGCTTGATCTACCCAAAATTACAGATTAAAAAAATGCCAGGTATAAGATGCTGACCACTGTTAATAAATAAAAATAATATCCTTTCTTTAAACAACTTGTGGCTAAAGGTCTATGTATCTCAGAAAAACTGTGTAAATGACCCCTATGGGTTCTTAGACTGATTCACTTCTACCATTAATTAATTATTGGCAATAATTAAATTTCATTGGACTTTATCCACACTATCAACTTTGGATGTGGGAATTGGCACTAAGCACTATTCTATAAAGGGAGTTAATACAAGGAAGATTTTCAATAGGGAAAAGTTATGTGTGACTAGTTAATTGGGTAAGCGGGATACATGGGATACTGTAGAAAATCTTGTAGTTAGTAAAGGTAGAGTTTTCTGGGTGACTAAGGAAAGACAGGTATTTTCTTGCTGGATCCTGTTTTTGAGATTTGTGTGGCTCTATTTCTTCCTTTCTATGGAGGAAAAACCACTCTGCCTTTGTCCATGTTGCTACTCCCCAGGGCAATGCTGCAAGACTACTGGGACTGTGAGCATGATATGTGCTAGATTTTGAACAGAAGTAGAGTAAATAGAGGTTCAACCAACACAGGGCCATGGGTTGGAGCCTTTACTTCATTATAACCCTAACCTGCTTATAATCGAACGAGAAAAACGCCCAAGTTCTGACCTAAATCGGGAGATGGACGTTTATCTCACAAAAACGAATAACGCGGTATAATCGAAAGCCGAACTTGGATGTTTTCAACTGCACTCCATCGCAGAAGCGTACAAAGTTGACGGGGGCGTGTCAGAGGTGTGGTGAAGGCGGGACTGGGGCATGGTTATCACCCAAACAGAGATGAGCGCCTTTCGCCAATAATGGAAAAAAAGTATGCGTTTGTAGCTGGAATTTAGGGCACTTTTCCTGGACCCTGTTTTTTCATGAATAAGGCCCCCAAAAGTGCCCTAAATGACCAGATTACCCCCAGAGGGAATCGGGGATGACCTCCCCTGACTCCCCCAGTGGTCACTAACCCCCTCCCACCACAAAAAATGATGTTTCACAACTTTTTATTTTCACCATCAAATGTCATACCCACATCCCTGGCAGCAGTATGCAGGTCCCTGGAGCAGTTGTTAGGGGGTGCAGTGGACTTCAGGCAGGTGGACCCAGGCCCATCCCCCCTACCTGTTACAATTGTGCTGCTTAATGCTTAATCGCCCAACCCCCCCAAACCCACTGTACCCACATGTAGGTGCCCCCCTTCACCCCTTAGGGCTATAGTAATGATGTAGACTTGTGGGCAGTGGGTTTTGAGGGGGATTTGGGGGGCTCAACACACAAGGGAAGGGTGCTATGCACCTGGGAGCTCTTTAACCTTTTTTTTTGTTTTTGTAAAAGTGCCCCCTAGGGTGCCCGGTTGGTGTCCTGGCATGTGAGGGGGACCAGTGCACTACGAATCCTGGCCCCTCCCACGAACAAATGCCTTGCATTTATTCGTTTTTGAGCTGGGCACTTTCATTTTCCATTATCACAGAAAAACAAAAACGCCCAGCTCACAAATTGTCGAATAAAACATGGACGTCTATTTTTTGTGAAAATACGGTTCGGTCCGCCCCTTCACGGACCCGTTCTCGGAGATAAACGCCCATGGAGATAGACGTTTTCGTTCGATTATGCCCCTCCACATCTCCTATTCTGAGTAGAGTAGACAGATCCAGCTCCATCTTGTCTCATACCACCAGATCTAGCGTTTTCTTTTTTGTGGCATCTTCTCTGTGGAATGCATTGCCTAACTCCTCCGGGCAGAGGTGAATTATAAGAAGTTAAGAGTTTCGATGAAGGCTTATTTGTTTAAGTTAGCATATAATCTTTAAAATTTCAGTACAGTGGAGAGAGTAATGCCAAATGACTGTGCAGGATGATTTGCTTTTAAGGAATATCTGTGTGTGTGTGTATTGCTTGGGTTACTCTGTTTCTGTATGGAAGGGTCTTGATTGAAGCTGATATGTGTTTGAATGATTTTTGGTCTTTGCTTTTAATATTGGTGTTCCTTTCCCTTTCATTTTAGTGTTAATGTAAACCGCTCTGACATAATGTATTAAGAGCATATATCAAGACCCTATAAACTATAAACCATATGCCATTTGGAAAGTGGTAAAGAAAAAAGTCTGCACCCCTGACACGTAGTTTTCACCTATACCCCCTTTAGCATCTAGGGCTAGATTCTATATGTGGCGCCTGAAAATTTCACACAGAAAATACGCCTAGGCATATTCTGTAAAATACGCCTAAATTTTATAGAATAGGCTTAAATTTCCATGTGGTACGTAGAATAACACCGAGCACCTCCAAATCCACCTCCCCGCTCCCCCCATTTTCTATTTCTGTTGATGGCTCTCTCATTCTCCCTGTCTCCTCAGCTCGAAACCTTGGGGTCATCTTTGACTTTTCTCTCTCCTTCTCTGCTCATATCCAGCAGATTGCCAAGACCTGTCGTTTCTTTCTTTACAACATCCGTAAAATTCTCCCCTTTCTTTCCGAGCACTCTACCAAAACCCTCATCCATACCCTTGTCACCTCTCGTTTAGACTACTGCAATCTGCTTCTTGCTGGCCTCCCACTTAGTCACCTCTCCCCTCTCCAGTCGGTTCAAAACTCTGCTGCCCGTCTCATCTTCAGCCAGGGTCGCTTTACTCATACTACCCCTCTCCTCAAGTCGCTTCACTGGCTCCCTATCCGTTTTCGCATCCTGTTCAAACTTCTACTAACCTATAAATGTACTCACTCTGCTGCTCCCCAGTATCTCTCCACACTCGTCCTTCCCTACACCCCTTCCCATGCACTCCGTTCCCTGGATAAATCCTTCTTATCTGTTTTCTTCTCCACTACTGCCAACTCCAGACTTCGTGCCTTCTGTCTCGCTGCACCCTACGCCTGGAATAAACTTCCTGAGCCCCTACGTCTTGCCCCATCCTTGGCCACCTTTAAATCTAGACTGAAAGCCCACCTCTTTAACATTGCTTTTGACTCGTAACCACTTGTAACCACTCGCCTCCACCTACCCTCCTCTCTTCCTTCCCGTACACATTAATTGATTTGATTTGCTTACTTTATTTTTTGTCTATTAGATTGTAAGCTCTTTGAGCAGGGTCTGTCTTTCTTCTATGTTTGTGCAGCGCTGCGTACACCTTGTAGCACTATAGAAATGCTAAATAGTAGTAGTAGTAGTAGTAGTAGTAGTAGCACCTCTCTACAGTATGTGACTAAATGTAGTTGCGAGCATTTATGCCTTGTTTTACTTGGTATAAATCCCAACATCTGAATTAGGCGCAGAGCAGGTGTATTCTATAATAATGTGGATAGATTTTAGAAATGCCCTGCCCATGGCCATGCCCTCTTTTCAACTATGCAGCTTAGAATTTAAGCATTCCATGTTACAGAATACACTTAGCGAGTTGTGTGCGTAAAAATTAATGTCAATTAGTGCTGATAATTGCTTAATAATGTCCAATTAAAAGTGCTGACTAGTTATGCGCATTGTTATAGAATACACTTTGATTTCCACATGGAAATTAAGGCGCCATCTATAGAATCCTGAGGCTAATGTGCAGTTGTCCACAGTTACATTACGAGCAGATACTTATCAATGGACACAAGCAAGCTTACAGTGTTTGGGTGAGATTTGGAAGGACTTCCTTTAGATCCTTTGATGAGCTACGTACCCAAAATAACTTACCTTCCTATTGCGAATACATTAGTAAGAGTGTGTTAGGTGGGGTAGGTGAGACTAGATCCCTGAGGTCATAGACTAGCATGGAGAAGATCATAATGAAACCGAGATCTCTACCTAAATTGATTAGTAAGCTATACTTTGCCTACATTTTGGCGTTAAACAGTGTGATACAGATCTGAACCTGATTGCATGTTGGAATCGTGCCCTCAGTCTGGAGCTGGATGAGATGGACTGGCAGCAGATCTGGCTTTGCAATTCCAGATTGTCGATCTGTAATAAAAATCAGGAACTCATGTGCAAATTGCTGCACTACATTTACTATTATCCTGTGTTCTCTTACATTAGTTCCGCTGATCTCAGGTGCTAGAGGGCCTGTGGGGAACTGGAGACTACATTCATATTTGGTAGGGTTGTATTTGGTTCATTATTTTTGGAAACAAATAGGAGAGATCCTTTTGATGCTGAAATCACATGCTGTGTTTACTGTACACCTGGGCTATATCTTTAAGGTCAATCAGAAGGCAATGATATAAATAAAACATTACAAATAGTTGTGTTCACATTGTTTTCATGAAGACCGGTCTTGGGATACTGCTAGACTCGTCACTCACTCTGATCCCACAAATTCAAACAACCTTCAAAAATTGTCTTTATCACCTACGGCAGCTATGAAATCGCTCTCCATATATTGAAAAGATGAGTCTGACCACAGTGGTCCATGCCATGATAACATCGCGACTACATTACTGTAATGCCCTGTACACTGGCCAAACCAAAAAGAGTTTGTATCAGCTCCAACTAATTCAGAATGCTGTAGCATGACTGATAGAAGGCTGCAAGTTGCGGGACCACATCACACCCTTCCTGCAAAAGATACACTGGCTACCAGTACCTTACAAAACTAGATTTAAAACTCTATGTTTGATTTTCAAGGTCCCCAGACAAAATAGGCCAGAGTACTAAAAGAATAAGTTAGCCCTTTACACACCTTTACGGCCTCTAAGGTCCTCTCAAAGATCATCACTATCTGTACCCTCATTAAAAAAAAATAAAATAAAATTGTACAATGTGATACCCACCAGCAAGCCTGCTCAGGAGTAGACATAGCCCCCACACACTTGAATTTACTCCCAGAGGGGCTATGTATAACTTGAGACTACCTCTACCTATTAGATTGTAAGCTCTTTGAGCAGGGACTGTCTTTCTTCTATGTTTGTGCAGCGCTGCGTACGCCTTGTAGCGCTATAGAAATGCTAAATAGTAGTAGTAGTAGTACTTCAGGAAGCAGATGAAAGCCTGGCTCTTCTCCCAAGCCTTTAATACATAGGGTGACTGACTATACACTCATTCTGCACCTGGACTAGCTTGCTACACATACTGTAACTTAGATCAGTTCCTTATCTCTTGCTTAACTATACAAAGAACTTGCCTTGATTTTAGCTAACCATCAAATTATTTTTATTTATTTATTTCTGCATTTGTATTCCACATTTTCCCACCTGTTGGTAGGTTCAATGTGCCTTACAAGAGTCTGGAATAAAATTGGTTACAGTTCGTACAGAACAAAGTAAATTGATTACAGTTTGTATAGAACTAGGTTACAATTTATATAGAAGAATGAGATTAACAGTTGTCTTGAGTTTGACAGGCTTTATGTGTTTATAGTTGCCTCAGGTAGGCATGTGAAGTGTTTGGGATGAATTGGGTGACAAAGCTTAGTTTAGTTCTGTCCATTGTCGTATTCATGTAGTGCTGATTTGGTAGTCTGGTTGGTTAGGTTGGTTCAGCGGGAGGAAATTTCTGAAAAAAAATGGGCTTTCAGGTGTTTTTGGAAGATTAGGTAATTGTCCTTGAGTTTTTATTATCCCAACTGACTCTGTACCATGTATCTTGTTCTCATCATATATCTGCTCTTGGTCCCTCAGCTATATGGTAAGCTGTTGTCAGACCTGTGAGTTCTTTTACCAAGTAGAGCACTGCTGAGCCCGGTACTCAGATCAGGTTCTGCTTGGTGGCCGGACAACCCCAGGTTTCACCTGCGCTGACTACCGTTCCCCAGAGGTTGAGCCCCTAGGTGCGGGCGGCCTGCAGGGCTTACGAAATGGAGCAGGAAGCAGGGTGATGAACATGACGGCCAGATAGGCAGCAGGCAAGAGAGTGATCCAGGTATAGGCAGAGTCAGTAGGCAGGCAGCAGGTCAAAAGGGTAATCCATGTACAGGCAGAGTCAATAGGCAGGCAGCAGACACGAGAGTAATCCAGGTACAGGCAGAGTCAGTAGGCAGGCAGCAGGTCAAGAGGGTAATCCAGGTACAGGTAGAGTCAGTAGGCAGGCAGCAGACACAAGAGTAATCCAGGTACAGGCTAAGTCAGCAATGAAGAAAAAGTAGAGGAGAAGCACGCTACTGAGCAAGTAACACCTACCAAAGTAGAATCCGAAGCAAGGAGTCTAGGGAGAGCTCAGCTGATAAAGTGCTGCCATCTGACATCAGCAGGGAGAAGGGGCACAGCCATAGGACAAGAGCGGGGGAAGGAGGAACCGGAAGACCAATAGGAGAGAAGCAAGGGAAGCCAGGCAGAGGAAGAGCAGACCAAGGTGGGTGGAAGCAAAGCAATCAAGGAGCCTGGAAGCCAGGCAGAGAGAGAGAGAGAGAGAGAGAGAGCAGAGCCAGGTGCATGGAAGCAAAGCAATCAAGGAGCCTGCAGCCAGAGAAGAACTACACACACATGGCTCAGGGCTGTGCCAGTCAAGTGTGTGTGTCGACGGGACCCTGCGCAGCCCAAGGACGCCACTTGCATTGAGGTAGGGGACATGACAGCTGTATTGTAGAAAATCTTTAGCATCATGTCTATGTTAGTTGAATGTTCTAATGTATGCCTATTAGGTGTATCATTAGTACTATGCTAACGTTGTATTATATCTCTGGCATTTGAATTCCAGTGCTGTTAAATGAGTAAATATTTGATATTATTTCACAGTAGTCCTATTATTAGGTTTCAATTTACTGTTTTGTAGTGTTTATTTATTGTATTTATGTTTATTCTTGACTATTTTACTATTGTTATGCTATTAACAAAATTGTTTTATGTTAAACTGTAACTGCTGTACACCATCTTGGGTGAATCTCTTCATAAAGGCGGTTAATAAATCCCAATAAATAAATAGATAAATAAATTTACTATAGCATTTCAGTGGAAGGGGGCACCAGACCTCTTGGTTAGGAAAACCAAATTAGCAGAATATGCCACTACCTCATTCAAGGCAAAGTCAAAGCTTACAATGTTATTTGGACCAGTATTGGGAATGGTATGAAACTAGCGGTTAAACATATCACTTTATACTCTGTAATGTGTCTTTTGCTTTAAAAAATTTTTTTTGTTTCGTTGTAGTGTAATTGGATGTCTTCAGATCAACCTGTTGTGGAAAATGTATTTGTGCCTTTGCTTTTGACTGCAAGTAAATAAAAAGTTATATATTAAAAAAGAAAGAAGAATCAGACTAGAACATATTTTTTTGTCAGGATCTGCCTGTTCTTTGCACCCTCTATTTTCCCTCAAGCCTCCTTGTCACTGATGCTGCAAAGCTACTACCATCATACCTTACTGTAAGAATGTTGTTAGAGGATGATGCGCTGATTTTGTTTTGCACCAGATATGTCATTTAGCACTGAGATTACAAAGTTTCCCTTTGGTCTAATCAAACCACAAAGCATTCTTTCATATGCTTGCACTGTCCTATAAATATTTCTTTGCAAGGCAATTCTATAAACGTGTGTATGCAGTTATATGTACCTTGTGCATGCAAGAGCCACCTTAATTGGTAGGCATGCACCAAAACTGCGTAGAATGATAACTCTTAGGCAGTATATCAAATTTTTAATTAACTTGAAAATGCACTATGCACTATTCTGTAAGGTAGGGCGTAAGTGCTATGACATGTAACTGCAAGGGGGAGTACACATGGTAGAGCATGGGGCCAAGAGATGTCCGTAACTTACAGAATACTAGCAATTGCAGGGGTTGCATGGCGCCCTTAAGCAAAATCACTTACTTCCGCCATTGACCTGGAGGTTAAGCGATCGGGCCTAACTCTTGGCACGTCAGAATGGGCTTATGCTAGCATATTAAAATGTTTTATGTATGCTTATGTGCGTTACAGAATTGGCACTCAATGAGCTGCTTAAACTAGAGGTTGTAAGTTATAGAACTATCTCTTACATGGCTTTTCATAAGTAGTCTCATAAAGGGAAAGGGGATGGGATTTGATATGCCATGTTTCTGTGGCTATACTCAAAGCAGTTTATACTTTATGTACAGGTACTTATTTTGCACCTGGGGCAGGAGAGGGTTAAGTGATTTGCTGAGAGTCACCAGGAGCTGCAGTTGGAATTGAACCTGGTTCCATTAGTGCTCAGGCTATTATACTAACCATTAGGCTACTCTTTCACTTATAACTGTTGAATAATTAATATTTTCCTAAGTCTCAGCCTCAGACCTCTGCAGGGGTGGACTGACCATTCGGGCAACTGGGCAGTGTCTGAGGGCCCAGAGGCTCTAGGGGCCCCAGAGGCTCTGCCTAGATGCCCGAATGCTTGGTACGCCACTGTTGATCTAGTGGCCTCAGTGGGAAGGAACATGTTTTTTCCTGCCCGGCCCACTGGGCTGCCGCTATTCCCCCCCCCCCCCCCCCGGCCCGGCACCACTGTATTTTAAAAATGGTAGCTGAGACTCCCTGCAGAAATCTCACAAGACTGTCGAGACTCATGAGACTACCGTGGGAAGTCTCGGCTGCCATTTTGAAAACATGGCGGCGCCGGCGGGCAGGGGAATAGCAGAAAAGAACTTGCCCCCCCCCAGAGGCCACCAGATCACCAGGACCCCTCAGGCAGGACCAGGGCAGGGAGGGCATCAGGTACAGTGGCAGGGGCGGCAGGGGGAGTGTCGGGCAGTGGCTGGGTAGGGGGCCCAGACCACTCTCAGTGCCCGGGGACCCAGACCACCCTGTCTATTTGTAATTTCTTATTACTTGTTGCTTTTATTGTATTTGATTTTATGTCTGTGGATTGTATTGTACACCACTTTATTGAATGGAATGGATATCAGCAGAGCAATTTTGTATATTGTAATGAAGCTGATAATGAATTACATGCTAGAGATAGGAGATTACTCTAAAATCTCAAATAGAGGAGGTTTAATTGTTTTTTTTTCTAATTGGGTGGGACTATTTGGTAACCTTTTTCAAATGCAGGATACAAACAGTTTTGTTTTGCTAATTGATGGCGAATATTCCTGTCATGGTGGTGGTCATGCCCTCCCGTATTTCGGCTCAGTTTTGCCACCGGTGGATGTCAGGACTGAGCTCCGCGGCAACCCCTGGTTTATCCAGCTGCTCTCCTGACACTTTGGCTTACTGGCACTACCGCTTCTGTCATCCTGGGGACTGCCACAGGTCAGATGGATTGTTCCCTTGCCAGCCGTCTCCAGCCTTGTTCTTTTTGTCTGTTTACAGTCCTGTTCCTAGTCTGTCCTGTCCCAGCCTTGTTCTAGTCCATGTCTTCCATCTTGTTCCTGCATGCTTGTGTCTTCCGCCTTGTTCTGACCTTGTTCCTGCCCCAACCCAGTCTGGCCTCTGTCGTCTCTGCCTGTGTCTATTCGCATCTTTGTGGTTCCTGACCTCTGGGTCTCTTGGTTCCTGCTGATTCCTGCCCTGACTCTGTCAGGCTAGCCCCCAAGGGCCCTCTTAAGAGCCATCTCCTGTCCCTGACTCTGTCAGGCCAGCCCCCAAAGGCTCGTCTAAGAGCCACCCTCTGGACTTGTCTCCGCCAGGGCGAGACTCGCCTGCCACCAGTTGGGCTATGCCTAGTCTTCAGACTGGGTGGGTAGCGTAAACTCAACTGTGGCCTAAGGGCTCACCTACCTCAAGCATGACAATTTCTTAGCTATTAAAGTTTTGAACTCCTAAGAGGACAGTGGCTGCTGAAGTTCACACATAGCGTAAGAGGAAAAGTAATGTTTGAACCTACAGGTCTTTCTGTGCCAATAATTCATTAACTACTAAGTTATCATTTTTGCACCAAATATAATTGTAACTTTTTTATATATATAAATGTGTCAGGCAAAACCTGTGTGCTATGATTGTAATTATAACTTAGTATTCTCAGTTCTAGTCATGACTTCTTAGAGGTATTTATAAAATTAGAGCTTCTTTTTTCCTTTTGAAGCTCATCATCATACATTTTAATTTTTTACTGTAGGTATGAATTCTAATAATATGTTTCTTTGATGATTGGAACACTAATCTTTCACTCTGCAGATTGCAGCATAATCTAAGTTACATGTTGAGTGCTGAAATTTAAGAGTTTTTTTTTAGAAGGAAAATGCGACTGATTATGGTAAGTGATTGCTGAGTGCATTTAAAATTTAAAATTGTTCATATCCTTTTTTTTCCTCATTCTGTACTATATGACATTTAAGTGGAGCAGCTAGCAGAACTAGAAGTGGGTTATGTCAACATTTTCATTTAGATCTTTATTACTAACCTTTTGTCTAATGGAGCGGGAAGACTTACACTGCTGAGGAATTCAATTTGGTTATGGATGTCAGAGGCACTGAGACCCTCGTGGCTCTTTTACAGATTTGGTCTAGCTTCAGTTTTTTAAAATTTAGGGGTTAATTTTCAGAAACAATGGTGATTGTAATAATTTAAATGCTGGCACCTACATCTAAAATATATTTATTGCATTGCTATATATGATCAATAACACTGAATATATGTACTTTATGGTTGCTGTTATTTAACACACAGAAGCTAAAGGGGCATTTCTATAAGTGGGCACCTCCTTTAGGTGTCATGATGCCACACAGTGAGAGCCTATTCTATAATAACGTCTGACCACCCAGATTTTGTTATAGAATACTAGTATAAAAGCATTAGTTAGTATTAATCATTTCTATAGTACTACTAGATGTATTCAGTGCTGTACACATTATATGCAGGTACTTTGTCCCTAAAGGGCTCACAATCTTAGGGGCCCTTTTACTAAGCCACATAGGTGCATACGCATGCCCAACACGCACCAAATTGGAGTTACTGCCCAGTTACCGCATGGCCCTTGCAGTAATTTCAATTTTGGCATATGTCTGCTACACGCGTCTGAAAAATATTTTTTATTTTCTGGCACACGGCAGCTATGCACATCAAGTGGCATTTGATGCTCATAGACCATCACCGCCCGGTTACCATGTGAAGCCTTACCGCTAGGTCAATGGCTTGCAGTAAGGTCTCAGTCCCAAAATGGTCGCTGAAATTTTCATTGTTCCTCACGTCTGTTTTCGGCAAAAATTTTAAAAAGGCATTTTTTGTAGGTGCGCTAAAAAATAATTCTGTGCACGCCCAAAACACATGTCTACACTACCGCAGGCCATTTTTTGGCGCACCTTAGTAAAAGGACACCTTAATTTTTTCTACCTGGGGCAATGGAGGGTTAGGTGACTTGCCCAAGGTCACAATGAGCTGCACTGGGATTTGAATTCACGTTGCCAGGCCTGCTGCACTAACCATTAGGCCACTCCTCTATTAGCTTGCCAACTATTTAGACAATAGACATATGGCATAACTGCAGTTACGTACTTGTAGCAGGGATACAAGTAACTTACACTATTCTGTGAGTTGAGATTATAAGTGGCAGGCATTGCCCATGTTTCTCTCATGTTCCACTGTCCTTGCATTTATGCACTATGGACTAGATTCAGTAAATGGTGCCCAAATGTGGGTGTCAAAAAAATATGCGCTGAGCGCTAATCTATAAATGGCACGCTGAGTTCTGCACTATTTATAGAATAGCGCATAGCACCAGGATCTGCACCCAGCTTTGGGCTTGAGGATTTACACCAACTGAAACCTGGTATAAATCCTCGTAAGTTTGGCGCGGATCCCCTGAATTCTATAATACTGCATGCATTTTTAGTGAACGCCCCTTGCCTGCCCATGCCCCTCCCATGGCCATGCCCCCTTTTCAGTTGTGTGCTAAAAAGTTTGCGTGTGCATCTTGATAGCATAGCGCTTACCAAGATGCCCACACAAATACAAATTGTTGCTGTTAACGGCAATAATTGATTATTAGCATCCAATTAGTGGCACTAATTGGCTCATGTAGGTGCAATTATAATGACAGAAAATCACTTATAATAATTTCTGTGGAGTCTTAAGTAAGAAGAATGACTGCACCTAGGGGTCCTTTTACTAAGCCATGGTAAAAAGTGGCCTGCAGTAGTGTGGGCACGTGTTTTTGGCACACGCCGGGTCATTTTTTACCATGTCTGGGAAAAAGGACATTTTAAAAATGGGCCAGGAAATGGGTGTGCGCTAAAATTAAAACTAGTGTGCGCCTATTTATGGCCTGAGCCCTTACCGCCACCTATTGATCTAGTGGTAAGGTCTCACATGCTACACGCATGGTAACCATTCATCATGCACCGACTGCCGATTATGCCGGAAATGCTACGCGCAGTAGAAAATAAAAAATAATTTCTACCACCAGAATG
Organism: Microcaecilia unicolor; assembly: GCF_901765095.1. Classification (NCBI taxonomy): domain Eukaryota; kingdom Metazoa; phylum Chordata; class Amphibia; order Gymnophiona; family Siphonopidae; genus Microcaecilia; species Microcaecilia unicolor. The sequence continues at coordinate 414,494,238 of NC_044033.1, forward strand.
TGTGCACGCCAAATCCAAAATTACCGCTGGGGATGTGTTTAGCCTGGTGGTAGTCTTGTTTTGGTGTGCACTGCGTTCGCGTAGGCCCTACCGCAGCTTAGTAAAATGGCCTCTTAATGTGGCCCTATGGTTCTAGCTGTGCTGTCCCCAAAGAAGGAATAACGCCAATGTGGAAATATTTATTATAGATAATAAAAAATAGCAAATACGCATGGAAGTTACAAAAATACTGAGGATTACACAAAATAGATATATAAATATATATGCATATGTGATTACAACTACAACACTCCTGAGAAGATTACAAGTTAACAGCTACATTAGGCTATTGTCGCAAATAGTAGAAGCAACTGTTGAAGGTTGCTTGGATTTGGGAAATCAGAGTAAGTGTTGAATCTAACTGTATTCCAAGGTTTCTGACTTGTGATTTGAGGGGGAGTTCATACTTCTCAAAAGGGATTTTGATGTCAGGTATGTATCCACTTGTATTAGGGACCCGGAGAAGCTTGGTTTTACTTGGGTCAGGCAAAGTTTGTTGTTTTTATTGATCAGAAAAGATGGTTCATGGCCTATCCAGGCCTCAGGCCTTTAAAAGGTGAGATACACTCGTTACTCACTTAAATTGAACACACAAATTGGGTACACACCCAAATTTGCATGTGCAATTTTTAGCACCATATATAGAATCCGGGGATTTGCCACTTTTGTGCACCGGTACAGAATAGTGCATAGTTGCTTTACTGCCAGTTATATATGTAAGTGTACACTTAATCAGAGAAAGTGTTGGTATTCTGTACATTATTTCACATAAATGGAGGCACCCTGTTATAGAAGTGCCCTTTTTGAACAACTCATCCAGATAGTGGCTCTTCCCCAAACCTATCCCCTTATTGTTCAGATAGATTTTTGACTTGATGTTATCTGTATAGCAGCTGAAAAAAAAAACAACAACAATTTATACGTTCCCTATCAGCAAATGTATATATATATTTGAATATCATCTTCTTAGTTTCAAAATTTTTTTCCACCATTTTTTAGCATTTTACCTCTATTAGTAACTTTGCTGATTTTAATTTTTGGGGCTTTAGCAAGACATCTTCTCTCTATGCAGATAACTTAGTGAAGATTACAACTCAATCCTCGCCATAACATCTATATACCAGGAAACGTCAAATTTAGTCAATCCTGATTTTCCCCTGTGATAGAGTTGTACTACCCAGGTGCTGGAAGACAATTGGAAAATTTCATGTTAAGTCATGATCTTTAGGATAAACATGAGAATTTTCCTGAAAAACTAAATGCTTGGATGGTGGCAAGCTTAAAAGAACCTTTTTAGAAAAAAAACAAAGCAATATTCTCTGAAAAAGGTGGCTCAGTTTATACTCAAAGTATGACTTTCCATCAGCTTTACTTTGCCAGTTCTTGTAGGAAGGAGGAAGGGGTTTGAAAATGAAGCGTGCCTCTGTTCGTCAAGCCCTTTTGCCTCCCTTGGCACTGCCTGCCCTTTTTAAACTTATGCTGGCTCTACCCACTCATTGGTGACATCATTTGGCCATATTGGACACCTGTCTTTAATTGTTGATGCAGAAATGGGTCCTGTTGAAGGGAATGTCAAAGGTTTGTGCCTCTTGTTACATCCCTTGGATACTTTTGGGTATGTATACATTTCTACTGGATAAATACATTTTCCTTTAACTTAAATTAAAACCGGTCAGGGAGAAAGCAACATTTTGGCTGATGTGAATGGTGAAGCTTCTGATTGATTTTCTTTCCTGCTATTCTCCTTGTTTTCTCTGTTGCAGTTTATGGGTATGTACAAAGGTGTTGGTTGAGGAAATCACTTGAACCCCTCATCACAGTTGATTCTGTGGCAGATCTTGATCCTGGAGTTTTTGAGCTGCCAGCATACAGAAATACTAGAGATATTACTTGTGATTGGAATTGGAATGGCTAATAAAGCATCATTGAGCCTCGCCATATGCTCTGCGTCTCCTACTATTGATAAAATTCTGCTTTTGTCACCAGTGATGCTGTTGTCTCTCTTGCAGGGAGAGGAGACACTCAATGAAGGGGAAGTTTCATCTAAAGGGTCAGTAGGTTATTGCCCAGGAGGAAAGAAAGTACTTCTAATGGCAGCATCATCTGGAATGAGCTCCCACATTTCTCTGTCTGCTGAATTCATTAGAGCTGCCCTTTTAGCTTGGATTTCTCTATTTAAGCTTGACATTATCATTTTGGTTAGCAGTTATACAGTACTAGCATCTTTAGAAAAAGCTGTTTCCTTGCTGGTAGTTACCTCTGAAAATTAGCAGCTAATTAAGTCTCATGAGACAGAAGCCAGTAACTATCTTGGGAGGACTGTGGAACTTTGTCCATCAGCCTTTTAATTGGCTATGCAAATGAGGTTAATTCAAGATAACACTAACCAGTGAAGGCTTGCAAATTTGGAGATGAGCATTAGGAGCCTGAAATTGTGGGTGCTGAAGGTTGCTCAAGTTTCATTGGTCATTTCTCTAGATCATTTAAAAAAACATCAGCAAAAGGTTTGGAAAATCCTGGAGGGAGGTTTCTTCCTTACTGCTATGGTTATCTTTCTACTGGGAAGGGGAGGAAGGGATGCATCAGAGACAATGGGCCTAATTACTCAGTAGAAGGTCTTAATTTGACTGGCATATTCAAGAAGGGGGAGAAAGGGAGGTCAAGAATTCTGATGCTAGTAGCTTTTGTTCTCCTCAGAATTGTGACATGATTCAGCGACTTTTTTTTTGTGATAATCATCATATGTTATTATTGGGGAATAAAGTGTGGATTTTTCCAGAACTATGTAAGTCAATGCAGGAGCTTAGGAAGAAATTTCATGTTATGCATCGGAGAACTCTGTGCACGTTTTATTTCTAGATATACTTGTAGATGTATCCAGAGCCTAATATCTGAGGGAACAGCCTCAAATATAGTTCTTTCACTTCTTTTCAGACTCCAGAACAGCAAGTATGATCAGCCTTTCATTCCAGGTAACCTAGGGGTTGGGGGGGGGGGGGGGCAGAGGAGGAATGAGCCTGGAGCTGAGCAGAGAACAGTTATATTACTCCCTAATCAGGGGTGTGCTGGTAAAATTTTAACAACGGGCTTTCTCTCCGGACATAGCCGGCCCTGAAATTTGGGTGGAGGGGGGAATACATGCCTCTCTCTCCCCTCCCTTGTGCGGGCACACTAGGCATACCTTTGCCGAGCCCCACCAGCCAATAAATGGACTGCCACCATTCTCTGCTGCTTGTTTCTGGCTCTGAGCAGCATGATGGAACCTTCTTGCGCTTGCATGAAAAGTCCCAGCCTGATGCTCAGAGAAACAAGGAGCAGGGAGCAGCAGCAGTCTATTTACTTGGCTGGTGGGGCCAGCATCACTGCCAGCAAAGTAAAAGAGAATTCAGGAGGGGACCCAAGCCTACATTTTGGGAGTCAGTTGTTAGAATAGCCATGGGGAGGCCTACTTTAACAACCAGCTCCCAAAATTCTTAAAAACTTAACGAACGGCTCTCGCGAGCCCGTGAGAGCCCGCTCCAGCACACCACTGTCCCTAATCCAACCTGTCTTCTCTTGTTGTTCCTGCCCTGACCTATCCTTCTCCCATCTCCAGTTTTCCAATTCGTTTTTGTCTACAAATTAAACCTTGTGTATAACAAAGTGTAAAATTGTACTTACTCTTTTTCATAAAGTAATTGCAGAGAAAATAGTATGTTCTTAAGCAATATTATACATCTCTCACTATAGAAAATCTTTGCATGCTTATCCAGCTAATGATGACGGGGAACCAAATCATAGATCCGAAGAAGAATGCAGAGGGAACTGCTAAATAAGACACTTATTCTTAGGGGAAGAATCAATGAGGCACAATAAAGGAGTTGGGAATTACAAGCCAGTTAGTCTGACCTTTATGGTGAGTAAATTAATTGAAACACTGCTATAACAGAGGCTAACACAATTTCTGGAATCCAGTGGATTGCAGGATCCAAGGCAGTGTGGTTTTACTAGAGGTAGCATAGGTTTACTAGTGGTTGTCTATGTGAAAAGTCCAAAAGGTCACCCCTGTGCCTTTGTAAAATACATTCCCACATCCCACGCCAATAGAGCTCAACTTTAAATATGGTGGTCCTGCCCCCCCCCCGCAGGCTAGCTCCAGGTCCCACCCGGGCTCACAAAGCAACAACGAAACAGTTTAGACCACGCTCTCACTCTTCTGATGCTTAATTTCCCCTTCCTGTCAACAGCTCAACTCTTCTTCACCAATTGTCCCACATTTGACACCTGCTTTATGTAACCCAGGTCTCACCTCTTTTTCTGTCTGCTCAATCTGGTTCTGGGGTACCAAAATGGTCTAGGTTACACTTACCGGGGCTCTATTGATCCTTTGCCCCTCAAATCACTCATACAGTCATAACTTCCAATCAGCGAACTTGAGAGTGGGTCAATGGTCCGGAATAGCGATCCAGGGTGTTGGGAATCTATGGGGAACACCAAGGAGTCTGTTCTCTCTCAGTCCAGGCACTCTTTTCCTTGCTCTCCAAAGACCACTCAGAGCTCCAGAGGTCTTACGGAAATGCAACTCCATATTTACTGTAACTTTTGCAATCAGGTAGTAACATGTCAACTCTTGAATATTTACAGTTCCATTCTCCCACTGGTGAGATGAAACGATCCACTTCACTTCATTTTCTGACTTGCTTCACACTTAGATATTTACAGAACCTCCTGTCCATTACCCATCCTTTCGTGACAGGAATAAATTCCAGGTATCTTATACTCTACTCCTCCACTCTCTCCATTACAAGCACAGTCCATTTTGGCTGTCCTCTCCTCCAGCAGTGTACCTCTCTGGGCTACACTCCGGCCTCCCAGGTAGGCTCCCTCCTTTCCCGGTCCCACTCCCGGGCTGGACTTCCCTTGTCCATCTGAAGCTTAACTCCTTTATGTGGCACTTTCTTTCTGCATTTTATTCTAATATTCCTTTCTTGGGCTGGACTTCCACCCAGGACATCCCAACATTCCAGCCCACTGGCAGGAACCTCCCTCCCCTCAGGGATCTGGAAAAATCTATCAACTCTAGTAATACCCATTCCATGGGGTATTACATGTGCACACATAAGTAGTAGTGTAGCTAGCAGGGCTCTTTCTAAAACAACAGGGGGGGATTGACATATAATAACCCGACATATAATAAAGGACCCGACACAGCACCGTGTTTCAGCTAAGTGCCTGCCTCAGGGGTCTAAAATCAAGCAATGTACAGTACAAATTAAACATATATATTTATATATAAAAGGAAAGTACATGAATAATGTGTGTGCACTTATATACAGTTTTCCGCATCTGCGGATTTTCCCCTCATATTACATGTGCATACATCTTAACTCTGTCCCTGCAAATGCCTACATGTGGTATATGTATATATTTTATGGGATAGTTCTATAAATAGATACAGAAGGTAACTCTTTTTCTCTGCTCACCAGGTTAACACGCGGACCACAGAACCCTGAGGCAGGTTTCCGAAACGGCGGTCATTGTAGGTCGTGGTTGTGGTGCAAGAAAGACCTGCACAAGCAAAAGACAATTTATGAAAGCTAAGGAGCTTTGCTAATTAACCTACTATACCAGACAAGTTAAAAAGAAAAGAGGTTTTTGGCCGATGATGAGGAAGTCCAGTCCCCGAAGCTAATATTTAGGCTGGGGGCTTCTCAAGGCCTTTTCCTCAATAACAATACTGAAGTCTTTTCCTACAGTCAGATGCATAGATGCTCTTTATTTGATATCCCCTCATTTTCTATATTTGAGTTTGATTTACAAGGAGATAACCTCTATATACATCTTTATGTATATGTATATATACTCATCTCAATGTGATTGCGCATTAAAAAAAAGACCCTTTTCTGTGTATGAAATAGCCTCACAAGGCTAGTGGAGGCGTAGCCTAGTGGATAGTGCAGAAAACTAAGATCCAGGGGAACTGGGTTCAATTTCTACTGCAACGCTTTGTGATCCTGGATAAGTCACTTAACCCTCCATTGTCCCAGGTACAAAAGACACCTTAGATTGTGATCCTGCTAGGGACAGAGAAAGCATATACCCCCCAGGTTCTATAAACAACATCCAACTAGTGCACACAATTTGAGTAACCAGCTGATTAGTACCAAAAACTTGGTGCTAACAGTCAATGATTGGCAACAATTTGGATTTGCACAAGCATCTTTCTAAGTGCTATTCTATAAAGGGGTGAAGCAAATCTTTAAGCCTGGCCATGGGAGGGGCATTCACTAAAGATGCATATTCAGGGGATCCACAACAAATTTACGTATTTACACCAGGTTTAAGTTGGTGCAAATCCTCATGCCTAAAGTTGGGCATGAATCCCAGCGCTATTCTATAAACGGCATCCAACTCAGAACACCATTTATAGAATAGCACTCAGCGCACATTTATTTGTACCCATATTTGGGCAGCATTTACTGAATCTAGTTCAGAATATGTACAGCACTGCATACGTCTAGTAGCGCTATAGAAATGATAAGTAGTAGTAGTACTATAAGAAACTGTAAAACAATCTGTTCTGTCCCTGCAGTGCAGGAGATGAACTTCCATCGCTGAAATTTGATAACACAGCATCTACAAAAAAATTCTAAAACATTCTTATTGTGTGTCTATTTATGAATGCAACTTAATGTGTGTATGTAGTGTTATAAAACAGACTCCTTGAATGATACTGAACCTAGAATGTGCTTTCTAACACATCCCTCTTCCTTCCCCTCCCTATACATCCTCCCATACTCAACAATACGCCATTCCCAATATACACCCTCCTCCTTTTTCCCCTACCTTTACCTTCCTCCCTTCTTGTCCATCTTACCTATCCATACCTAATCGACCACCCCTTTACTCATCAGTTTATAGCTACATCCACCCTATGTTACTCTGTTTATCTGATATAATATGTAAGGTGCATTGAACCTGCTATTGAGTGGGAAAGTGCGGGGTATAAGCATTACAAATAAATAAATAAAAATAAATAAATACCTAGTAGCACACAAAATGTTCTTCCACAAGGTTATATCTGATCCAAAGCAGTTGTAACTTTCTGTGAGAACAGTGCAGGCACATGCATATTTTACAAAGTACACATGCACCAACAAACTCTGCTTTAGCTCTGCCCAAACACTACTTGAGGAATACCTATAAGCAGTCCATATAAATGTACACCCTCTTTTGCCAGCACATGTACTTGCAGGAATGTATATCCTTGCGCATTTTGATAACTGCTATTTCCCATATGCAAAACATGCACATGGCACAATTTCTTGGTGTTCAGCTCCTCTCCAGTTACTGATTTCCAGTCTCTAAGTGTGAACTATTATTGTGTTGAGCCACCACATATATATTCTGAACTACAACTAGGACCCTGTTTACTAAGCCGCATTATAGGAGCGTTAACATCTTTAACGCATGTTAACCATGTACGCGCCTACAATATCCCTATAGGCGCCTACAAGGTTAGTGCATGTGCTAATAGTAGGTGTGTTAAAAGCACTAATGCGCCTTAGTAAACAGGGCTCTAAGTGTTGTTTGGTGGAATTGACCCCTGAGGCAGGCATTTGTTATGCCAAAACAAGGCCCGTGTTTGGTCACTAATAAAGCACGCTTGTTCCATTCCCGAGAGCCCTTCGTACTTTTTTCTAGACTCCAAACATGCACATGGGGCAGGCTTTACAAAATTACCTTTATATTGTCCAAATAACTCCAAGATCTTTTTCTTGGGTGGTAGCTAATATGGGACCCATTATCATACGCCAGTAGTTAGAATTATTTTCCATAGGTGCATAATTTTGCATTTGTCCATATTAAATGTTATCTGCCATGTGGTCTCTCAACATCCAACTGTAACCCCTGACAATCTGCTGTTCTTTAACAACATTGAATAATTTTGTGACATATTCCTTTTATTGAAGATACCGTATGTAAGACAAATGCCCGACACAGGCCGTGTTTCACCCAACAATAGGGCTGCGTCAGGGGCTATAATAAACAACAAACATATCAAATTATAAAACATAGAGCATCATAGAAAATATGTATCTCTATAGAAATGTGCATAAAACATCAATATAAATAATAATATACATGTAAAGCAGAGACATGAATTATAGACATTGAGAGTCTCTTTTGGATTCAAAATTAATATGAACGTGTAAAAATGTGTTAAAATAAACATATAATAACATTTAATATAAAATATAATTTAAAAATATTAACACATAAATATGCATATAAATATATATAAAATATATAAATATGACAGAAACCTCAACATTATGAATTAAAAAAATACAAATTATAAACATCTATAGTACATATATATTGTAAAATACCAGCAAAGAAAGGGCACTGGCTTAGACATAAAGAGAGAAAATTTAGGTTGTAAAACCATTAGGAAGCATAAAATTGAGAACACATACCTAATCTGTATCTTCATTAAATGAGAGCGGCTGTAAAAGGCCGCTCTCATTTAATGAAGATACACGGCCTGTGTCGGGCATTTGTCTTACATACGGTATCTTCAATAAAGTTGTTTGGACATTATATTGATCTGCTAGTTTGTTTTCTACGTTGGATTTTGCAGATCGCTTGCCTTGTTGTTTTCTGGGACACCCTTATTCCTTTTATTTACACTTGATACTCTGATTATAACTAAATTAAGTCCCAAAGCAGATTGCAACTAACATAATGTACAATATGTATTTTAAAAACTAATTGACATTCTTCAACATCCGCAGATTTGATAACCTATTTAGTCCAGCCTTTCCTAACCTAGTCCTCGGGGTACACGTGGAGGGGCATAATCGAACGGGGTGCCCAAGTTTTCCTGGGGCTGTGAAGGGGCGGGGAAATCCGTATTATCGAAATGAGATGGGCGTCCATCTTTCGTTTCGATAATACGGTCGGGGATGCCCAAATCTCAACATTTAGGTAGACCTTAGAGATAGTCGTCCTTAGGTCGTCCTTAGAGATAGTCGTCCCCGGTTTTTGGTGATAATGGAAACCAAGGATGCCCATCTCAGAAACGACCAATTGCAAGCCATTTGGTCGTGGGAGGAGCCAGCATTCATAGTGCACTGGTCCCCGTCACATGCCAGGACACTAACCGAGCACCCTAGGGGGCACTGCAGTGGACTTCAGAAATTGCTTCCAGGTGCATAGCTCCCTTATCTTGTGTGCTGATCCCTCCAACCTCCCCTGAGAGAACGACGCCCATCTCCCGATTTGTGTCGGAAGATGGGCGCCCTTCTCTTTCGAAAATATGCCTGCTAGGCTCATCCAGTTTTCAGGGTATCCATAACGAATATTCGTGAGTTGGATTTGCATGCAATTGAGGCAGTTCATGCAAATCTATCTCATGCATATTCATTGTGGATATCCTGAAAACCTGATGGCACTAACCCTCGGATTCTATATATCGTGCCAAGATTTTCATGTGGAAATTGAAGCATATGTCATAACAATGCACATAACCTAATTGGTTAACAAGCTAATCAGCGCTAATTGGATTTTAACAAACAATTATCAGCACTAATTGGCATTAATTAGAATGTACGTGCTAAGCGTATTCTGTAATGTGGTGTGTTTACATTCTAAATTGCATAGTTGAAAAGGGGAGGCGGAATGGGTAGGTCATGGACATTTCTAATTTAGGTGTCAGCATTTACACCAGGTTTTACTTGGCATAACTGCCCGTGACTAATTGTAGTCACGTGGATGGGTGCTCGCCATATTCTAAAAACTGTGCAGAAATTTAGCCTTATTCTATAAAGTACACCTAAATTAAGGTATACTTTATAGAATGCGCTTAGGCAAATTTTGTTTTGGCGCTGAATTTGTAGGCATGATATATAGAATCTAGTCCTCAGTGTGCCCCAAGGACTGGGTTGGAAATGGCGGATTTAGTCCTTTACGCTGGCTTTGCCAAAAGTCTTCAGAAAATCCAGGTACATTATAGTGGTAATTTTAGAAAGCTTATTCACCAGTTACACAAAGAAATATGTAATGGTAACATACATGCAAAAGGATAAAGGGTCATAGATTTGATACACCGCCTTTCTATGGTACAACCAAAATGTTTTACATATATATTATATGTAGGCACTTTTCCTATCCCCAGCAGGCTCACAATCTAAGTTTTTGTACCTGGGGCAATGGAGGGTTAAGTGGCTTGCCCATGTTTAAATAGAAACATAGAGGAGCATTTTCGATAGAATATCCATGTGAGAATTGGGATGTCCTGCTCAAAATGTTCAAAAAAAAAATCCATCTCACAGACATTTTTGAGCAGAAAACTTGCTCAGGATTTTCTGTTTGAAAATAGATGAGAAGGACATTCTGCTGAAAATGTTCAAAATAAAAAGTCATTTTCCAAAATGAAATGCCCAAAACATGAACGCCAAAACAGCAGGTACAAGAACATTTGCCATCATTTGTACAAAATGGCCACACAGACGTCCCTGCAGAGCAGAGAGGCAGCCTATAGGCAACGCAGTGGACATTAAACAATGGGGCCCAGGTAGAAATCCCACCTTAATCCTTTTTATGTTATTGTGAGCCCTCCAGGAACAGATCAAATCTACTGTACCTAAAGGTACCTCACTGCAATAGCCATCACGCTCACAGGTGTCTTATAAATTCAAGCACAGTAGTCATTTTTATGTGTCAGAAGGGCTCACTTATTTGTACAGAAATAAAAGAGTTAAAGTGGGAGTTATACCTGAGGCTCATTGTTCAAAATCCACTGCACTTACCACCAGGCTACTCCTTACATTTGCTTGCTGCTCTATTAGGAATGGCCATAATACTTGAAGCTGACATACACCCTGGTAACCACTATCTCTTTCACTTCTTAAGGGGTGTGGGGGGGGGGGGGGGGTCAGTAACCACTGGAAGATGAAGGAGGGTCATGCCTTCATCTCTCCAGTGCCAGCTGCTTAATCAGGACACCTTTTTATAGCCTGGATGTGATTAAAACAGGTCTAGATAAAAACGTCCTTTTTTTTGCCTTGGATGTTTCAGCCCCCCCGATCCATCCTGGGATACACCGGGAGGGGCCTAAGTACCATATAAGGAGTTCATATGGTAATTAGCCCCTCCCAGTGCATCCCAGGAGGCACTGGGCAGTGGTTGGGTGCTGCCATTTTGATGAGGTTGGGCCCAGAGGCAGGAGGGATTAGGCATTCCTCCTGGCTTCAACTCAAGGTATGTGGAGAGGTTGGGGAAGTGGGGTGGGGGGGGGGGGGGGATTACAGTAGACCACCAAAGCCAGTGTTTACTATGGGGAGGTTGGTTGGCTCCCTGGGCCACCAGGTTATTTGTTTAGGTGGGAGGGTTGGGAGGGGGGGGTCCACCGGACTACCAGGGATGTTTTTAAAGGTTCAGGGGGGAGGAGTCTGATGAATCACCAGGGCTTCTTTTAAGGTTGGGCGGGGGAGTCTTGGGCTCTGGAGTGTTTAGGGGTAAGGGATTGCGGCGTGCTGCCGTGTTGACATTCCTGTCAGTGCCTAAGTCAATCAGTGCTCAGTCACTGACAGGAACGTCTGCAAGGGACCCCAGCAACATCTCCGGAGCTGTCTGTAGGTTTTAGCTGCTATGGCATGGTTTTTCTGTGTGCTAGTTTTCTGAGCACTGTACAAAATGCTAATGACCTCATATTAATACTTTCGTCACTGCTTCTGTGCACGGTGTAATGGCATAGAAAAGGCCAGAAAATTCCAGAACTTCGGTAAAGCAGTGGCTGAAAGCTAATGGTTTGTTCTGAGCATTGGGGCCTAAATTCTGTTGCTAGATATCAAGTTATATACTGCAGGGAATTATGAGCTACAAATGTTAAAATAATGCACTGAAAAAAAAATCTAAATTATGCATAATTATATAACGGTTAATGCCTTTCACAGAAATAGATGAAATAATGGCATAGAATGTTTTTCAAATACATATAGGTTCTTTTGCGTAAATGTGTATGCTGCCCCTACCATTTGAGCTATGGATAATACAGTTGGCTGTCCTTTAAAAGGCAGAGGCAACATTCAACCCTTTTTGACAAATTCTACAACTATTTTGAAAGAAATGGGCATGAAGCCTCAGTCAGTATATGTCCAAATGATTTTTCTTCAGCTTCAAGCAAGCTTTTTCCCAGGCAGTTCTTTGGTGTTTTTATGTTTTAGTTTGAACGACCCTTTTACTAAGCTGCACTAAAAAGTGGCCTGTACCATTTTTAGCACATTGGTTTCCTGTTTGCTGAGGCCACTTTCTCGTAGTGGTAAAATGGCCACAATTTCAATTTTCTCCTTAATGGCCACATGCTAATTAACATATGCAAAATCAATTTATGAGTATTAAATTGTTTAATAACAAAAAGGTTTGAAATGAGCCCCCAAAATATCAGAAATCCCGTAAGCTGCTATGGAGGAGCCTTCCCTTTACAGCTATATCTGAGCAGTAACCTCTGGTTTCTATAGTCAATGACAAAGAAACATCTACATCAGAAGACAAGAGCTATATGCTATTACTTCCAAGCAAGGAACTATTGACCAGTACTGAGATGACTGTGGGAAAATGAGAGAGGAGTGAGACTAATTTGAAACAAATCGATCTCTTTATAATTTAAGTGAAATATAGCTAGTGTAAATTACCTGATTTCTACTGCTCTAAGAACAAAATGATACTTAAAATCTAATTATTAATTTTTCTCATAGAATTTCAAATGTCATGAACTGGATATTACAGAGTAAGAGGTGAATGAGTGGAAGAAGTGATTTGCTGACATTATAAGTAATTAAAAAAACAATCTTCTTATAATAAAATTGGATTCCTCTTATATTATTTGGATTGGCCACCCCCATATATTTTCTCTTTTTAACACCCCTAAAGCCTTATCCATGTGTGATGGTTAGAAACAGAGGGCCCCCTTTACTAAGCCACATAAGGCTCTATGCGTGCCAAAATGAATGTACCACCCAACTACCGTGTGCCTCTTGCACTAATTTCATTTTTGGTGCACATCTGCTACAAGCATCTGGAAAATACTTTTTATTTTCAGAGTGCGTAGTGGATTTTATTTTTGTTACATTTGTACCCCATGCTTTCCCACTCATGGCAGGCTCAATGTTGCTTACATGGGGCAATAGAGGGTTAAGTGACTTGCCCAGAGTCACAAGGAGCTACCTGTGCCTGAAGTGGGAATTGAACTCAGTTCCTTAGGACCAAAGTCCACCACCCTAACCACTAGGCCACTCCTCCACTCCAAGATGTGTTCCAAGTGGCATCTGATGCGCGTAGGTCGTTACTGTGCAGATACCTTACCGCTAGGTCTGTGGCTGGTGGTAAGGTCAGACACCCAAAATGGATGTGCGGCAATTTTGATTTTGCCGCACGTCCATTTTCGGCAAACATTTTAAAAAAGGCATTTTTGGTACATGCGCTGAAACATATTTCTGCGCGCGCCCAAAACCTGTGCCTACACTATCGCAAGCCACTTTTTACCGCGGCTTAGTAAAAGGAGCCCATAGAAACATACACAATGCTTTAATGGCAAATGATAGTGCACAGTTTTTTTTATCCCTGACATAAAAAAAAATCTTCATAAATTCGTCTTGCAAACAAAGAAATCCTGCTACTTTGTATTGAACTTCACCACATAAACCTGTTGTTTCATTTTTCATGTGCAAAAGGAGACCTGCTAGCCATTCAAGCTTGACCACTTGTGAATTTTTTTTTCTTTTAGGATTGGATTTAGCTCATGTGTTTTTCAATAGCAAGGTACAGAAGGCATTCTCCTGTCCCAGCAGGACTTACAGTCTAAGCTTGTAGCTGAAGCAGTGAAAGGATAAATGACTTGCCCAAGATCACAAGGAGAAGCAGTGGGATTCAAACCAGCTTTTCCTGATTTTCAGCCTCCCACACTATCAGGCAAATCCTGCACTATGCTATGTGTTCTTTTATCATTGTTTTAGAATGCAACTATGTTCTTCTACAGTGCAAACTATGCAACCTCTCATCTGTGTATTACCCTTCAGAGAGTGGTAAAGCATTACTGCTGTACTATATTTATTGGTAGAATACAAAAATGAATACTTCTTAGCAGCAATACACTGATAAACTGAGCAGACTGGCTTTCCATCTACCATAATGAACACAGGCCTGTTACTTCCATACCAACATCTGGGGCCTGAACACTGATATTTTGACCCCTTGCCTATGGTGAATTCCCATCAAGGGAGGACTTAATAGGGATGTGTACTGGCAAAAAAAAGTTTGTTTAGTCTTTATTTCAAATAATGTTTTAGCAATTTTCTTGTGTGTGTTTTTTTTGTCATGTATGTGTTCAAAAACATTTTGGTGCCCACAAATGGTACCAGTCTTAGTTTGTGATTTACGCACACTTTAAATTTTTGGACGCCATACAAGCTGAATGCATGCTCATGAAAACACACATGTTAATAGGGAGGGGCATTTTTGATATGACATCATTAGAATATAAGAATAGCCATACTGGGTCAGAACAATGGTCCATCTAGCCCAGTATTCTGCTTCCAACAGTGGCCAATCCAGATCAAAAGTACCTGGCAGAATCCCAATTTGTAGCAATATTCCATGCTACCAATCTCGGGACAAGCAGTGACTTGCCCCATGTCCATCTCAATAACAGACTATGGACTTTTTAAACCCAGATATGCTAACCGCTTGTATCCCTGGTCTCACCAGTCCAGGCACCAGCTAGATTATTGTGGGTCAGGGGCATCTGAAACCAGGGCCACAAAGAAACAGATCTTTTATTTCTTCTTAAAAGCACTGCAATGTTTCCGGTCTCACACACTGAGCTGGGCGTAGGCTGGGACTGGATAAAAATCTGGAAGACCTTAGGGTTTTGAACTGGGGCTTTTTCTCTCTGTATTCTCTCCCAGTCTGGGAGTAAATAATTTTCACTCTCACTCAAAGAAAAGACTCCAGTCCAACGTGTATACAAACAAACTTTACTAAAGATTCTTCAACAGTTTAAATCCTCTTTGAAATAAACAGTCAATTTTTAATTTGTCATCTAACTTGATATCAGATATAAATTCTATTCAGTCAAATGTAGGGATATAGTGTATCTTTTTAATGCAATTATAATCCTACAATATGTACATATTTACAGCTCCTTCTGTCCATCCCTATCCTTCTAGGTGAAACAATCTAAGGCTGTGCCTGCAGTACTTGTGCAACAAGCAGATCTCCTTTTGGATCAGATCTCCCTGTCTGTCCACACTCCTCTCCTCCAAAGAAATACCTCTCTGAGGAAGTCCTGTAGGCCGAAACACGGACCATGTAGGGTCCTAATAAAACTTTTTTGGTGCTCTTACTCCTTGTGATTTGTATCTGTTCTATCTTGGTTATCTTCCGTTCTTTTTGTTGTTCCTTGTGGTTTTTACGGGAGACTTGGACCTTCTTCTTGTTGGTTTAAAATACCTCTCTGGGTACCACATTTAGTTCCGAACAGCTCTTCATGCTCCCAGGCTGGGATCCCCTATTCCCACCAGGAGCACTTCTCAATTTCACGCTTAATTTGCAAAAACTACCTCTTTGGACAGCCCAAGTGTTTGTCAGGGATGCCCTTTTTTTCCATTATGGGTTGAGGATGCCCATGTGTTAGGCACGCCCAAGTCCCGCCTTCACTACGCCTCCGACATGCCCCTGGGAACTTTGGTCGTCCCGCAACAGAAAGCAGTTGGGGACACCCAAAATCGGCTTTCCATTATACCGATTTGGGTGAGCCTGTGAGAAGGACGCCCATCTTGTGATTTGTGTCGAAAGATGGGCGTCCTTGTCTTTCGAAAATAAGCCTGATAGTCACCCAAGAATTCACTCTCACATTAAAAAATATATATATATATCCATTATAGTATATCAAAATATATAGCCTACAGGCATATTTGGCTAAATCAAAACACCTCAACTTGACAGATTATACACAATTAAAAAGGTTTAATTGTCTTTTTAAAATGCTTTAAAGCTTCCACTTTCCGTAAATCAATAGGAAGTCCATTCCAAAGTGCTGGCACCCTCCAGAAAAATGCATAGTCCCTAGTGATCGCCAACTGTGCCCTGAAGATATGCAGAATCACCATTCTATTGTCTCCTAGTAACCTTCAAGATCTACTAGGAACATAAGAAATAGCTAATGAAAACAAGTAAGGTAGGGTCAATTCAAATAGCGCTCTATTTGAAAATTGATATTTTACTTTATAGGAAGCCAGTGATATCTAATAAATATTGGCGTACCATGATCCCTATAATGTGCTTTCCCTAACAACCGTGTGGCTGCATTCTGGAGCGTCTGAAGTCTCTTCAGCTGAGAAGCTGATAACCCTGCAGAGTAACCTATAGAACTTTGTAAGTCTAAGTGCTGTGAAAATACGTCTCCACATTTCTATAATCAAATTTAGACATTAAAAAAGTCTTTGTGTTATCTTCTTAGAGGAATAAGGGTACCTAATGAAGAGGGCGATTTTGATAATTTGAACTCACCAGATAGTCTAGATCTCACAAAATTTTTGGAAACTTCTAAAGATAGTATTGGAAAGCGTGCTACGGGTGGGAGGGGAGGTGCTGGCAAGCCCGAGCCAATATGGATGTCTGATTCAGTCCTCCTCTAGAACAACGTCCTCTTGCATGAAAATCTGCAGTGGAGCAAATTCTCGTACTCGGTACTTTCCATGGAGAATGGCTGCTACCAAACCATCGAAAAATGATCCACCTAACTTGACTCCAGCTGGAGCAAAATGCTTAAAATATGATCCCCTGACTCCTGAAAAATTATCTCTCGGCAGACGCCATGTTGGAAGAGCTTCGCACTCTCAGGGGACTATCATCCAAACATTTTGAAATGACATGCAAATTAAAGATGGAAATAGCAATGATCACTGCATCGTTAACAGCATTTCAAGTGAGGGTTAAGGGCTTTGAAAAAATGGCAGATCAAGCAGCACTTCACATTGCCCAAAATGAAGAAGCCTCTACCAAATGCTTCAAAAACACTACCTCCTATCCCATGACTTTCCAATTTCTTCTGGAGTCTTTCATTAGGTACTTTGTCAAATGCCTTTTGAAAATCCAAATACACAATATCAACCGGCTCGCCTTTATCCACATATTTGTTCACCCCTTCAAAGAAATGTAATAGATTGGTGAGGCAATATTTCCCTTCACTAAATCCATGTTGACTCTGTCTCATTAGTCTGCGCTTTTGAATATGCTCTGTAATTTTGTTCTTTATAATAGTCTTTACCATTTTGCCTGGCACCGACGTCAGGCTTACCAGTCTTTAATTTCCCGGATCCCCTCTGGAGCCTTTTTAAAATATTGGCCTTACATGTGCTACCCTCCAATCTTCCGGTACCACACTCGATTTTAAAGATAAATGACATGTTACTAACAATAGTTCTGCCAGTTCATTTTTCAATTCTGTCAGTACTCTGGGATGAATACTATCTGATCCAGGAGATTTGCTACTCTTCAATTTGTCAAATTGCCCCATTATATCCTCTAGGTTTATAGAGATTTTATTCATTTTCTGGCACTGATATCTCTCCCAAATCTTCCTCAGTGAAGACTGAAGCAAAGAATTCATTTAATCTCTCTGCTATGGCTTTGTCTTCCCTGATTGCCCCCTTTACCCCTTGGTCATCTAGTGGCCCACCGATTCTTTTGCCGCCTTCTTGCTTTTAATATACCTAAAAATTTTTTTACTATGTGTTTTTGCCTCCAACGTAATCTTTTATTCAAAGTCCCTCTTTGCCTTCCTTATCAGCGCTTTGCATTTGACTTGACATTCCTTATGCTGTTTCTTATTTTTTTCAGTCGGTTCCTTATTCCATGTTCTGATGGAATTTATTTGGCCTGGGCTTCCCAAACCTTGGGGCACTCGAGAATCCAGATTTTTAATCTCTTAGTATTTGTTCCCACATATCACTCTGAAAGTATGATCAGACCAGAATTTCTTAAACCAAGTTAACACCAACCCTCCAATTCCAATAGTCCTTAACCTACGTAGCAACAGCCCATGATCCACTAAATCAAATGCTGAACTCAAATTCAGTCTCTAATAAAATGTACCTCACTCAAAAAACCTGCCAAAACAGTTTCCGTACTATGTCCCTCGCGATAACCCGCCTGTCTAGGATGTAGCACCTTTGTGGTTTCAATGCAAGACACCAGCAGGTCCAATACCACTCTCTCCATTAAATTTGCTAAATAAACATAAATTAGAAACTGGCTTTTAGTTTTCCAACTGCAGAACATCTAATGTGCCTTGCTTCAAAATAGGTTTAATTACTACCTTCTTCCAGGAAGATGGAACCTCACCTTGATCATTTTCAGGGCACAAATCATAGAAGACTGTCCGGCACTGGCCTTGTTCCTCAATTACTGGAGCTGCCATAGAAGCTCCACTCCAGACCATCCAGATCTATCCAGCCATGGTTAAGGCACAGACTGTAGAAGCCTGCCCAACACTGGTTTTATTTCCCCAATTACTGGAGTTGCCATCTAAGCACTTCTAAGCTTGTTTGGTTCCATTCTCTTTCCATACAGGATTACTTTGTGATTATCCCACGCATTTTTGAATTCTGTTACCATTTTCATCTTCACCACCTCCCGCAGGAAGGTATTCCAGGTATCTACCACCCTCTCCATGAAAAAATACTTCCTGATGTTATACCTGTGTCAGCTCCCCTGCAACCTCAATTCATGAGCTCTAGTTCTATTGCCTTCCTGTCTGCGGAAAAGGTTTGCTGGTATATCAATATCTTTCAAATATTTGAATGTATGTATCTCTTGCTATTGGGGATTAATAATATACTCTATTCTGACCCCCCTTCAGGCTTCAGATACTGTTCTCTGCGGTTCCCTTAATATAATTTCTTTGTGCCCAGTAGCAAGAGATTAAATTATCCAGGCTGATTTCCAGTAAGTATATCCCAGCTGGTTTGTTAAAATCCAGTTAATCAGCTTTTCTCTCAAACTTTCCTTGGGAAGATATTTGACCATACTAGCTCTACCATTCAAGTAATAGCTATAGGAACATAAAAGCACCACAGTGGGACAGACCAAAGAACGATCAAGCCCATATCAGATTGCTTGGAAATTTACGTGCATAGTATTCTAATACAGAGACTGATTCCTTTTCCTAACTCCCAGTAGCAAAGGTTATGTTCCTCAGTTTTAACATACTCCAGAAATTTGTACATTCTATTGACATTGATATTTCTACTGCTTCTTGGGTTTCCCCCTTTTCTGCGTGTGAGAGGTGTATACTCCAAAATGTTCTAATCTTCTATTCTTTACATGTCCCACTAACCCCGGGATTCTATATATTACTCTGAGATTTCCACGTGGAAATCAAAGCATATTCCATAACAACTCACATAAGCTAATTAGTTAACAAGCTAATCAGTGTTGCTAATTGGATGTTAACAACCAATTAGCAGCACTAATTGGCTTTAATTAGAATTTATGCACAGAACTGTTTTAAGCATATTCTGTAACATGGTGTATGTAAATACTAAGTTGTTTAATTGAAAAGTGAGCTTGGCCATGTGCGTGGAATGGATGGGTCATGGGTGTTTCTAAAATCTATGCGTGCTGTTATAGAATACACCCGGTCTGCACATAATTTAGGCATCGGCATTTATACCAGGTTTTACTTGGCATAACTGCCCACAATTAAATTTAGTCACACGGAGCAGCGCGTGGCATATTCTATCTATCACATAGAAATTTAGGCTTATTCTATAAAGTACGCCTAAATTAAGGCATACTTTATAGAATACACTTAGGCAAATTTCATTTCGGTGCTGAATTTTTTAGGCATAATATATAGAATCTAGTCCTAAGTGTGAGAGTGACTGCTGATATTACAGGAGGCAGCTTCAAGATATGTACCTATAATCACCGCCCCTCCACCCTTTTAAGCCCACCTGTTAAGGAGACCTCTTTAAAGGCTTGCTAAATTGAAATTCAGTTAGTAGAAATTCAGAAGTCAGCACTCAGGAAAAGAATCTAGGTGTCATTGCTGATGATACATTGAAACCCTCTACTCAGTGTAAAGCGGTGGCTGAGAAAGTACATAGAATATCAGCAATTATTAGGAAAGAAATGGAGAACGAAACTGAGAATATTATAACGGCTTTGAATTGCTCCATAGTGCGACTGCACCTCAAACATTGTGTACAATTCTGGTCATCACATCTCAACAAAGATATAGCAAAATTAGAAAAGGTACAGAGAAGGGTAACAAAAAATGACAAAGGAGATAGGTTGACTTCCTATGAGGAAAGACTAAAGATGCTGGGACTCATCAGCTTGGAGAAGAGATGACTGAAGGGAGACTTGATAGAGGTCTGTAAAATACTGATTTTATTTCATTCATTTATATCCCACATTATCCCAAATAGATCAGGTTCAATGTAGATAACAGATTATTATAATTAGCAGTACAAAAAAAAAGATGTGGAAAATGTACATTAAAGTTATGATAACAAAGCAATTGAACATTAAATGTTAAAATTTATATTGTAGATAAGGACTCTATGGGACAATCAAAGATATCAGGCGAGAGTTAACCATGTATAATAACAATTAAAGTAAAACTGAAAAATTGAAATAATTATTATACATTATAGATTAGGAATTGATATTAATTGTGACCATCCATGAGAAATTGCTTAAACAGAAAGGCTTTGATATTTACAGAATTTCAAGTAATTAGGTTCTCATCTGATTATTTTCAGGAGGGAATTTGACCACTTGGTTCAGAGGTATGGGAATCCTGATGTGAAAACTGACTTATAGATCACATTTTTTGCAGCTGGGGTAATGGAGGATTAATTGCTTGTTTACTCTTTCCAAAAATATAAGGACTAGGGGGCATGCAATGAAGCTGCTAAGTAGTAAAATTAAAACAAATCGGAGAAAATATTTCTTCATTCAACATGTAATTAAACTGTGGAATTTATTGCTAGAGAATCTGGTAAAAGCAGTTAGCTTATCGGAGTTTAAAAAAGATTGGACAAGTTCCTAAAGGAAAACTTCCTAAGCCATTATTAAGATTGGCATGTGAAAATCCACTTCTTATTCCTGGGATAACCCCAATAAAATCTTTTACTCTTTTGGGCCCTGTTTACTTAGCAGCGTTATAGGCTCGTTAACATTTTTAATGTGAGTTAACCATGTACGTGCATTAACCATGTATGTACCAACAATATGCCTACATGGTTAGCACGCGTGCTAAGTGTAGGTGCGCTA
Organism: Microcaecilia unicolor; assembly: GCF_901765095.1. Classification (NCBI taxonomy): domain Eukaryota; kingdom Metazoa; phylum Chordata; class Amphibia; order Gymnophiona; family Siphonopidae; genus Microcaecilia; species Microcaecilia unicolor. Next base: position 414,515,604 of record NC_044033.1, read on the forward strand.
AAAACACTAATGCACCTTAGTAAACAGGGCCCTTGGGATCTTGCCAGGTGCTCGTGATCTCAATTGGTTGCTGCTGGAAACAGGATGCAGGGCTTGATGAAACTTTGGTCTGTCCCAATATGCTGATGCACAGGTACTTATGTTCTATTAACATTTATTTACATTTGCCTTACATTGGCTTCCAGTGCTCCATTGGGTACATTTCTTTTAAATTCTTGCTCATTTTTTTCAAATGCTTTTGGACTATTGCCCCAGCAATTAGGTTTAACCAGTAGGGAGTAAATAACCCAGGCTACCTAATAAAAAATTGATAATTTTATAACTGGATGCTTAGGTGAGAAGTCAAGAAAAGGTGCTTATTTTATAAAGGTTATGTTGCCCTGGAGTAATCAGGACAACATAACCCTTATAATCAGGGAGAATGTGTGTGCTTTCTCTAAAAGAAACCACTTTTTTTTTAAAGGAATTCCTGTGATGCTTTGAAATTTTGCAGCAGTATATAGCCATGTCCTGATGCAGAGCTTTGGCTCGAAACATGATTGCGTCTGACTTATGATTATAACAAGATTAAAGCAGTGAGGGGTCCTTTTACAAAGGCGCGCTGAAAAATGGCTTGCAGTAGTGTAGGCACGGGCTTTGGGTGTATGCAGATCCAGTTTTTAGCGCGCCTGTAAAAAAGGCCTTTTTAAAATTTTTGCCGAAAATGGATGTGTGGCAAAATGAAAATTGCTGCGCATCCATTTTGGGTCTGAGACCTTACCGCCAGCCATTGACCCAGCGGTAAAGGCTCACGTGGTAACCTGGTGGTAATGACCTACGCATGCCAAATGCCACTTGGCGTGCTTCCGTTATGCATGCCTGAAAATAAAAAAATGTTTTTCAGATACATGTATGGACATGCGGCAAAAATGAAATCACCACAAGAGCCATGTGGTAGTCGGGTGGTATCTCCATTTTGGCACTCGTTGGGCGTGCATTGACGCTTACGCGGCTTATTTATTTATGTTTGAACATTTATACCCCACTTTTTTCCACAGTCGTGCGGACTCAAAGTGGCTTACAATGTGCAGAATAGGCCAAATTACATTGGGAGAATTACAAATCTCAAAAGAAGAATAGACGGAAGAGGGATGAAGAAAAGTGGAAAGGGCTAGAAAGAGGGAAAGGAAGATGAGGTGATACAAAAGTAGGCTATCCAAGACCGACCATTCAAAGGTGGAGTCCAGGCACTGAAACGACTAGAACAGCTTCCTGCAAGGCAATCCAAAAGAGTGCAGATGAGATATCACAGCTCGACCAGGAGAAAGAAGCAGCATGCCACGAGTAGGACCGTGTGGGGCAGGATGTGATGAGAGTCGAACAGCAGGCTGCAGAAAGCGCCGAAAGCAGCTCGTCAACCATCCACTCCAGCTGCTCAGACGATGGCTGCAGCAGCCAGGAGACGCAGTTCCAAACAGCTCAACAGCCCAGCTGCAACGGTCCACGCTGGAGATAGACAGCGCTCGGCCGCACAGCTGATGGCACTCAACGAAGGCGGGGCCCAAGATGCCGACGGGCTCGGCAACATCAATACAAAGCAGTAGGGACATTAGTTCGCCAAGATCGAAAGCTGTCGCTTCCCCGTAGGATCCGGATCCGGCAAGGCAGGCTAAGACTTCCTGCAAGCTAGCATGCTACGAATGACCCGAGCGGGCAGCCGCTGGTGGCCGGCGGCAGGCACACGAAGACGGCGGAAACTTGCCGACACTGGCAACCGGACGTAGCCTAACAGGCTCACCACGGCACCCCGGATCAAAAGAGGCGCAGGATCAGTGATGCTGAGCCAATCCGCGGCCAAATACCGGCGGACCACGGGAGCCGATGATTCCCCGTCCCCCTATTCGGTGGCCATCTTGGTAGGGAAGGCCAAAAATGAATGAATGTGCTGTGTCAACACTAAGGGCCCCTTTTACCAAGCTGCAGTAAAAGGGGCCCTACGGTGGTGCTGGTGCCTGGATTTGCCATGCACCGAGGCTCCTTTTACCATAGCGGGATTTAAAATAAAGAAAATGGCTGTGCAGACTTGCCATGTGGCCATTTCATGGAAGAGCCTTTACTGCCTCCTAAGTAACAGCTCCAGTGCTAACCTGGGTGTGGATAGGTGAGGGGTGGGGTGTCTCTGTTGATCACCCCACCCCTCACCTATCCACACCCATCCTGTTAGAATATCAATGATATGCTTTGATGTCCCCATGCATACCTCCTACCCACCCCCATCCTCCCACCCTGTCAGACTGTCATAGTAATGCTTGAATGTTTTCACTTATATACACTGTCAGCTAGCACATTTGCTTATTTCCGATCTGACGAAGAAGGGCAACCTTCGAAAGCTAATCAAGAAATATATTAAGTTATGTCCAATAAAAAAGGTATCATTTTATTTTCTTTTCCATGTTTTATTTTGTTTGATTTCTATTGATAAATATCAGCCCAAACTACACCCATGGTTAACATCTAGGAGTGGTCTACATAAATGCAAGCACACTTTTTCTATTTCTACTTTTTACCTATGTATGGGGCCCTTTTCCCCTGGATTCTATATAGTGCACTTAGATTTAGGTGCTGAAATCGGTGCAGATTCTGTAATACCACGCATAACTTAATTGGCTTAACAAGTTAATGAGCGCTGATATGAGCACTTAACAAGCAATAATGAGCACTAATTGGCACTGATTAGAATTTAGGCACACAACTCGCTAAGTGTATTCTGTAAAGATGTGTGCCGAACTTCTAATGCATGCAGGCAAAAAGAGATGTGGATATGGGCAGGGAAGTGGGCGTTATGGGTGTTCTGAAATTTAGGTGCCTAGTTATAGAATATGGCCCAGTGCGCCTAAATCTATGTGCCGGGATTTATGCCATATTTTAGTTGGTGTAAATAGATGCACACAGATTTAGGCACTGAAATATAAACAAAGCGTATTCTATAATCGGCACCTAAACCTAGGTGCCGATTATAGAATATGCTTAGTCGGCACTGATTTTTTTTAGGCGCCAAATATAGAATCTTCTCCTTTACAAGAAAGTGATAGGGCTACCGCTGGTTTTTGCAGACGGCAAATCAGCCCTACCATCGAGCCGGGGCGGACTGAGAGTACACTGGGCCCCCGGCACTGAGACAACTCTGGGACCCCCTGCCATGATGCTGCCGCCCCACCCCTCACCATGCTACTGCCGTCATCCCCCGCGATGATGATGCTGCTGCTCCCTGCCATGATCATGCCTTCGCCACCAGTACCTCCACCCCCGTTGCGCTGCCTTCCTCCCACTGTGTTGCTGCTGTCCCCCTCACCTTGAAGGATCCTGGTGGTCTAGTGGCTGTGGCTTCTTCAGGGGCAGGAAATAAATCCCCTCTATCTTGCCCACCCACTGCCTCTAATTTGCCTGGTGTGGCGCCATATTTACAAAAAAGGCTGCCGAGACTTCCCACGGTAGTCTCGGAAGACATTTTGTAAACACAGTGGTGCAACCAGGGAGAATAGTGGCAGCGTCCACGTGCTGACGACACTGTGGGCCACCTTTTACTGGCACCTATATCTGCACACTATTTTGTAAGAGCCCTATTCCATGTATAAATCTTGACTTACATGGGGGGGGGGGGGAGATTTATAAAATTACCCCCGAAATGGCTATGGGTGCAAGAACTTTGCTGGAAAACAATGTATTCTGATTTTTAACTTTGATTTCATTTTTAGTTTTAATGTTTTTATCTCTTATTGCACTGGTTTCCGAACCTGGTCCTGGAGGTAGCCCAGTCAGTCAGGTTTTAAAAATATCCATAATGAATATTCATGAGAGAGATTTGTCTGCACTGCCTCCACTGCATGCAGATCTCTCTCATGCATATTCATTGTGGATATCCTAAAAACCTGACTGGCTGGAGTGCCTCCAGGACCAGGTTTGGGAACCACTGTCTTATTGCTTATTTCTTAGATTTGATCAAGTTTTCTTGCTTTTGCTCTGAGCTATGCTTTTCTCTGCGCCCTTGTCATTGCCCTCTATTTTTGGACTGTTGAAACCCACAAAGCTGTTGCAGGATGTCAAAGTCACTACAGACGCTCTGCGGCTCTGCTGTCAAACTGACGAGAGTGGCTTCTGTAGCTGTGAGTCTATGAGCTGACTAAGAGATTGACAGTTAGTTGATAAAATGGTCTCCAGTGAAATCAAACTGCAGCACAGAATTACTTGACTATTTGAAAGATTGACAGGTGGTAATATCAGTTGATTGAAAATAACCAGTATGACTATCTTACGGAGCAGAACTGGTAGGGAGAGGGCAATAAGTGCCGTCAGTGGAAAGGTCAGCAAACGTAGACATTGGAGATGAGTAGGCAAGATTAGCTAGTAGAGAGAGGTTGAAGAGAGACTGAAAAGCAGCATGTAAAAATTGTGCTGATTCTGTTGATTATATTACTCAGCTGTATCAGCAAATTTTACTGCCGAGGGTTTGCTAATTGGATGACTGCCATGGAGTTGAGAAAATATAATTGATACCTGTGCTTCTGAAAAGTTAATGGATGACTAATTGCCAATAACCAGGTGCTAATGCTGATGTCATGCTAGATTAATTTATATGGATAGAACTGACTGGCTTGGTTTATATTATCTCCAGCTATCTTTCAGGCAGCGCAGTTAAGCTGCTGCTGTACACCGCATCACTGTTTACTCATAACAGGATATCCACATGAAATCAATTAATTCACGCGTAGCTAAAGCAAGGAATGTAGTTATATCTTCTTTTGGCTGTCTAAGGAAAATTAGGTGGCTGGGTCCATAGTTGACAGAGGGTGATTTGAGGAAAGTAGTCCAAAATATTAGCTATTACAAATTTGGACTATTTTAACACTCTTTTATCAAGGGATTGCAGGAATTAGCCTTCAGGGTCAGTATTAGCAATTGTGGGGCCCTGTCTGAGAATTAAGAATCCAAATGAGATGTCAGGGATTTTATTTATTTAAATAGAACTCTTTATTTGCTGGAAAGGTAATAAAATAGTGCCATTCCTCTCAGAATCGTGAAACCATAGGGCGAGGGGGAGTGAGAGGGAGGAGATGTACGGGCTGGCCGGCAGTGTGGTGGGAGCACAATTACCAAGGGGGAGGAGTGAGGGAGAGAGAATGAGATGGAGAGGAAGATGGACATGGAAAGGGAGAAGAAGCTTAAACTTTTAGACAGATGCTGGTTTCAAAGCTGACTCAGTGAAGCGTGGGGCCCCTAGGAGCAAAAGGCCCTGTGCAGCTGCCTCTGGTGTCCCTGCTTAAGGCTGGCCCTGCTATCCTTCACGATCTTCAAGTGGTGCAAAATACTGCAGTGAGGCAAATTGATAGTTTGTTCAAGCTTTACTGGTTATCCATGGAATCATGGTTCTTTTTTAAAATATTGATGTTGGATTTTAAAAGTTTTAATCTTGGATACCTGAGTTATTTTGCTAAATTAGGGGACTTTTTACTAAAGCTTAGTATGCGCTAAATGCTGCACATCCTATTTTATACATATGGGCCATGTGGAACTTAGTGCACACTAATGTCTGTTGGTGCTCACTAAGCTTTAGTAAAATGGCCCTTTAATGATTAGGTACATTTATTTATTATTACATTTGTATCGCACGCTTTCCCACTCAAAGCAGGTTCAATGCGGCTTACATAGTAAAAGGAATACAGACTATTGTTAGAGAGGGTAAAAGTTAATTATACCAGAATAATAGATGAGATGAGTAGGTAGAAAAAGGCAATGGAGAGGGGAGTAAGGTGGGAGATGAAGTCTGGGTCAATGTTGTTATCATGGGGGTATGTGTTAGGTAGATGGTTCATGAGATTAATCTGGATCGTTTGGATAGGCTTGTTTGAATAAATGGGTTTTTAGAGCAGGACATTGAGGTTCTCAGATCAAATTCTTTTATCCATTCCTCACAATGCCTAAGGTACAATTAGGGGGGAAGTTATTAGCATGAGTTACCATTTTTACCACTAACCCCTGCTATTTCAGCACATGCAATGAGACCTACAGGAACATTTTCGATATGACGTCTAAGTCAGACTTTGGATGTTTTGCAAAAAATGTCCAAAATCTAAATAGAAAAGGAGGTAATTTTCAAAAAAGAAAAACGTTAATCTTTTTTCCCCGAAAATACTGTTTTGAACAAGGTTTTGTGATTTGAATTTTTTGTTTTTTGGTCCATTTTCAAAAAGAAAAAAAAGTCCAAGTTCACAAAATCAAGTCACAAAATCAAGCCATTGGGATGTAGGAGGAACCAGGATTTTTTTTAGTACACTGGTCCCTCAGACATCCCAGGAGATAAATGGGGCATCCTAGAGGGCACTGCAGTGGACTTCAAAACATGTGCCCAGAAACACATCTCACCGTTACTCCCTTACTTAGTCTGCTGAGCCCCCCAAAACCCACTACCCCCAACTGTACACAACTACAGTAGCCCTTATGGGTGAAAGGGGCACCTATATGTGGGTACAGTAGGGTTTCTGGTGAGTTTTGTAGGGCCCACGGTTTCCACCACAAAGGTAGAGTCCCCCAAGCCATGGTGCACTGCACTGACCACTTCACTACTCCAGGGACCTGCATGCTGCTCTAATAGACCTGGCTCTAACATGTGAGGTTGTCATAGAGGCTTGGAAGTCATATTTTTTATTCACATTTTTGGGGAGTGGGAGGGGGTTAGTGACCATTGGGGAGGTATTGGGGGTCACCCCTGATTCCCTCCAGTGGTCATCTGGTCATTTGTGCCTTATTCGTTATAAAAACAGGTCTAACTCAAAACATCTTAGTTTTAGTCCTGGACGGTTTTGTTGTGTTCCATTATGGCTGTAAAATGTCCAAGTCTTAGAAACACCCAAATCCCACCCCTGACATGCCCCCTTTGTGTTTTGAACACACATCTGATGGACTTCATAGAAAAACATCCAAATGCTGATTTATGCCACTTTTTAGACATTTTTCTCTTTCGAAAATGAGCTCCCTAGTTACTGTTAACCCTATGTGAGTGTGACTGGTGGTTGGCTACAGGATTTCACAGACACAAGCAGTTTGCAGTGTATAATCAAAGAAAACTTTATTGGTAGAAAACAATGAAGTTGTTCCCCTGTCACAGACTCTTTCCAACCCTGGTCCGCAACCCCATTAAGATTTACAGAAAATAAAGGCACTCTTTTACCTTTGCAGTCTTCTGTTCCTTCTCATGCAAACCTCTGAGCTAAGGCCACTCCCTGGGACTCCCCCACAGGTACTGCAACTCAGTCAGCACTTTAGAGAGAATTCCTTCACTTGGAGCCTCCGTCCAGGAGATCTCTGAACTTGGGCTCTGTCTCTTGGAGACATCTTGCCTCGAGGCCTCTCTGGTTCTACACTCTCTCAGGGTATTTAACCTTCCTTCCCTCTGTGTCCCGCCGTTTTGACTCAGAACCTGCTTTGGCAGTTTAGTGCCACCTGCTTTCAGGCAGCTAAACTGCATCCTCTTAGCGCCAACTACTGTGGCTAACCTGTACCTTCAGTGAGTGAGTGTTCCTAGGGACACCTGCTCCTATACTACTCGCTCCCTCACACTCTGGATAACAGTAAAATAATCCATCTTGATGGTAGCCCATGCTGATAACATCCCCCTTAGAGCTAATGGGCCTGATATTCAGCCGGCTGTGGGCAGTGCTGAATATTCAATGCCGGGGAATATCCGATTGCCAGAATTGAATATCCAGAGGTTTTTTTTGGCCGCTAAAAAGTTAACCAGTTAAGCTAATATTCAGTGCTGGCCAGGTAACTTGTTAGTGGTTAAAGATAGGACTGCTATTTATGTGGTAAGACTTAAGCACTAAACGTATCCGGTTAGCCACTGAATATATGTGCCTAACTGGACAAGTTGTGCGATATAGCCAATTTAGCTGTAGGTGCTAATCATAAATATTCAGTGAGAGATAGCCAGTTATGTCCTGCTGAATATTTGCAGTTAGCCGCCAAAACGCTATTTAACTAGTCAGTGGCCATTTTTGACACATTAAAAAGAGCTGAATATCGGACGGGAATGTGAAAGAGGGTTTTTAGTTATTTTGGGCCTTATTTGTGGAATCCTCTGCTACTGGAGTTTTAGAAGGAATTGTTTTGACATGTTGCGCAATTAATGTCAGTATAGAAAAAACTAATAAACGATAAATATGCATCTAAGCACTTTTCTATAGATATGTGCATATGTTACATAGTGCATATTTTAAAGGTAGGTATACACAAACACAAAGGATCCTTATATGGAAAAAGGAACAAATCAAACCAAAAACCTGTCAGTGCTCAGATGGCAATTCCAGTAGTAGGGAAGGACTTCTACCCCCCGATATTCAAAACCATTTAACGGGACAGGAATGGCATCTGACCAGTTAAATGGTACTTTGCTGGCTATCTGTGAATTTTCAGCGGGACATGGCCAGCCATGACATGCTGAAAATTTGTGGTTAGAGACTAGTGGATAGCCGGTTATATCACATGATATAACTGGCTATCTCCTGATTTCCAGTGTGAGTTTGGCAACCATGTTTGCCTGCGTGCATACCTGGTATAAGTTAGGCCACTTCAAACTTGACCGGCCAGCGCCAAATATTGGCTTGACTAGTTAAGTTCAAACTGGCCAAAACTAAACCGGATATTCAATACCGGTCAACAGAAATGGCCCGGCATTGAATATCTGGCATCACTGCGGACTGAGTTAGCCTGGCTAACTCCCATGGTCTGAATATCAGCCCCCTATGGTATGTATCCCAAATATGGCAAAAGAGGGCAGACTTTCATGGTCTGTGTCCCGATTTTGGATGGGCAGGAGTGGGCTTTCACAGCAATTGGGAAGTAAGACTAGTGCTGGGCATAAGAACATAAGAGTAGCTATACTGGGTCAGACCAATTGTCCATCTAGCTCAGTATCCTGTTTTCCAAACAGTGGCCAAGCCAGGTCACAAGTACTTGGCAGAAGCCCAATCGTGGCAACACTCCATACTACAAATCCCAGGGCAAGCAGTTGCTATGGACTTTTCCTCCAGGAATTTGTCCAAACCTTTTTAAAACCCAGATCCGCTAACTACTGTTACTACCTCCTCCGGCAAAGAGTTCCAGAGCTTAACTATTCGTTGAGTGAAAAAATATTTTGTCCTATTTGTTTTAAAAGTATTTCCATGTAATTTCCTCGAGTGTCCCCTAGTTTTTGTACTTTTGGAACGAGTAAAAAATCGATGTACTTCTACTCGTTCTACACCACTCAGGATTTTGTAGACCTCAATCATGTCTCCCCTCGTCCATCACTTTTCCAAATTGAACAGCCCTAACCTCTTTAGCCTTTCCTCATACGAGAGGAGTTCCATCCCCTTTATCATTTTGGTCGCTCTTCTTTGATCCGAGTATAGCAGGAACAGATCAAGAACAAGTGTGCATTTTTTGTCAGTCACCTAAGGGTTCATAGCAAGTGAAATGCCAGTTTGCAACATTGTTAGATTGCTGGTTTATTCAAGTAATGACAATAAATTTGACTATCCAAAATTATAAAACCACTCTTTCATGATTGTGTGACTGCCCTTTTTGTTATGCCAATATTTGATCATGACAGAGTGTAACCTGTATGGAGTGGCAGTTGCAACTCTGGCTGCCTAATTGGGCATGTGAGTCTTTATCTGTCATCATATACTATGTTACTGAAGGGACTCCTTTTCAAAAGAAAAAGTGGCATAAATCTGCATTTGGACATTTTTCTCACAAAAACGTCCAAATTGGCATTTTAAAAACCAATTTTAGACGGTTTTCTATGAAGTCTGTCAGAAGTGCGTTCAAATCACAAGGGGGCATGTCAGGGGCATGTTAAGGGCAGGATCTTGGCATTCATAACACTTGGACGTTTTTTTGCCATTATGGACCAAAACAAAAACATCCAGGGCTATAAGTTGGACGTGTTGATCTAGACCTGTTTTATTAACGAATAAGCCACAAAAAAGTGCCCTAAATGACCTGATGACCATTACAGCAATAAAGAAATGACATCTCCTTACTCCATCAGTGGTCATTGAGCTCCTCCCACCCTACAAAGAAGTAAATGAAACAGCGAGGGGCGGTATGAGCAGCTACATCCTGAGTGGTGGTGGTGGTGGGGGGGGGGGGGGGGCGGCGGTTGCATCCCAAGTAGGGGAGGGGCAGCAGTGGCTGCCCTGTCCTGGGCCTGGCTCTATCTGGCGGTGGCCCTGCTTATAGAATACTGTAAGATATACACGTATCTCTGGCATTTAGGTATACACAATTATACCAGCTCTATGGCTGGCATAACAGTGTGTGCCTAAGCACATATGTGAGTATATACCTAGTTACACTTTCTTTTATACAATTTGTTCCAAGCAATATTAGCAATTGTAATTTTGAGTTAAAATAAAAATACATTAAAAAAAATAAAATGTTCATTTCTGTAAACATCACAGGAAAGTAAAGAAAATTAAAATGTTTCACCTGCACATCACTAATACTCCCCTGTCTTCTGATTCCTCTAGCAATTCATTTTTGTCAGCATTTTATTCCCTTCATCAGTATATTAAAAACTGTACACACTCATGGACTTTCATGATTTGTCTTCATTTGTAGTCATCTCGTAATCATGTGTACTTTCAAAGCAAATTGCACCCTTTTGTTGATTATTTGTATGCTGCATCCAGACAAAAGGTTTCTTGTTTGTTCGATGTGGAAATGAGGGCCGATGAGCAAGTTGAAAGTGATACCTTTTTTTTTCAAGTAATGCAGTACATCTGTGACTGACTTTCAAGTGCTATGCTTCACTCATCATGTCAGTCTAACATGGGAATCAGAATATTTTATTGTTCAAAGAAATACATTGCGCTATGGCCTCATATTATGTGATATTTGATTACCTTACTGTGTTTAATACTAACTGTTTTCTATTTTTTACAGGTCGTTATTATTGGCTATTGTGTTAAAAATGTGGAATACTAATTGCTCTGAGGGGAATCACCAGAAGGCTATTTACTTACTTATCTTCATGTCTTGTTCTGTTGAAAATCAAAAGGAAATTTCTTTAGTTTTTTATAAAGTCTGTGGGATCAGGGGTGAAAACCTATCTCTTTATGCCATTCTAGTGTTCAATTTTCCTCTCCGCTTTCTACTCCTATATTTTCCAATTTCATGCTTGTGATTGTTGATTCTCTTGAGGCAATTTACCACTGTTAAACCTATTTCTTGCTATCCATCAAAAGTTCTCTGTTTCTGTCTCCTTTTCCATTTCTTCAAAGTTCAGAATTTAGTTTTGACATCATATTCCTCCATAAATCTGTCTTAATATTCTTAAAAGCTGTTACTGTTCCACCCGTTTGGAGAATTGTTTTGATCTTCTGTTTGTTTAGTATTTGAAATACTAGGTATCAGATGTGGGAGCTAAGTTTGAGTTGTGTAATGATACCTATACTGTATATCAATACAGAATCCCTAATAGAATACACATGGGGATGAAATCATTGAAAAGGGGTTCTTTTGGGTTAGTCAAAACCTTTGCACAGCGTTATGAGAGGAATTTGAAATAAATATTACAGAGCTGATACAGTGCTTTTCTTGTTATGTGTTTGTAGGTGATGGTTACCATTTCTTGACCTCATTTTTAAATTTGTGCTCATATTTCTCATCATATTCATCTACCATGTCAGGTATTTCAGGTGCTAAGTACATGTTCACCCTTCACCCAAAGGTCCATCAAGACCAGCATCATGTTTCCAACAGTGGCCAATCCAGGTCACAAGTACTTGGCAAGATCCTAAAAAAGTACAATCCATGTTATGCTGCTTATCCTAGAAATAAGCAGTGGATTTTCCCCAAGTCCATTTTAATAATGGTCTATGGACTTTTCCTTTAGGAAGCCATCTAAACCTTTTTTAAACCCTTCTAAGCTAACTGCTTTTACTACATTCTCTGGCAACGAATTCCAGAGTTTAATTACATGTTGAGTGAAGAAACATTTTCTCTGATTAGTTTTAAATTTATTACTTTGTAGCTTCATTTTGTGCCCCTAGTTCTAGTATTTTTGGAAAGAATAAATAATCGATTCATGTCTACCCATTCCACTCCACTCCACTCACTGTATCTAGTTATCTAATCCCATTTAGAGTGCTGAGAAAAAGTTTGTGAACCCCAGAGGTAACAATTAGAATAATAAAAAAAAAACAACAGAGAAACCCTTATAGGTTAGCTGGACCTCTAGTGGTAGTTTCAAGAGTCTGTTGCTATTGGTCATTGATGACATTTTGCAGCTGGCACTGGACAGGGTGGGAGTGGAGGGGAACTGTTCCCATCTGTGGACACAAGACTACTTAGGGCTCACCTCCTGTTAGGTGCTGGAGAATAGTAGGGGGTCTGTGGAGGTCAAAAGGCAGGAGCAAGGGGTGGGTTTTTATCAAGGGGTGGGGCTTATAGGCGGTTTTGGGAGCTCAGATCAGGGACATTGGGAAATTGGAGAATGGGGGCTCTGATTGGGAAGAGTGAAGGATCAGAGAAGGGGAACTGTGATCAGAGGAGGGAGAAAATCAGAAGGGTGAATGATAGGGGATGGTGGAGATCAGGAGGGTAATCTTCGTAAGGGGGGGATCGGGAGCTTTGATGATGGAGGGGAAGATGTAATTGAGGGTGGGAGGATGTAGTTAGGTGTTGTAAGACTAGAGTGCTCCTTTGTCTGGTCTATACCTGTGGAAGTGTTTTTATCTTTGTTTTGTTACTGTGTAAGAGTGCACCTTTTAGCACACCTTAATGGCTACTCCCCTGTGTGATCCCATGCTAGGAATACACATGTAGGTTTTCAAAATGGTAATGTATGTGTCCTTTTTAGGTGGATATTTTCCATGTTCATTTTTTTAAAATGGCTGTTCCTACCACATGTATATCCCTGCCTGATCTACACATTTGCCCCGGTGTCTTCACATATATTCCTGCTTGTATTTTAGATCCTGTTTTAAAAAAACAACTGGAGTTGTACACAAACTGACCTAGACATGTCAATTCTGTTTACATTGTTTATTCTGAAATGTGCATCCAAATCAACTGACTCATCTATATTCATATGTTTATTCACGCTTTCAAAATAAAACAAGGCGGCAGACTGGGGAGGCAAGACATCCTTGACTAAATCCATGTTAAGTCTGTCCCAATAAACCATGTTTATCTCTGTGTTGAATAGTTTCTAGCATTCTGCCAAGTACACCACGCATGGTTCGGAATAAGGTATCTTTTAAAGATATCACCAAAACAGGGAAGATAGGGTATCCTGATAGTGAGGTTGCAAAAGAGACCGTAGTAGATCAGGAGGGGCATAATTGAACGAAAACGCCTATCTCCATGGGCGTTTATCTCCGAGAACGGGTCCGTGAAGGGGCGGACCGAACCGTATTTTGGGAAAAAATAGACGCCCATGTTTTATTCAACAATGTGTGAGCTGGGCGTTTTTGTTTTTCAGCGATAATGGAAAATGAAAGCGCCCAGCTCAAAAACGAATAAATCCAAGACATTTATTCGTGGGAGGGGCCAGGATTCGTAGTGCACTGGTCCCCCTCACATGCCAGGACATCAACCGGGCACCCTAGGGGGCACTTTTACAAAACCAAAAAAACAGGTAAAAGAGCTCCCAGGTGCATAGCACCCTTCCCTTGTGTGTTGAGCCCCCCAAATCCCCCTCAAAACCCACTGCCCACAAGTCTACACCATTACTATAGCCCTAAGGGGTGAAGGGGGGCACCTACATGTGGGTACAGTGGGTTTGGGGGGGTTGGACGACTAATAAGCATTAAGCAGCACAATTGTAACAGGTAGGGGGGATGGGCCTGGGTCCACCTGCCTGAAGTCCACTGCACCCCCTAGCAACTCCTCCAGTGACCTGCATACTGCTGCCAGGGAGCTGGGTATGACATTTGAGGGTGAAAATAAAAATTTGTGAAACATCATTTTTTTGTGGTGGGAGGGGGTTAGTGACCACTGGGGGAGTCAGGGGAGGTCATCCCAGATTCCCTCCAGTGGTCATCTGGTCATTTAGGGCACTTTTTGGGGCCTTATTCGTGAAAAAACAGGGTCCAGGAAAAGTATCCTAAATTCTAGCTAAAAACGCATACTTTTTTCCCATTATCGGTGAAATGCGCCCATCTTTGTTCGGCAGATAACCACGCCCCAGTTCCGCCTTCGCCACACCTCTGACATGCCCCCATCAACTTTGTCCGCATCCGCGACGGAGTGCAGTTGAAAACGTCCAAAAATCGGCTTTCGATTATACCGCTTTATTCGTTTTTGTGAGATAAACGTCCATCTCCCGATTTAGGTCGGAACTTGGGCGTTTTTCTCGTTCGATTATAAGCAGGCAGGTGTCCTTAAAAATCAGACAAAAGATTGCAATTTAATACAGTCAAGTACTGAGCATGATGTAAATAGGAACAACAAACATAGTTTGAAATGTCTATATGCAAATTCCAGAAGCCTTAGAAATAAGATGAGTTAGAATATATTGCACTAAATTAAAAATTAGATATAATAGGAATCTCTGAGACCTGGTGGAAGGAGGATAACCAGTAGGACACTGTCATACCGGGGTACAAATTATATCCTAGTGATAGGGTGGATCGAATTGGTGGAGGAGTAGCATTGCATGTTAAGGAGGGCCTTGAGTCAAATACATTGAAAATTCTACAGGAAACAAAACACATCTTGGAATTCCTGTGGATTGAAATTCCATGTGTAAAGGGGAAAAGGGTAGTGATAGGAGTGTACTACCGTTCACCTTGCCAGGATGAACAGACGGATGTAGAAATGTTATCAGAAATTAGGGAGGCTAATAAACTAGGCAACACGATAATAATGGATGATTTTAATTACTCTGATATTGACTGGGTAAATGTAACTTCAGGGCATGCTAGGGAAGTAAAATTCCTTGACGAAATCAAGGATTGCTTTATGGAGCAGCTGGTACAGGAGCCAAGAAGAGAAGGAAAAATTCTAGAACTAGTCCTTAATGGATCGCATGATCTGGTGTGGGAGGAAATGGTGATGGGGCTGCTTGATAACAGTGATCATAATATGATCAGATTTGATATTAGCTTTGGAGTAAGTATACACAGGAAATCCAATACATTAGAATTTAACTTTCAAAAAGGAAACTATGATAAAATGAGAAGAACGGTGAAAAAAAACTTAGAGCAGCGACTGCGAGGGTCAAAAATTTACATCAGGCGTGGATGCTGTTAAATAATACCATCCTGGAAGCCCAGGCCAAATATATTCCGTGTATTAAAAAAGGAGGGAGAAAGACCAAACGGCAGCCGGCCTGGTTAAAAAGTGAGGTGAAGGAAGCTATTAGAGCTAAAGGAAAATCCTTCAGAAAATGGAAGAAGGAACAGACTGAAAATAATAAGAAACAGCATAAGGAATGTCAAGTCAGATGCAAAATGCTGATACAGAAGGCAAAGAGGGACTTTGAAAAATAGATTGCGTTGGAGGCAAAAACACACAGTAAGAATTTTTTTTAGGTATATTAAAATCAAGAATCCGGCAAAAGAATCAGTTGGACCACTAGATGACCGAGGGGTAAAAGGGGCAATCAGGGAAGTCAAAGCCATAGCGGAGAGAGTAAATGAATTATTTGCTTTGATCTTCATTGAGGAAGACTTGAGAGAGATACCGGTGCCAGAAATGGTATTCAAAGCTGATGAGTCGGATAAAGTGAATGAAATCTCTACAAACCTAAAGGATGTAATGGAGCAATTTGACAAATTGAAGAGTAGCAAATCTCCTGGACCAGGTTGTATTCATCCCAGAGTACTGATAGAATTGAAAAATGAACTGGCGGAACTATTGTTAGTAATATGTAATTTATCTTTAAAATCAAGTGTGGTGCCGGAAGATTGGAGGGTAGCCCATGTAACATCAATATTTTAAAAAGGTTCCAGAGGGGCACTAGGAAATTATAGACTGGTGAACCTAACGTTGGTGCCGGGCAAAATGGTAGAGACTATTATAAAGAACAAAATTACAGAGCATATTCAAAAGAATGGATTAATGAGACAAAGCCAACATGGCTTAGTGAAGGGAAATCTTGCCTCACCAATCTATTACATTTCTTTGAAGGGGTGAACAAACATGTGGATAAAGGCGAGCCAGTTGATATTGTGTATCTAGATTTTCAAAAGGCGTTTGACAAAGTACCTCATGAAAGGCTCCAGAAGAAATTGGAGAGTCATGGGATAGGAGGTAATGTCCTATTATTGATTAAAAACTGGTTAAAGGATAGAAAAAAGACAGTAGGGTTAAATGGTCAGTATTCTCAATGGAGAAGGGTAGATAGTGGGGTTCCTCAGGGGTCTGTGCTGGGACCACTGCTTTTTAACATATTTAGAAATGATTTAGAGATGGGAGTAACTAGTGAGGTAATTACATTTCATGATGACACAAAGTTATTCAAAGATATTAAATCGCGAGAGGATTGTAAAACATTATGATGACAATATGAGACTGGGAGACTGGGCGTCTAAATGGCAGATAACTTTTAATGTGAGGAAGTGCAAAGTGATGCATGTGGAAAAGAGGAACCCAAACTATAGCTATGTCATGCAAGGTTCCATGTTAGGTGCCACTGACCAAGAAAGGGATCTCGGCGTCGTTGTTGATGATACGTTGAAATGTTCTGCTCAGTGTGCTGCAGCAGCTAAGAAAGAAAATAGAATGTTATGTATTATTAGGAAAGGAATGGAAAACAAAAGTGAGGACATTATAATGCCTTTGTATTGGTCCATGGAGCGATCGCACTTCAAATATTGTGTTCAATTCTGGTCACCGCGTCTCAAAAAAGATATTGTAGAAATAGAAAAGGTACAGAGAAGGGTGACAAAAATGATAAAGGGGATAGGATGACTTCCCTATGAGGAAAGGTTGAAGTGTCTAGGGCTCTTCAGCTTGGAGAAAAGACGACTGAGGGGGAGATATGATAGAGGTCTATAAAATAATGGGTTGAGTGAAATGGGTAGACATAAATTGTTTGTTTACTCTTTCCAAAAATACTAGGACTAGGGGGCATGTGATAAAGCTACAAAGTAGTAAATTTAAAATGAATCAGAGGTTATCAATAGAAATCAAACAAAATAAAACATGGAAAAGAAAATAAGATGATACCTTTTTTATTGGACATAACTTAATACATTTCTTGATTAGCTTTCGAAGGTTGCCCTTCTTCGTCAGATCGGAATTAAGCAAATGTGTTAGCAGATAGTATATATAAGAGAAACAAAGGATTACTTTGACAGTCTGACAGAGTGGGAGGGTGGGGGTATGCATGGGGACATCAAAGCATTTCATTGATATTCTAACAGAATGGGTGTTGGTAGGTGAGAGGAGGGTAATAAACAGAGAAATAAACAGAGAAATACAGCTTTATGGTTTATAATGGGTTAGAAAACCCAGATCCTTATTAAGTCCTGTTTGTTGGGTATCAAAATATTAAATCATTCTTATTTCAAAGGTCTTACGTTCCTGTATTGTTTTAAAATTACTTTTCAGTATTCTTACTGTGAAATCACTGGTGCAGTGTTCTGGTCTTGTGAAGTGTTGGCCCACAGGGGTGGGGGCTTGACTGGCACCGGCTATTTTCATGTGATGTCTGTGCAGATTGAATCTTGTCTTAAGCATCTGGCCTGTTTCTCCAATATAGCATCTTTTGTGGAGTTCGCCGGGTTTGAGATGGCCGGGTTTGTTTTTCAGCGATAATGGAAAGTTATGTCGGCCATCTCAAACCCCGGCCAAATTCAAGGCATTTGGCCGTGGGAGGAGCCAGCATTTTTAGTGCACTGGCCCCCCTGACATGCCAGGACACCAACCAGCCACCCTAGGGGTCACTGCGGTGGACTTCAGAAAAGCTCCCACATGCATAGCTCCCTTACTTTGGGAGCTGAGCACCCCAACTCCCCCCCCCAAACCCACTACCCACAAATGTACTGCACCCACTAAAATTGCTCCAGGGACTTGCATACAGCCTCTAGGACTTATTGCTGCTGTATAACTTTGGCACACCAGTTCACACCTGAAGAGTAATCTCTCTGAAAAAGTCCTTTCTTGAAATAAGCATGTTTACTCACAGTTAACTGCAGATCAGAGGTTGTGCCCCACTGGCAAAGAGTCCCCTGGTACTAAGATTAGCAGTAGGTCAGAGCTGGCACAATGGTGTACAATGCCCTCTTTCAGCACCATTCAAAGTACGAACTACGTTCTCTAACGTGGGTAACACAGGAAAGGGAACTAAAAGTGGCTTACAAAAATGGCCACTACCACATGGACTACAACAGGAAACAAAACAGGGCACACTCTGACCCAGTTAGCAGGGGGGAAAAGCACCATGGGAGTAGAGCCCAGTACCCTACACCCACCACAATGCATTGCTAATGTGACTCTGCAGGGCACCTAACAGAAAAGGTGTCACACTCACCCGAGAGCCACATCGCAACCAGGGAAAGGCTGTCGGAGGATACAACACATTCTGCTGTCATGGAGGTGGGTACGGCATTTGAGGCTGGCATACAGGCTGGCAAAAAAGGTTTTTAGTTTTATTTTTTTAGTTTGGATGGGGATTGGTGACCACTGGGGGAGTATGGGGAGGTCATACCCCATTCCCTCCAGTGGTCATCTGGTGAGTTGGGGCACCTTTTGGAGGCTTGGTTGTGAAAATAAAATGACCAAGTAAAGCCGGCGAAATACTGCTTAACGCCGCTTTTTTTTCCATTATCGGCAAAAGCCGGCCATCTGGTAGCCATGCCCATGCCTGCCCATGTCCCGATTTCACTAATCTACTGACACACCCCCTTGAACTTTCGCCGGCGAAGCGACAGGAAAGCGGCGATGCTGTCAAAAATGCCGCTTTCGATTATACCGATTTTGCCGCTTTTAAAAATTGCCGGCCATCTCCCGATTTGTGTTGGAAGATGGCCGGCGATCACTTTCGATTATAAGCTGGAGAGTAACATAGTAGATGACGGCAGAAAAAGACCTGCACGGTCGATCTAGTCTGCCCAACAATTTAAACTCAAATGTGCTACTTTATGTGTATACCTGACCTTGATTTGTTTCTGCCATTTTCAGGGCACAGACCATAGAAGTCTGCCCAGAACAAGGCCCACCTCCCAACCACCAGCCCTGCCTCGCCCTCCCCCCCGGCTCTGCCACCCAATCTCAGCTAAGCTTCTGAGGATCCATTCCTTTCGAACAGGATTCCTTTATGTTTATCCCACGCATTTTTTAATTCCGTTACCGTTTTCATCTCCACCACCTCCTGCGGGAGGGCATTCCAAGCATCCACCACTCTCTCAGTGAAAAAATACTTCCTGACATTTTTCTTGAGTCTGCCCCCCCTCAATCTCATTTCATGTCCTCTCATTTTACTGCCTTCCCCTCTCCGGAAAAGGTTTGTTTGCGGATTTATACCTTTCAAATATTTGAACGTCTGTATCATATCACCCCTGTTTCTCCTCTCCTCCAGGGTATACATGTTCAGATGCACAAGTCTCTCCTCATACGTCTTGTAACGCAAATCCCATACCATTTTCGTAGCTTTTCTTTGCACCACTTCAATTTTTTTTTACATCCTTAGCAAGATACGGCCTCCAAAACTGAACACAATACTCTAGGTGGGGCCTCACCAACGACTTGTACAGGGGCATCAACATCTCTTTTCTTCTACTGGTCACACCTCTCTCTATACATCCTAGCAATCTTCTCCCTACTGCCAACGCCTTGTCACACTGTTTCGTCGCCTTCAGATCCTCAGCTACTATCATCCCAAGATCCCTCTCCCCGTCCGTACCTATCAGACTCTCACCGCTTAACACATACGTCTCCCGTGGATTTCTACACCCTAAGTGCATCACTTTGCATGTCTTCGAATTGAATTTAAATTGCCAAACCTTAAACCATTCTTCTAGCTTCCACAGATCCTTTTTCATGTTTTCCCACTCCCTCCCGGGTGTCCACTCTGTTACAAATCTTAGTATCATCCGCAAAAAGGCAAACTTTACCTTCTAACCCTTTGACAATGTCACTCACAAATATATTGAACAGAATCGGCCCCAGAACCGATCCCTGAGGCACTCCAATACTCACCTTTCCCTCCTCCGAGCAAATTCCATTTACCACCACCCCCTGGCGTCTGTCCATCAACCAGTTCCTAATCCAGCGTACCACATCGGGCCCTATTTTCAGCCCATCAAGTTTATTTAAGAGCCTCCTGTGGGGAACCGTGTCAAAAGCTTTGCTGAAATCTAAGTAGATTACGTCCATAGCATGTCCACGATTCAATTCTCCGGTCACCCAGTCAAAGAATTCAATGAGATTCGTTTGGCACGATTTCCCTTTGGTAAAACCATGTTGTCTGGGATCTTGCAACTTATTGTCTTCCAGGAAATTTACTATCCTTTCCTTCAGCATCGCTTCCATTACTTTTCCAATAACCGAAGTGAGGCTTACAGGCCTGTAGTTTCCAGCTTCTTCCCTATCACCACTTTTGTGAAGAGGAACCACATCCGCCATTTTCCACTCCCATGGAACCTCCCCCGTCTCTAAGGATTTATTAAACAAATCTTTAAGAGGACCTGCCAGAACCTCTCTGAGCTCCCTCAATATCCTGGGGTGGATCCCGTCCGGTCCCACGGCTTTGTCCACCTTTAGATTTTTAAGTTGTTCACACACACTCTCTTCCGTGAACGGTGCTCTATCCACTCCATTCTCTTATATACTTTTGTCAGTCAATTGTGGTCTTTCTCCAGGATTTTCTTCTGTGAAAACAGAGCAAAAGTATCTGTTTAGCAAATTTGCTTTTTCTTCATCATTTTCTACATAGCGGTTCGCGGCATCTTTCTGTCTCACAATTCCCTTTTTTGTCTTCCTCCTTTCACTAATATACCTGAAGAAAATGTTGTCACCCCTCTGATTTACGTTGTACTGTTATGGACTAAATTCAGTTTTCTCCAAGGGAACGAGATGTTCATGAGTGGAATGGGTAAACATGAATCAATTATTTACTGTTTCAAAAAGTGCAAAGACTAGGGGACACTGCATGAAGTTACATAGTAGTATATTTAAAATAAAATATTTTTTTTCACTTCATATATAGTTAAACTTTGAAACTCATGGCTGGAGCAAGTGGTAAAAGCAATTAATGTAGCTGGGTTTAAAAAAGGTTTGGACAAATTCTTGAAGGAAAAGTCTATAAACCATTGTTAAGGTATACATGGAGAAAATCACTGCCTATCTTTGGGATTAAGTTGCATGGAATCTTGTCACTTTTTGAGACTCTGCCAGGTACTTGTAACCTGAACTGGCCACTGTTGGAAAAAAGGATACTGGGCTAGATGGACCCTTCGTCTGACCCAGTAGGGAAACTTTTATATTCTTATGTTCAGTTCTCTGGTACCAGTTAAAGAAATCAATCATATTCATTTTGCATGACTTTTCTCCCTTTGTCTCAAGTATTACATATAAAAATGTTCTTTAAATTAAGAAAAAACAAACACAAGAAAAGAAGAAAAGCAACCCTATATGAGTCCCACAGGTGATGCAACAGAGTAGGGTAGTGTAATACATTTTCCAAGCAAGGTCCCAAAGACACCAGAGACCAATCTTTTTTGAGGTACTGAGCAAATAAAAAAAAAAAAAAGACTCTACAGTGACAAATGAAACATCTAAAAGGAAGCATGCCAGAAAAACTCTCGGTGTTGCTCTAAAGATAAAGAGGAGTGTCTGAGTGGAACAGCGCTGATGTTTCATTTGTATGCATCCCCAGTACTTCATTATGAACTACATATGAGTGAGTGAAAAAGTACCATGACTTCTGAAGCAGGCATTTATGTCGGAATATGGTCCTGTGCCGAGCCTTTTTGTTCATTCAATACCTCAATAAAGATTGACCTTAAATTAAGTAACCAGACCAAATAATCATGTAACCTTAACTACAGGTTGATGTGTAATCCCCCCCCCCCCCCCCACTATTGATGTATTAAGGTCTTTCTTTGGATATCAGAAGTGTATTGTGTATTCATATAGCTCCTCTGGCTGCATCTTCTCCTTGCTTGACCTGGATTTTGGTCTTGCTTGAACGTTGGGGCCCAGTCCAACGAAGTCCACTCCAGCTCCCAGCAGCGTGCTAATATACTATCTTTAACAACTCAAATGAGAGAAACTTTAACTTCTTCTTTTCTCAGGCACAGTACCCTAATCTGGGATTTAGTTACCAAATATAGGCCCCCATTTACAAAGCTGTGCTAGCAGCTGCTGGTGCAGTAATGCCGACACAGCCCATTCACCTGGCTCCCTATGTCTTTCTCAGGTGGCCTTCACCATTAAATTTGGTCTGGATGGACTTCCTCTGTTGCCAGCTGCTGCCTGTAATTTCCTCTGGCAGCCTCCAGATAGACTTAAAACAGAGATACTAAGGGTGGCTCATCCCAAAGATGGAGACTTACCACTGCAGTGCTGGAGATTTAAGACCAATGAGTAAGATTTCTCTCATGGGCTCTTGCCATGTCTTAAACCAACTCTAGCATATGTACATTCCAAAAACTAACATATTCTAATCAATAAATTGAAAATAAAAAAACATGTCCTTGTCCCTGTCTTTCTGCCATGTTGTGCATCTCTCCCTTCTGTGTCCCTATTCTTGCCCTGTCCAACATAATCTTATGTGTCCCTATACCCATCCCCCAGCAGGCCAGCATCTCTCATTCTCCCTCTTGTCCTCTGTCAGGCCAGCATCTCTCTCTCTCTTCCCTCCTTCTGTCCCCCTCCCCAGGGGTTCAGCAAGTGTTCCCCTCTCTTTCCTCACTCCTGTTCCATTTCTACTTTGGAGGTTTCTGTTGTGTTTATATATATATATATATATATATATGTTTGTGTGTGTGTTTAACAGCATTTATATGTAGAAGCTGCCACGTGACAGCACATTTTTCACACGCACACACATACACATATATATGTTTTGATGGCTGTGCTATAAAATACTGGATAAACTGAATGTCTCTACCTAGATATTTCAATCCCTCCTCCCCCAAATGTACTGTGAAAAATGTGGCTTTTGAAAAAGCAATGAATTTGCTTTTTATGAAATGATATTTAGCAGACACCAGACACCCTACTTTCATATGATACATTTTATTCCTCAAGGATGTGAGAAATTATTTTTCCATTTTTATGTTTCATTTACCTTATCCATCATTGACTTTTGTTCCCACATCTAGAGACATAGTTAACCTTTTAATAAAGTGACTTGAGACCTTTGGAAAATGGCAAAACAGAAAACGAGGAAATCAATAATCAAGTATTACAGAAGATTAATTTAAATTCCTTTTGTATTTTCAGCATTGATTGGTAGTACCAGGTTTCAAATGTAATTATTTTGCACTAACAATGAGAGATATGCAATGATAATCATTATTTCATAATAAAATACACATCTGGAAAAATGCTGATGATATTTGGCTGTTAATGCTCATTAAAAATATATATATAATTATATGTTAATTTTGGCTTTATGGTTCTTTTATAGTTTCTCTACATGCAGCAGCTCATTGTTAATGTGGAGGGGCGTAATCGAACAGCGCCAGCCAAATAGATGGCCGGCCATCTATTTGGCCGGCGCTGCAAAGAGCAGTTCCGAACCGTATTATCGAAAAAGAGGCCAGCCATCTTTCGTTTCGATAATATGGTTTGGGCCGGCCAAATGTCAGAGATGGCCGGGTTTGAGATGGCTGGCATCGGTTTTCGCCGATAATGGGAACCGAGGCCGGCGATCTCAAACCCGGCCAAATCCAAGGCATTTGGTCATGGGAGGGGCCAGCATTTGTAGTGCACTGGTCCCCCTCACATGCCAGGACACCAACCAGGCACCCTAGGGGGCACTGCATTGGACTTCAAAAATTGCTCCCAGATGCATACCTCCCTTACCTTGGGTGCTGAGCCCCCCAAATCCCCACAAAACCCACTCCCCACAATTGTACACCATTACCATAGCCCTTAGAGGTTGTTTAGTATCAGGTTGTGTGACTTGAGTTGTTAACTATTATGGGATAATCTGAGGAATAACTGTCTTTTATTAGGGCTTGAGATTTTATTCATCTTCTCTTTTAGGATCATGCCCTATCAGGCATACCTTGCTGTCTTCATTGACAGACTCTTGGAAGGTAAGGAGGAGGGAGGGTTTGGAGGGTGGATGGATATGAGGTTTTGTTCACTACTGGGTTAGACTGGGTTGGGGGCTGTTGTTTATGGGGCTTTTATCTATATACTGGGGAGAATAGGCAGTGCTGCTATGAACTGTATGTATTTGGGGCCCTAGGCTGGAACCGACCTGTATGTCCCTTAATTTTAAGGGATTAAACATACTATACAAACTTCAGCTGCTTTTTAAAGAAGCTGCGTGCTTGCAGGCAGATGTACTGTTTATATAGGAGATGCATCTTCTAACAAAACATGAACATTTACTTATGAAGACAGCAAAATATGATGTAGTACATCTTGCCTCCAACTGTATCTGCCCTAAAATGGTGGGGATGGGTATTTTATTTGGCAGGGCTCATCCTTGTAATATTTTATTTTTATTTATTGCATTTGTATCCCACATTTTCCCACCTATTTGCACCATCCATCTCCCGTCCCACTAAGAGGCATATTTTCAAAGCACTTTGGGAGGCTAAGTTCCATAGGTTTCTATGGAACTTTGGGAGGCTAAGTGCTTTGAAAATGAGCCTCAAAGCGCACCAATCCCCAGCCCTGGCTGACTCCTTGCATCCGTTACCTTTGCTCCTGCACCTGATCCGCTGGGCGCCTCTGGAGGAAATCTCGTACCCTTTCAGACTTCCTCCACTACAAATTCATGCTATCCTCCTTCCACTCCTCCCTATTCCGTGCAAAACAGGACTATTACACCCAATTGACCAATTCTCTCAGCTCCAACCCTCGTCGTCTCTTCACCACCCTTAACTCCCTCCTAAAAGTGCCCCCCGCTCCTACCACCCCTTCTCTTTCTCCTCAATCACTGGCCGACTACTTCCGCGACAAAGTGCAAAAGATCAACCTTGAGTTCACGACCAAGCCACCACCTCCTCTTCACTCTTTAACCCTCTCCCTTAACCAACCTACCCAGGCCTTTTTCTCCTCCTTTTCTGAGATCACCGAGGATGAAACTTCCCGTCTTCTTTCCTTCTCGAAATGCACCACCTGTTCCTCTGATCCCATCCCCACCAACCTACTCAACACCATCTCCCATACTGTCACCCCCTCCATCTGTCACATCCTTAACCTCTCTCTCTCCACTGCAACTGTCCCTGACACCTTCAAGCACGCCGTTGTCACACCTCTCCTGAAAAAGCCTTCACTTGACCCTACCTGCCCCTCCAACTACCGCCCCATCTCTCTTTTACCCTTCCTCTCCAAAATACTTGAGCACGCTGTTCACAGCCGCTGTCTTGATTTTCTCTCCTCTCATGCCATCCTCGATCCACTTCAATCCGGTTTTCGCCCTCTGCACTCGACAGAAACGGCACTCTCTAAAGTTTGCAATGACCTGCTCCTAGCCAAATCCAGAGGTCACTACTCCATCCTCATCCTCCTCGATCTTTCCGCCGCGTTTGACACTGTCAATCATGATTTACTTCTTGCCATGCTGTCCTCTTTTGGGTTCCAAGGCTCTGTCTTCTCCTGGTTCTCCTCTTATCTCTCCCACCGCACCTTCAGGGTACACTCCCATGGATCTTCCTCCACTCCCATCCCACTATCTGTTGGAGTTCCCCAGGGATCTGTCCTTGGACCCCTTCTTTTCTCAATCTACACCTCTTCCCTGGGCTCGCTGATCTCGTCTCATGGTTTTCAGTATCATCTTTATGCTGATGACACCCAGCTATACCTCTCCACACCTGACATCACCGCGGAGACCCAGACCAAGGTATCGGCCTGTTTATCCGACATTGCGGCATGGATGTCCAACCGACACCTTAAACTGAACATGTCCAAGACCGAGCTCCTCGTCTTTCCTCCTAAACCCACTTCTCCTCTTCCTTCACTCTCTATCTCAGTTGATAACACCCTCATCCTCCCCATCCCATCTGCCCGCAACCTCGGAGTCATCTTCGACTCCTCCCTCTCCTTCTCTGCGCATATCCAACAGACTGCCAAGACCTGTCGCTTCTTCCTCTTCAACATCAGCAAAATTCGCCCTTTCATCTCTGAGCACACCACCAGAACTCTCGTCCATGCTCTCATTACCTCTCGCCTTGATTACTGCAACTTACTCCTCAC
Source organism: Microcaecilia unicolor (assembly GCF_901765095.1). Classification (NCBI taxonomy): domain Eukaryota; kingdom Metazoa; phylum Chordata; class Amphibia; order Gymnophiona; family Siphonopidae; genus Microcaecilia; species Microcaecilia unicolor. Next base: position 414,541,959 of record NC_044033.1, read on the forward strand.
CGGCGTCCCACTCAGCCATCTATCCCCCCTTCAATCCGTTCAGAATGCTGCTGCACGTCTTATATTCCGCCAGAACCGATATATCATCCCTCTCCTCAAATCACTTCATTGGCTTCCGATCAGATATCACATACAATTCAAGCTCCTCCTCCTTACCTACAAATGCACTCAGTCTGCGGCTCCTCACTACCTCTCCACCCTCATCTCCCCCTATGTTCCCGCCCATAACCTAAGCTCACAGGACAAAGCCCTTCTCTCAGTACCCTTCTCCACCACTGCCAACTCCAGGCTCCGCACATTCTGCCTTGCCTCACCCTATGCCTGGAACAATCTTCCTTTACCCATACACCATGCCCCCTCCCTACCCATCTTCAAATCTCTGCTTAAAACTCACCTCTTCAATGCTGCCTTCGGCGCCTAACCGCTTGAGAAATATAGAATGCCCCAATCTATCCGCCCTATCAGATTAACTGTTCACTTGTCCTCTAGATTGTACACTTGTCTTTAGATTGTTCTCTTGTCTTTTAGATTGTAAGCTCTTTGAGCAGGGACTGTCCTTCTATGTTTAAATTGTACAGCGCTGCGTAACCCTAGTAGCGCTTTAGAAATGTTAGTAGTTAGTTAGTAGTTAGACTTACAATGTATCGTTATTGTTAGATAACAGATTGGAAGATAACAGTTAGTGTTACATAGAGAACATGGTTGACATAATAGAACTTAAACGATTGAATTAATCAAGAAATTAAACCAGCAGGTATAAGAGAAAAACAGTTCTGATTATAAGTAAAGTGGAGATGTGTTACATTTGCATTGGTTGATCTTTGTGGTATGCCGTGTTGAAGAGGTGGGTCTTCAGCGATTTACGAAAGTTGGTTAGTTCATAAATAGTTTTTAAGTTGAGCGGCAATGCGTTCCATAACTGTGTGCTCAAGTAAGAAAAGTTTGGCGCATGCGCTAGTTTGTATTTTAGACCTTTACAGCTGGGGAAGTGAAGATTAAGGAATGTGCGGGATGATCTTTTAGCATTCCTGGGTGGCAAGTCTACCAGGTCTGACATGTAGGCTGGGGCATCTACGTGAATGATTTTAAGAACTAAGAACATTCTTTATCTAGAAAATTCTAGATAAAGAGGGGTGCTTTCTCTTCCTAGTAGTGGAAGTCTAGGGGCTTGTGCTTACCCTCCTTACTTTATATGCTCCCAACCTAAATCAGGGCTTATTTTTCACTCACATATCTGACATTTTGGCAAAAAATATACAGGGTATGAATAGGGGGAGCCTTCAACAGTACTTTGAACCATATGCTTGATAACTCGGCAGCAAGGGTTACCTATGCTAGGAAGGACTGCACTCGCGTATGCTCATTTGTCACACGATGGAGCCTGCCCGATATATGGAGGGAGGTCTATGGTGAAGAAAGAGATTATACTTTTTATTCTCCCTACTCATGACATTAATTCTAGATTGGATATATGGTTGAGAGACTCTTTACTACATAAGCATGTCCATGCAGTGGACATACACCCTAGGAATTGACCTGACCATACCCCCATTACAGTTCACCTGGTACTACGTGGTAGTAAATTCCCTCCCACTCCCTGGTGTCTGCAGGATGCTCTGCTGGGTGACCCAGGGCACCTGCAGCAATTAGAAAAGCACATCCTAAACTACTTACACTTTAATGATACCCCTGATATGACTCCCCTGACCATCTGGGAGTGTTTGAAAGTGGTGATGCACAGGCATCTGATTTCCCTGCAGGCCCATGTCCATAAAGACACCTGCCAGAAGGAGCAGCAACTCCCGAGAGGAAATTTCATTCCTGGTTCATTTCTGTAAACAGGGGCCAGGCACACCAAGCTATCAGGCTGCATTTCACAAAGCTAGACTGGGTCTCTATAATTTAGAGCTTATTATTATAAAGGACTGATTGAATCACACCAAACAGGAATATTTAGAGTTCAATATTAACGATAATAAGCTGCTGGCCCATAAGTTGAAGCGTCAAGCTACTCAAAATTATATTTATAAAATCTTAGATGAACAAGGACAATGGTGTACAAAAGATGTGGACATTCAGCGGGCCTTTTTATCTTTTTATAGTCAGCTCTACACTCCAGAGGCTACTCCCACCACAGAAGCCATTGACTCCTTTCTGCCGGAGTTAACCTCCTCAGAGGTCGAGACTCTTTCTGTCCCCATCTTACTAGATGAGGTGCTACAGGCTACTAAACATCTCCCAGCTGGAAAGGCTCAGGGTTATGATGATTTCAGCAATAAATTTTATAAAAAATGTAAATGTATTTTGGTCCAACTATTCTTCTTAGTAGTAAGGGAGCTACCTTATCTAGAATTGATTTAGATACAAAATCCCAATGAGACTTTGTGGAACAAATACCTCAATCTCCAGACAAGCAAATACTTGGTTCATCAGATGTCAGCAAGTCCACCACTTCAGTCCAAAAAAGACTGGAATCAATTTTCCCCCTAGAGGATATAGTTTTAAATTGTTGCCTGTTCATGGATTTAGACAGGCAAATGTTCAAAATAAAATCCAGTTGGTATCGATCGGACCAAGGAATAACTGACCAAGTAATCAAATCTGCTAAACCCATAAGGTAGACAGCTAAAAAATCCAATGTATGACCTTTCTCATGTGTGGGACCTTTGCCCATCAAAGACAAGCCCCTGAAAGAATTTTTTTTTTCAAATTCTTAACATCAGAATCAGAATCATTTTCCAAATGGAGATTTAAATCATCCAATATGATTAAACTAGGAAATTAACTAACTTCCAGCAGTAAAAGCTCTGCTTTAGCCCATATCCCCAGAGGACAGTAAATAAGAAGCATATCTATTGAGTTAGAAGGAGAAGATAAATTGTCTGAGCATTTACATAAAATTACATTACATTTGCTTATAAGTCACATATATCAAAGATGGATCAATGTGGCTTACAATCAGAGAAGAAATAGGGACAGAATCCTAGAATTACAACAATATAATGGGAAAACCCTCTATAATAACATCCAAATAAGATCATCAAAGCACATTCCACTACATGCTGCTATTTAAGTAATACCAACTTCTGAAACAGCTAAGCTTTTAAAGCTTTCTGAAACAACACATAATTAAATTGATGGCTTATACATTTTGGTAATTTATTCCACTACTTGGCAGCTTGGTAGGTGAAAGACGATTCTAATTCAGTTTTGTAAACAAACCTATGGGGTGAAGGAAATTGCAATCTCAAATACTGTCTTGAGCTAGTGACGTAGTTCTTACCAAGTAATTCAAGCAGAGAAAGCATGTCTGGCGGGGCTAAACCATAAATGATTAAAAAAAAACAGGCAACATAACTTAAAAACAGAACATGCTTCAATTGACAACTAATGAAGATTTAAAAGCAAGGGTTTGACACTCTCAAACCTGGAGACTTTATAGATCAAGTGAGCCACTGTGTTTTGTTAATTTGAACTCATCTCCAAATGGCTACAGGTCAACTTACATAAATGATATTACAGTAGTCTAATGTGCCAACAAATGTGATTGCACTATCACACAAAACACTCCACAGTACATAAGTACTGCCACACTGGGAAAGACCAAAGGTCCATCAAGCTCAGCATACTGTTTCCAACAGTAATCTAAACACCTTAGTAGACAGCATTTGAACCTGAGGTTCAAAGGAGAGTGTACTATCTAAAATCACCCCCAATATTTTCGGCTATGATTCAATCTTAAAGAAGAACCTGTCAATTACAACATTATTGATAGAACAGTGAAGAACACAATTTATGAGGATGACTGATGATCAAAAATTTCATCTTTTCTGTATTCATTTTCAATTTGACAGACTTTGCTCAGAGGCTATGCATGAAGTTACCAATGACACCTTAAAGAAGCTCTTGTAAAGTAGTGCCAAACCACCTCCCCTTTTCTCTGATCTAGAAGATTGTATAATTGAACAGTGGCGTACCAAGGGGGGGGGGCGGTGGGGGCAGTCCACCCCGGGTGCACACCGCTGGGGGGGGTGCTGCGCGCCGGTCAGTGTCGTTGGTTTCCATGCTCCCTCTGCCCCGGAACAGGAAGTAACCTGTTCTGGGGCAGAGGGAGCATGAAAACTGATGACACTGACTGGCGCGCGGCACCCCCTGTGAGAGTGCAGGTGAAAGGGGATCCGGGAAGGCATGAAGAAAGGGGGTACAGGGAGCCGGGGAATCCCAATGGGGCAGATTTCATGTGCACAACACCCACATTCAGAAAGCTGGGCTACCGGAGGCAGAGAGGTTGGCTGGGTTAAGGAAGAAGGGGAGGAACTACCAGTCCCAGAATCCTTCTCTTCCCCACCCGGCTGTGCAAGAGTTAGGGGAGGAGATAGAAGATTGGGAAATGGTCTCTGAGGAAGGTGATGAGGGCCAGCTGGAGAGATTGGGGTGGGAGAAGTTGAAGAGGAGGATAAAATGGAGATTACTGAAGGACTAGGAGAGGAACAGATGGAGATTGGAGCCCTGGTTCAAACCCAAAAAGCTGCTGTAAGAGGGTGGCTAGCTGTACCTTGGAGAGACTGGTGGAAGACCGGAGGAGAGAGGCTGAGGCACTGGGGGAAATCTCTACTAAAGAGGAAACAGGTGCAGCCTTTGGGAGAGAAAGAGAGCTGGGCACAATTGAAACCCCAGCCTGAACCAGGTGGGAATAAAGCTGTGTAACCGTGCTGTAAGAAGGTGCAAGAAAGACTGTGTAAACTGTTTCATACTAAAAAGGTCTGGGCTGCAACCTACCAAGCTATTTGGTTTTTCCCTCTGATAATGTACTGTTCCCTAAGTGAAGTAATCCGAGCTAAAGTGAAGTGATGTTATATGGACTGTTTTTGAACCTGAGTTTGAAGTTATATGGACTGTTTTTGAACCTGAATTTGACTGTGTTGAACCTGAATGGTGCTCTGGGCTGCTAGCCTAAACAACCTGGAGTGAAGGGTGTTTTGTTGATTTGAAGCAAGAAAATAGAAGCTCTTACTTATAAACATTGGGCTTTGAATGTGCCTCTGTGAAAGGAACGGAGGGAGGAGGAAGTCCTGGGAGTTCACAGGGCCTGGAGCCAAGGCTCAGAGGAGCCAGATTGCTGTGGAGTGAAGGCAACAGTCATGTGGAGGAAGAGGCAGCTAAGCAGGGTCAAGCCTCGCTGGGTCCCGGATGGGTGACACAGCTACACCCCCCAGCGGCATGCACCCAGGGGGGGTTCCTTCGCCAGGGTGGTGGGGGTATCCCTTCGCCAGGGGGGGGTCATGCTGCACAGGCGGGACGCTGCACCTGGGGGGGGGGGGGCAGGGTGCATTGGCAATCCCCGGGTGTCAGCACCCCTCGGAAGGCTTAATTGTGAAACAGCAGGACTATTCTGTTCATTTAACCAAGTCTCCATAATAAACATAAACCTAAATCTAAGGAGACAATAAGATCATGTAAAAACAATGTATCAGATCTAACACTGATGTAGGTTACAGGAGCAGGAGTCATAGAAAATTTTTCAAACAGTGCAGAATCAAATTTAACAGGTTTAACATAAGAATAATTTGTGAGCCAGTTATAAATCTTCTTGAATTTAAGCTCAGAAATTATATCTCCTCTTGATCATGTTAGAACTGGCCTGCTCCTAATAACCACATCAATGCTCCAGGGAGGAGTAAACATACAATGTACCAAATTCCCATTCTTACAGTAAAATACCTGTCCATAATTTGGTTTTTAATGTTCTGAAATCCAGACTGGTATAGGTAATCCCTGATTCACAAAATTTGTTTGGACATTTAAAATGCCCAAAAGTGCAAAACAAATAAATAAAAGCCACTGCATCATGGAGCATATATCAACCAATCACCTACCAAAATACTCAGGCAATACAAAATAACAATTAAAATTACAACAGGTAGAATAAAAACTGCATTACTTCTTCTGAAACCTAGAATAGCCTTTCTCACAGCTTCATAGCCTGCCCTTCAGAAAAAAAGAAACCTAACAATAAAGTCAAAACCACTAAGTTAAAAAATTAAGTTCAAAGTCAATTGTCTCACTCTTTAGTACCCTTGGGCGATTGGTAGCATGGAACCTTGCTACTTATTGGTTTCTGCCAAGTATTTGTGACCTGAATTGGCTACTGTTGGAAACAGGATACTGGACTAGATGGACCATTGGTCTGACCCAGTATGGCTATTCTTATGTTCCCACTTTCACACACAACTTACGTATGTTACACATGCCCCAGCTGCATTTAGGTGCTCACACTTACATAAGGTCTATGGGTAGTGTGAGTACTTAAATGTTAGGCACACCAATACCAGGTTATGCTTTATTCTATAACAAAACTTGGCTGCCTAGGCTTCTTTATAGTAACCTCTGCTGACAACAAAAATTTGTTATAAAACTGAAGTTTGTCCTTCTTTAGAGCCTTTTCCTCAGACATCCTCATTGTCCTGCTGGGAGAATTTTCCCTCAGATCATATATGAAGAAATCAATCTTGAATTATTTTAAATTTAGAAGAATAAAACCATGCAATTTAAGAATACAACTAGCTGAATAACTGATATTGTAGCTTTTTTTTGAACATGTAAATTGCAAACATGCCTCATTTTATCGTTTTCTGAAAGAAATCTCTGTAGGTTTGTGATTAGCACCAGCTGAAGAGTTTTAGCTTTCTCTCTAGTTGGTAATCAATCATGGTAAAATCAATTACCTAATTAAGAAACAAGCTACAAGTGAAATCAGCTGAAACAGAACAAGTACACCAAGCCCTATGGATTTTTTTCTTGTACACGGATTTTGCACTTAGAAAATACCTCTTCCTTTTCTAAAAGCAGTCTGCGGAAACGTTTTTAGCTCATGGAACAAATCAGCTGGTAAACGCCAAGACACCCATAGGAATGCTCTATTACATTTTCTCTGTGCAATTAAGTTAAAAAAGAAAAGAAAAAGAGAACTGAGGCAATTAAAAGACATGGAGAGGACACAAGTTTGAAAAGTTTGTTTTCTTGATTAATCATTTCTTTTAAAACTTGGACTTTGAGTCTATGTAATAATTTATTTATAGTGTTCCTTGGGTTAATTGAGATGAAATTTAACTAAAATGAAATCAAAGTGGAATAAAGGGGAGATTCAATGGACTGGAAGCCACCAGACACCTAAGATCCAAATGCTCCATGGAACTAATAGGTTATAAGTTTTTAGACGGTGGTAAAGGCTCACATGCTACTCGTGCAGTAATCAGGCAGCGCATGGCAATGTGGGCACACTGCCGATTACTACTGGGAATGCCCCTCGTGGCTTAGTAAAAGGGCCCCTGAGTCACTTAGATCAATGTTAAACAGGCATTTCTTCAGTAGATGCAGGTATCAAAATGCAAAAGCTCCAACCTTTCTACAGGAAAAATAGTCTCCAAAGTTCATTTTCACAATTATCTTTACTTTTAACATCAGTGCTGATTATAATAAGGGAACCACACTCATGTGACGTTGACGATATCTTTTGTACCTGGAACTCTGTAGATGAAGAATCTCCTGATGATTGGAGAAAAGCTGATGTCCTCTGGGATCTGCCAGGGCACTGCTAGGTGGCATCTGAGGGTTCCTTTCTTTAGCCTTGGGTGGAAAATTCAGCTGGATGCCAAGCCAGTAGAAGATAGAAAATAATGGAGCCTACTCAATCTGCTCCTCTTCCAATTAAGTGGGTCTAAAGGCTCCCTGATTTCTTTCATTTATCCAGACTGCAAGGCAGTATTTGTGTGATAAATGGAACCTGATAGTCTTAGTTTTCTTTGTTATATATTTTTAAGATTCACTGAGAAGTAGAACCCAAATAACAAATTCTGTGCTGCTTCTGGCTCTTAAGGCATTCAGTCTAAGGACCTCCCTAATTGCAAATGTCCTGGTGGGAGGGAAAACCAAGAAACAAAAGGTTTGAATTTTGCTCTTGCTTTTTATAAAAAAAAAAAAATTCCCCTTCTAAACAAAACTCCTCCTTTAATTGAAAAAAATTGATTCCTTAACTCCTCCCTCCTAATAGGAAAAGAGCAGGGACAAGAGATCATCCGAGCTGTGATTCTGCCAGTGATAGGTGTTGTCACTGCAAACACAATTTGTTCTCTAATTGGCTGTGTCTGTGAGGATTTTCCCAGCACCAAGAAGAATGGTGTAGAAAAACTCCACGGGATACATTTATATAAACTCTCTCTTAAGTTTCAAATTCTATTAAACACTATCATATACTACTTAGATGCAAAACAGGAATGGATGGTCAGTTTTATCCAATTCTTCTTAAAAATCCTCACTAATTTATCAGGCATGCCACTATATTTTAACACACAAACAGAAAACCTATTTTGTTAAGATAATGGAGGCTTTGGTGACTAGACAGTTGGTGAGTTACCTGGAACAGTTTGAGTTTCTGCATGTATCCCAATCCGAGTTTTGGGTTAACTACAGTACAGAAACTCTAATAGTCACACTCTTGAACCATGTTAGACACATTTTGAGTAAATGTCATTATGCAACTAGATCTTTCTAATGCATTGAAGACAAACCACCCATCTGGGCAGCAGCAGTAGTGTTTATGGTAGAGGATCACACTTCTGTGACAATTGCACAACACTGCCATTACTTGTGCAGAAGAAAGGCCTAGCAATCTAATTCCATATCGCTCCATGAAAACTCAATGGATCATTACAACAAAACAAATTGCAATATAGCATTGGAAGATGAGCCCCTTATGTCATAAGGCACTTAATAAGTTACTTAGGAAGAGCTGAAGACTCGAGATTAAAATCATCATTTGTGAAACAGCTGGAACAAAGTCTTTGTGATGTCTGACTGCTAATGTAGCTTCACATGAAATGAAAGTCTGAAGTTGCAAAGACATTTTACATATTGAGACATAGAACATATAAAGCATAAACCAAGGAAAGCTTTTTTTGAACTCTCCTGTAGTAAAGTATAATAAAGAGTGCTTCATGCAGAACTTCATCTTTTAAAATAGTGGAAACTTTATTGATAAGGCCACAGTATACAATATAATTAATTGTGGTACCTAATGAAGTAGAATCATAAACAATTAAATATCCAATATCCCAAACAATTATTTTGTGTATTTAATACTTATCTAACAGAACTATTCCTAACATATGTGGGTTAACCCTCAAAACAACCAAGAAAAAGATCTAGATGTTGTCATACTTATACATAATACACTGAAATCATCTGCTCAATGTGCGGCGGCAGCCAAAAAAGGAAACAGGATGCTAGGAATTATTAGGAAAGGGATGGTGAATAAGACTGAAAATACTATAATGCCTCTGTATCACTCCATGGTGCAACCTCACCTTGAGTATTATGTTCAGTTCACTATATCTCAAAAAATATATAGCAGAATTAGAAAAGGTTCAAAGAAGAACGACCAAAATGATAAAGGGGATGGACCTCCTCTAATTTGAAGAAAGGCTAAAGAGGTTAGGGCTTTTCAGCTTGGAAAAGAGACAGATGAGGGGAGATATGAATGAGGTCTTCAAAATCCTGAACGGTGTAGAACAAATAGAAGTATATCAATTTTTTACTCGTTCCAAATGTACAAAGACCACGGGATACTCAAGGAAGTTACATGAAAATACTTTTAAAACAAATAGGAGGAAATATTTTTCACTTAACAAATAGTTAAGCTCTAGAACACTTTGCTGGAGGATGTAGTAACAACAGTTAGCATATCTGGGTTTAAAAAAGGTTTGGACAAGTTCCTGGAGGAGAAGTCCATAATCTGCTATTGAGACAGACATGGGGAAGCCACCGCTTGCTCTGGGATTGGTAGCATGGAATGTTGCCATGATTTGGGTTTCTGCAAGGTACTCGTGACCTGGCTTGTCCACTGTTGGAAACAGGATACTGGGCTAGATAGACCAGTGGTCTTACCCAGTATGGCTACTCTTATGTTATGTTATGACACACCATCACACTCTTTCGTTACAAAATTCCAACATTAGCGACTTAAAAATGACATACTCATACAGGTATTGCCATCAAGCTAGTAACACTTTTTGTTATCCCCTTCCATGAATTACCATAATAAGCTTAGCCATGCCCATTTGCAACTTGATGCCCTGATCTCCTAACTATCTATTAGTCTTAGCTGTTAATGTAAATTGCATAAGTGTCAACATCACACTGAAGTTCTGTATTATTCATCTCCACTTGATAGAAATGAAAGAACATCATAGTTAATCACATATACTTTCTTCTGGTGTCTTCTGACAAAGTGGCTAGATTAGGTCTCCATGCTTCAGAGGGCCAAAATTCCATATTGTGTTGGAGAATGAATTTTTCATATTGTTAGTCAATGGGATGAGGGACTGGAACTTTGTGAGCTTAAAATGAATGAATGCATCTGCTATTTTATTGTTTTATGCCAGGAACGTGTGAAGCTGTAAAGTAATATTATAGCACATACGTACTAGAATGCTCTAAGAAAACTGATAACACTCCTGGTGGAAAATCTACTAATGGCTTCAACCACTGCTATGTTATAAGAGTGAAAACAATGTGTTTTTGGCCATCTTGTGGGTCCAGAGCTTCAGGGCTACCATAATAGGAAATAACGCTAAAAATTCAATGTGTCTTGTTGTTTCTGTCTTGTGCCAGCTAGCCAGCCATTGCTCAGTGCATCAAACCACTATGAAATATATACCAAAACCTACTCCCACAGCATTCATGAACGACTCAAACTCCTTATTGCTAATAGAAGGAGCCTGACAAAAGGGTAGACCATTAAAGGAGCATAAGAAATTGTTCCAAACTTGCAATCCATCTTTTAGAACCCTGGTTATCCTAATGTAATGATGTCATTTCCTGATCCCTGACACTCAGCGTGACCCTAATATTGATTGAAATTGTTTCAGAGCTGCCTTTTGGCCTCACAAAACATTCTTATTTTCCCTCTCAATTTAATTATCTTTTCCCATGGCAATCTAGAAACCTAATATGCCACGTCTAGCCCAAATACAAAAAAAAAATTAGGGAAGATGTTGGGCCCACTATTTTAGTGGCTGTTGGTAGGATGCTGAAATGTTTGGCTACTCTCTGAAAAGTACTTAAGGCCACTGAGCATTCCTCTGGCCCCCTCTCTTTGAATAAAGAGTCATGGCAGCAACATTCTGCGGGCTGAGAATAATGGCACAAATAAGCCTCTTGCACATATTTTAAAATTTTCCATTTACCCTCTCCCTTTTATCCACCTTGATGGAGGCTGGAAAAATCATGGTTAGTCTAGTGAGCATCAAGCTAGTGGCCTAAGCTAAGTTATCATGACTGTATTGGTATTTTTCTCTGTCTTTATATTTTCTGCTTTAGAGAGAGATTTCCCAGATTAGTACTGCAAGAATACATATTTTCCTGCATATTTCTCGTATCATCAGCAGATGGCATGTGCAGACATCATTAGATAATGCAGGAAAATAAAGGAGAAGAAACCCTGAAACAACAGTCACAATACAAAAATTAAAACAAAAGAAGGTATAGACCAATGAAGTTTCAAACCAGTGGTTTATTAAAAGCAGTCAAAAAAGGACTAGATGCAGTCTGCATTTCAGCGCACAATGCATCTGCCTCAGAAGTCAATTATAATAACTCAGCCAACAACAGTAAAGCACATACACTGGAGCTGAACAATCCAATACAACAGTGTCAAAAGAATCAGCTAACAATTGTGCCAAGCAGCAAAAGCGTGTCTGAAAGTGTCAGGAACAAGAGGCATCACCATGAATTTGAGATGGATCCTTGAAAAGATGAAAGAATACCAAAAGGATATCTACATGTGTTTCATTAAATACAGCAAGGCCTTTGCGCAAATCATGAAAACCTCTGTGACACATTAAGAAGCATGGGTATATCAGAACATCTGATAGATCTCAAGCACACCATTTACATTGATCAAGAAGTGACACCATTGTATGCAAATAGATCTCATGCATATTCATTGTGGAAATCATGAAAATCTGACTGGGTTGTGGCCCTTGGGAACTATGGTTGCCCACCCCTGATATGGCGGAATTAGAAAGGTTCAAAGAAAGGTGATGAAAATGATTAAGGGGATGGAACTCCTCTAATATGAGGAAAGGCTTAAGAAGTTAGGGCAATTCAGCTTGGAAAAGAGGTGGCTGAGGGGGAAAATGAAAGAGGCCTACAAAATCCTAAGTGGAGTATAATGGGTAAATGTGAATTAATTGTTTACACTTTCAAAAAGTGCAAAGATGAGAGCACTCTCCATGAAGTTACATGGTAATACTTTTAAAACAAATAGGGAAAAATATTTTTCCTCTCAACGAATAGTTAAGCTCTGGAATTCATTGCCAGAGGATGTGTTAACAGCAGTTAGCATATCTGGGTTTGAAAAAGATTTAGACAAGTTTCTGGAGGAAAAGTCCATAATTTCCTATTAAGATAGACATGGGGAAAGCCATTACTTATCCCTGTGTTCAGAAACATGGTATCATGCTACTCTTTGGTATTCTGTCAAATACTTGTGACCTGAATTGTTTATATTTATGCTTGTTTTTTGTGGACTTAATATACTGCCTTTCTGGATACAATCAAGTCAGTGTACAACACTACAGATAGGACAGAGAAATAAAAAAGAAGAGGAAAGGGGTAGAGGGAAGGGGTAGGGCAACTGACTGACGGTTCACAGACTATGGAAACATGGTCGAACACTGAGGACATACAAATGCTGAAGAAAAGAAGTGAGCATTGAGAGGACAGTGAAACCGGGGGGTAAGAGAGCTCAGACTTTAAGATAGTAGGAAGAGAATTCCAAAGAAAAGGAGTGAAGCAGAAGAAAGCTGAGTGATGGGTGGAGTCCAACAGTGAGCAATGGACAGGAGGAACAGAGAGACGAGACTCAAAAGCTGAGCAAAGAATGCGAGGAGGAGTGCAAGGAGTGATAAGACTTGCAAGGTAAGGGGGAGAGGAGGACTCTATTGGAGAACCTTAAAGGTGAGAGTCAGAACTTTGTGAAAGATGCTGGATTTTATAGGTGGCCAATGATGCTGTCTCAAAAGAGGAGAGACATGATTAAAGTGTCTTGCAGGGGAGAGAATATGCTCTGCAGTGCACCACAGTTGGAAGCAGGATACTAGGCTAGATGGACCCAGTATGATTGTTATGTTCTGCAAATCATGGCAAGTACTTTTTCACTAAGTGGTATTCTATAAGAGGTCATTTACATGTGTGAGTGGCCACTTATGGGTAAAAATGACTAGAATGCATCCATTTATGAGCCATCATGTTACCCTAAATTTTAGCAGCTCTTTATAGAATTATCCTCCTAAAGGGCAATTTTATAACAGTGTGCTATATGAGGAGACATATTTTTAAAGCATTTAGGGATCCTTTTACTAAGGTACGCTGAAAAGTGGCCTGTGCTGGTGTAGATGCGTGTATTGGACGCGCGCAAGTCCATTTTTCAGCGCACCTGCAAAAAAGGCCTTTTTTGTGGTCGAAAATGGATGGGTGGCAAAATGAAAATTGGCACATGTCCATTTTGGGCCTGAGACCTTACCACCACCCATTCACTTAGCGTTAAGGTCTCACACGTTAACCAGGCAGTAATCATTAGCGGGCATACAATGCTAATTACCGCCCGGTTAGCGCCGTGTGCCGGAAAATAAAATATATTTTCCGGAACGTGTAGTGGACAAGCGTAAAAAATGAAATTACCACCCAGGCCACACGGGGTAGCTGGGCAGTAGTTCCAAACTGACATGCTTTGGATGTGTGTAGGCATCTATGCACCTTAGTAAAATAGGCCCCTAAGTGTTTGGAAAAATACAGCTGTAATGAATTGGGTTTCAGAATTATCTTCTGATACTTCGGGGAGGGGGGTTGGTATTGAGGATTTTTTTGTGGGGGGCATGGTGTTCTGAGGTTTACACAAGAATATAAACTTTTTTTTAGAGTTGTTTAAAATTTTGATAAAATTTATTACATTACATTACATTTATCTCTTTTATAGTCCACATATATCCACACAGGGTTCAAGGTGGGTTATAAAAAGAAAGCTGGAGTATAAAACCTAGACATGTACAATTGTGTGTAATGCCGCAGAGTGGAGAATTCCAGTAAATTAACATGATGTAGTATTAATTTTAGCAATAATATGGTTTTGGAACAAGCTAGTTTTTATGGTCCTTTTAAAAAGAGCATAATTGGTCTCACGGCTGCTTGATAAAAAAAATGATGCATTGAAGTGCTCAGTAGATTTTTACACCTCTTGGGTTTGGAAAAGACAGCTTAAATTGATTTTGAATCAGGTGTTTTGAAGCTGAGCAAGCAGAAGAAATTAAAGTATAAAGTAGGATGGTGCTGAGCCTTGAATAGTTTGAAAAATTATACAGTACAGCTTGAACAAAATTCTGGCTTCCATAGGTAACCAGTGAGATTGAAAGTATAGTGGTGTTGCCCTCTAATATTTACTGGAGGAATAGATTAATCCCAAAGCAATATTTTGTATTGTTTCTGTCTTCTATTGATATACTTTAAGCATCCCAAGTATATCATGTTGCAATAATCAAGTTTGGATAATAAAAGAAATTGAACAACTAGCATGAAATTTTCTTGCAGTATAAGGCTCCGGCTTCTTTTGGGGTGATCACCTGGCCAATAGGAGTATCATTTTGAATTATACAATATGGCTGTGTTTGGGGCGATTAATAGACAGTATGCAAGATGTCCAACAGTAGGAGAAGTGCTATGGAAATTAGAGGTCTGTTTAATAAGCCGTATAAGCGTCTATGCACACCCAACGCGTGCCAAAATGGAGTTACTGCCTGACTACCGCATGGCCCTTGCGGTAATTTCTTTTTTGGCATGCATCTTATACGCGCATCTGAAAAATATTTTTTTATTTTTGGACGCGCTTAATGGACGTGCACCAAATGGCATTTGACACGCGTAGGTCATTACCACCTGGATTCCTTACCTCTAGGTCAATGGCAGCCGGTAAGGTCTCAGACCCAAAATGGATGCGTGGCAATTTTGATATTGCCACACGTCCATTTTTGGCAAAAAAAGGTCTTTTTCACAGGTGCGCTGAAAAATGGATTGGCGTGCACCCAAAACCCATGCCTACACTACCGCAAGCCATTTTTCAGCGTGCCTTTGTAAGGACCCCTTAGTTTTTAAGTCTATATGCATGGAGACAGGAGGGCAATGACAGCATATCTGAGTGAAACCTCAAAGCATTTCAGTGACAGTCTAACAGGATGAGGGTGGATAGGTGAGAGTCAGGGAGACAGGAAGGTGACAATAATACAATTTACAAAGCAATACAATTTTATCCTTTATAATGGGCTAGAAAACCCAGATCTTTGTTAAGTCCTGTCTGGTGGGTGTCAAAATATTTGATCATTCTGACTTCAAAGGTCTTATGTTCCTGTATTGTTTTAAAGTTCCCTTTTAGGATTCTTACCATGAAATCACTGGTACAGTGTTCTGGTTTTGTAAAGTGCTACTCCACAGGCGTGACATCTTTATAGCATTTTTCATATGGTGTCTATGTAAATTAAATCTCTTCTTTAGCATCTGACTTGTTTCTCCAATGTAGCAGCCTTCGTTGCATTTTTTACACTGAATGATATATACCACATTGGAAGATGAGCACGTGAAAGATTCCTTAATGTTGAATATTTTTCCGTTGTGAATGACCGTGGGGTCCTGTGAAATATTTTGTCATAGTTTGCAGCTGGATATATTGCAAGGATGTGTGCCATTCTTTTCTTTTTGAGTCTGTGTTGGGAGCTTACTTCTAATTAGCTTGTGTTTTAAGTTGGGTGGCTGTCGGAAGGCCAGCACTGGTGGGGATGGGAATATTCTGTTTATCCAGTTTTGAAATTCTTCTGTTTCAAGTTACTTTTCTTTTATGTTTTTTTTTGCAGCTCTTATAATTAGTCAATCAGTTCTTCCTACTAAGAGGGTCTTAGGTACCACAGGGTTTTTTTTAAATAGGACAATGTTATTATTTGGTATAGAAATCTTTTGCTGCATAGTAGATGTGCAAAGACTGAGCAACTAAGAAAGGTAGTTTTGCATAGCAGTATGATAACTTGTCCTGTGTCACATATACGCAGTTAGAGGTTAGAACTGTATTCACAAAATTTTGGCTAGTGCATGAGGATGCATCTTCTTTAACTAAGGGCCCCTTTTACCAAGCTGCGGCAAAAGAGGGCTGGCGCTGGCATCGGTGCATGTTTTACTCATGTGCTGAGGCCCCCTTTTACCGCAGTTGGTAAAAGGGAACTCTCACTTTCCTACATAAAATGGCTGGGCGACAAGTAAAGCACTTGCCGTGTGGCCATTTTGGGAGCGAGCCCTTACTGCCATCCATTGAGGTAGCGGTAAGTGCTCCCGCGTTAACCAGGCGGTAACCGGGCAATGTGTGGCACTGCCCGATTATCGCTGGGTACAGTCTGGTGCTACAACAATAAATATATTTTTGTAGCACCGGAAATGACGGTGCGCTAAGGTTGTGAAGTACCACTGGGCTGCTGCGGTAGCCTGGCGGTACTTCCTGTATAGCGAGCTGTAAGCCCACATTGGGCTTACAGCTGCTTAGTAAAAGGAGCCCTAAATTTCTATTAATACAGTCAACCCTTGATTTGATGAACCCTGATTTAACAGATTTTGGATTTAATGGACAAATTGCTAGCAACTATGCATGTATTACAATGACAGTGCTGTCAGAATTCTGAAACGTCAGAATTCCAAACCAAACCAAACCAATAAAAATTTATTTATATGTATGTACAGTATATATTTCTTAATACATGATATGTAATATAGCTAAATTTGTGGTTTTTAATATGAAAACTGATTGTATTACACTTATTCTATAAATGTATAACCAGTAGCAAAACATTTTGAGTTATAGCTAAAATGTAATGCCAAGAAGTGCAGAAATCCAAAAGAGATGTACCAGATAGGAGGTAGAGAAATTGGTAAACTTGGCTCAGGAGAGGGACCTTGGGGTGATGGTGTCCGAGGATCTCAAGGTGACAAAACAATGCGACAAAGCGGTGGTCACGGCCAGAAGGATGCTAGGCTGCATAGAGAGGGGCATAACCAACAGAAGAAAGGAGGTGTTGATGCCGTTTGTGAGGCTCCACTTGGAGTATTATGTTCAGTTTTGGAGGCAGAATCTTGCTAAGGGTGTAAAAAGACTTGAAGCAGTTCAAAGAAAAGTGATGAAAATGTTATGAGATTTGCTTAGCGAGATGTATGAGAAGAGACTTGCTGACCTGAACATGTACACCCTGGAGGAAAGGAGAAACAGGGGTGATATGATACAGACATTCAAATATTTGAAAGGTATTAATCCACAAACAAACATTTTCCAGAGACAGGAAGGCGGTAGAACTAGAGGACATGAATTGAGGTTGAAAGGGGGCCGACTAAGGAATAATGTCAGGAAGAATTTTTCAGTAATAGGGTGGTAGATACCTGGAATGCCCTCCCACAAAAGTTGATGGAGATGCAAATGGTAACGCCCCCCCCCCCCCCCCCCCCATGGTAGAAAATTATTTTCTAGGGTGAGAAACAGCACATGCTAACTTCAAAACTACTACAGGGCATCTGCGCTACCCAGCAGTAGTGTTGATTCAGCGCATGCCACCCATGCATTAGCCCCTTTTACTAAGCTGTGTAGGCGCCTACGCGAGCCCAACGCACGCCAAAATGGACTTACCACCCGACTACCACGTGGCTCTTGCGGTAGTTTCATTTTTGGTGTGCATCCGCTACGCTAGTATGAAAAAGAATTTTTATTTTCTGATGTGCATAGTAGACACGCGCCAAGTGGCATCTGATGCGCGTAGGTCCTTACCGGCCAAATTCTTTACCGCTAGGTCTATGGCTGGCAGTAAGGTCTCAGAACCAAAATGGATGTGTGGCAATTTTGATTTTGCCGCATGTTCATTTTCGGGGGAGGGGGGGGAAGAGGCCTTTTTACAGGTGTGCTGAAAAATGATTCTGCGTGCACCCAAAACCTGCGTCTACACTGCCGCAGGCCATTTTTCAGCGCGCCTTTGTAAAAGGACCCCTAAGTGAATTCCCTTGAAAACTTGTGCTTAGTAAACTCCAGCTTTTTCTAGCCACTGAGGTGTAGTTGTTGCCACCTGGATAACACTTCCCCCGTGGTCATCATTTCTCTGTCTCTTGGCTTTGATTATCTGTGCCGGGTAACAGAAAATACATTCTTCATTGGTTTATAATGCAAGGGTGTGTTTTTACACTGCATACAGATAGAAATCTGGCATCACGTTTCTCAGCTTTAACCTGCTGAAATCACATTTTCTATAATAAAAACATCATTCGCTTGTATTGAGCTTTCTGTATCTAATTTTCTCTTAGAAATACTGGGTTATTATGTGGAAAGATGATAGTGAATGATAAAGAGTGCCAGGTGCTACAGATTAAGTCTGCTTGCCAGCTCTAAGAAGCACATTTGCAAGTACAATTTGTTCAGCATAAGCAAATTCTGGTGTCTTTGTATTAGTGACTAATTAGCATTTTTTCTTTCCTATTTTTTAAAATAAGCATTCTAACTGCTTACTGTCATTCTAATAATGTGCTAAGGAAAAGTTATTTTTGTTTGGTGACTTCTAAAAGTTCTGTACTAACGTTTGCTGATCAGAATTCTGTTGGCACTTCATAATAGCTTCAGGGTTCTACTGCCAGACATGGTTTCAAATAGTTTTTATTCTTAAAACCACTACAAAGCTAAACATGTCAATAAGAAATAAATTATGAAAATGTTAGACATAGTAATGTGACTGGAGCTTCCTCTCTCAGGATCTTCAAATTTTCTACTAGCTGTACCCAGAGTGTAGTCAGTGGCTTACCTCAGACAAATGCTGAATTCTGGAGAGGAAGGGCACAGGTATTAACCACATCCAATATGTCCAAGACAGATTGGAGGAAAAGAAAACTAGATTGGATAAAAGCACTTTAATAACTTGAAGATGTTAATACAGTTTTTTTTTTAAATTTATTTATTAAATTTTACATTTTACTTCAAGTATAATTCTTGAAATTTGAAAAAGATGATTATAAGTCATTTACATACTAGGAACTTAGATATACATAATATTTCAACATATTGATCTATTTCTCATCTTTAGTCCACTATTAGGGGGCATTACACAATTCATAAGGTAATCAAAAACATAGAGTAACAAAATAGTTTCTATGATTAAAGAAATAGACGGCTGAGAGGAAGACCTAGGAATATATACTTATTATGGAGTTGAAGTTGTTATAGGCCTTGGTTGAGGCATGGATGGCTCAGCCAGCCTAGCATCCAAAAAAGAATTTAGTTGTTTAGATTCAAAAAATACATATTTAACGGAATTTAACTTTAAGACACATTTGCAGGGAAAGTTCAGCCAGAATAAATCGCCCAATTGCTGAACTTTCGAGCGCAATTTAAGAAACTCTTGTCTCTTCTTCTGTGTATTCTTGGAGATATCTGGATACATTCTTACTTTACAATTCAGGAAATCTTGTTCTCTGTGTAAAAAATATTGTTTAAGTATCCAGTCTCTATCCGGTTGTAATATGAAGGATACTTTTAATGTTGCTGTTGTCAGTCCCACATTATCTTCATCATTTATTTAAGTTCATATCTAGAGTTACTACAGGCTCATCAACTCTCTCCTTGTTGTAATTCCTTTTTTACAAACGGCAAAATATAGTAAAATTTAGATATAGGAGGATATGACTGTTCCAGTATTTTCAAAATGTCAGTCAGATAATTTTTAAAAGTCAAAAGAGGTGAGATAGAGACTTACTTCGGAAAGTTTATTAATCTAAGGATGTTCGAATGTTGATAATTTTCTAGAATTTCAATTTTATTTTGAAGAAACAGGTTTTCTTTAATAAGATTCACTTGAATTTGTTGGCAATTTTGGATTGTCTTAGTGTTTGTTTCTATTTCTTTACCCATAGTTATTAATTTATTTTCCATTATAGGAATTTTTAGAGAATCAGAGTAAAGTTGCTGATTTAAGGATTTAAACTTTTGAGAGAAGGAAGTTTCCAAGCCGACCAAAGCTTCCCAAATATTGCATAGAGTTATTGTATCAGGCTTATTTGGCAAAAAAGACTTACTTGGTAAGTCCAGTTCTGATTTGGATCCCACCGCTGCCTGTGTCTCCAATGTTTCATGATTTTCCCCAAGGACTCTTTCTCCGCCTCCTGCACCCGCTTCTGGAAACCCCGTTGAATTTTGTACATCTGGAGATTCCTGGGCTGTCCTCGGGGTCATCGCCGGCATAGGAGGTGAGTCTCTCGTGTCGGGACTGAATGATGTTTCGTCTTCAAGCCGGAAAGCAGGCAAACCTCTCCCCAAACTTCCCGGCAGCGGAGTACCCGTCACTGATTCTGGAGTAAGAAAGCGGTCGAGTGTCCCTGTTACAGGCAGGACAGGTGTCGCGGGACTGGCATGTTGTCTGCCTATTCTTTTAGGTATTTTGTAATAAGGAAACAACGTTGTACTGAAAAGTAAGCAGGTAAGATCAGAGCTGCTTCTATTACTTCTTACTCAGTCGCCATCTTGCCCCTAATTTACAGTTCTTTTCTTGATACTCCCAAAATGTAGATATCACAGTAATATGATGGTATGTGAAATAAAGTGCATAGTGAAAACATTTGTTAAAAATAATACGTTGAGAATATCTAAAGATAAAATAACTCTCTTTAAATAATGTTAAATAAGTCTAAAAGTTCTTAAAACACTTTCACACTGAATTTAGCCAAACTCTTACATATATTTTTCAGTTAATTAGCTTTCAGAGTGTTTCAACCAGATGTCCCCTGATCAGTAAGTATTTTAATTTAAAATTTAAAGCAGCTTTTAATATACCAGTATAACTTTTCTAACAAACTAATATGTAATAACTGATTTTTTTGTCAGTTCACAGTTACTTTGCTTCTTAGGATCTCTTAGGTAAGTACTATACCTATCTCTGTTCTTTTCTATCTACTTCCTTCTCTATTCCCTCTTTAACTATTTCTCTGTGTTGCAGTCTCTTTCCTTGTATGCTTTTGAAAAGATGTCACTTATCTGTGTCGAAAAGGCTTTGTTGTTGAGCCTCGCTTCTGCCCGTGTGGCCATTAGCAAATATCCTCTATTAACACTTGGGGCATTGAAGTTATACCACGTGTATATTATCGAGCTTTTCTTTGACCCCTGAGGCAGGCATTGTCTAACGCTGAAACACGGCCCGTGTCGGGTCATCAATAAAGAATTTCAAGTGTCCCAGTCTTAAAGGCCCAGTGTTGCTTTTTTCTGTATGCTTGTTGTGTATGCTGTTGTACCCTCTCTATTTGTGCTATACTTATCTGTGTAGACCTTTCTTGGATTTTGTCTCTTCTTCTTGCTTGCAGTGGAGCTCCGATCCTACAAGCTTGAGCTATTTTTTTAGTCATCTATTCCTATTCCCTAAATTTAAATAACATAAAAGGAAGCAAAACCCTAATCTTGCCTATCCTGTTCCTCTTTACTTTTACAGGGTTCCAATAACTCGGTCACTATGTTTTCCCTTGAACTTTTATGTTTCATGTTTGTTTCATCCGTATAATAGGGAAGGAAAAGATAATTTACAATCCCTAACTGAGTTAAGGCCTAATCTGTTCCCTGTTCTAAAGAAGGGGTTTCTCAATCGAGGCCTAAACATTTACTCAGATATAGATAAGTACATAAGTATTGCCATGCTGGGAAAGACCAAAGGTCCATCAAGCGCAGCATCCTGTTTCCAACAGTGGCCAATCCAGGTCACAAATACCTGGCAAGATCCCCAAAAAGTACAAAACATTCTATATTGCTTATCCCAGAAATAGTGGACTTTCCCCAAGTCCATTTAATAATGGTCTATGGACTTTTCTTTTAGGAAGCTGTCCAAACCTTTTTAAAACTCCGCAAAACTAACCACCTTTACCACATTCTGTGGCAACGAATTCCAGAGTTTAATTACACATTGAGTGAAGAAAACCTTTCTCCGATTCGTATTAAATTTACTACATTGTAGCTTCATCGCATGCCCCCTAGTCCTAGTATTTTTGGAAAGCGTAAACAGATGCTTCACATTATATAGACCTCTATCATATTTTATTTTTTTTATTTGTTACATTTGTATCCCACATTTTCCCACCTATTTGTAGGCTCAATGTGGCTTACATAGTACCGGAGAGGCCTTTGCAGGCTCCGGTGTGAACAAATACAGGGTGATGTTGTGGTAAGATCAAGTTCATGTGATACAGCCACATTAGGGAATCGGAGAACGGAAGAGTTGTGCTATGTCCATTACGTGCTTTAGTTTGGTTGTGTTGCAGAGATTAGGCAATTAAGCTGGATCGGTAGGGTATGCCTTTTTAAACAGGTTGTTTTTTAGTGATTTCCGGAAGTTTAGGTGGTCGTACGTCATTTTCAAGGCTTTTGGTAATGCGTTCCACAGTTGTGTGCTTATGTAGGAAAAACTAGATTCCTTTTCTCCAAGCTGAAGAGCCCTAGCCGCTTTAGCTTTTCCTCATAGGGAAGTCGTCCCATCCCCTTTATCATTTTCATCGCCCTTCTCTGTACCTTTTCTAATTCCACTATATCTTTTTTGAGATGCAGCGACCAGAATTGAACACAATATTCGAGGTGTGGTTGCACCATGGAGCGATACAAAAGCATTATAATGTCCTCATTTTTGTTTTCCATTTCTTTCCTAATAATACCTAACATTCTATTTGCTTTCTTAGCCGCCGCAGCACACTGAGCAGAAAATTTCAATGTATCATCAACAATGATGCCGAGATTCAGTTGATTGGGCATAGACAGATTTGATTGCAGCCAGCTCTGCTGAATCTAAACTTCACTTTATATCGAACCTTACAATGAGAGTAGAGTAGTCACCACAAAGTTTCTGCAAGAATGCTATACCATGATCAAAGAAAATTCTTGAAGAGAAGAGAAAAAAGTTATTGAAACATATCATTGGGACGCCATTGGACCACCATGAGAGCCATTATTTCCAAATGGAGAAGACTTTCTATTTGCTTTCTTAGCTGCCGCAGCACACTGAGCAGAGGATTTCAATGTATCATCAACAACGACGCCGAGATCCCTTTCTTGGTCGCTGACTCCTAACGTGGAACCTTGCATTACATAAATATAGTTCAGGTTCCTCTTTCCCACATGCATCACTTTGCACTTGCTCACATTAAACGTCATCTGCCATTTAGACGCCCAGTCTCACAGTCTAGTAAGGTCCTCCTGTAATTTTTCACAATCTAACAACTTTGAATAACTTTGTATCGTCAGCAAATTTAATTACTTCACTAGTTATTCCCATCTGTAGATCATTTATAAATATGTTAAAAAGCAGCGGTCCCAGCACAGACCCCTGAGGAACCCCACTATCTACCCTTCTCCATTAAGAATACTGACCATTAAACCTTACTCTCTGTTTTTTATCCTTTAACCAATTTTTAAGCCACAATAGGACACTACCTCCTATCCCATGACTCTTCAATTTCCTCTGGAGTCTTTCATGAGGTACTTTGTCAAACACCTTTTGAAAATCCAGATACACAATATCAACTGGTTCGCCTTTATCCACATATTTGTTCACCCCCTTCAAAGAAATGTAATAGATTAGTGAGGCAAGATTTCCCTTCACTAAATCCATGCTGGCTTTGTCTCATTAATCCATGCTTTTCAATATGCTCTGTAATTTTGTTCTTTATAAACCATGGACAGCACCAGTAACTCCAGCTTCACTCAAATGGAGCAATAAAACATCATGTATATTTAAATCAAAAGCAACCCAAAGATCCAGTTTTTCCTTTTTCTATAAAAATTCTCAGGTCTGTCAATAGATCTGCTAATACTGCTTCTGTACTGAATAAATTATGAAATCCAGACTGAGAAACACATAACAAATCAAAATCCATCAAATATTGCTATAATGAGAGGACACAGCTCCTTCTATCACTTTGGCCATGCTGTTAAGTTTGACACTGGCCAATAGTTCATACATAATTTTTTAAAATCTATACCTACTCTCTTTAATAAAGGCTTAAAACCTACCGGTCTCAATTTCTTAGGGAAATTACCTTCATACAATGACTGATTCACCAATTTGGCTATCCAAAGGTGTAGGGATTCTGGAATTTCCTTCAGTAACTTAGCAGGACATGGATCTAAACAACAAGATCCCTTTGCAAGTTTCTGGATCAAATGCTTAACCATTTCAAGGGAAACAATAGCAAATCTTTGCCAGCAATAATTCCAAAGAACCCCAATCATTTAAAAATGGACAGCCTCTTTCACTTCTAATCTTTACTTTCTGCATGCTGTCCTGGATTTTCTGAATTTGTTGCTGAAAAAATTCAGCAAGATCATCAGCCTGCAGCTCAGTATTACTAATTATCTCCATAGGATGAGTAAAACGTTTAACAATTTTATAGAAGCACCTTTGCGGAGTTCTGATTTCTCTCTATTAGTTTAGAGAAGTGATCTCTTTTGTCTTCTTTAATTATTACTTTACATTCCCTTATTTGTAATTGCCACTGCTTTCTCAGGGTGCTCTTTTACTAAGCCATGTAGGTATATACACGTGTCCTATGCGCGCCAGTTTTGAACTACCACCTGGCTATTTGCGCTCACTACGCGCCCTGGAAAATTTCTGGCGTGCGGTGCTAACTGGGCGGTGATTGGCATTGTACGCGTGCTGATGATTACCGTCCGGTTAACGCATGCCACCTTACTGCTAAGTCAATGGGTGGCGGTAAGGTCTCAGGCCCAAAATGGACACATACCAATTTTCATTTTGCCACACATCCATTTTCAGCCAAAAGAAAGGTTTTTTGCAGGTGCGCTGAAAAATGGACCTGCACACGTCCAATACAGGTGTCTACACCAGCGCAGGCCATTTTTCAGCACACCTTAGCAAAAGGACCCCTAATTGCTTTGTCCAGTGTATCTTGCCATATCCTTTCTAATGTATGACTTTTTTTTTCCCCTTTTCTAGTAATTTAGAAGAATACCAAGGTGAAATCACCTTTCTGGGCACATTAAGTATTTGAATAGGTGCTATGCTATCCAATATCTTGTGCACAGTAGTGTTCCAGGAGTCAACATACATTTTCTGTGGTAATACTTTTCTTTATCTTTTAAGATATCTTGCTGTGTTGTCCAGAATGCTGACATTTGAGGAGTGGCAAACATCAGCAGGCAGCTGGGAATTCCCCCCTCCTAGTCAGCAGTGGGCAGAATAGTTGGAACTAACAGGCAGATTGGTAGCTAAACAAGGAAGAATGGAGTGTTACCACATGTGCATTGAAGGCCTGCTATATCCCCACAAACTCTGATGCAGACTTCCTATTACAGAGTGGGTGGGGCCAGGGTATTTTTCAGCATGTTCATGTGATGAGACCCTATGCTTCCTTGTTGTTTAGCTGCTGGCTTGGCTGCTGAGCCCCAGCTGTTCTACATGGTTGCCATAGTAAAGGAGGGAGAAGGAGGAGGAGTTGTTGGACCATCTGGTAGGGTAGACAGGAGAAGATGGACTGCCTAGGAGGGGGTGGTGGGAGGACAAGAGACATGAGGAAATTGATGGTCCATGAGGAGTGCTGAAGGAGGATTCTTGACTATGAGGGGACGAGAGCAAGTGGTGAGATGCTGGATCACTGGTGGAGGTGGGTGGGTGAAGGAGAGGAGAAGAAAGGACAAGGGCTGGGGGAAGGGGGCACAAGATCAAAGGTTTGCCTTGTGTGCCTGATAGTCTTCTATCAGCTCTGGACCTATAGAATTTGCTAGAAGTTAATTGAAAGTGCTTTTTGATACTGTATTTTCTTATAAATCTAGCTTTCAGCTTTAAAAAATTCAGCTGATGCAATAAACCTGTAGGATCACCTTACAAAGAATGGAGAAAAAGGTGGCATAATGTTGAAAATGACTCAGTCCTGATGACAATCACTGATTTTTTATGTAGTTTAGAGAATTCTTGAATTTTTATTGTTCACTCTGGCTATCTTCTATTTTAGGTCAACTTCACATGAAGCATTACTTGCACACACATAGTACAATTTCCATCAGTTTGTAAGGCTGACTTTTCTTACATTACATAAACCTCCAAGTTTTAGGACCAAATTCTATAAATAGCGCTGAAAATACAGGGGTATGTTTACTAAGGTGTGTTAGCGTTTTTAACGTGCCTGTAAATTTAAGGTGCGTTAAACGCTAATGTGCCTATACATTTCTATGGGTGCATTAGCGTTTAATGTGTGTAAACCTAGCCCATAATGCGCTAAGCGCTATTCTATAAACTTCGCTGAAAGCTGCTCACTGTTTATAGAATCGTGCATGAAAATTTGGGTGCACACTCAATTTGTGTGTGCAATTTAATTGAATAACGAGCTAATTAGGGATGATAATTGGCTTGTTAGCAAGGATGTAAATTTAGGCACGGGATCCACACCTAAATTTTATGCTCAAATTCAAAAAGGGGGTGTGGAAATGGGAGGGGTCATAGGCAAAATGAGGGCATTCATAAAATTTACTCAGGTAGTTATAGAATAATGGGGATATGTACCTAATTTGGGCAAGAAAGATTTGTACCATGTTTCAGTTGGTGCAAATGGCCACTCCTAAAGTCAGGTGCAATTCCTAAGCATAAGCACTATTCTATAAACCACATCTAACTTTAAGCGTGGTTTATAAATAGCACTTTTTTGGCGCTGATATTTTGGGTATTATATATAGAATGTACCACTTCCCCCCGGATTCTATATATGGCACCTAGATTCCGCATAGAGATACATGCGTAACTTAATTGGCATAACAAGGTAATCAGCATTTTTAACAGCACTTAACAAGCAATATCGAGCACTAATTGGCAATAATTACAATTTATACATGGAAATTGCTAAGTGTATTCTATAAAGAACTGCGCCTAAATTGCAACGTGCACAGTTCAAAATAAACGCATGTAGCTTAAAAGGGGTGTGTTTATAGGCATAGTTGTGGGTGTTTCATGGGCATTCCAAAATTACTGTGCGTAATTACGGAATACGGGTCAGTGCACCTAAATCTATATGCATGGATTTACACCAGGTTTTTATTGGCATAAATGGATGCACGTAGATTTAGGCGCTATGGTATTGACTAAGCATATTCTATACACCACGCCTAAATCTGCACATATAAATTTCAATTAAGGCCAATTAGTGCTGATAACTGATTATTAGCACCTAATTATCAATGCTGATTAGCTCATTATTCAATTAAATTGTGCATTCAATTAATTTGCACACACAATTTTAAGCGCAATTTATAGAATTTCAGGGATACCATAGATTTGATAAATTGCTTTGCCATGTTGACTAAAGTGGTAGAGCAAGAAAATAACAAGCCCCTTCTCAGATTAAATGAGGATTTTTCCACTTTCAAAGCCTACAGGAAATAAAATAATACTATTCAAGAACACATTTTTCTAAACGATAGGCAGACTTGCTTCAATACTGCTGAAGGTCGATTAAATAAGTCAAGCTGGTGAATCATTGCATTGTGCTATCCTACCAAATCTTTGCATTTGCTATACATTTTTACAAAGCTAATTAATTCTATGCACTTTGATAGACCCAACTGGATATTTTAATTGCTGAGGCTGTTGGCTCCTGTGACATTTTATCTTTCTTACATTTTGATTAAATGCAGAAGGAAAAGCAGCTAGGTATGTATACTTTGCCTACAAGGCCAGCAATGAATCTGAGAGAGAAAATAGCAAAACTGGTAAATCAGGACTCAAGGTTTAAAACCCACATTCGCTACTCATTGTATAACATTGAGGAGTGACTCACACCTCCCAGTACACAGTGTTATGGAACCTTTGGAGTCAATGGACTTTGTGACCAAGTGAATTACAATGTGCTTTGCTTGTTGCACACAGAAATCACAGTACCAATTTTACATGCCTTGGTGTATGAACTGTCTGTACTTCCATTTTTAGGTCAGGGATTTAATACGATTGGGGAGGGACAAGTTGTTAAAACAGCATGGGATAAGATCCTTAATCTGCCTTTCATCTTAACCTTGGAAGTATTTCAAGTTAAGGGAATTTTGGAAATTCTAAGCTTCATCATTTTTACTCTACAGACAAGTTAAAAGTTAGTTTTGTAAATATATTTTAGCACATACCTTTTGATTGCATTCTGCTTCATCACTCTTAGCTTTTAAAAGGTTTTATTCTAGTCATGCTACCCATCATTTCTGCCACCTCCCACAGATGTGCTGGCCATGAAGGATAAGTAATCATGTGTACATCTTTTTGGTTAACAGCGCTTATTAATGTTATTAAAAAATACTGAAGGATCAGTGGGCAACACAGCCCTATATATTTACCAGTGCAGAAGATCACATTTGTTTATGCTTCCTGGCTGGTCTACACTTATACATAGAAACACAGAAAAATACTGGCGCTGACTGCATTAGTGATTACCCTCCCCCCCTCACCGAATCCCGGCCAGTTATACAAATAACTTTTTCCATTTAAAGTAATCAAATAGCCAGGAAATATTTTTTAAAAAGGGTCCAGTTTAGGTGCATTAGTGATATTCAGCTGCTAAGGGCTAGACTTTATTTATGGCGCCAAAGAAATCGGTACCAAAAAAGTGCTATTCTATAAGCCGCAGTTAAAGTCAGCCGTGGTTTATAGAATAGTGTTTATACCCAGGAATCACACCTGACTTTAGGCACGGCCATTTGCACCAACTGAAACGTGTACAAATGTATGCACCTACATTAGGCATACATCCCCGTTATTCTATAACAAAACACATTTTGGGCACGCCCCTGTTATGCCCTTGAGCCTCCCATTTCCATGCCTGCTTTTTCAGATTGCACCTAAATTTTAGGCATGTAAAAGCAACTTAAATATAATTAGTGCCAATACTTGTTTGTTAAATAACCAATTAGTATTAGTTCATTATTCAATTAAATTGTACATGCAAATTGAGCACATGCTCTAATTTATGTGCACAATTTTTGGTGACTTTTATAGAATTAGAGATTAAATTGATAACTTATCCATTGAGGTGGCAGACCATAAGTAGCATGCATGACTGATCAGATATCCATTTAAAGTTCCACTTGAATTTTCAGTGGCACTATTTGGAAACTGTAGATAGAGCTGCTGATAATCTGCATAGCTTAAAACTAATAACTTGTCCAATTAAAGTTAAATAGTCACATGGTTGCCACTGGACTGAGACCAAGATCTTATGAGCAATGATGTGCCCAACCACATCAATTGCTCAACTCAACAATCTTTTCTTTTCTGTAGGAGATCATCCTTGCTTGTCACTTACTTTATCAACATCAGATACTGTCCTTGTTTCTACTCTCTAATGGGAGTAATTTCCAAAAGTCATTTACTTGGATAAATGGGATATTTGAAACTGCCCACTCTCCCTGCAGGTAAAAGTAGATTCTGATAGTCCTTGGAACTTATGAGATTGTCATGACTATTATTTTGCTTTGACTGCAGCTGCTTTTATACCTCGGAAGATGCTGCCATGTGACTTCCCTTTCTTGCCTAATGGTTAAGGCAGCTGCAACAGTGAGAAAAAAGGTCCTGTATCAGATAAAGGGTGAGAAAGAGCTTCTGGGGTAATTTTACTAAAGTAGGCCGAGCACAAAAAGGAAGCCTAAATAGTCTTGCTGAAAGTATGAAAATTCTGATCCTTTTTGTCTAAGTTGAACATAAACACATGTAAGTGGCAAGTGTACAGATGTGCTGGTGATTTTATGTCCATTTTTATTGTGAACAGCAACATCAAATTACAGCATGACTGTTCTCTCAGAAAACATTGACACCAATGTTATAAAAATAAAAGACAATGAGGGAAATTCTATATATGGCACCTTAAAAATAGAGCCATAAAACCACAGGGTTAGCATGATTCTGTAAAGTACACCTAAAGTTAGACATACTTTATAGAATACGCTCAAGTGCCATTCTTGCGCCTAAAATTTAGGCACATCCATTTAGACAAACTAAAACCAGGCCTAAATACCTGCGCCTAAGTTAGGCACAAATTAGGTGTACTCTATAATAGTGTGCATAGGGGTCCTTTTACTAAGGTGTGCTAAAAAATGTCCTCGCTGGTGTAGATGCATGTATTGGATACGTGCAGGTCCATTTTTCAGCACGCCTGAAAAAAAGGCCCTTTTTTTGGCCGAAAATGGATGTGCAGTAAAATAAAAATTGGCACGTGTCCATTTTGGGTCTGAGACCTTATCGCCAGCCATT
This sequence comes from Microcaecilia unicolor, assembly GCF_901765095.1. Lineage (NCBI taxonomy): Eukaryota > Metazoa > Chordata > Amphibia > Gymnophiona > Siphonopidae > Microcaecilia > Microcaecilia unicolor. The sequence continues at coordinate 414,572,330 of NC_044033.1, forward strand.
GACTTAGCGGTAAGGTTTCACGCGTTAACCATGCAGTAATCATCAACACGTGTAGAATGACAATTACTGCCCGGTTTCTGCTGTGCGACAGAAAATAAAAATGATTTTTCAGCACGCATAATGGACGCGCATCAAAAATGAAATTACCACAAGGGCCACACGGTAGCCGGGCGGTAACTCCAAATTGACGCTCGTTGGGTGCGCGTAGGCGCATACGCGGCTTAGTAAAGGGGCTCCATAGTTTTTTGAAATGCCAACAACCTGCCCATTCCAAATTAATAGTGTGCAGTAATCACTGGTGATTTTATTAACAAACCTGTCGAAATAATCTGTGTTTCCAGACTGGGAGCATATCCGCATATGTAGTGCTGATTGCAGGCATAAATATGCTCCTAAATTTACGCTCCTAAATTAGGAGCATAATTTTGGAGCATACAATATGCTCCTAATTTAGGAACATAAATTATGTTCCTAAATTAGGAGCATAACCTTTATAGAATAAGGCCCTATATGGTGAATATTATAAATATGCACACACAATAGCAGGGTACAAGGGAGCTTTCTTTAGAAAGTTAAACTTTGTTGCAGAGGAAATATTTTTGCCTAGGCAGACAAATGACCAAATCTCCATCATCAAGTACTTCTCCAAGCCCAGGACTCGATAGATAAGTTAATTGGGGGGGGGGGGGGGGGGGGGGGGGGGGGGGGGGGGGGGGGGGGGGGGGGGGGTGGGGGGGTCTGTGCATGATTTTGAGTCTGCTCAAAGGCAGGCAGAAAAAAGTGCCTCATCATTAGAAAATAGGGCTTACACATATACTTGGAAGGATTACCCAGAACACACCTCATTTCTAAACACATACAGTAAGGGGTCCTTTTACCAAGCTGTGGTAAAAAAGGGCCCTGCGGTAGTGGCGGAGCCTGTTTTTGCTGAGCGCCAGGGCCCTTTTAACCACAGCAGATAAAAATCCCCTAAAAAAGACATGGCCATGCGGTAAGATTATTCTTGCTATGTGGCTATGCAAGGGGGAGCACTTATCGCCACCCATTGAGGTGGCAGTAAGGGCTCCCGCGATAACCCGGCGGTAACAGGGTAGTGCACTGCCTGGTAGTATATAAAATTAATAAACATTACTATCAAAATGACACATATTTTTGGATTATTCTGTATTCTATAAAAGGTCCTTTATGCCGATGTGTTCACTTACATGTGTTAATGACTAAAATACTACCATTTATGCATGTTTCTGCCCCTAAAACTACATGGCTCCTTATAGAATTACCTCCCTCATGCCCGTGAAGATTAATTCTTGTTTTACTAAGCTATTGGGCCATCACACAACTCATAGGGGTCCTAAGATTTGCTTCTATAAGGGGAAGACATGCTTTAAGACCCTTGCGACTTGGGCCGCTATCTGGGGAAAGTAGAAGAAAAACGCTCTAGTAGGGATTTTTCCAAATGTAAAGATCATGTAAAGGTACTTTATGAATTGAAATCAATTGACGGCACTTTTGTGTGTGAGCTATGTCCATATCAAAAATCCAGACAGTCACATATGCACTTAGACAAACAGGGCTTTCCTCTGAAACCCCTATTAAGCTGCTGAAATGGACTCATAATTTCTGGGCTCACCTTTTGATACCTGAATTGGCCTGATGAATTCACATCCTTGTGTGAAATTCTTTCACTGACAGAACTTAGTGATACTCTTCTCACTCTAGGCGGTTTCTCCTCTCAGAGTTCTTTGAGATATTCACCTTAGAATTATTCATTGCTGCCGCTCCACTAGGTACAGAATCTTTTCAGAACTAGACATTTTTGATAAGAGTCCTCTCCTGAGTGTCTTTTTTCTCCTTCATGACTTTCAGATGAGGTGGAAGTGGGACTGTACCAAGTAACCAAGGCTGATGTCATCAGCACAGAGGTGAAGCAGTCAAGCAACTGTTGATGAGCTGGAATAAGCCTGCAGCACGGCTTTGTAAAAGAAGTCCAAAGTAAAACTTCTAATGTAGGCAGGCATAAAGGGGCGTGGTTATGGCCAGGGAAATGGGCGTTTCGTGGACGTTCCGAAATTTAGCCACCTAGTTATAGAATTCAGCCCAGTGCGGCTACATCTCTACATGTCGAGATTTATGCCATGTTTTCATTGGTGTAAGTAGATGCACGTAGATTTAGGTACTGAAATATCAAGTGAGCATATTCTATAATCGGCACCTAGATTTAGGCACCGATTATAGAATATGCTTAGTTGGTGCTGATTTCAGTGCTAATTTTTTAGGCACCATATATAGAATCTCCTATATGATTTTATAAAATAGGCACGCACCAGACCCACTATCATGTAAATGCCGATACACATTATTTATACCTGATATGAAATTGATGAAAATGTGTGCATGTATTTTACGCTGGGGATGGGTTGTCATTTGTGATGAAATGTCATTCACCAATAATATGGTGCACTCTTCTTAAAAAGTGTGCATTATAGACTAGATTCTGTAAATGATGCACACATTTGGGCGCTGAAAAAAATAAGCGCTAAGTTGAGGATTCTTTATATGGCACCTGAAATATCCACACTGAAAACATTTCAAATAAAAATAAAGGAATGATGGGGAAACCAGTGAAGGATAATAAAAAAGGACAGAAAAAAGAAGATCTACCACATTGAACCTCTTGGCTAATGTCATCTCCATCCTGCTCCAATTTCTCTATACTTCATTTATCTCCCCCCCCCCCTTGTTAGACATCTGACATGTTTTTGGTACGGATTTTCCTTTTTCAGAAGTGTCTTCTCTTTCACCTCCAGATGCTTTACTACTTCTGTCCTTGACACTAGCATTAATGCAATATGCCAGCTTTATTTTTATGCATTAAGGGGTCCTTTCTGAAAGCCATGGTTAAAGTGGCCTGTGGTGCTGTGGACGTGTCTTTTGGGTGCGTGCTGGGCCACTTTTTCCTATGGCTGGGGAAAAGGCCATTTTTTAATGGGCTGGGAAATGGGTATGTGCAAAAATTAAAACTAGCGCTCACCTATTTACAGCCTGAGCCCTTACTGTCAGCCATTGACAGTGGTAAGGGCTCACATGCTACCTGCGCGGTAACCATGCAGTATACGCTAACTTGGTCATGCTGCTGATTACTGCCGTGAATGCTCCCCACGGTAGAAAATAGAAAAATATTTTCTACCACAGGATTCGGCATGTGCCAAACTCAGAATTACCACCATGCGCCGTGTGCGGAATTACCAATTTGGCACACACTACCTGCGGCCTTGAATAAGGGCCCCGTAGCAAAGGAGCACTATCTAATGTGTGTGGATACTTTTACCTTTTAGCCATAGGTAGCATGTAGATATCATGGGCCAGATTCTATATGTGGCACCTAAAAACTCCGCGAGGAATACATTTTCACCTAAGTGTATTCTGTAAGTGGTGCCTATATAGAATACGCTTAGTTGATATTACAGCGTTTAAAATACACGCATTCATTTACACCAAGGGACACATGGCATAAATGCCAGTGCATAGATTTAGGCGCACAGGGGCATATTCTATAAGTGTGTGTAAATTTTGGAATGCCCATTTCTCCATGCAAAACCAGTGCGCATTAGAATGTAGGTGCACTGCGTTACAGAATATGCTTGGTGAGTTGTGCGTGTAAATTTGAATTATTGCCAATTAGTGCTCATTATTGCTTGTTAAGACGTTTTCAATGCTGATTAGCTTGTTAACCCAATTAAGTTACATGCTTTTGTTATAGATTATGCCTGGATTGTGGCACGGAATACTAGGCGCAATATATAGAATCTAGGGGCATACTTTTTGCTGTTAAAGTCTATGCTAATAGGGCTAGGTTCTATATATGGCGCCTGAAAATTCCACGTAGAAAAAGATACGCCTAGGTGCATTCTCTAAGGTACGCCTAAATGTTATAGAATATGCTTAAATTTCTGTACAGTATATAGAACAAATTTACATGGCGTAAATCCTGACACCTAAATTAGGCACAGAGCGGGTGCATTCTATAACAATGCACATAGATTTTAAAAATGCCCACGCCCTGCCCATGGCCATGCCCCTTTTCAATTATGAGACTTAAAATTTACATGCACCATGTTACAGAATACGCTTAGCAAGTTGTGTGCGTAAATCTTAATGCCAATTAGTGTGATAATTGCTTGTTAACATCCATTTTACAGTGCTGATTAGCTAGTTAACCAATTAATTACACACATTCTTATAGAATATGCTTTAATTTCCGCACGGAAATTAAGGTGCAATATATAGAAATCCAGCAGACAGTGTGCATGTTTCTGAGCCCGGGTTTTTCAAACATGGATATTTCCACTGGTAACACATTGATTTACAAGCAGAAATAGTTTTTAATACAATTATTTATCCACACTGAACAGGGACCTTCCAAGGGGCACAACTGGGACAGAGATGCATATGCATGACCTATTTCACATGGTTAATTATTTATTTAAATATCCCAACATTTAAGATACAGATTTTGAACTATCTACTTGGAAACTGGCAGAGTTCTTTGACGATATAATCTCTAATTGTAGATCATCTCTTTCTGTATATTGAACCTAACTTTAGATCCTGTAACAGATGTAGATTTATTAACAGTGACTGATTCACTGGTAAGTATATTGGAGAATTAAATCTGAGAAAACTTTGAAGTTGTGTACCCCAAAGATTTAAGTAGATTAATGAACAAATTCAGTAAAGGTTATTGGAATTTAGATCCATGTCTAGCCAGGCTATTTATGCATCTATTGATTGGGGAATTTATTTGGCTCCTTTCATTTGTAAATTTGAGCAAAGGCATTTTTCCAAGTTTATTAGGATTAATAGTACTCCGTGAAGAGATTAAGAATAATTTTTGATTATGCCCTAACATTTCATGCCCAAATCTCTGCTGTGGTCTCTTACTTTTAATTGGATTTGTATTTTTCATGTCTGGACTGTTTTTTTCAATGGTGTTTTTTTCCTCCAAGGGTTGGGAGTTGTTTCCCACCATTGTTTTTTCAGTCGGACAGAAGCCAGTGATAGATAACCCCATTGAGATTTTTTGAAAAGTCTATGACTTCCCTTGGGGTAGCTGAGGCTTCAGTCTGTTAAACTTGAATGGTAATCCTAAAACAGGTGCCTTCTTTAACAGTTCTTAAAGCAAAACAGTAGATTTAGTTCAAAAGTTTAAACAATGCCTATGCCTGATTTACAGTCCTAACCTTTGCAGTCAATCCTTTTAGAGGAAGGGGGTCAAAGGTGCATAGAGGGCAAATGCTGGATCAAGAGGTTTGTAAAGGAGATATTGGATATGATGAGGACGTAGGGAGATGGAGGGAAGATGTGTGGCATAGAGAAGAAAATGAGGAGAACCTGTATATGGGAAGAGAGTGCAGATGCCGGATGTGGGGAGAGATCAAGAGAGTGAGAGTTCAGACAGTAGACACATGGGAGTCAAGAGTTGGGAGAAAGAGAGGAAATTCTGGACATGGGATTATTTAGGGAGAAGGAAGGAAGATAGTGTACATGGTGGGAGGCATAAAAAGATGGAGGGGAGATGTTTGACATGAGGGGGAATAGGGAGATGTTTGACATGGGGCATAGAGAGATGTTGGACATAGGGGTATAGGGAGATGGGGCACATAGATGCTTATTTATTTATTTGTATTTATCTTCCCTTCCCTCTCTTCTGCCTCCAACTGTCATTGTAATTCTTTTCATTAGTTCATTGTAAGCCGCTCTGGGGCTGCTTTAGTGGCAAAAAGCGGGGTATAAATGATCTAAAATAAATAAATAAGAGGGAGATAGCTGGACATGGAGAGAAGCAGAAATGGAAGACAAATGTTGGACATGGAGGCATAGGAAAATGGACAGGATATGCTGGACATTGGGAGGGATAGGGAAAGAGTGCAGATGCTTGACAAAGGAGGTAAGAATTGAGCGACAGAGAAAATTCTGGGAATGGGAGGTGGGAATTTAGAGTGACAAGATGATGGACTAAGGGGGTATAGGGAGATGTAGAGCAGATACTATATATATCAAAATCAGCTGATAACCTCACTTTTCATATAACTTATGCTAATTGGTCAGCAATCCCTTGGTCGGATAACTTCAAGCTGAACTGCTCCATTTCCTGGCAGGCGAAAGGTCCACTGTACTCTCGAAATCAAACGACTTATTACACTAGAGGTTGTATTGACCCCAAGGTATTTTGGTAGTTAATGTATGAGACAGATTGGCCTGAGGTGGTGGATTCCGTTAACTTCTTTGCAAATTGGGACACAAGAAGTAGAAGAATCTTGGACGCCATTGCTCCTCTCAGAGCAAGGTCTACAAAGAGGTCTGCTGCTGCACCATGGTTTAATGATGATCTTAAACAACTCAAGACCACTTGCAGAAGACTCGAAAGGGCCTGGAGAAAGCACCAGGACACTCAATATCTAAATGCATGGAAGACATCTCAGAGAAAGTATAAATATGCTATCAGACAATCCAAGAAACTCTATTATAAATCTAAAATAGGCCCAGATGACAAAGATTTGAAACAACTCTACTCTTTACATAACAAACTAATGGATACTACAGCGATCACATCTGTCAATAAAGGTATTCCACCTGCTGCAATTTTGGCCAAGTTTTTCAAAGAAATACTCATAAAATTAAAGAATTCCCTAACGCAGAGCAGTTTGTGTGTAAGTGATTTTCTTAGTGCCCTGGATCCGAGTTTAGGCGAGCACCCAGCTGACTGATCGTTCTCTCTCTTCACACCTCTTACTGTTGATTCTGTCAAACAGGAGATCCGCAGACTATCCAGTAAATTTTGCAAATTAGATGCTTGTCCAAACTATTTACTCAAATGTGCTCCTCATTGCTTCATAGCTGATTTGATGCTGCATTTTAACTTCATGCTTGGTATTGGCATGTTCCCTGAAACTTCTGGAAACATCCTACTTACCCCGATTCCCAAAGATGTCAAGAAAATCAGCGATGATCTTGCCAACTATCGGACGATTGTATCTATTCAGCTTTTTATGAAATTAATGGAGAGCATGGTATACAAACAGCTCAAGGAGTTCTTGGACAAGTTCAATATATTGCATGAGTCACAATCAGGATTCCATCCACTCCATAGTACCGAAACTGTGCTTGTCACCCTCCTGACCAACTTTAAAAAGGAAATAGCTGTTGGAAAGAGAATTCTGCTTTTACAATTCGACATGTCTAGTGCTTTTGACATGGTGAGCCATGACATCCTGCTTCAGCTCCTTGACTACTTCGGTGCCAGTGGAAATGTATTAGCATGGCTGAAAGGTTTTTTAACCACAAGAACATACCAAGTTAGCTCTAACTCAAGCCTATCGCCTCACTGGAAAGCAGACTGTGGTGTGCCTCAGGGCTCACCGCTTTCCCCAACACTTCAACATAATGTTGGTTCCCCTGGCCACAGCCCTTTCCAAACTAGGTCTCAACCCATTTATTTATGTGGATGATAACACTATCTCTATTCCTTTTAAAACAGACTTGAGTGAAATAGCCAGTGAAATACAGCTTGGGTTTCACACAATGCTAGATTGGGCCAACACTTTTAAATTCAAATTCAATGCTGAGAAAACACATTGCCTTATCCTCTCCACTCCCTATAACAAGTTTACGACCTCCACATTAATCACACCTGAGCTTGTCTTACCGATCTCTGAGTCTCTAAAAATATTAGGTGTAATTGTTGACAGACACAACTCTGGAGCAGCAAACGAACTCTACCACCAGACAAATGTTTTTCTCTCTTTGGAAGCTAAAACGCATAAAACCTTATTTCCCTAGGGAAGTATTTTGAAGTTTAACTCAGTCTTTAGTCCTTAGCCGCCTTGATTACTGTAATGGGATATATGCAGGGTGCAAAGACATGCTTCTGAAAAAATTACAAACTGCCCAGAACATAGCTGCTAGGCTTATTTATGGTAAATTGAGGTTTGAAAGCTCAAGACCACTCCGTGAGAAACTGCATTGGCTCCCTGTCAAGGAAAGAATAACATTTAAAATTTGCGCTCTAGTGCATAAAATTTTCTATGGTGAAGCCCCTGCGTATATGGACACCCTTGTCAGCTTACCACCTCGAAACACTCACAGAACAACTCGCTTGTACTTACATCTGCATTACCCAATCTACAGAGGCCTCAGGTATAAAACCACCTATGCCTCCACCTTTTCCTATATTAGCGCACAACTGTGGAATGGTCTACCTAAATTTGTGAAAATTAACCCTGATCAACCTTCAAAAAATACCTTAAGACCTTCTTATTCGGAAAAGCTTACGCTTCTGACCCGCCCCACTGTCTGTTGAATTCAATTTCTCTTTCCACATTTCCCCACCTCTGCTATTACTTACTAGCCTCTTTCACTACAGTGCCGTTGACTGTTTGTTGTAGACTTGATGTATGATTTTTGTAAATTTCTGTAAGCCACATTGGGCCTGCCCTTGGGTGGGAAAATGTGGGATATAAATGCTATAAATAAATAAATATATATGTAGAGAGAGAGAGAGAGAGGGAGGGGAAGAAACATACAAACATGCGGAACATGCGGGACACAGGAAACAGAGAGTGAGGGAGAGAGGAAAATTCTAGACACGGGGAGGGGAGAGAGGGGGGGACAGGAATGCTGGGTACAGGGGAAGAGAGAGTTGGAAAAAAGAGCAAAAGAGGGAAGACACTAAGAGGTGACGTTATCAATGTAGGCTACCATTAAGACATGTTATTTTACCACAAGTCATGCTGTTTTGCACAGGGTCTCATTTTATGCAATGATACCCTGTGGAAAAATAGCATGACTTTTGATAAAATAACACGTCTTAACTGTATATACACCAAAAACTGTGCTGAGATAGGTACAGTTGCAGTGCCAATTCACATTCAAAGGCCTCAGCAGATATCCACATTAGCCTGGACCCCTTCCTGTCACTCCTCCACCTGTGCTGACCACCAATCTCCGGCTACTGCCTCCCCTCTGTGGAACTGTTTACTTGCTCAGGAACTCGCCTTTCCCAAGCTGCAACATCAGCTTCCTTCCAAGCTTATTCCCCTCTCTAGCCATACTTATCTAGATAGTCATTGGGCAGGAGTGGGAATGGAAGTGGACTACAATCTTAGCCCATTTCCTTCCTAGCCAGGTTCCACTCATGGCTCATGGCCTTCCCTGTTGACCCTTGGTGACCAGTGAATACAGACTGTAGCCCATCTTCCATGAGGAAGGGGAAGAGGGAAGTTCTTTCCTCTTCCCTTGAGGAGCAGCAATGGCACCCAGTTACTCACTTCCTAGGCACTCCAACCCCGGGGCTACCTCAGTTTGGCTGAGATGATGTACATCTGCCTGGGTGTTTGAACAGAGTGTAAAATTATGTTCTTCTGTATGCCACAGAAAGTAACACCTAATATGAAAAAAAAACAAATAACATTTCCATGAATTGTTCCCCTTTCTAGTTTTTTTTAATTTTAAATATCACTTAACTGACTGCTGAAAACTTGTAGTGAAGTGCTCAGCTGTTCAGCTCTTTTCTTTTTTAAAGCATAAACTAGATAATAGCTCTCATTGCTGTATTGTTGTTCTGTGTTTCCTGATCCTTCTTTTTTCCAAAAGACAATCAATCTGAACATCACTCTTCCTATTACTCCCCATCCCCTCCCACCTTCCTTTGGCATCTCAAGGTCTTAAAACTTATTAGTACTGTGATTGCAATATCTGAGCCTGTTACTAGTGTCAGGAATCAAACAATGGTGTCTCATGCGTCTGGCTCTAGCTCTCAGTTAACAGGACATGAGGATGTGTTTTGTTTCGTTATTTACATATTCTGTAGTGCTTCAAGCAGTTCTGTTAAGGACAGATCACAATTTCTCTACAGCATTTCAACAGTATGTTTTCAAAACATTTATCAGGGCTTTTTTTTTCCCCCAGCATGAATAAATTGCTTTTTCCTTCTCATTGAGCCTTACATATGAGCTGCTCCACTTGTACAATTTTCTGTTTTACGTGATCTTGACCCATTGTCACCCATCATGCCCACTATAATTATCTGACCTTTGTTACCAGCAAAAATGCCTTAGCTGTAACTACTTTACTGAGCAATAAACCTAAAAGGGCACTTCTTTTTTTTGCTTTAGACTCACTTCCAGATGTCAGCATGGTGTTCTTAATCGTAAATTTCTGGCAAATTGTGTATCTGCCCGATTATCATGTGAGTAACGCGTTAGCCCTTACCACCTTCTAAATAGAAGGTAGTAAGGACTCAGGCAGTAAATGGCCCTGCACCATTTTTTAAAATATTGCACAGCCATTTACTGCCTCCATCTCACCCGTTGCTCCCTTATCTTGTCTGCTGAGCCACCCAAAACCCACTACCCCCAGCTGTATACCACTACAATAGCCCTTACAGGTGAAGGGGCACCTATACATGGGTACAGTGGGTTTCTGGTGAGTTTTGGAAGACTCACAGTTTCCACCACAAGTGTAACAGGTAGGAGGAGGCATGGGCCTGGGTCCATATGTCTACAGTGCACTGCACCCACCACTACACTACTTCGAGGACCTGGATGCTGCTACATAAGTACATAAGCACCGCCATACTTGGAAAAGACCAAGGGTCCATCAAGCCCAGCATCCTGTCTCCGACAGTGGCAAATCCAAGCTTCAAGAACCCGGCAACCCCCCTCCCCCCCCCAAAATTAATAATGTTCAATGGACTTTTCCCTCAGGAATCTGTCCAAACCCCCTTTAAATTCCGTAAGGCCAGCTGCTGTCACTACATTCTCCGGCAACGAGTTCTAGAGTCTAACTACACGCTGAGTAAAGAAAAACTTTCTCCTATTTGTTTTAAATCTACCATATTCTAGCTTCACCTTGTGTCCCCTGGTTTTGTTTTTTGAAAGTGTAAACAAATGCTTCACATCTGTCCGCTCTACTCCGCTCATTATCTTGTAGACTTCTATCATATCATCCCTCTGCCGCCTTTTCTCCAAGCTGAAGAGCCCTAACCTTCTCAGCCTTTCCTCATAGGGAAGTCGTTCCATTCCCTTTATCATTTTCATCGCCCTTCTCTGCACCTTTTCTAATTCCTTTATATCTTTTTTGAGATGCGGAAACCAGAATTGGACACAATACTCGAGGTGCGGTTGCACCATGGAGCGATACAACGGCATTTTTGTTTTCCATCCCTTTCCTAATAATACTCAAAATACTGTGTGCTTTCTTAGCCACGACAGCACACTGGGCAGACGTTTTTAACGTCTTATCAACGATGACTCCCAGATCCCTTTCTAGGTCCATAACTCCTAACGCGGAACTTTACATGACATAGCTGTAATTCGGGTTCCTCTTAGCCACATGCATCACTTTGCACTTGTCAATATTGAACTTCATCTTCCACTTGGACGCCCAATCCCCCAGTCTCGCGAGGTCCTCCTGTAATCTTTCACATTCCTCCTGCGACTTGACGACCCTGAATAATTTTGTGTCATCTGTGAATTTAATTACCTCACTAGTTACTCCCATCTCTAGGTCATTTATAAATATGTTAAAAAGCAGCGGTCCCAACACAGACCCATGCGGGACCCCACTAACTACCCTTCTCCACTGAGAATACTGACCATTCAACCATACTCTGTGCTTCCTAGCTTTCAACCAGCTCTTAATCCATAGTAATACCCTACCTCCGATCCCATGACTCTCCAGTTTCCTCAGGAGTTTTTCATGAGGCACTTTGTCAAACGCCTTTTGAAAATCCAGATACACAATATCCACCAGCTCCCCATTGTCCACATGTTTGTTCACCCCCTCAAAAAAATGCAGTAGATTGGTGAGGCAAGACTTCCCTTCACTAAATCCGTGCTGACTTTGTCTCATCAGCCCATGTTTTTGTACATTCTCTGTAATTTTATTCTTGATAATAGCCTCTATCATTTTGCCTGGTACCGACGTCAGACTCACCGGTCTATAATTTCCCGGATCTCCTCTGGAATCTTTGTTAAAAATCGGCGTAACATTGGCTACCCTCCAGTCTTCCGGTACCACACTCGATTTTAGGGATAGATTGCATATTACTAACAGTAGCTCTACAAGTTCATTTTTCAGTTCTATTAATACTCTGGGATGAATACCATCAGGTCCTGGTGATTTACTACTCTTCAGTTTGCAGAACTGACCCATTACATCCTCCAAGTTTACAGAGAATTCGTTTAGTTTCTCTGACTCGCCCGCTTCAAATATGTTTTCCGGCACCGGTGTCCCTCCCAAATCCTCCTCGGTGAAGACCAAAGCAAAGAATTCATTTAATTTCTCCGCTATGGCTCGGTCTTCCCTGATTGCTCCTTTAACACCATTTTCGTCCAGTGGCCCAACCAATTCTTTAGCCGGCTTCCTGCTTTTAATGTATCTAAAAAATTTTTTACTATGTATTTTTACTTCTAACACTAACTTTTTTCAAAGTCCTTTTTTGCCCTCCTTATCACCGCTTTGCATTTGGCTTGGCATTCCTTATGTTTTATCTGTTACTTTCAGTCGGTTCTCTTCTCCACTTTCTGAATGATTGTTTTTTGGTTCTAATGACTTCCTTTACCTTACTGTTTAGCCACGCCGGCTGACGTTTGGTCTTTTTTCCCCTTTTTCTAATACGCGGAATATATTTGTCCTGTACCTCCAGGATGGTGTTTTTAAACAGCATCCACGCCTGATGCAAGTTTTTTACCCTGAGAGCTGCACCTTTCAGTCTTTTTTTCACCGTTTTTCTCATTTTGTTGCAATCACCTTTTCTAAAGTTAAACGCTAGTGTATTTGATTTTCTAAGTTCACTTACTTCAATGCCAATATCAAAACTGATCATATTATGATCACTGTTATCAAGAGGCCCTCGCACCGTTACCCCCCGCACCAGATCATGAGCTCCAGTAATGACTAAGTCTAGTATTTTTCCTTCTCTTGTGGGCTCCTGAACCAGCTGTTCCATGAAGCCGTCCTTGATTTCATCAAGAAATTTCACCTCCCTAGCGTGTACCGATGTTACATTAACCCAGTCTATATGTGGATAATTGAAATCACCCATTAATATTACATTGTCCAATTTATTCGCTTCCCTTATTTCCTTTGACATTGCTGCGTTTGTCCGCTCGTCCTGGCCAGGCAGACGGTAGTACACTCCTATCACCGTCCTTTTCCCCTTTTCACGTGGAATTTCAATCCACAAAGATTCCAATAGGGGTTTTGTCTCCTGCAATATTTGCAGCCTATCCGAGTCAAGGTTCTCATTTACATACAGTGCTACCTCTCCTCCTATCCTATCCACCCTATCAGTATGATATAATTTGTAGCCCGGTATGACTGTGTCCCATTGGTTATCTTCCTTCCACCAGATCTCAGAGATGCCAATAAGATCCAATTTTTCATTGTGTGCAATGTACTCCAGCTCTCCCATCTTATGTCTCAGGCTCCTGGCATTTGTACATAGACATTTCAATGCATGCTTGTTGTTCCATTTTATATTATGTTTAATACACGGCATTATTAATGTGTTATCTTCTGTCTGGTCATTATTCATTTTATTTTTTTTAATTTGAAAGAAGTCTTTATTGTTCAATGAAACATAACGTAACATAACATACATTGCACAAACAGCAAATAAATGCTATTCTATGGTAAGTACAAAAAAAAAATCTTATAAGAGTTTCTCCACTGTGGTGATTATCAGTTTCATCATTCAAGTATTAACATCACGTAACTTCAACTTTTGTCATTTATACCATTTTTTCCCCCCTTTCCCTTTCCCCCCCCTCTAACAATCCCCCCCCCCCCCCCAACTACCCACCCTCCCTCTAGAAGGACACGGCTAACCATTAACAAGCATATTACATTCGGGTTGTCATCATGCTAAACTGATAAATCTTCAGAGGGGACACTGTTCCAAACCAGTTTCCATTTTCCCATCTGATTTTTGCGCTCAGCCATCAATCTCTCCATTTCACTTACGTACCTCAGTTTGCGAAGCCATTTTGTTATTGGGGGCACCCCCTCCCTTCGCCAGTGTGAGGCTACAACCACTCTTGCCGTTCCCACTACATGTTTCGCCAGAGTCTGTTTACATGCTGTTAGGCCTGCAATCCGGGCAGAGAACAAAAACACCTCTGGAACCCATGGAATTGTACCTCCCAACCATTTCTGCATCCTAAAGTGGATCGCTCTCCAAAATGCACGGATTTTGATGCAGCCCCACCATATGTGTCCCATTGTGCCCCTGTGTCCACAGCTCCGCCAGCACATACCCGAGGAAGACGGAAATATCCTCTGTAAACGAGCAGGGGTAAGGTACCACCTGTATAATACTTTCACTGCGTTCTCCTGCAGGGGTACATGTGTCGACACTCTCACCACGTTTCTTTCTATTCTCTCCCACTCAGGTTCCTCCAGGCACCTACCCAGTTCCCTTTCCCATCTATTCCTGTGCTCCTGCCTACAAATTGTCTGTTGACTTATGATATGGTATAGGTGACTGATCAGGCCTCGAGAGGTTGCAAACTTCTCGCACATTTCCTCCAGCCCCAGCGTTTGACGCTTCATCACTTCTCGCACCGCTTTAGTCTGGAGAAAATGCGCCAATTGACGATAGGCAAATTCACCTCCCTCTACCCCTGGGTATCTCTCCTTCAAGGCCTGAAAAGACAGCAGTGTGTCTCCATCAAACATTTGACCCCAATTTCTCACCCCTATCTCATACCATTTAGTAAATACCCCCTTGGTGGTTCCCGGCAGGAATAGGGGATTATAGGCTATGGGAGTGTTACGAGTCAATATGCACTGTCTCTTTGGGAATAAGCTGTCCCAATAATAAAGTGTTGTAGTTATCGATGGGCAGGCTCGCTCCTCCAGAGTTCTGAAAGATTTTGGTAACCACATAATGGCATTCAGTGGTTTCTCACCCAGGGAGTGTTGTTCTATATGCACCCATTGACGGTCAGGATAGTCCTGATGCCACTCGAGTGCCGCTTTCCCTTGTGCTGCTCTATAGTACCAGGCAAGATTGGGCACACCCAGCCCCCCCCATCTCCGCTCTTTGTATAAAAGGGACCTCGCCAGCCTAGGGTGCTTTCCGGCCCAGACGAACCGCACCATTTTATCTTGTAGAGAAGCTATAAATCGCCTGGGCATCATCACAGGCAGCACCTGGAAAAGATATAGTAGGCGGGGAAGTATGTTCATTTTGAGAATAGCTATTCGCCCAAACCAGGATATTCCCAAGTCTCCCCAGCGCTCTAGGTCCTCTGCAATAGTTTTACCCATACCCTTATAGTTGGCATTAAAGAGTTCCGAGTAGTCCCCAGTTAAATTTACTCCTAAGTACTTGATTT
Source organism: Microcaecilia unicolor (assembly GCF_901765095.1). NCBI lineage: Eukaryota > Metazoa > Chordata > Amphibia > Gymnophiona > Siphonopidae > Microcaecilia > Microcaecilia unicolor. The sequence continues at coordinate 414,587,731 of NC_044033.1, forward strand.
GTTTGTGTGCCCATCGGAATGGAAAGGAGATCTTTAGGGTGTCCACCACTTCCTCAGGAAGCGTCACGTTCAGGGCCTCTGATTTGGCCATGTTTACTTTAAACCCTGATACAGCAGAGTATTCCGCCATTATACTCTCAAGATGTGGGAAGGTGGTTAGAGGCCGTGTTATCAGCATCAGTACATCGTCAGCGAATAAGGCTATTTTATGGGTTCTGTCTGCTATTCTGACTCCTGATATATTAGGATCCGAGCGCACTCGAGCAGCAAAAGGCTCCATCACCATAGCAAACAATAAGGGTGACAGAGGGCACCCCTGTCTGGTACCTCTGTACAGCGTAAACATCTCGGAGTTTCCACCATTGACCCGGACACAGGCCCTTGGGGATTCATAAAAGGCCTGAATCCACCTCCTAAACTGCATTCCAAACCCCATAGTTCCCAATACCTTATGTAAAAAGGGCCAGTGAACCCGGTCAAAGGCTTTCTCCGCGTCGAGGCTTAAAATACAGAGCGGCTTCTGATTTCGCTTAGCTAGGTATATGATGTCCACCACTCTTCTAATATTGTCCATCGCTTTCCTGTATGAAACAAAGCCTGTCTGGTCAGGGTGGATAAGTACTGGGAGAATAGGAGCCAGCCGGTTTGCCAGCACCTTGGCCAGTATTTTTACGTCTGCATTTAAGACCGATATAGGGCGATAGGATCCACATTCGCATTTATCTTTTCCTGGTTTAGGTATTACTGCTATCCATGCCTCCATCATAGATTTCGGAAGAGGCCCCCCTCTCCCCACCTGATTAAACACGTCTGCCAATAGGGGCGCTAGTTCTGGGGCGAATTTCTTGTAGAATTCGTTGGGCAAACCATCCAACCCAGGTGATTTACTTGATGGCAGGCTACGAATAGCCTCCTGAATTTCCTTAGGGGTTACCGGTTCATCTAAGAGAGCCTGCTGATGTTGATTCAAAGAGGACAGCTCACTGCCTTGCAAGTATTGGTCTACCAAGTCCGGGGGAGGGTTAATTTCTTGGGCATACAGGTCTTGGTAGAATTCCCTGAACCGCTTACGTATGTGTTCAGATTTATCTAAGTCCCTCCCACCTACTTCACGTATCCTTAAGATAGTCCGTTCGGTTTTTTGCCGACGCATTCTGATAGCTAGGAGGCGCCCCGCCTTATTGGCAAATTCATACGAGCTCACTCTTGTCTTTGCCTGTAACAAGCCAAGTTGTTCTGAATAGATAGAGTCGAGTAGTTCTCGCTGTGTAGTAAGCTCCCGCAGAACTCGTGCCGACCCGCTAACCTTATGTTGAGCCTCTAACCGGCTAATGCTCTCTGTACATCTCACTATCTGTGCCTTACGGATCTTGGATTGTTTGCTAGCCAACTGCAGGAAATAACCCCGAGACACCGCCTTCATAGCGTCCCACACCGTGCTAAGTGGGGGCCCTGATTCGAGGTTAAACTCAAGATATTCTTGTAGCATTTTTTTATAGCCTTCCACCGCTTCCCCTTCCTGCAGTAAACCCACATTTAGTGACCATCTTTTGTCCTTATGCTCTGCTCTAATGTTTGGCAAGGTTACCCACACTGGGGCATGATCCGAAATGGTCATGCTACCTATCCCCGCTGCAGGTCCCCACTCCATTAACGTGACATCTAGAAAAATATAGTCGATACGGGAGTAGGATTTGTGGACTGGTGAATAAAATGTGTAGTCTCGCTCTCTCTGATGTTTCGTCCTCCACAAGTCTAGTGAACCTAGTGAGGATACTAGAGATCTCAATGCCTCTGAATCTTTCTGTCCCTCAACTCTAGGGACTCCTGTACGATCTAATTTCGAGTCCATCACAGCATTGAAATCCCCACCAATGATAAGGGTACCCCGTACAAAAGTGGCCAGAGAGTTTTTAACTCTCTCAAAGAAGCGTGCCTGCCCATTATTTGGTGCATATATAGATACAATTGTTAGGTCCACTTGGGCAATTCTAATATGTAGGAATATATAGCGTCCCCCCGGGTCCCTCTTTACTTTAAGCACCTGAGCCCCTACTGCTTCATGGATTAAAATCGCTACTCCCCCCTTTTTAGATTCTGTTGCTGAGGCGTGGTACACCACTGGATACTCTGAATGGGAGAGAAGTCTTTCATGTCTACCCCTCAAATGTGTTTCCTGCAGGAGAGCCACGTGTGGTCTAAGCTGTTTCAATTCTTTATAAAACTTCTGTCGTTTCTGAGGCATATTAAGCCCCTTTACATTATACGATATTATCTTTAAGTCTGTGCCCATCTTTGGTTAATTAATCAGGATTAACCTGCAATATCTTTCCATGACCCCTCTGTATCACGTCAGCTTTGTTCTCAGCCCTGTCCTTCCCTTCCCCTTCCAGAATCCCCGTCTCCCACCCGCACCCTCCCCTGATACCCCCCTTCCCCCCATCCCAGACATTCTCACCACCTGAGAGGCCTATGACCCTCAGGTGGGATTCGAGGAAGTTACCCAGCTCCCACACAGTCCCCGGCTCCAAGTCCAGCCCCCCCCTCCACACTTAACAGATCTAAACAATCCCTATTTCCCCTTCCTCCCCCGCCTTGAACCCCCATTCAGCTCCCTTATACTTTAGTATACATCATATTCATATCGTTACCGATTCATTTCTGCTTATAAGTCTTAAGGATATGGCTAGATGCCTGACCATCCCAGGTCTCACCATCTACATGTCGAAATCCACATCCACTGCAGTCCTCCACTCTCCAGATCTTTGGAAACACAGTCTCAGATTTCCCCTCAAGCCTATGCAGCCCAGTTCAGCGATTTTGCTTGCTTCTCTTGGATGATTCTGGAACCCTTTGCCATCGTTGAAGCTTTGCCCTTGTGGTGGGCGCCACCGCTCCAGGAGGGGCTTTTGCAGGCACAAGTTCCGCATCGTGCAAGGTCTCCCATGCCTCCTGTAGGTTTTGCACCCGATGCTTAACGCCCTTCAGTGTAAAGTTCAGAGAGAAGGGAAATCCCCATCTGTACTGTATCTGATGTTTATTAAGGATCTCCAGCGCTGGTCTCATCTGCCTTCTTAACTGGAGGGTGTATTGTGACAGGTCTTGATAAACCTGGATCTGGGCTCCTCCATATTCCAAAGTCTTGTTCTTTCTGGCCGCTGCCAACACCCTTTCCTTGGTCTCATACTTATGGAACTTCACAATGATATCTCGTGACTGTTGTTCTTTTCGCGCCCCAAGTGCTCTGTGTGCTCTGTCCAATTCGTATCGGGGCCCTCCGTCCTCCGGGCCTAGCAAGGTGGAACATAGCGTTTGCACTATTTCTGCTACATTTTCAATTTCACCGCCCTCAGGGACGCCACGAAAGCGAAGATTATTCCGCCGTCCCCGATTCTCAATATCATCTAATTTGTACTCCAGGTGCGCATTTTTATGTTCCATCTCTTGTAACAGAGTTGCATGTTTATGTAAAGTTTCGGCGTGTTCATCTATCTTTAGTTCTGCCTCCTCCATTCGGCCCCCCAGCTCCCTAAGGTCGACGCTGAGTGTGTCCATCCGCTCCAATATTTCATCTTTGGATTGTTTTATCTCCATCTGTATGTTGGACAGAAACTTGCGGAGTTCACCAGTCATACCTTTTTTTGGTGGAGGGGCTCGCGCTTCAGATAGGGAAAGCGCCGAGTCCGAATCCGACGGGGAGGCGCGCTCAGGAGATTCGCGGTGTTTTGCGGCCTTGCCTGCCATGCTTTTCTCCGCTTTTTCCGCTTCTTTTTTTCGCGTAGAAACGGTTTTGCTCATGTTGTCAGCTGTTTAGAGGAGGAATCCACTAGCTTTTGCTGTGTCTTTCTCCCTTTAGATCGCTTTTTTTCCCCTAATATGCAGTGGAGGGTGAGGGAGCCAAGAAGCTAGGCGACCATGTTTCCCTGTGACGTCACTTCCACTCATTATTCATTTTATTTAAGGCCATCTGATCTACTACAATTTCATTGACATCCTTACTTACAAGTAACCTTTTCTTCCCTGTCTGGGTGATATCCTCAAATGATACCTTATCCTGAACCATGCACTTTTGAGTGACTGTCGGCCTTCCCCCCATTTCTAGTTTAAAAGCTACTCTATTTCCTTTTTAAAAGTTGATGCCAGCAGCCTGGTCCCACCCTAGTTAAGGTGAAGCCCATGAGATTGAAATAGGCAATCCCTTCCCCAGAATGCTGACCAGTTCCTGACAAATCCAAAACCCTCTTCCCCACACCATCGTCTCATCCACGCGTTGAGACTCCAGATCTCTGCCTGTCGCTTGGGCCCTGTGAGTGGAACAGGTAGTATTTCAGAAAATGCTACCCTAGAGGATCTGGATTTGAGCTTCCTTCCTAAAAGCCTAAATTTAGCTTCCAGAACCTCTCTCCTACATTTTCCTACGTCATTGGTACCCACGTGTACCAAGACGGCCGGCTCCTTCCCAGCACTGTCTAAAATCTTGTCTAGGTGCCTCGTAAGGCCACCACCTTCACACCAGGCAGGCAAGTCACCAGGCGATCCTCACGTCCACCAGCCATGCATCTATCTACATGCCTAATGATTGAGTCGCCAACTACAATAGCGGTCCTATCTTTTCCCCTGTGGGCCGTAATTGGAGACATATCCTCGGTGCGAGAGGATAATACATCCTCTGGTGGGCAGATCCTGGCTACAGGAGTACTTCCTACTTCACCAGGGGAATGCTCTCCTTCCAGGAGACCTCTCTCCTCCGAAGTAGCACAGGGGCTACCTGACTGGAGGTGGGACCTTACAACATCCCTGTAGGTCTCATCTATGTACTGCTCTATCTCCCTCATCTCTACCAAGTCTTGAACTCTAGCCTCGAGAGAACGGACCTGTTCCCTGAGAGCTAGGAGCTCTTTGCACCGGGCACACACATATGACTTCACACCAACTGGGAGATAATCATACATGTGACACTCTGTGCAAAAGACCGGGTAGCACCCCTCTCGCTGCTGGACTGCTGACTCCATCTTAGTGTTTTTAAATTTTATACGAGTAGCTATAGTATTCAAATGTTAATAAGATACAAGTGTTCTGTAGTTTATATAGGATATTGTATTATCCCTGTTATGTTACCTGCTTAAATGGTAATTAATGGTAGTGTATAGTAATGTAAGAGCACTCCTAGCTTATTAGCCTAATTACAGCACCTGCTATAAATGTAAAGTTGTCCTAGGGGAGGGAGGGGGAGAAAATGAAAACCAGATCCTGCAGTGCCCGCTAGACTCTATCTGCTAATGCAAATGAAATGGCTTACTTCACTGGGTAGAGAAAAGCACAGCCCCAGAGAGGACCCCCATACAATTTCAGCATAAAGAATAGGAAATCACCAGCACAGCAATTTAATACAATTTAAAGAAAAACCTTCTAGCCCAAAGTTGTAAAACTAGCAATTTTAGATTAAGGAATAGGATAGACCCACAGCAAAAGAAAGAACAGTTTTTTTTTCTCTTAAAGTTTAGATAAGATATATACTCAAAACAGTTACAGAAGAAAAGTTTTAGGACTCTAACAGCCTCAGTACCTCAAACAGTTTAGTAAGAAAAGTTTTAGAACACAGGCAGACTCTGCTACTAAACCAAACCAGCTCTAAGAATCCCACAGGTTCAAGGTCTAATGGATGTGGCTATAACATCTGAGGTTGACATAGAAGCTGGTGAGTACTATTTTTATTCACATTTTTGGTGGTGGGAGGGGTCATGACCACTGGGGAAGTAAAGGGGGTCATCCCTGAATCCCTCCAGTGGTCATCTAGTCATTTAGGGAACCTTTTGTGTCTTATTCATTAGGAAAATAGGTCTAGACCAAAACGTTGATGTTTTTACCCTAGACATTTTAGTTTTGTTCCATTATGGCTGTAAAACATCCAAGTGTTAGGCACGCCTTAAGCTTGCCCTAATCCCTCCTTCAAAATGCTCTGACACGCCCTCTTGTGATTTGGATGCACTAAAGACAAAATGCATAGATAGATGTCTGCAAAACAGGTTTTGAAAAAAACGATTTGGACATTCTGAGAAGAAATCAATCTAAATGGTGCTTTATGACACTTTCAGGCTTATTTTCAAAAGAGAAGGGCGCCCATCTTTCGACACAAATCGGGAGATGGGCGTCCTTCTCTCAGGGTCGCCCAAATCGGCATAACCGAAAGCCGATTTTGGGCGTCCCCAACTGCTTCCGGTCACAGGGATGACCAAAGTTCCCGGGGGTGTGTTGGAGGCGTAGCGAAGGTGGGACTGGGGCGTGCCTAACAGATGGGCATCCTCGAGCGATGATGGAAAAAAGAAGGGCGTCCCTGATGAGCACTTGGCTGACTTTACTTGGTCCATTTTTTGTTATGACCAAACCTCAAAAAGGTGCCCGAACTGACCAGATGACCACCGGAGGGAATCGGGGATGACCTCCCCTGACTCTCCCAGTGGTGACTAACCCCCTCCCACCCAGAAAAAAAACAACTTTAAAAACTTTTTTTTCCAGCCTCAAATATCATACTTAGGTCCGTCGCAGCAGTATGCAGGTCCCTGGGGAAGGAGATGTGTGTGTGTCAGCGGAGGCACAGCGAAGGCGTGGACATCCTTCTTTCAAACATTTTGGACATTCTGAACTGCCCCCCACCATAGGGATGGCCAAATTTCAGGAGAATAGAGTGGAGTGGAGGAGTGACCTAGTGGTTAGAACACTGGTCTTGCAATCCAGAGGTTACCAGTTCAAATCCCACTGCTGGTACTTGTGATACAAAATCTAAATAAATAAATAAATAAAGGGGGTGTCAAAGGCATGGATGTCTTTCTCACAGAAACATCCCCATTTTGGACATCCTCAACTGCCCGTCGCAGGGATGGAGGCATAGCAAAGGCGCCTAACACTTAGACATCCTTCACCCGTACTAAAAAAAGACATCCCTGTTGAGCACTTGGATGTTTTCACCTGGACTTGTGTTTATTTTAAGTTGTAGATGGAAATTTATTTAAGGTTGTAGATGGCTATTATACACGCAGCTTGTCTGCATGTGTGAAGCCGTCTTTGAAATGCGCACAGCAGCCACGCATAACGCTTGGCTGCTCTGCACTGGCTTCCCCTTCTTAGGAAGGAAATCGTGTGCAAATGAGTTAACAGCGAGCAGCTCATTTGCATGCGATTTCCTTCATGCATGCCTGTTCCTTTCCGAATCGCTAAGGGATCAGTAACGGAAGGGCTTTTTCCGTTCAGTTAGTGCATCAGTTAGTCCACTGCAGTGCCCCCTAGGGTGCCCGGTTGGTGTCCTGGCATGTCAGGGGGACCAGTGCACTATGAATGCTGGCTCCTCCCATGACCAAATGAGTTGGATTTGGTCGTTTTTGAGATGGGCGTCCTCAGTTTCCATTATCGCGGAAAACCGAGGACGACCATCTCTAAGGTCGACCATCTCAACATTTATGTCGACCATCTCTATTACTTTCTCTGTATTTCCAGCAAGTTGTTTTATCACTTGTAAAAATTTAAATGGTTATAAATAAAAAATTTTAAAAAAAAGAGATTTGGGTGTCCCCGACCGTATTATCGAAACGAAACATAGATGCCCATCTTGTTTCAATAATACGGGTTTCCCCGCCCCTTCGCGGGGATGTCCTGCGAGGACGCCCTCAGGAAAACTTGGGCGCCCCTTTTGATTATGCCCCTCTTTGTGGACTTTTTTCTCTTTCGAAAATGAGCCCCATTATAATACAATAATAAGCTGGTGTTATAGCGCTTATACAAAACATCCATGGGACAGTTGTGCCGTGCTGCCAAGGAATCTGTGGAGAAGTTTGTAGAACTGAATGGTAGAGTTGAAATAATTACTAGAGAAATGAAGGGGTCATTTTACAAAGCCACGGCATAAAAAGGCCTGCGGTAGTGTGGGAACGTGTTTTTGGCATGCGCCGGGTCAGGTTTTTACCACTCTGAAAAAGGGCTTTTTTTCAATGGGCCAGGAAAAGGGCCTCCAGTAAAACTGACACCAGTGTGTGCCTATTTACGACCTGAGCCCTTAACACCACCCATTGATTTAGCAGTAAGGGCTCACGTGCTACATGTGCGGTGATTGGTCGGTGCCTGCCAACTGCTGATTAATGCTGGAAATGCCACGTGCAGTAGGAAATTAAACAATGATTTGTCCCGGCGGTATGGCATGCACCAAATCTGAAATTGCCACCAAAAGGGCACGCTAGCCTGGCGGTAGTCTTGTTTTGGCACATGCTGCATGCACGTAGAGCCTACCATGCCTTTGTGAAAGACCCCGAAGTAATTGAACTCTCAGGTTGCTCTTACTCAGAATACATTGGTTCCTGGTATTAAAGACAGTTTGTTCATACCTTTTAAGTTGGAATTGCTTGAAAATTGAGTAAGTTTACTTGATCATTTGATCCCATCTGTTTACATATTTTTTTTAGAGGATTCTCAAGATATGATTTCTACTAGGGCTACCTCTTTCTTGCCTCTTATTTGGATAGGATGTTAATTACGAAAATTTATTTCAGGATTAAGGTTATCAATAGAAATCAAACAAAATAAAACATGGAAAAGAAAATAAGATGATACCTTTTTTTATTGGACATAACTTAATACATTTCTTGATTAGCTTTCGAAGGTTGCCCTTCTTTGTCAGATCGGAAATAAGCAAATGAAATGTTTCTTTTTGTGGTCAAAAGATTCAGTTGTTCCCCCCCAATGTGGCTTGGTCTATACAAATTCATAGAGAACTTTCCTGCAGTCCAGAGCTCATATTCTTTTTCTTTTTTTACTTTATTTTAATTGAAATTTTCCAATTTTCCAACTTTTAATTTTCTTACAGAGGAAAAGGGAGATAACAGAGAACTGATTGCTGTGGGATCTTTCTTCCTAAATTTTCCCTGCAAATGCTATTTGATCTTTCAAGGAAACAGATATCTTCATAGACCCATCTCAGTTAGAAAAAATTCTTAATGATCATGCTGTTTAGAACATGCTTTCTGTTTTTAGGATAGATGGATAGATAGTCTCGTTTAGACTACTGCAATCTGCTTCTTGCTGGCCTCCCACTTAGTCACCTCTCCCCTCTCCAGTCGGTTCAAAACTCTGCTGCCCGTCTCATCTTCCGCCAGGGTCGCTTTACTCATACTACCCCTCTCCTCAAGACCCTTCACTGGCTCCCTATCCGTTTTCGCATCCTGTTCAAACTTCTTCTACTAACCTATAAATGTATTCACTCTGCTGCTCCCCAGTATCTCTCCACACTCGTCCTTCCCTACACCCCTTCCCGTGCACTCCGCTCCATGGATAAATCCTTCTTATCTGTTCCCTTCTCCACTACTGCCAACTCCAGACTTCGTGCCTTCTGTCTCGCTGCACCCTATGCCTGGAATAAACTTCCTGAGCCCCTACGTCTTGCCTCATCCTTGGCCACCTTTAAATCTAGACTGAAAGCCCACCTCTTTAACATTGCTTTTGACTCGTAACCACTTGTAACCACTCGCCTCCACCTACCCTCCTCTCTTCCTTCCCGTTCACATTAATTGATTTGATTTGCTTACTTTATTTATTTTTTGTCTATTAGATTGTTAGCTCTTTGAGCAGGGACTGTCTTTCTTCTATGTTTGTGCAGCGCTGCGTATGCCTTGTAGCGCTATAGAAATGCTAAATAGTAGTAGTAGTAGTAGTAGGATGGTCATTTTAGAAAGGCTATTCGTGTCTGAGATGTGCGTAAACCAGTACTTAAAGGTTTATCTTCTATAAACCTCTAAGTTCTCATTTTACAAAGCTGGGATATGTACCTCAAAAATCCAAATAGCAAGGGAGCATGGGCTACATGTATTTTGAGTGGGACAGGGCATGCCTAGAAGATACATGTTTATTTCAGAAGGGGAATAAAAGTCCATGTTCTAAAAGATTGACATCAGGATTTATACCTCAACCAATCATGCTTTGGTTTGGCAAACTGCTCTGATTCAGCAGTACTCCACTGAAGGGATTAGAGAAAGTTTTCCCTGTAATCCTCCAGTGGTTTCTACCACCCTCCAAAAAGCCAACCTGGCAAAACTAGCTAAGAAAAATGTGTATGTTCTGGTTTTCAACCCATGGAGATTTTGAACATATATTTTTTTCTGAAAAAGATGCTTATGCCACATAAACTCAGGGGTTGTTTTACTTGACTGCGGTAAAAGGGAGGGGTCATCACTAACATCAGTGTGTGTTTTTGATGCACGCTGAGGCTCCCTGTTACTATAGAAGGTAAAAGGCTGTCTATTTTGGGGGAAAAAAGGAAGCAGATCAATATAACATCCAAAGATTTTATTAATGATACTATATACCAGAGAAATGCCCGACACAGGCCGTGTTTTGCCCAAAGGGACTGCGTCAGAGGCTAAAATGGAAATCTTCCAATAAGAACAATTGCAATACTCATAAAAGAAAAACCAGCACATCCAGAAAGACCAATTGTGTGTCTGTTCATCTAGAGACGCTTTCTGGATGTGCTGGGTTTTTCTTTTATGAGTATTGCAATTGTTCTTATTGGAAGATTTCCATTTTAGCCTCTGACACAGTCCCTTTGGGCAAAACACAGCCTGTGTCGGGCATTTCTCTGGTATATAGTATCATTAATAAAATCTTTGGATGTTATATTGATCTGCTTCCTTTTTTTCCATGTTGGAACTTGCAGATCGTTTGCCTTGCTGTTTTTTGGGACACCTATTTTTGGGAAAAAGAAATGGCCATGCAGTAAGTGAACCACTTACTGCATGGCCATTTTGGTGGGGAGCCCTTCCTGCCACTCATTGAGATGGCGGTAAGGGCTCCTACGCTAACCCAGCGGTAACTGGGCAGCGTGCAGCACTGCCCGATTACCGCCAGTTAAGTTCCAGCATTATAAAAATAGTACATATTTTTATAGCACCGGAATTGGCATGCACTCGGGATGGGAACTACCATTGGGCTCCTGTGGTAGCCCGGCGGCACTTCCGGATTGGCACTGTGGTGGGCTTACCGCTGCTTAGTAAAAGGACCCCTGGTGCATAATTTCTCCAGTATTTTATAACAGCTCCTATGTCAGCAGATTCTATTCTAAAATATTTGTGATATCTGAGATGCTCTGACCTTGACTCTCAATTCCAACTTCTATGTTCTTTCTAAAATGAGCCTGCCCATGTACTGTAGTAAGTGCCAATTCATGAGAGGCTTTTCTCTCTCTCTCTCTCTCTCTCTATATATATATATATATTGTATTGTAAAATCTTTGGAACTTATTTTTAATAGATATTTATATAAGTAAATGTTATTTTGAAAATTGACTTATAAGGGGGTAATTTTATAAAGCATTTTCTGCATATAGTGCATGTTTTACATGTTGGAAATGGCTATTATATTCAAAAGCATTTATATGTTGGCTGAGAGATAGCTAGTGAATAAATCTCTTATATGTGTATTAAAAAATATATGGATAGTATTGAGCCATTGAAATCACTAAGGGGTTCTGAGGTCCTTTTACTAAACCATGGTAAAAAGTGGCCTGTGGTAGTGTAGGTGCATGTTTTTGATGCACACTACGCCATGTTTTACTGTGACTGGGAAAAGGGCTCTTTTTAATGGGGTCATTAAATGGCTGTGTGCTAAAATTAAAAATAGCTTGTGGCTATTTACTGCCTGAGACTTTAACGCCACCCATTGGCCTAGTGCTAATGGTTCATGCAGTACATGCGCGGGACTCATGCATTGCACACTGGTGTGGCCGCACTGCTGATTACTGTCAGGATAACCCCCTGCAGTAGAAAATAGAAAAATATTTTCTACTGCGGGAAACAGCGCGCTCTAACTTCGAAATTACCACCAGGTGGGCATGCTAACTGGGTGGTAGTGTCAATTTGGCGCACGCTACACTCACGGTAGCCCTACCACTGCTTTGTATAAGGGCCCCTCGACTCGTGCTTACCACAGCTTAAAATGACTTACTGTGGAATATGCTCAGACATATTGCAGTAATTTCCAGATCTGCTTGTGGTAACCATGTGCTAAAAATTATTTTTACCTTTTTTCTTGGAGGGGGTGTGACTAGGGGTGGAGAGTGGTCATTTCTGTGCTAATCAGTTACCCCCCTGTTTACAAAGCTGCACTAGTGGCTGCCAGTGCACTAATGCCAACACAGCTCATTACCTTTGAATAGGCTGTGTCATAATTGCGATGCGGCTTTATAAATGGAGGGGGGGTTAGTGCAACTATATTACTATGTGCTCATTAGCACAGGATTAATGTGTGAACCCCTACTGCCTTAGAATGTAGGGAAAATCCAAACAAGGGAGCGCTAAGGCCATGTTTTACTGCAGCTTAGTAAAAGGTCCCCTAAATAATCCAGTACTATCCATGTTTGTGGGTTGGATTTGGAGCAAGGTGAGGACAGGCTAAAAAAATTACCCATATATTCATGTATGTGGATAACATCTTTCATTTCATTAATTAAAATTTGTATACACCGATATAAATCAATCAAAGCAGTTTGCAATAAAAAAGAAAAGAACTCATCTACTAACATCAAAATCCTAACATGTACAAAGCCTAGAAATTTCACACTACAAAATTACAACTGACTCTGCCAAAAATTGAAGCCTGTTATATTAAACTATAGACAATTGCTCACAAGAATTACTTGGTAACCAACATAGTTGTAAGTTGCTTTCAAAATGCCAATAAAATACTTTCTAAACACAGGTCATCTTGCAACTTGTTCCACACCTTGGGAACTGTTACTAAGAAGGCCCTATTCCTCCATTTCACCAGGGGAGGAGGGTAGAAGTCTACTTGAAGCACAATGCTGCAAGTGTTCGGGCAGTATGCATGTATGTATTTGTTTTATTTATTTGTTATTGAGATAGACATGGTGGAAGCCTCTGCTTGCCCCAGGATTGGTAGCAAGGAATGTTGCTACTGATTGGGTTTCTGCCAGGTGCTTGTGACCTGGATTGGCCAAAGTGAGAAGCAGGATACTGGACTAGTTGCACCATTGGTCTTACCCAGTATGGCTACTCTTATGTTCTTAACTGCCTTTATTCTAGGTTGTTCAGCATTCAAGGCTTTAGAGGACAGAACTAACTGAACTTTATTCCTTCCTGAACTAGCAGCTGTGTGTTATTAGGCTATACGCTTTCTCGCCTTCTGGTGCCTACAGTAATGCTGGCTGCGACATTTTGGATTACTTGCAAGCGATGCAACCATTTAGCCTGCAGTACTTCTGATTTTGGCGCATCATTTCCCGTGGTAGAAAATAGTTTTCTATTTTCTAGCATGGGGCGCTACCAGCAGTAATTGGCAGCATGGCCACATTGGCGTGTGCTGCCCGATTACCACTGCGTTAGCACGTGAGTCCTTACTGCCTGCTAAATAGGAGGCAGTAAGGGCTCACGTGGAAAATGGCCAGGCACTAATTTGGAAATTAGCACCTGGCCATTATTGCTGTAAATGGAAAATTAGCTTTTTTTGCAGTCACAATAAGAGAAGGCCAGAGCACACGGGAAAACCACAAGCTGCAGCTACTGCCGGCCACCTTTTAGCACGCCTTAGTAAAAGAATCTCTTGGTGTAGTGTACTGTTCTGTTGCTTTGTACTAGCTTTTATTGTACTTTTGTACTTCTCTACTGCAAGTTTTGTGTGTGTTCCTCTGTTTTGTTTTACTTGTTAATAAAAAGATTATATATCTATATATGTATCTATATCTATATTGATATATCTATAGCTATATATATTTATATTTAGGTAGATAGATAGATAGATAGATAGATAGATAGATAGATATTTATTTATTTATTGGGATTTATTAACTGTCTTTATGAAGATTCACCCAAGGCAGTGTACAGTAGATAGTTTAATATCAAACTTACAATTTTATTAACAGCATAACAATAGTAAACAAGTAAAGATATAGACAGAATGAAAGAGGAAAACTTGAAAGCAGCAAATTGAGACCTAATAAATGGACTACCATGAACCAGGATCAAAAACATACATATTTGACAGCACTGAAATTCAAATAAAGAAATAATACGATGTGAGCATAATAGCAATGGAATATCTAATAAGCACACAATTAGAACAATCAAATAACATTGCTATGGTACTAATACTTGATTAGGAAAGGGTGTGAAATAGCTACAGACTAGGCAGGGGGTCCTCAGACTATGACTATGGGCTTTGGGCAGCTCACAGAGCAAGCTTTACTTTCCTGTTGTCTCTGTTGTTCTCCTTCTGCTTTATTAAAGAGCCACAGCCTGGTGTGATGATGGGAGAATCACCTGCCCCACAGCAGGGCTTATTTTTTCCCACACAACTGCAGCAAAGCTGGTGTGGTTCTAGCAGGCCATGGCAGCTGAAATGGAAGATTCAAGAGAGGGGGAGAAGGGGTAGAAAGAAAAATAAAACAGAAAGAGAGGACTTAGAGGAGGGGTAAAGAGAATGTGAGAAGGGGAGAGAGCAGATGAATTAGAATCTGAGAGAGTGAGAGTGAGAGAGAGTGAGCGAGCCTTGTATTGGGCTAGAAAAAAAAGAGGTTGTATACTATACTTTGAGGATATCACAAACTGAAAAGGGTTAAATACTTTTTCCAAGCTAAAGAAATGTACTTGAGGTAGAATAGGCTGGCAGTAGAGTTAAAAGATTATACTGCCTGATTGTACTATTATGCAGTAGGTTAAAAACCTTGCAGCTTGACAGGTACTGTGCATCATGGCAAAAGCCAGCGAGTTGGTAAATGAACCTGACTGGGATTGCCACTTCGAAATTTAATCTAAAGTTCAAGAGCTGCTTCATTTGCATATTAGAACAATGTTTGACTATTTTCTCCACAAATGAGGGTCAGTAACATTTTATTCACAGCTGGAGGAACCAGTTCTGACACTTACAGAGTGATTGCTTTCATTAAGTTTAATTAGAGTTCATAACACTTGCAAAGGGAACTGCAGAAAGAGTGTAATTGGTGGACTGGTTTAGCCTCACACTGACACATGACTGTAAACAGAAAACATTTCCTCTGTATAGGGGGAAGATTCAAGTGTTTAACATCAATAACAAATGAGCACCCTTTAAGCTAAAGGCAGAAAGAGATTTTTTGTACTCCTGTCCTGGAAACCTACAATCACATAAACTCCATGGTGGTATGAGTATGCTATCTAAGCAATATATAACAATAATATGATTTCAATAAATTTTTAATGATGTTATGCTGTTTATTCAAAGTATATGGACTACATTGCATTTAATAGTAGCATTATAATTAGCAAAATTATTAAGATAGATCTTTTTAATATTTGTAATTCAGAATCCCTGTTTTTTGATGCAGTCAAGCACCAGACTCAGTTGGGCAACATTAATGGGGTGAAAAGTTACCCATTTCCTCTTAGTGTGTGGGAAACGAAGAAGTGGGCATTCAAGGAGGAGGGAGGTGGAGTTTGAAGCTTGAAGTAGCGGGAAGTGCAAGAAGTAAATTTACCACAGTTTGTTGGTGAATTCCACTTAATTATCCCACAAATCATCACTGTCAATGAAGGACTTTCTATTAAGGTTGACCATGAGTCAAAAGTGCTGGATATTATACTAGATCACTCACTTTCTATGGAACCCCAAGAAAAGAATGTTATACGTAAAGCTTATTTTAAATTTAAGCAATTACGCCTGATACACTCTTATTTTTTAAATGAACATTTTAACATTATAGTGCAGTTATCTATCCTTTCTTTGTTAGACTATGATAACTCTTTATACATAGGTCTTACGGTTAAACATATGTCTAGATTACAGATGATTCAAAATTCAGTAGCAAGGCTGATATTTTGTTGCTGAAAGTGTGATAGTATCTCCCCATTGTTGGCTAAATTGCACTGGCTGTCAGGTAGAATTACATTTAAAGTAATAAGTCTTGTATTCAAACACATACAGCTTTTGTTCTGCTGATCTTTTGGATAGTTTTAAGTTTCTAAAAAACTTGGTTTTAATGAGGACTTGTAATTTTTTTTTGTTACTGTTTTTTCTATCTACAAAAGGCATTCATTTTAAGGCATTATTTTCTAGATCTTTTTTGTTTTCTGCTGTTCATCTCTGGAATAGCTTACCTACTGAGTTGCGTTCTTAGTCCAATTTACTTGCTTTTTCGAAAGCTTTAAAAACATATCTTTTCCTTAATGATAATTAGGTTGTTTTAATTTTTCTTTAGTTTTTAGTTTGATTATAGTCGTTACATCCTGATGTTTTGTATCAGTTTTTATCTTTTGTTACTCTGCCTTGAACTCCTTTGTGAAGATTTGGCGGGTTATAAGATCTAGTTAGCATAACATAGCATAGCAAATTCAGAATAATGCAATGAGAGGATCACAGAAAATATTATTGGATTAAACTCAAAGAAGGAAATATGGCTAGCGAAAACACAGGCGGAGGAAAAAATGGCTAAAGATGTTAAGAGAGGTGACAAGACCTTCTTCAGATATATTGGGAAAAGGAGAAAAGAAAGGAACAGAATTGCAAGACTGAAAGATAGAATAGTTATGTGGAGAGTGATGAGGATAATGCGAATGTGCTAAACAATTACTTCTTCATGGAATAAAATCCTGGAGAAGGACCACGGTTGGCTGCCGATAGAATATCTGGGAATGGAGTGGATATTGCACCATTTATGGAAGAAAGTGTCTATAAACAGCTTGAGAATCTGAAGGTGGACAAAGATATGGGGCCAGATGGGAGCTAAGAGAAGTCCTGGTGGGACCTCTAAAGGATTTATTTAATAGATCTTTAGAGATGGTAGAGGTTCCGCGGGATTGGAGACGAGAGGATGTAGTCCCTCTTCACAAAAGCAGAGACAGGGAAGAAGTGGGAAACTTTTAAGCCATAATGGAACAAAACAAAACTGTCCAGAACTAAAACTAAGATGTTTTGAGATAGACCTGTTTTTAGAACAAGGCACAAAAAGGTGCCCTAAATGACCAGATGACCACTGAAGGGAGTCAGGGATGACCCCCTTACTCACCCAGTGGTCACTAACCCCCTCCTACCCCACAAAAATGGTATTAAAAACATTACTTGCCAGCCTCTATGCCAGCCTCAGTTGTTATACTCAGGTCCATTAGAACAGCATGCAGGTCCCTGGAGTAGTATAGTGGTGGGTGCAGTGCACTGCAGACAGGTGGACCCAGGCCCATACCTCCCCCTACCTGTTACATTTGTGGAGGAAACTGTGAGCCCTCCAAAAATCACCAGAAATCCACTGTACCCACATATAGGTGTCCCCTTCATCTGTAAGGGCTATGGTAGTGGTGTATAATTGGGGGTAGTGGGTTTTGGGCAGACAAGATAAGGGAGCAACAGTGAGATGTGTACCTGGAAGCATTTTATGAAGTCCACTGCAGTGCCCCCTAGGGTGTCCTATTGCTTTCCTGGGATGTCTGGGGGACAGTCTACTAAAAATGCTGGCTCCTCCTACATCCCAATGGCTTGATTTTGTGTGTTTTGCACTTGGACTTTTTTTTTTTGAAAATGAACCAAAAAACAAAATGTCCAAATCACAAAACTTTGTTCAAAACAGTATTTTAGAGGAGATCCGGGAAATTATAGACCGGTGAGTCTGACGTCGATGCCGGACAAAATAGTAGAGACTATAATTAAGAACAAAATTACAGAGCATATTCAAAAGCATGGATTAATGAGACAAAGTCAACATGGATTTAGTGAAGGGAAATCTTGCCTCACCAATCTACTACATTTCTTTGAAGGGGTGAACAAAGGTGCGGATAAAGGGGAGCCGGTTGATATTGTGTATCTGGATTTTCAGAAGGCGTTTGACAAAGTACCTCATGAAAGACTCCAGAGGAAATTGGAGAGTCATGGGTTAGGAGGTAGTGTTCTATTGTGGATTAAAAGCTGGCTAAAAGATAGAAAACAGAGAGTAAGGTTAAATGGTCAGTATTCTCAATGGAGAAGGGTAGTTAGTGGGGTTCCCCAGGGTTCTGTGCTGGGACCGCTGCTTTTTAACATATTTATAAATGACTTAGAGATGGGAGTAACTAGTGAGGTAATTAAATTTGCTGATGACCCAAAGTTATTCAAACTCATTAAATCGCGGGAGGATTGTGAAAAATTACAAGAGGACCTTACGGGACTGGGAGACTGGGCGTCTAAATGGCAGATGACGTTTAATGTGAGCAAGTGCAAAGTGATGCATGTGGGAAAGAGGAACCCGAATTATAGCTACGTCATGCAAGGTTCCATATTAGGAGTCACGGACCAAGAAAGAGATCTAGGTGTCGTCGTTGATGATACGTTGAAACCTTCTGCTCAGTGTGCTGCTGCGGCTAAGAAAGCAAATAGAATGTTAGGTATTATTAGGAAAGGAATGGAAAACAAAAATGAGGATGTTATAATGCCTTTGTATCGCTCCATGGTGCGACCGCACCTTGAATATTGTGTTCAATTCTGGTCGCCGCATCTCAAAAAAGATATAGTGGAATTAGAAAAGGTGCAGAGAAGGGCGACGAAAATGATAAAGGGGATGGGACGACTTCCCTATGAGGAAAGGCTAAAGCAGCTAGGGATCTTCAGCTTGGAAAAAAGGCGGCTGAGGGGAGATATGATAGAGGTCTATAAAATAATGAGTGGAGTTGAACGGGTAGATGTGAAGCGTCTGTTCACGCTTTTCAAAAATACTAGGACTAGGGGTCATGCGATGAAGCTACAATGTAGTAAATTTAATCAGAGAAAAGTTTTCTTCACTCAACATGTAATTAAACTCTGGAATCCGTTGCCAGATAATGTGGTAAAGGTGGTTAGCTTAACGGAGTTTAAAAAAGGTTTGGACGGCTTCCTAAAGGAAAAGTCCATAGACCGTTATTAAATGGACTTGGGGAAAATCCACTATTTCTGGGATAATCAGTATAAAATGTTCTGTACATTTTTGGGATCTTGCCGGGTATTTGTGACCTGGATTGGTCACTGTTGGAAACAGGATGCTGGGCTCGATGGACCTTTGGTCTTTCCCAGTATGACAATACTTATATACTTATGTAATATAGACTTTTTCTTTTTTGAAAATGACCTTCAATTACCTATTCAGATTTTGTACATTTTTTGCAGAAAGTCCAAAGTTGGACTTAGACGTCATATCGAAAATGCCCCTCCACATATGCTACTATGGATTCTACTTTATCTTTCTAATCACATGTGAAGGGTCTGGTGAAAAAGATATTTTTTTAAATTGAAGATCCTGCGTAGATTGAAAGGGCTGCTAACTGATGAGAATTTTAGAACAGTATTACAGTCTTTGATAATTCCATTATTTGATTACTGCAATGTTTTATTCTTGGGCTTACCAGCTTATGTTTTGAAACTGCTATAGATGGCCCAGAATGTAGCAGCTAGACTTATTGTTGGGTTATCCAGGTTTGAATATATCTTTCCGATTTTGCAAAACTTACACTGGTTAAGTAGGGAGTCCAATTTACAGGGTTATTAATGGCGAGGTCCCGATTCCTCTTGCTACAGCACTTAGATTATATGTTCCATCTCAATCATTGAGGTCTGCTGGAAAGTTATTGTTGTTAGTACTTAGTTACAAGCAAGTTGTCCTTGAAGATATTAGATCAAAATTTTTTTATATTGAAGGTGCACGCTTGTGGAATGGGTTACCTGAAGAACTATGCTTGATAAAAAAAATTACCATGCTTTTCATAAATGCTTGAATGTATATCTGTTTACTCAGACTTTTAGTTAATTGAGGGGTCCTTTTACTAAGCTGCGGTAAAAATGAAAAGAAAAAACCCTCAGTGCTTTTATCAGGGTTTAGGGACCCACAACATGATTTTGCAGTAGGTTCAGTCTTTGACAGGTTTTGTTTACTTTTCCCTATAAGTAGTTCCTCATTGTCTGGTAGTCAGTAGGAAGTTGTCATCGTTAACTAAAGGCATTTTGCAGCCTTATCATTTTATTCATATGCCTCAGAGGGTAAAAGGTGACTTGTTTCTGTAGACATCCTTTTTACAGCATTTTAAAGGTGTGATAGTTTGGTAAGTACTGTGGTTTCCAACAGTGATTTGCAATTATTTTCTGTTGCTTCTGGTGGCTTGGGGTTTGGTATCTTTTGAGCAAACTGTTTGGTGTGTGAAGCCATACCTTACAGCATGGAAGGATAGGGGGTGGATAATGAATATTACGTTTCTCCAGTTGT
This sequence comes from Microcaecilia unicolor, assembly GCF_901765095.1. Taxonomy (NCBI): domain Eukaryota; kingdom Metazoa; phylum Chordata; class Amphibia; order Gymnophiona; family Siphonopidae; genus Microcaecilia; species Microcaecilia unicolor. The sequence goes on from NC_044033.1 coordinate 414,607,952, forward strand.
TTCCTTAGGGTGGCTTTCATCATTTGGGGTGATTGTTTGGAGAACAGGAGGGCAGGTATAAGACCTGACAATATCTGTTGTGCCTGCTATTAATAGATAGTCTGCCAGCTGTCAATTAGCTATTGAGGTGTTATGTTATGGTACACAGGGATTTATATTCCACTTTTAATTCTACAGTTCAATGTCGACTACAACAAAAGAAGCCAGATCAAAACAAATCCAGGAATTACAGTTTTAGTAATAAAAGAAAATAGTTAATACAAATAAGCCATAACCAAAGCATAAGTACATAAGTATTGCCATACTGGGATAGATCGAAGGTCCATCAAGCCCAGCATCCTGTCTCCAAAAGTGGCCAATCCAGATTATAATTACCTGGTGGATTTTCCCCAAGTCCATTTTAATAATGCCCTATGGACTTTTCTTTTAGGAAGTTATCCAAACCTTTTTTAAACCCCGCTAAACTAACTGCTTTTACTACATTCTCTGGCAACAAATTCCAGAGTTTAATTAAACACTGAGTGAAGAAATATTTTCTCTTATTTGTTTTAAATTTACTACTTTGAAGTTTCACTGTGTGCCCCTCCCAGTCCCATTATTTTTGGAAAAAGTAAACAAGCGATTCATGTTTATCCATTCCTTTCCACCCATTATTTTATAGACCACTAGCATATCTCCCCCTCAGCCATCTTTTCACCAAGCTGAAGAGCCCTAGCCACTTTAGCCTTTCCTCATAGGGAAGTTGTCCCATACCCTTTATCATTTTCATTGCCCTCTCTGTACCTTTTCTAATTCCACTATACCTTTTTTGAGATGCAATAACCAGAATTGCACGCAATATTTGAGGTGTGGTCACACCATGGAGCAATACAAAGGCATAATAACGTCCTGATTTTTGTTTTCCATTCCTTTCCTAATTTTCGTAGCCGCCACCACACACTGAGCAGAGGGTTTCAATGTATCATCAATGATGACACCTAGATCGCTTTTATGGTCGTTGACTCCTAATTTGGAACCTTGCATTACATAGCTATAGTTCGAGTTCCTCTTTCCCACATGCATCACTTTCACTTGCTCACATTAAACATCATCTGCCATTTGGATGCCCAGTCTTGTAGGGTCCTCTTATAATTTTTCACAATCCTCTCACGATTTAACAACTTTGAATAACTTTGTGTCATCAGCAAATTTAATTACCTCACTAGTTACTCCCATTTCTAGATCATTTATAAATATGTTAAAAAGCAGCGGTCCTAGCACAGACCCTGAGGAACCCCACTATCTACCCTTCTCCATTGAGAATACTGACCATTTAAACCTACTCTCTGTTTTCTATCTTTTAACCAGTTTTTAATTCACAATAGAACACTACTTCCTATCACATGACTCTCCAATTTCCTCTGGAGTCTTTCATGAGGTACTTGTCAAACGCCTTTTGAAAATCCAGATACTGTTTTTAAAAAAGGCTGCTTGTATCTCCCAATTAACATGAACCAGCCATTCTCAACTGGGAGGGGTAACAGAAACCAAAGCTAATTGCATTTGAGAAAGTATATTTTTATTTCAATAGTTTCTCATGAGAGAATAATACAGTAACATAACCAGATGCTCTCTATCTGCATCTGCAAAATATTCTTCTGAGAGGGCAGCTTATATAATTTGTTTCAAACAAGGATTCTTTCTCTGCAAAACTGTCCTACTCACAGCTTATCTGATTTCCAGGGACTGGTTCTTTTAAAACAACATTCTTTTGCTGTCCTTCCCAGGCCCAATTGCCTGCCCCCTAAGGGTATCATAAATTCCAGAGATCATGCAGGCTCATCAATGTTTAACAGACTTCAGAGTCATACATCTCTGACAGACTCCAGAGTTGTACACACTTTATCAATCTCTGACCTTTTAACCCATTCCATAATGCATAACTTGTGCTCATAATTTCTCCAATACACAATATCGACTGCCTTTATCCACTTGTTTGTTCATCCCTTCAAAGAAATATAATAGATTGGTGAAGCAAGATTTTCCTTCACTAAATCCATGTTGACTTTGTCTAATTAATCTATGCTTTCGAATATGCTCTGTAATTTGGTTCTTTATAATAGTCTCTACCATTTTGCATGGCACCAACGTCAGGTTCACCAGTCTACAATTTCCTGGATCACCTCTGGAACTTTTTTTGAAAATCAGTGTTACATTGGCCACCCTCCAATCTTCCAGTACCATGCTTGATTTTAAAGACAAACTACATATTACTAACAATAGTTCTGCAATCTGAAGACACAGGGTTAATATCAAGAAATAGAACAGATTTTAATTTCTTCCTGAATACTACCCCCCTCTGCTTATTAAGCTGCGCGGCAGTGCCAACATAGCCCATTCAAAGTGAATGGGCCGTGCCAGCATTAGTGCACGATAGCTGCTAGTATGACTTAGTAAACAAGGGGGTATTGTTGACAAGTTCTCAATGATAGCGGTAAGGAATTCCGCCATGTGGCCATTTGATATTGTTAAAAAGAACAAGAAAAGTGTTTAACTGATTTTATCCCGCTCATGTTCAGAAAACACAATAAAAATTGATTTGAGTGTTATACTTACACCTTTCATTCCATAAGAGTGTGACCATATTTATCATATAGGATGGTGCCTCACCGAATAAAGTTTTAAAAACTGTAATATTCAGTTTAAAATACATATGAGCCATGATTGTCAACCAGTGTAATTTCAAGTAAAAATTTTAAACTGAATCATATTTTGACAAACCCTAAATTAATTTCACAGCTGTGTTCTGTATTAGCTGTAAACGACTGATTAGTGTTTTAGAATAGCATTTAAATGTCTGCAGTTAAATGTAATGTTAAATGTTCAGCATTTCCCTGGCGTTGATTATTGCCATACCAGTTGCTGTATCTCATTTCTAGTGTTCTCTCTTTTCATTGCTTGCACTCACAGTTGGCAGCCTTTGAAGCTGCCACCTGAGTTATGGGACACGATTTCCACTTAGTGGAACATTCATTACCTTTATTGTTATCTGCAAACACTTAGCAGGTTTATGAAAAAGGTTGTAGGTGTTTTTTGGAAGCTGTGCAATCTGGACAGCTTGCCAGCTCTGGCCATATTTTGTGTGGGCATGTTCTTAATTTTATTTTGCAAGCTACCTATCCAGGCAATTTCTGATGCTTCCTTGGCAAGTTTAGCTTTGTATCTGAAACTGCATCAATTCCCTGTATGACTCGAGTGTCTTCATAAAGCAATTGGTCCGAGTATGCTGTCGTTTCCCAGTCAGGTTCTTAGGAAACCATGTGAATTTTGAATTGCATGAGAATTGGCATTGTTTCTGTGTAGGTTGCCCATTCTAGAAAGGCACTGGGGTATGGGTTTATTGTTTTGGGATGTTTCTGTGGTTCAAAAGAAGATGCTACTGCTTATTCATAGATCTAAGACTGATCATTTGGATAAAGGCTTTTGAGTAATTTAACATGAGGTGGAAGCTTCTACATTTTAGGACTGTAAGGCTGGTGGTAGTGTGAACAGAGGTTGGTGCAAGCAATTGAGAAAGTTTCCGTTTCTTGCTCTCTTGAAGAAGAGTTTGGCTATTCTGGGCTTTAACTCACAATGTTTTGGTACACGTTCTTTTCACATTGGCACAGGATCTTTTGCTGTTAGCACTATAATATATTTCAGCATTATCCCCCTGATTCTCTAAAGGTCGCCAAAAATTGACCTTGCAAATTTAGGTGCATTCCCAATTTGTGCATGCAATTTAATTGCATAACAAGCCAATTAGTGCCAATAATAGGGTGTTACATGCATAAAGTTAGGCGCGGGATCTGAGCCTAAACTTTACGCATGGCTCAAAAAAGGGGGCATGGAAAGGGGACGGCTATGAGCGTTTCGGGGTGGAACAGGGGCATGGCCCTGAGTTACACATTTATTTACAGAATAACGATGCTCCATGTGTAAATGTAGGTGTGGGCATTTGCACTACATTTTCATTGGTGCAAATGGTTGTGCCTACATTTATCCATGACTACAGAATGACATGGGGGCAAAGTTTGTCCCCATCCCCACCCTATTCCCGTGAACTCTCTCCCCATCCCCATCCCATCCCGATGAGCACTGTCCCCTGTCCCTGCCCCTTTCCTGCGAGCACTGTTTGATCCAATCTGCACAAGTCTTGAACAGTTATGATTTTATATTTAAATCATTTTATTAAAGTATGAAAAGAAACAATATTCTGTACAGCTGTCGTTTTATAACTCACAAACAATACAGAACATGGATCAACAAAAACCCTGTCTCCCCTCCCCCTCACAAATATCCACTCCACTATCGGGAAATCTGAATAAGCCAAATTACTACAGAAGCTATATAGAAAATTCATGCTAACAGAATATTTTGGTCATACATACACATTACACAAATGCCAAATACATATTAGCTGACCAAAAATATAAGCTGACCAAAAATGATAAACACATATTAAACCAAAATCCCAAGAAGCCACACCAGATGCATTTCCTCCTATGCTGTGCAAAATATAAAGATCACACATGCCAGGGATGGTGTTAAGGGAGTCAACTAGGACAACTGCCCCATGGCCAGAGAGAGCCCTAAAAGACTGCTGGAAGCTGAAAAAGGCACAGCCTGGTAGTGGGCTTTGGGGTCACCTCCAAAATTTATACCCTGGGCCCCAGCCACGTCTAATACCAATTCTGGCAGGAATAGGATACACATTTCAAATCTGACATATTCTAATCACAAAATAGAAAATAAATTTTTTTTTTTGTCTGATCATTTTATTTTTCAAATCATGTTGGTCCCAGGTTCTGGTTTCTGTTTCCTTCTGTCTTCTCTTAACTTACTCGCCTGGGTCTCCTGTTGACATTTCTTATTTCAAAAAAGGAGGAGAGTGGGAATAGAAACCAGGGTTTCCAGAGACAGGACTGCAAACAATCTTGAGTAAAACAGTGTTTATTGGAAATCAAAGTGACTCAACACAACGCTGTGTTTTGGCCAGAAGGCCTGCATCAGGAGTCTAAAAAAGAATAAAAATAAAACTCGTATAACTTGTGGACATCCAGGATTTGAAAATAATGATATACAGTCAAAGTGTATAAAATATGTAATGAATGATAAAAATTGATTCATTGCCAAATGTAAACACATTCAAGAAGAATTTTGCAACACAAATATGCAAATCACATGTAGTAGAATACTGTCCAATTAAATGTAATAAACGCTTATTATAATAATTAGAAAGCAGTATAAACTACGGTTAACAATAGGATATAACCAGAGATGTCAAACCATAGAACAATATGTAAAAAGCCATTAAGATAATGCACAAAAATTATATTGCTTGAAATGATCATGAATTTTGGACTTAAGTGATTATCTAGTGGAAAAATAAAGACCATGTTGATTTGAATGGTGAACGTATGTGTGTGTATGGCACGGATATATTAGATATACAAAGGGCTTTTACTAACCTGTGTGCTTGTGTCAGAGAGTAAAAGTTTAGGAGACACAACGGTTAGCTGTGATAGTCTAAAAAATAATGGAACATAACTACTGGTTAGGTGTGCTAAAAAATAGAGCAGAATGTGGAAAGGTTGAAAGGAGTAGAAAATACTAAACAAACCAAAACGCTATTGGAAGAACTAGAACACCATGTGAGAGGATGGAACACAGTGAAAAGGACACAATGCATAAAAATGAGACTAGAAGGAAAGAATATGGAAGGTGTAAAGAAGGTGGGGAGTACGGATGACCAGAAGATTCTCTTTGGACATTTCTTATTTCTCCATGCTCACCATCCATCTTCTGTCTCTGTGTATCTATCACTCCCCATGTTCAGCATCTCCCTTCTCTGTGTCCCCTATACTTCCCTCTCCAGCATCCCCCCTGTATCAGGCCACCCCCTTCCCCCCAGATCTTGTCTACTGTAACAATAGTACATTGCCCAAATGGTATCCATGATCCAACACACATTTAACACTTTGAAAGCTGCTTGACCCTTGTGTGGCCCGTGAAACAAAATCAAACAAGCAATCAAAAGAGATGAAAGTATTTGGTCTCCTGCAAATGTCCATGCTCCAAAAAGGATAGCAGGCTTATCACTTTAGGAAGAAAAGGACGGGACCTTATGAAAAGATAATGCCAGATCCCAGCAGGCATAGGCGCCCGGTATAAGAGGCTTGGAGAGGCTAAGCCTCCCCCCTGCTGCAGCAGAATGGATCAGCTGTGGAGTCCAGTTGCTGAGGGGATTAAATTGTTGATTTACCTCCATCCTCACAGCAGGAGCTGCAGTGAAAGCCCTCTAGCAGTTGTAGAAATTGGTTTATGGTTTGTTTACCTTACTGCTGGGAAAGCAGGGGGGGGAGGGGTTGGCTGGAGGTGTCCTGGGTTGCCAGGGAGATATTTAAGGAGGATGACTTCCTGACCTGCACTGAGGACAGATAGCAGCAGAACGGATACTGGGCCAGCATGATCAGAAAAAGTCACCAGACAACAAAGGTAGAAAAGATCATTTTATTTTCATTATAGTGTTTGGAATATGTCCACTTTGAGAATCAGGTGCTTAACATTAAAAGTTTATATTTATTTATTTACTTATTTATGGCATTTTATCTCACATTAAACATGAATTAGGGTGTTTTGTGGCTCTACATGAGAATTGTGATGATATGATCCCTTGTTTCATATTGTTGACGGTCTGCATTTTCCGTATGAGTGGTATATTGGTGTATTAGGTCTGCCCAGTGTAATATTTATGGTACAGTAAGGTTCTGAGTGTGTTTTTGGACAAAGTTGTGCATAGTGTTTTGCAGTTGAGCGATTGTGGTTAGAATATGCTTTGAGCAACCACTTTATTCTTTGACATATGATATATATCTAATATCTAAATTTAATAAAAGGTATTAATTGTGACTTTTATTTTTATTTATTTTTTCTGCGTGTTAATAGACAATTATGATTTAAGTTCCACCCCAGGCCCCACCCCTAACCCCGCCCCTTTAGCCTCCCCAAACAGTTGGGCCACCGACCGCCTATGCCTGCAGGTAAGGGCCTGCAATTCAGAATTCACCAAGCCAATTCAACAGCCACTAAAAACACTGCCTTTAAGGCGAGATCTTTAAGGGTGGCAGTTCTTAAGGCTCAAAAACCACCAAAACACTCAGGACCAAACAGAGAGAAAGCTGGTCTCAAAGGAGATTGCAGCTGTTTTATGCTGCTTAGGAGATGCATTATATCTAAGTGTGCTGTGAAGGACACGCTGAGGAATTTATCCCTTTAGCAGGCAAGAACCATCACCTGAACCTTCAAGAGTTAAGGGACACACCTTGCTCAAACAGAGACGGGCAACAAAAATGACAAAGGGGATGGGACGACTTCTCTATGAGGAAAGGCTAAAGCAGCTAGGGCTCTTCAGCTTGGAGAAAAGACGGCTGAAGGGAGATATGATGGGGTCTATAAAATAATGAGTGGAGTGGAACAGGTAGACGTGAATCGCTTGTTTACTCTTTCCAAAAATACTAGGACCAAGTGCACACAATGAAGCTAGAAAGTAGTAATTTAAAATGAATCAGAGAAAATATTTCTTCACTCAACATGTAATTAAACTCTGGAATTCATTACCAGAAAATGTAGTAAAAGTGGTTAGCTTAGCGGAGTTTAAAAAAAGGTTTAGCCGGCTTCCTAAAGGAAAAGTCCATAGACCATTATTAAAATGGACTTGGGGAAAAATCCACTGCTTAATTCTAGAATATAACAAAATATTTAAACACACATGAATACAAGTGTATTGCTTCTTCAGCTTATTGAGAGTGGAGTAGTCTCATATATAACACACGATAAAGATTATTTGATTTTTCACCCAATGACTGGGTGTATTATCTGTGTGTATTGTCTAATCATTGACTTAACCTCCACCTCCCTTTGCTAATCTTATATATGAAAATATATTTCTGTTTATCAATATGCTATCATCTAATTTTATGCAGCACTTAGCTTGAACAAGTTGGTGCTCTTAAAACCCCGACAGGTCCCCGTTTCGTGGCTACTTTTTCAAGGGGGAGTCACCAGTTCTAAAACCAAAAACAAGATGCAGCACAAAGTTACTTACAAAATTATTCTAAAAGGCATATTAGTTGTATAATTACTTGTATTCTAAATAAAAATGCTGATGGCTTACCAAGTAACTGTCTCAAGTGCAACTGCAGCATTACTCTGTCTCTCTCAAAATGGCCACGGCGTCTTTTTGTTAGTGCTCAGCCGTGCCAGCTGATTATGAAGCTAACTTCAAAATAAAAGTCCTAAACAAAGACTTCTAACTAAATAAAAGGCTTGTGCCCTGTCTGAGACTAGTGTGGAAAACTGCCACTGTTGATATTCATCTTGTATGTCTCGAGCAAACACTCCTTAATTGACCATTTGTTTGTGGCAAAAGTTTTAACATATCAAAAGATTTTTCTATATATTAGGAAATAGAGAAAATTGAAAAACATTGAAAAAAATTATGTTAAACTTAGTGCCTGTTGATAACTCTAGAACTGAGATGGGTAACTCTAGAACTAATTCTAGAATAAGCAGCATAAAATGTATTGTACTGTGTTGGGATCTTGACAGGTACTTGTGACCTGGATTGGTCACTGTTGGAAACAGGATGCTGGGCTTGATGGACCTTTGGTCTGTCCCAGTATGGCAATACTTATGTACTTCTTTCTGCATTTAGTATCACCACTCTATATATCTATCCTTGATTTCTTTGTCCAGCATCACTGCTCTGTGTCCCTATACGCCCCAAGTTCAGCATCTCCCTTGTGTTCCTAATCTCCCCCATGTTTAGCATCTTCCCCTGCATATATATCCTCTCCCATGTCTGTCACTGCCCTGTGCCCATTTCATATACCATCTGCATGAACATCTCCCCTTTGTTTTCCAGTCCTTATGCTCCCCTCCATGCCCATTATCTTCCCCCTGTTTCTGTATACCTCCCTGTGTCCAGCTTTTCCCCCTCTCTTCCTCCCTCAGACCAATGTGTCTCTTTCCCTCCCTCCCTTCCTTCACTGTGTGTTCAGTATTTCACTCCCTCTTCCTTCATCTCCTTGGTTTGGTATTTCTTTCCTTTCACTTCCCTTCTCTACCCTCTCCCCTGCAGGTCCAGCACTTCTTTCTCTTCCCTCTCTCCAGCCTCCCCATGGGACTCAGCACCTCTCTCCCTTTCCTTCCTCCAGTTCCCCCATGGGACTCCAGCACTCCTCTGCCTTTCCTCCTTCCAGCCCCCCCCATAGAACTCCAGCACCTCTCTCCCTTCTGTCCAACCAGCCCCCCATGGGACAGCAGCCCCTTTGTCTCTTTCCTTCAGATCCAGTCCCCCCCCCCTGCAGCATCTCTGCTGCTTCTCTTCAGCTCCCTCCCTCCCTTGGATCTAGCACCTTTGTCCCCTTCAGCTCTAACCCCCCTCCCTACCATGGGTCCAGCACCTCTATCCCCTTCAGCTCCAGCTCCCTCTATCCCATGGGTCCAGCACCTCTGCTATCTTCAATTCCAGACCCCATGGTCCAGCTCCAGCCCCTCCCTCCCACAGCTCCAGCACAACCCCTCCTTCCCACATGTCCAGTGCCTCTGCCTCCTTCAGTACCAGCCCCTACCTCCTATGGATCTAGCACCTCTACCCCCTTCAGCTCCAGGCCCTCCCTCCCTTTCTCCCTCCATCCCATGGATCTACTACCTCTGTTGCCTTCAGCTCCAGCCCCCTCCCTCCCTCCCATGGGTCCAGCACCTTTGTCCCCCTCCCAAAGGTCCAGCATCTCTGTCCCCTTCAGCTCCAGCTCCCCCTTTCCTGCAGGTCCAGCACAGCCCCCTCCCTCCCCCAGGTTCAGAATGGCCCCCTCCCTCCCACGGGTCCAGTGCCTCTGTCCCCTTCAGCTTCAGCCCCCTCCCTCCCTTCCATGAGTCCAGCACCATTGTCCCCTTCAGCTCCAGCCCCCCTCCTGCAGGTCCAGCACCTCTGTACCCTTCAGCTCCAGCCCCCTCCCTCCCATGGGTCCAGCACATGTGTTCCCTTCAGCTCCAGCACCCCCGTGGGTCCAGCACAGCCCCTTCCCAACTGCGGGTTCAGCGCAGCCTCCCTCCCTTCGGTGGGTCCAGTGCAGCCCCCTTCCTCCCTCCTGCAGCTCCATGTAGCCCTCCCTCCTGGGTCTGGTGTGTTGTTTTTCTCCTTCTACCTTATGCAGCAAATGCGAGGAGAACCCCCACAGGCCTGCATCATGGCCTTCCCTCTACTGGATCCCACTTTCTGATGAAACTTCCTGTTTTAGATCTTGGTTGTTGTGGTTCTGTGTGGATAGCATACTTTAGGATCAGTTTTCTGTGGTTATACGGACCAAGCAATGGTGTCCGACTGCTCATTTGCTATTTCATCTCAGGGGCAATGATTTGTGTTTGTGTAAGTCGTGGATCTCATTAGGATAATGGAGGTGTTATTGATGATTTGATAACAGTTTCCTTATCTTAATCTAGCCATGTATTTTGCCTTGGAGAGTTTAATGTAGTACTTTGAGCATGAAAGCTATAGAGTGTCTCCTTAAGCATGTTTATTTGAAAATTTCCAAATTTGCTTTATTGCTTGGGGGCTTGATTTGTAGCATGAATTAATAACAGTTGATTGCCCTGATCAGTTTCATTCTGATGAGGTTTGGATATTTTCTTGAGCTCTTTTCAAGTTGTTTTAGAGATGGGTGGTAGAGGCTTATAGTAGCCAAGAAAAGCACATTGCTGTCTTTTTAATGATGGTGGGGTGTTTTGGAACTTAATCACTTCCAAGTTTATGACATGGGGCAAGATGGTATCTGAGGGTGTTGCCATGGTAAGCATGGATTTCCCTGTGCTATACCCTATTCTATATGACAATAACCCCATAAAAGTTTCCTTTGAGAACTGCCATCACCACAGTTGTTTGAATGAGTGAAGAGTCCTGCTAGATAACTGGTTTCTCATACAACTCAGATGTCACCATTTAGGTATTTATATTGCATATAAACATCTAAATTCTGATTTTACAAATCCAGGACATACATTTCTAAAACTTAAAATGTGCATTATGGATAGGAGGTGTAGTCTGGACATGACCCGGGTTGGACTATCGCCTCTCATACCATCCTCGATCCGCTTCAATCTGGCTTTTGCCCACTTCACTCGACAGAAACGGCACTATCCAAAGTCTGTAATGACCTGTTCCTCGCCAAATCCATAGGTCATTACTCCATCCTCATTCTCCTCGACCTATCCGCCGCCTTTGACACTGTCAATCACAACTTTCTTCTTGACACACTGTCCTCTTTTGGGTTCCAGGGCTCTGTCCTCTCCTGCTTCTCCTCTTATCTCTCCCATCGTACCTTCAGAGTACACTCTCATGGTTCTTCCTCCACCCCTATCCCGCTCTCTGTTGGAGTCCCTCAGGGTTCTGTCCTTGGACCCCTTCTTTTCTCTATCTACACCTCTTCCCTGGGCTCCCTGATCTCGTCTCATGGCTTCCAGTATCATCTTTATGCTGACGACACCCAGCTTTATCTCTCCACACCTGACATCACTGCGGAAACCCAGGCCAAAGTATCGGCCTGCTTATCCGACATTGCTGCCTGGATGTCCAACCACCACCTGAAACTGAACATGGCCAAGACCGAACTTCTTGTCTTCCCACCCAAACCCACTTCTCCTCTACCTCCACTCTCTATTTCGGTTGATAACACCCTCATCGTCCCCGTCTCATCTGCCCGCAACCTCGGTGTCATCTTCGACTCCTCCCTCTCCTTTTCTGCGCTTATCCAGCAGATAGCCAAGACCTGTCGCTTCTTCCTCTATAACATTAGCAAAATCCGCCCTTTCCTCTCTGAGCTCACCACCCAAACTCTCATCCACTCTCTCATTACCTCTCGCCTTGACTACTGCAACCTACTCCTCACTGGTCTCCCACTTAGCCACCTATCCCCCCTTCAGTCCGTTCAGAACTCAAGTCACTTCATTGGCTTCCGAACCGGTACCGCATTCAATTCAAGCTTCTGCTACTAACCTACAAATGTACTCGATCTGCAGCCCCTCCTTACCTCTCAACCCTCATCTCCCCTTACGTTCCTACCCATAACCTCTGCTCTCAAGACAAATCCCTCCTCTCAGTACCCTTCTCCACCACCGCCAACTCCAGGCTCCGCCCTTTCTGCCTCGCCTCACCCCATGCGTGGAACAAACTCCCCGAGCCCATACGCCAGGTCCCCTCCCTGCCCATCTTCAAATCTCTGCTCAAAGCCCACCTCTTCAATGTCGCCTTCGGCACCTAACCTCTACACCTCTACCCAGAAAATCTACACTGCCCCAACTTGACATTTCTTTCTTTAGATTGTAAGCTCCTTTGAGCAGGGACCGTCCTTCTTTGTTTATTTTGTACAGCGCTGCGTAACCCTAGTAGCGCTCTAGAAATGTTAAGTAGTAGTAGTAGACTAGGGTAAGCCTAAAAAATAAATGTGTATTCCCCATTCCAGAAAGGGAATGAATGACTATGTCCAAAAAGATCAACGTAACTGGGATGTCTAGGTTTCAGAAAGGTGCTCCTATTGGGCAGTGTTCCAATGAAACTAGCAAGCAATACCAGGCTCTGTGACAGCCTTGGGCAAAATAAGCGCTTATATTTTTATATAAAAGTTTATATCCTGGCACTTAAAAATTTATGAGCCCATGGTGCCCCGTTCATATTTTAGATGTCTGTGACTTCAAAATGAATGCTCCTGCAACACATAACCAGTGTATAAACATCCATTCATCATATATTTTAGAACAGGCTCTACGTTGGCAGATCGTGTTCTAAAATACTAATGGAACTTGAGATGCCTAGAGCTTGATGTCTCAGTTCCAATGTGCACTTCCTTTTTTAGATGCCGCTCCTTGTGTATCAAATTTTGATTGATTTAAAAGTAGGGGAGTGTTGGAACCACTTCTGTGTACTATTTTTGTTGTCATGATTTGAAAGGATAAAACATATTTTATTTATTTATTTAGGGTTTAGCTCATGCCTGTTGCGTAGCACCTCAAGGTCAGTTACATTCAGGCACAGTAGGAATCTCCCTGAGGTACCGTATGTTAGTGACTCACATGCTAAATTCGGCTCTGGTAAAATATCACCAATGGCTTACATTGGAGCATTAACACATAAAAGAATGTAAAAAGAGTTTCTTTTCAGATCCCATAAATACGAGCACTAACCTAAGCAGAGAGTTATATAAAATGGTTAAAATGGGCATTTTTGATATGACATCTAAATCCAATTTTGGACGTTTTGCTGAAAAAATTCAAAAATCAAGTGACGAACAAGGTGATTTTCTAACCAGACAAATGTCTATCTTTTTGTTTTGAAAATGGCCATTTCCTAGATGTTTTGTGCTCAGTGCATTTAATTTTTTATGACCATTTTTGAAAAAAAAAAAAAAAAATTCAAAGTGAAAAACACACAAAAACAAGTCATTGGGATGTATGGGGGGGGGGGGCAACATTCTTAGTAAACTGGCCACACAGACATCCCAGCAGAGCAGTGGGGCACTTTAAAGGGCTTCACATAAAAGGTCCCCGGTACACACCTCACCATTACCCCGTATATGGTATAGTGAGCCCTCTAAAACCCACAAAGAACCTACTATAACCAACTGTACACCACTACAATTGCCCTTATGTCTGCAGGTGTAACCTATATATGAATACAGTAGGTTTTTGGTGGATTTAGGAGTGCTCACATGTTCCACCACAAGTGTAACAGTTAAAATTGGATATGGGCTTGGTTCCACTTCTCTACAATACATTGCATCGACCACTAGGCTACTCCAGGGACCTGCTTGCTGCTCTAATAGGACCAGCCATAACATCTGACGCTGGCATAAAGGCTGGTATGTACTGTTTCTTTCACATCTTTGGGAGGTGGAAGGGGGTCAGTGACCACTGAGGGAGTAAGGGGGTTGATGCCCTAATCCCTCAGTGGTCATCTGGTCATTTAAAGTACCATTTTGTGACTTAGTTGTGATTGAAACAGGTCTAGACCAAAACTTTTAGCCCTGGAAGTTTTTGCTTAGTTTTATTATGGAGCAAAGCGTCCAAGTTCTGGGAAAACCTATATCCTGCCAAACATGCTCCAGTGAGATTTGGTTGCACTGCAGATGAACTGCACAGAAAAACGTCTAAAACATGGGTTTCAAAAATAGTGATTTGGATGTTTTGGCAACAAAAACATCCATTTGCCACATTGTGCCACTTTTTGGATGTTTTTCTGATTAAAAAATGATCCCCAATATCTCTCACTTCTCCTCCTATTAGTCAAGCTTCTAATACTCTTATGGCTCAGGATTTTGAAGACTCTTTTCAACTCAAAATAACTATGATCCTGAATGCCATTCTGATTGTGGATTCACAAACTGTTGCATTAAAGCTAGAGATGGAGGAAGTTACTTAATAAATTCCAGTAGATTGTACATAGACTACTTTTAAGGTTGGTGGATGTGGGGTAGGTAAAAACAAATTGATAACCCCATTTGCTAAAGGATAGTACTATTTAGATCCTTGTGCTGAGAATTTGTTAAAATCTTTACCTGAAGAAGTTTATAACTGGATTACAGAATTGATCAATTTCTTTCTTTTTTATAGCAGTTTCCTGGATGACATGGGAGCTATTGTTCTCAATCCCTTACTTAAGGGAGAGAAGTTGGACCCCTGGATGGTGGTAATTATCATCCGATTGCTAATTTGCCCACATTAACAAAGATTTTGGAAGCAGTTGTGACAATGCAACTCCAAAAATATCTCAATCAATATGAATTGTTGGACCCTTTTCAATCTGGGTTCCGATCTTTATATAGTACTGAAATGGTGCTTTTGGCTCTTGTGTCCAATTTGCATACCTACTTGGATTAAAGAATAGAGGTGCTGGTTATGCAATTACACTTATCTGTCACTTTTGATTTAGTGAATCATGATTCACTCATGTACAGGTTGGAGAAAATAGGTATTGGAGGAACTATGCTAAGATAGTTTGAAAGCTTCTTAACAAGAGGCATATACAAGTCTGCTGGAATGGCTCATTATCCAACTCGTGGCACATGACACAGGGCATGCCACAAGGTTCCCCTCTTATTCCTACTCTTTTTAACCTATACATGAGTGAATTAGGTTATTTGTTGTGGAGGAGGGAAATTGCCTATTTCTCTTACGTAGACAATATAGATTTGAATTTTCCTATTGTCTCTGATTTATCAGCTGTGAAAGCTTTGATGACCGATGTTTTTATGGAGATACTAGTAAAAAAGCCCCGTTTCTGATGCAAATGAAACGGGGGCTAGCAATGTTTTCTTCTGTGTGCATGTGGCAGTGTGTGTGTCCCTGCCCTCTGCCCTCTCTCCCCTCCCCCCTCTGAGTCCTTCAGTAAAAAAAGCCCTGTTTCTGATGCAAATGAAACAGGGGCTAGCAAGGTTTTCTTCTGTGTGCATGTGGGAGTGTGTGTGTCCCTGCCCTCTGGCCTCTCTCCCCTCCCCCCTCTGAGTCCTTCACTGTTACAGAGCCAGCGATTTGATTTCGTGCTCTGCTGTTTTCCTTCACTGACTGTTTGTGTTACAGAGAGGGCGGGGCAGACACTCATGGGGAAACCGGATATCTCTCCCCCTTCACACTTCCGTCTGGAGGCTTCATAGAACGTTGGTGTTGCCTTTTATATAGAGAGATTTGTCTGGATGTCTAATCATTCTCTGAAAATCAACCTCAGTAAGATAAATGTCTTATAGGTAAAAGCTAAGTAAAGTGATTTGTAATTGGGAGTGGTGCGATTGTCTGATTCTGATGTCACTATAAAAAAGGGAACTAAAGCTACCGAGGGTTTGGTTAGACGTAGGTTTGACAATGGAGACTCATTTTACAATCTTGGATCAAAAGACCTATTTTAAACTGAAATTGTTACATAGACTAAAATATTTTCTGGACTGTCAATATTCTTTCATCACTGGATTATTGCAATATTTGCCTGATGGATCTCCTGGTCAAACAATTGCAAAGAGTGCAGTCCCCTCAAAATGTGGCTGCTAAGCTGATCTTGGGAGGGCGAAAGTCTAACCATGTGACTCCATTCTTGTCCAAATTACATTGGCTGCTTTTGCAGGCAAGAATAGAATTTAAAGTATTAACTTTTATTTTTAGGATACTATATGGATTGTGCCCAGGTTATCTGACTTCTATGATATCAATTTATCAGTCCTTTCAATGTCTGTGATCCTCACAAGAGCTTTTGTTAGCCCCTCCATCTGCTGAGACTTGCTGGTTGCTCAGTACAGAAAACAAAATTCTGTGGGAAGGGCCTAGAGCTCTGGAATGGTCTACTGTTTTATAGAGGTATTGTTCAATATATCCCTTTCAGGAAAGCGCAGAAGACACAGCTGTTTAAGAAATATTTATCCTATTAATAATCATTGTTCTGTGATGCCTTATCTTATATAACTGATAGTCTTGTTTATTGTTTAATCTCATGGTTAATTTCTGGATGTAACCCACTTTGAAGATGATTTAGTAGGATATAAATGCTGATATTAAATTAAATTAACACTTAGTGCATGACCATTAGCACATGTGCCCTTACTGCCACCTATTTCATATGTGGTAATGGCTCACGCACTAATCCTGCGCAAACCAGTAGTGGCAATGCCCACACACTAACTGATTAGTATTGCTGCATCCACCCCCAGTGCTAAAAAATATAGTTTATTTTTTAGTGTGTGGGTAGCATGTACTGATACCAAATGTACCACTGGATGCCTGAGCGTGCCCCACGGTAATGCATTTTAACCTGTGGTAAGCACGCATTAGTGCTTACTGGGGCTTAGTAAAAGGACCGCTAAATAAATAAAGCAATAGCACAATAGAAAAAATACCTAAAGGGTAGACCTCAAAAACATCAGATTCCTGTGAAAACCTGTGGGCAGATCCATGTAAAGCTACATAATTCCCTCCAGATACTGTTTTCATAAAGTACCTGCAGAAATCTGCAAATATTTTTCTGTTTGTATTGTTTCTAGGAGACAGATTTTTTACAATGTTGACCTAAAAGATATGAAGTTTCTTTTACTATTTTTGCCTACAGCCTGTACTCTCAGCTGAAGACATGTAGAGAAAAACTTATGAGTTTTATATAATAACTGACTGTCACAAGGTTGACAGGTTATTTTTACTTTCTCCTGACTCCATATTGTTATCTTTATTTTTATAAATTTTATTCACCTCAGCCTTTCCTCAAGTTTAGCTCTGCTTGTCAGTCAACTTATCTCCAATTGAATTAAACACAGTTATGTTAAGTGCTTTCACTGCATCTTCCAGTAACAAATTCCCCATCTTAATTGTGCATTGAGGGGCTCTTTTACGAAAGGATCCTGCGCAGCAACACAGAACTACCGCCGGTCCAACATGGCTGCCAGTGGGAGTTCTTCCTTGAGTGTGTGCTGTGAAAAATGCCTCCATAATTTCTAGTGTGGCCTAACCCAGGGGCGTAGCCAGACAGCAGATTTTGGGTGGGCCTAGGCAAGAAATGGGCGGGCACCAAGTGTTCTCCACCATACCAAAAAAATATCTCAGCTGGTGGAAGAATGCTTCTCTCCACCTTCGCAGTCTGCAGCAGACACGCGCTGAAAACTGAGCATGCGTAGGTGCCATTATCACGGAGAGCAGCATTTTCGTTACCATCAGGGGGAAGTCTTCAGCTGGCAGAGATTGGGATCCCCACCAGCTACCGCTAAACGTATACTACTGTTGGGTGGGCCTGAGCCCTAAGTGGGTGGGCCCCAGCCCACCCAGGCCCACCTGTGGCTACGCCACTGGCCTAACCCAGAGGTAATCACTGCCCAGTTACTGCTGGGTTACTGCAGGAGCCTTTTCCGCCACCTCAATGCTTGGTGGTAAGTGCTCCCCTGCATGGCCATGCGGTAAGCATAATCTTACTGCATTGCCATGTCTTTTTAGGGGCTTTTTATCTGCTGCGGTAAAAGGGCCCTGGCACGTGGCAAAAACAGGCCCTACCGCTACCGCAGGGCTTTTTTTACCGTAGCTTGGTAAAAGGACTCCTGAGTAAAGAAATGCTTCCTCTAAACTAAAAGTGCTACTTATTTACTACAAGAAATGTTCCTTAGTCCTAATATTATTTGAAGGTATTCCTTAATTACCCATTCCACTCCATTCATGATTTTATAGACCTCTATCATATGACCTCTCAGCTATTTTTTTCTTCAAGCTGCACAGATCTGATTTTTTCAGCCTGTCTCCATAGGCGAGTTGTTGTAGCCTGTTTGTCATTTTTGTCATTCTTCTCTCACCCTTTCTAGTTCCAGTAAGTCATTTTTGAGATGAAGAAACCAAAACTGCATACAATAGTCAAGGTGCAATAACACCGTGGATTGATACAGATGATTTCTGATATTGTCTGTATTATTTTCCATTCCTTTCATAATAATAACTAGCATTCTATTTACTTTTTTGACAGTCATGACACACTAAGTAAAGGATTGCAGCATTTTGTTCGCAGTGAGCCCTATTATGGTAATTAACAGTGTGTACCTACAGTTTGGATTATTTTTCCCTATGTGCATCATTTTGAACTTTTGCACTTTGACTGCGCTTGCTGGGTCTTACAACAGTGCCTTGCAGAGAGCTGTTCCAGCCACTCTGATCCATCTCAGCGTCTGGATTTCCACCGTCCATTTTAGACTCTTTTCCCCTCCCTTCCCTTTCACTTCTTCCCCTGTTCCTTCTACCCTCGCTAATGTCATTGTAATTGATGCATCAGTACATTGTAAGCCACTTTGAGTCTGCTTTATGTGGAAAAAAGTGGGGTATAAATGTTTAATAAATAAATAAATAAATTTCATCTGCCATTTAGACACCCAGACCTTGAGTCTTGAAAAGTTCTTTTGCAAGTCCTCACAATATATTAGTGATCCAACAACTCTGAATAATTTTGTGTCCTCTCCAAATCTGATCACCACACTCATTCTTTCCTTAACCAGGTTATCTGTAGATATATTAAAATGCACTGATTCCAGTACAGATCTCTGGGGCACTCCACTATTAACCTTTTTTCCACTGAGAAGTATGATCATTTAGCCCAGTAGTTCCCAAACCTGGTCCTGGAGGCACCCCAGTCAGTCAGGTGTTCAGGATATCCACAATGAATATTTAAGAAAAAAGATTTGCATGTAGTGGAGGTTGTGTATACAAATCTCTCTCATGAATATTCATTGTGGATATCCTGAAAACCTGACTGGCTGGGGTGCCTTCAGGACCAGGTTGGGGAACCACTGATTTAGCCCTGTTTTATGTTTCCTATTTTTAACCAGTTATGATATGACATTGATCCTGTTCCATAACATTTTAATTTTCTCATGAGAAACTTTATCAAACACCTTTGCAAATCTAAGAGGTCAATATTTAAAATGATTTAACTGGGCAGGAGAGGCTCTTACTGGTTAAATTGCATAGGCCAGTCCAACTGTGAATATCAATGCTGCTACATGTTACCACTATTAGCAATATCTGCTTAGGACTAGATTCTATACATATGGCGTCTGAAAAATTGGCACTGAAAACAATATGCCTAGGTGTACTCTATAAAGTACATCAGACTCATTCTCTGGGAGATAGGAGCTCTTTGATCTAGAGTGTACATGCACAATCAATCAAATGTATGGAACTTGGTGCAGAAGACTGGCTATCCCTTATCTTGCTGCTGGACTGCTGTCTGCATCTTATTATTATTATTGAACTGTTTGTTATCTAAAGTTGCTAAGGGAATAGGGGTGCTAAAATGAATATAAAAGCCCTCTAAGTTTATTCAGTATGTTTTATATTAGTTTGTCAATCACCTACAAAGGGATTACTTATATAAGGTCATGTTTATTCACTTGTTGATGGAAATCCCTAATAAACTGTTGTGAACGTTTTTCATTCTATCCTCTTAATTGGGATAACAGCCTATAAATCAAATAATTTGACTGAGGGTAAGTGGGAGTTGGGGGGAGAGATGGGATCAAACAAAGACTTTAAACTCCCTTCTGGCTTCTAAACACAAACAGACTTCATCTAAGCTCCACTGTGGCTTTAAACATATACCAAATTAATCAATTTAGCACATGATCTCAATTTCCCAGCAAGCCAATACTCACAATGCCAGATTTTTTTTCACCTGCCTATGCAGCTCCTGTTTTAACATTCTTCATTGTTTTATCATCCCATGGGCTGTTAAAATTGTCATTAACACGATGATCATTTATATAACACTTGCCACTGTAGTAAACATTTAACTATTAAGGAGAAATATATTGAAAAGTGAAGAGCCTTTTTCAGAACACAAATGAGTTCTGGATGGGAGGAGAATACTACCAAGCAAGATTGTACAACTTATCTCATACGTAGCCAAGAATACTTTTCCTCTTCCTGTAAGATATTGGCCGCAGTCTTATATTGCTTTGAAGCCTTCCAGGATTAAAAGCAGAATTTTATTATGAGAAACTGTTGTGAATATGCACAATGTTGCTGTTGCCTGCACTTCTGCTGTGTCAACTGAGGGTTTTGTTTTTTACTAATTATCTTTTGCTGTTTCTGCAATATAATTAGTGAAGTTTTTCTCATCTAATTAAAATACTTCAGAAGTTTTGGATTTAGCTCACATCTTTTTTTAGGTGTAGCTCAAGGCAAATTATATTCAGGTACAGTATGTTTAATGCATCATTTCAGACAGTGGAATGGTTGACCCCCCAAAATTCTTTGTTAAGATGTGGAGTGGCATCTTAGAGAGGTCATTCATGGGTTGCTCATGAGTACAAGGAAAAGATGGTGGTATAATCGCTTTGCTCTCCCATGCAGTGTTTTATCACAATCATACTTAGCTAACTGTGATTCAGCAAGATATAGCTCGTTTTCTAAGTCTTTCTTATCATGGCTGGGAAGCAAAGAAATAAATCCAACATATCATTTATCATCGCATTGGGGCTAAAGCATAGAAAACCTGATCCACCATCTCCTGACAAATGGTGGCTAAAACTCTTTGCATAGTCCCTGATTGAAGAACTCAAATCTCTGTGCACTGAAATGGTGGAAAATCATTCTGCAAGACTTGAGATTAAAGTGAAACTCACCAGATTGTGCGGCGTAGTCAAGGCCTTCCAAGGGAAGTTTGGACAGCTTGAGATACAAGCTGCTCAACCTTTTGCAAAGTTGAGCAAGCTACATGGAACCCAGGCCTCAGCAACTCCAGCACCAGCTTAGCTCATTCCATACCGACCCGGATCACAGGGATAAACTCTACTTCTACTATATCACACTCTTGCTTACTCTGCACTCTCCATTCACCTTAGTTCTCTCAGTTCAAGCTTGGGAGTCCAGAACAGAGATCTGGGGCTTTTAAGAAAATGTAAGTGGGAATTCTTTACCCAATCTCACCAGTCCCGGGAGCCAGCATCCTCACTCCCGCTTCCAAGAACCACACTGCACTCCATTTAATGCAAAACTCAGCTTTACGGAACTCTCTGCAAATGACAGTCAAACAGTTTCAGTGTAACTCCATATTTATTTATTTATTTATTTATTTATTATATTTGTATCCCGCACTTTCCTACTAAAAGCAGGCTCAATGCAGCTTACATAGTAATAGGTAACACAGAATTTTGTTATGTAAAGTAGGAAATTAAGCATAACATAATAGAAGGATGGATGGGTAGTAAATGGATGGGTAGGTGGGTAGAGACAGGTGATAGAGAGAGGAGGGTAAGGTGGGAGATAGATTCTGGGTCAATGTCGTTTTCTCTTCAGTAAGGTAGATGGGTTCATGAGATTAATCTGGGTCTTTTGGGTAGGCTTGTTTGAATAGATGGGTTTTTAGTGCTTTTCTGAATGGTAGGTGGTCATGGATTGCTCGGATAGGTCTAGGGAGAACGTTCCATAGACGGCTGCCCAGGAAGGAGAAATTGGATCTATAATAAGTTTTGTACTTGAGACCTTTACAGCTGGGGTAGTGCAGGTTGAGATACTTTCGTGAGGATACAGACATGTTTCTTGCTGGAAGGTCGACCAGATTTAGAACCCCTCTGGTCCATTTGGGACTGTATACCACAATCTCCAAACCACATTTTTCTTTCAACTGGAATTTTAGAGTAGGATTTCTCAGTATTTATACATTTACATGATCTCCTGTCCTGGTAATAATCCAAGGGTGTTGTCAGCTCCTCTGATTCCAACCTGCTTCCTTCAGGCACAGACCCTTTGGCTGTCCTCCTTCCAACGATGCATTTCTGGAGCTGCACCCTGACTTTGAACAGGCTTCCCCTGTTCTAGTCCTGCTGTTGGGCTGGGTTCCCCTTACCCACCTAGAGTTTCCTCACACCATCCCAGTTGCCACTTATGAGCAGCAACTGCTCCTCAAATCAGTCTGAGCTTACTTAGCCACTTTGGGATCCCCCTCTCCACCCAGGGTCCCGGCAGGGGTACAGGTAACCAAAGACCACTCTCCCCCACAAGTAAAGACTTTTATTTTCTCTAACCTCCACCTCCCTTTTCAATCAAACTGCCTCCTCACTTTCTCTCTGCAGCTTTTCCACAACACACCCCTTCAGCTGGGCTTCCTCCCACCCAGGGACATATCACACTCTTCCCCCAGTAATTCTAGGGAAAAGCTGTCATCACTCAGTAATCCCCATATATTGGGGAATTACATACACAAATGTTGGAATGGGGATTAGAAAGTTACCAGCTCTCCATTTTTATCCTGATGACATCCTTTTACTTTATCCCACAAGCTCCAACAATCCTTCTCTTGGCCCACTGCAAAACTGTCTGAATTTGGTCTCTTGATGCCTTTTAGATCACAAATTGGTTCTCAACAAGCAAAAGACTGTGGTCTGTTGGCTCTCTGGTCGTTTCTCCTCTCCTTCTCTTTGGCACACTCATTTTGTCAGTTGATTCCATTTGGTATTTAGGAGTCATCCTAGTTTCTCACTTGACTTTCTCTTCTCATGTATTGTACCTATCCCAAACTAGTTTTTTTTTGTGCTTTAACAATTACGCACTACCCTCTGGATTCTATAAAGTGTGCCTAGAGTTCAGCGTCAAAATCAAGAGTATTCTAAAACAACACACATAACTTAATTGGTTTAACAAGCTAATCAGCATTAATAATAGCTCTTAACAAGCAATAATGAGCACTAATTGGCAATAATTAGAATTTACATGTACAACTCACTAAGCGCATTCTGTAATGCAGTGTGCCTAATTTCTAATGCATGCAAGCAAAAAGGGGCGTGGTTATGTGTGCTTCGTGGGCATTCCGAAATTTATGCACGTAGTTATAAAATATATCCCAGTGTGCCTAAATCTACATGCAAGGATTTATGCCACATTTTCATTTGTGTAAATGGAGGTGCATAGTTTTAGGCACTGAGATATCAACTAGAATTCAACCAGAATATCTTCCACTTCTTGATCTTGTTCCTCCTAGTTTCAAGACTAGATTACTGTAACATCATTTTCTATGGCTGTTCTCGTGCAAACATTTAAGAAGCTCAAGACAATTCAGAATATAGTTATTACATTTATTTGTCATTCTAAAAAATATGATCACGTTACTCCTCTCTTGCAAAAATTTCATTGATTGCCTGTCGAACAGCAAATTTTATTCAAACTTCTCACACTGACTTTTAGGGCCTTTAGAGCTGGAACTCCTAACTATCTGGCATCTCTGATCATTCCCTATTCTCCTGCATGTTTACTTCGCTCCATCAATGATTTTTGTCTAGTACTTCTAGGCCCTAAATCTGCCCAACTTGATTTTACCCGTCGCCATGCTTTCTTCTTTTCCACACCTTTCTTTTGGAATTCTTTCCCTCTGTCTGTTAGGGCTGAATCAATTTTTAAAAATGTTTAAATTGCATTGAAAACCTGGCTATACCAACAAGCTTGTAACACAAACCTTTGAGGTGGGTTGCTGCTCGCAGGGTTATCACTGACCTTTTAATCTTTTTTACATTTTATTTTTATTTTCCCCTTCCCTTTTTTCCTCCCCTCCCCTCTTCCTGGTTATGTCCATCCTGCTCCTGCACTCTATAGTTTGTGTGTTTGATTCCTTGTTTGTATGGTATGAATGAGGTACATCTTTCCTGTCTAATTAAAGGAGTTCCTTTCATACTTTTTTGTTTTGTTTCATTTTATTGTACACTGCTCAGGTCTGCCAGTTAGTTTGAGCGGTTTATTAAATTCTAATAAACAAATAAATAAGGAGGCCTTGAGGACATAGCTAACCATAATCAGCAGAAAAATGTTGGGATATTAGGCCTCTCAGAAGGAGTAGAACATAATATCCTCCTTTGAGCATTTCATTCCTGTATCATTTGGTATGCAATTTAATAAGCCCTTTGAGATTGAAAGAGCACATTGTGTACCCTCAAGGGTGCCAAAGAACCAAAATTTCCGCGTCTGGTGGTGCTTAAATTTTTCTGGTACCTACAAGTACTTGGTGTTGATGATAGCTAAAGCTAAAAGGCCTGTTCAATACACAGGTCGCAATGTATTTTTTGTACCCAATTTAGCTAAATCGACGGCTCTGTTTTTGTTTTGTAAGCAATTCTTGGTAGTGCAGCCCCAGTTTAAGGAGCTTGACACACAGTTTGGCCTATTCTGTCCTGCGCAAATGTAGATCACCTGACAGATCAAGACTGGCACGTTTGAAGAACTTAATGACCTAGTCGAATTCCTGAATGTGACTGAAGACTTGCAATGTATGGTCTAAGTTTTGTCTGTACATTGCTGTTTTTTTTAAGCAATTGCAAATAATACTTTTTTTTTCCTTTCTCAGTGGCATAATTTTACTGTGGCTGGTGGTGAAGGCATTATCCATCCATGTGTTTTATTTTATCTATCAGACTGACTCCTGTTCCTTTGGACTACTGTGCTTTTACTAACTCTTGTGGTGAGAATCCCCTATACAAAGCCTGTGTGGTTGGATATTATGGGGCCTTTTTACTAAACGGTAGTAAGCGCTAACACATGCTTACCACATGCTAAAAGGAACTACTGCGGGATGTGCTCAGGTGTCCTGCAGTAGTTCTTGGATCAACGCACTAAAAAATATAAAATATTTTTTAATGCATGGGCATATTTGGGGGCAGAGAGTAGGCATGCCCTGCTCTAATCAGCAAATCGCCGCATGCTGCTGATTAGCACGAGTATAGTGCAAGAGCCCTTACTGCCTAGTAAATAGGTGGTGGTAAGGGCTACTGTGCTAATGGCCACATGCTAATTGGAAAATTACTGTGTGGCCTTTAATGGAAAAAATAAAAATTGCAGCCATTTTATAGCCATTCTAAAAGTGACCTCACTGCACGGGAAACCCCACGTGCTAAAAATAGTGCCAGCCACATTTTTAGCATGGCTTAGTAAAAGGGCCCCTATGTATTTGTGAGTTTGTAAGATGCCCCCTGTTTACTAAGCCCCACGGCAATGCCAACACAGTCCATTCAGGTGTAGATGGGACTGCATGGGATGGGAGTTAGTGCATGCTATGCCATCCTTCTTTTCCTGTGAAAGTGTCACCAGGGGGGTGCGGTACCTTGTAGATTTTGGCTGCATTTGTGTTTGTGGCAGCAGGTTATTTAGGAGTGGGGTGTGTTTTTCTTGTTTCCCAGTTTTTTGTAATGTTTGGTGGATGCTAGAGTTGCAGAGTGGGGAACTATCACTGTGTGGGATTCAAGATGGTTGGTGTTATAGGGAGTAAGGTTTAATTTTGTGATCTTTAATGTTCATGGGATGAATCACTCGATAAAGCACTATAAATTATTGTCATATCTTTAAAAAGGTAATGGTGACATACGCTTTTAGCAAGAGATGAACTTAATGCAGGCTGATTCCCATTGTCTTAGGGCTAACTGGTTGGGTCTTTGCATCTTTGCATGTGCACTACAGAAAAAATATGGGGTTGCCATTCTCTTTAGTAATTCTCTTACATGTCAACTGTTGTTCCAGGAAGCTGACCCTTTGGGTTGGTGGTGGCTTGTTAAAAATCATGAAGAAATGATTGTGTAATATTTATGCTCCCACCGGTGATAGCCCAGATTTCCATGTAACTATAGTGACACATTTATCTGAATTCACTCACTTTCCCTTGATTTTGTTGGGAATTTTAATTAACCATTTGATGTATTGTTACATAGAACATCTTCCTGTTGGCAGGGCAAATCTAAGACACATCATGAATTGCTCCATCTGAAAATCTCATTTGGTTTAGCTGATCTGTATAGATTACAGAACCTTGTGGGAAAGGATTACACCTTTTTTTTCAGTTCTTCATCAATCTTATTCCAGGATTGAATGTTTTTTTTGTATCTAATGTACTTTTACCTAAACTCTGTGGCAGTGTCATTGTCTCTGGATTTTGGTCCCTTGCCTAAGTTGTTAAGTAGGTGAGAGTTTAATAATGGGTTACTTGGGGATTAGAATTTTGTTAAAGTCTTAAAGGAATAGACTGAAAAATGTTTTCAATACAATTAAATGGATCGGTTGGCATATACTACTGTGTGGATGCTTATAAGACAACAATTCAGAGACATATTAATTATAGTTCTCATATTAAGAGAGTTACCATTGTACCCACATCTAGGTGCCCCCCTTCACCCGTAAGGGCTATGGTAGTGGTGTACAGTTGTGGGTAGTGGGTTTTGGGGGGGCTCAGCACACAAGGTAAGGGAGCTATGTACCTGGGAGCAATTTATGAAGTCCACTGCAGTGCCCCCTAGGGTGACCGGTTGGTGTCCTGGCATGTCAGGGGGACCAGTGCACTACAAATTCTGGCTCCTTCCATGACCAAATGGCTTGCATTTGGTTGTTTGTGAGATGGACGTCCTTGGTTTCCATTATCACCGAAAATCAGAAATGACCAAGTCTAGGGACGACCAAATCTAGGGACGACCAAATTTAAGGATTTGGACATCCCTGATGGTATTTTCGAAATGAAAGATGGATGTCCATCTTGTTTCAAAAATACGGATTTCCCCACCCCTGGATCGGGCCGTTTTGTGAGGACGTCCATATCAAAACATGGACGTCCCTTTCAAAAATGCCCCTCTAAATAAACACCAATTTTCAGCAAAATCTCTATGTTAACAATGTAGCACTACTATACCTACACTTCTATGGTCTTACATTTCAAAAATACCCATTTTAAAAGAATATCCCAATTGTTTCTCAAATTTAATAATTTTAAATATCTCAAAACCACTTGATATACCTCAAAATAATTAATTTAACATCTCATACGCCCTCTCCATAGAAGAATTTTCACCAGAGCCTACCATAAGCCACTTCTGGACGACCTGTCAGGAATGGTGAGCCCTTGAACCAAAGCTGGAGCTTTGGCAGACAAATCACCTGGGTTGGCACAGGCAGGAATCAGAACAGACTGAACTAAGATAAACTAACAGACTCAACACAGGCAGGGCCAAGGTAACTAAACACAATGGACAAAACAAGGACCGGATCCAGACGAGGCAAGGATAAGAAGGCAAAGGGGACAGGACTGGAACCCAGACAGGACAAGGCAAGACTTTGAACTGGATTATAACTGTGACTGGGACTTAGAAATGCAAGACAAGGCAACACACGGAACTAGATTGAAACTGGGTCCAGAAAAGGGCAAGACAAGTACAAGGCAAGAACTGGATCTGGACAGGACTAGACAGAAAGAGACAAAACAAAGCACAACTAAACAGGCAAGGCAGGGCAGGAGCTAGGCAACAGAATAACAGAAGAAGGACAATACACAAGGCAGGAACAGGATTCAGGATTCAGGATTCTCAAATTCTCAAACAGGCTTGGTTGGAACAGGATTCAGGATTCTCGAACAGGCTTGGCTGGAACCAGAGTCTGGAACGTGCTTGGCTTGGCTGGAACAGGAGTCTGGAATGGGCTTGGCTGGAACAGGAGTCTGGAACAGGCTTAGCTTGGCTGGAACCGGAGTCTGAAAGGGACTTGGCTTGGCTGGGACAGGAGTCTGAAAGGGACTTGGCTTCGCTGGGACAGGAGTCTGAAAGGGACTTGGCTTGTCTGGAACAGGAGTCTGGAAGGGACTTGGCTTGTCTGGAACAGGAGTCTGAAAGGGACTTGGCTTGGCTGGAACAGGAGTCTGGAACGGGCTTGGCTTGGCTGGAACAGGAGTCTGGAACGGGCTTAGCTTGGCTGGAACCGGAGTCTGAAAGGGACTTGGCTTGGCTGGGACAGGAGTCTGAAAGGGACTTGGCTTGTCTGGAACAGGAGTCTGGAAGGCTTGTCTGGAACAGGAGTCTGAAAGTGACTTGGCTTGGCTGGAACAGGATACTGAAAGGGACTTGGATTAGCAGGGAACTGGGACAAAACTAGCTCAAACATAGAGCAGGAGCAGAACCTCCCTGGAACAGGATTCTGAAATGGACTTGGCATGGCTGGAACAGGATTCTGGAATGGACTTGGCTTGACCGGAACAGGATTCTGGAATGGACTTGGTGTGGCTGGAACAGGATTCTAGAAGGGACTTGACTTAGCAGGGAACTGGGACAGAACTAGCTCAAACATAGAGCAGGAACAGAACCTGGCTCAAACACAAACAGGAACAGAACTTGGCAGAAACAGAGCTCAAGAGCCAGGAAGCAAACATGGCAGGCAAAGGATTAAGCAGACTAAGGGAAGACAAACAAACAAAGAAGCAATGTGCTTACCAGCACCCACAGCTGGATAGCAGTGAAGTAATCAGATATGATGCTGGCTTCTACAGACTCAGAATAAACAGACAAGAACCACACACACAGGAAACAGAACAGGGAATACAGAAACAGAGCTTGGCTAAACACAGAGGTTGGCTATATCAAGAGTCAAAAGTAGGGCTAGACTAAAAGCAGGAGCCAAGGGTAGAACCAAACAGATACAGACACCAAGGGTAGGGTGTGGCTCTACAGCCAGGTGTTATGATTGGGGTCTGAACCCCTCTCAAACTTACCTCTTTCCTGGGGGTCAGCTTCTTAGCTGGTTTCTGTTTCTTTTCTCTGTCCTTTCTGAGCTGGCTCTGTCTCTCTGTGCTGGCAGCTTCCAGCAGCATGGCTCTAATTGTTTCACTATACTGCACCTGTGTGTGTGTTGCCTGAGTTGCTCTACCTCTCTTTGGGTGTACTGGCTTCAAGTGCTTCACAGTGTTGCATTGGTGTGGGTTGGGCCTCTCTGGGTCAGTGTGCTTTTGCCTAGGTCTAGGGAGTGTGACATCATCAGGGAGGGCCTTGATAAGGAAGTGGTGTTGTTTCCTTCAGGGCCTTTGCAACAGTGGTATTTGCTTTAGGTAGGGTGGTGCACTGTGCACTTCTGACTTTGTGTCTAGTTTCCCTGCTTGCTTTTGCTAAGGGCCAGGTTAGTGTTAGTGCAGTGTGCACTGGTGACTGTGTGTTTAGCTTTCCTGCTTTTCCCTTATGGTTCCCCTGCTTTTCCCTCTTGGTTTTGGAAGCATTGCTGTGTGTAGGGCTTTGGAAGCTCTGTTGTTGATAGAAGTACTTCAGGGTTTGGTGTTGTTAGGAACACTGCAGAGTTTGCTGTTAGAAGTACTTCTGGGTTTGTGCTATTAGGAGCATTGCAGTCTTTGCTGTTGGTGTTTGGTGATTTAGAATCACTTTTGGCTTATGTGTTAGCTTCCCTGCTTTTCCTTGTGCCTCCCCTGTCTTCCCTTTTAGTGCTAGGAGCTCTTCTGGTTGCTTGCCAGAGTAGTGCTTAGGAAGCACCTTGTTAGTTGTATCTAGCTTGCTAGAGCAGTGCTTAGGTAGCTGGTTAGTTTTGTGTTTAGCTTATTAGTGTAAAGCTCTGCTTGTGGCTTGGTGCTTAGTAGCACCTGTGTTAGCTTTGTGTTTAGTTCCCTGCTCTGTTAGTTTAGGGCTTAGGAAGTCCCTTTCTTGAGCAGGGCTTAGGAGCTCCTGTTTAGTATAGGGCTTAGGAAGTCTTTTTGTCAGTTTACTGTTAGGAACACTCCTGCTGGTTTAGGGCTTGGGAGCACGTAGATCAGTTTAGGTTTAGGAGCACTTCTGTTTCCAGTCCTGGTCCCTGTGTCATCCGGTATCCAGTAAGTCCTGCTGGCTACTCGAACCCAGGAGCTCAACTTCTGGGGGGCTTAGTAGCTAAGCGCAGGTGAAGCTGTACAGACCAGTCCAGTGTGCTCCAGTCCAGTGTGTTCCGGTCCGGTGTGTGTTCCAGTCCTGTGTACTCCAGTCCGGGGGATTCCAGTCCATGTGTTCCGGTTCGCTGGGTGGTGCCTGCAGTCCCTGCCAGTGTCGTTGTGCTTGCCCAGCGTTGGTTGGTGGGTTTTGCCTGCTGCTGTCGCTCCTCGTCAGCAGCCCAAGGGCTCACGTTTGCTCCAGAGCCCAGCCCCGCGGGCTCTGAACCTGAGAACCTGACACCAGGCTTTCAGGAAACAAGATTCAAAAGCAAACTCACAGAAACAAAGGAAAGCATTGAAACATAAGACTCAGAGAAACACAGCACAGACCTTCAGGTGCAAAACACTCAGGAACAAAGCCAAGCATGGATATGAACTAAACAGGTAACACAAAATTAAAGAGACCTCTTGCAAAGGCCATGTAGGAAAGCTCCCTGGGTCCTTTTCTCCTTATACTGGATTGTTAACTCTTTTTACCTGATTGTTTGTTTATTATCCAGCTCATAATCGAAAGTGATTGCCGGCCATTTACCGACACAAATTGGGAGATGGCCAGCGATCTGGGAAAAGTGGCGAAATCAGTATAATCGAAAGCTGCTTTTTTTGACAGCATCGTCGCTTTCCCGTCGCCAGCGAAAGTTCAAAGGGGCGTGTTGCGGCAAAGCGAAGGTGAGACATGGGCAGGTTTGGGCGTGGCTACCAGATAGCCGACTTTCGCCGATAATGGAAAACAAATACGGCGTTAAACAGTATTTCGCCGGGTTTACTTGGTCCTTTTATTTTCACGACCAAGCCTCAAAAATTGCCCAAACTGACCACATGACCACAGGAAGGAAGCGGAGATGACCTCCCCGTACTCCCCCAGTGGTCACTAACCCCCTCCCATCAAAAAACTCCACTTTAAACACTTTTTCTCCAGCCTGTATGCCAGCCTCAAATGCCGTACCCACCTCCATGTCAGCAGAATGTGTTCTGTCCTCCGACAGCCTTTTCCTGCTTGTGATGTGGCTCTGGGGTGAGTGTGACACCTTTTCTGTTATTTGCACTGCAGAGTCACATCAGCAATGCATTGTGGTGGGTGTAGGTATTGGTAGTTGGTAGGCTCTAATCCCCTGGTGCTTTCCCTCTGCCTGCTTACTGGGTCAGAGTGTGCCCTGTTTTGTGTCCTGTTGTAGTTCATGCGGTAGTGGCCATTTTTGTAAGCCAGTTTTAGTTCCCTTTCCTGTGTTAGCCACGTTAAAGAATGTAGTTCTTACCTTGAATGGTGCTGAAAGAGGGCATTGTACACCATTGTGCCAGCTCTGACCTACTGCTCATCTTAGTACCAGGGGACTCTTTGCCAGTGGGGTACAACCTCTGATCTGCAGTTAACTGTGAGTAAACGTGCTTATTCAAATAAAGGACTTTTTCAAAGAGATTAGTCTTCAGGTGTCAACTGGTGTGCCAAAGTTATACAGCAGCAATAAGTCCTAGAGGCTGTATGCAGGTCCCTGGAGCAGTTTTAGTGGGTGCAGTACATTTGTAGGTAGTGGGTTTTTTTTTTTTTGGGGGGGGGGGGGTTGGGGGGCTCAGCTCCCAAAGTAAGGGAGCTATGCACATGGGAGCTTTTCTGAAGTCCACCGCAGTGACCCCTAGGGAGCCCGGTTGGTGTCCTGCCATGTCAGGGGGGCCAGTGCACTAAAAATGCTGGCTCCTCCCATGGCCAAATGCCTTGGATTTGGCCAGGGTTTGAGATGGCCGACATAACTTTCCATTATCGCTAAACAACGAAGCCGCCCATCTCAAACCCCGGCTTCAGTTTGGGCCTAGTTGTGTCCCTGGAGCACTACTGCACATACGCAAAATTTTGCACATGCTCCGAGGGCTCGACTAGGCCGACACTGGCCATTTTCTTCGCTGTTCTGGCCCCAGGAAACTTGATTCCCAGGCTGAACATCATTGCGGGCAGTCACATCTTTTGTAACCTCTTCACTAGAGCTCTTCTGATGCCTCCAGACTCTGCAGCACCACCAGCCCTGGCCACCAATGAAACCACTGGCCACCAGGGACTCTCACAGGGCCAGGAATGTGCAAAAATTGAAAACGGACAGCCACAGGATCCCCCCAAGTAAGCAAAAAAAAAAAAAAAAAAAACAACTTTAACCCCTTAGGGAGTTACACTAGTATTAATTTCTGTAAGTTATTGATTGGAGTGAAGTGAATGGATCTGACTTAAAAAAATATAATTTAACAAACACTGAAGTCGTTAAGGGGTCCTTTTACTAAGCTGCGGTAAAAGGGGGCCTGTGCTAGCATCAGCATGTGTTTTTGATGCATGCTCAGGCCCCCTTTTACTGCAGTGGGTAAAAAGCTTTTTTTTCTCAAAAAGAAATGGCCGTATGGTAAGTGAAACAATTGCCGCGTGGCCATTTCGGGGGGGGGGGGCACTTACAACCACCCATTGAGGTGGTGATAAAGGCTCCCACTCTAACTTACGGTAACTGGGCAGCAGCACACGGCGCTGCCGGATTACTGTCGGGTAAGCACTGGTGCTACAAAAAATAGAAAATATTTTTGTAGCGCCAGAAATGTCACCTGCTGGGGGTGGGAACTGCCGCTGGGTTCCTGTGGTAGCCCAGTGGTAGTTACAAATTGGCACACGGAAGCCTGTTGCTGCGCATCAACCCTTTTGTAAAATGGCCCCTAAATGATTTACCTGTGAATGACCATCTAGAGTGGAATCTAGCCATATACCTAAACTGCGTACTGTAGACTGCAAAGAGATTTTTCTTCTGGGGTCAGGTAGGTATTAGGAACTTATTCCATCCAACATAAAGTAAAGACTTTTTTTTTTCTGTGTAACCCCCTTGTTCAAGGTGATCTAGGTAGCTGCGTAGTCACTGCTGAGAAGTTGGATAAAAGGGCACACAAGCTATTTCTTTGTTATGGGACCAGGGCCAGAACCAGCTTTGAGGCTGGCAGGCTGAGCAAGCAAAATACCAGACCTGTTCTGTTTTAGAAATAATATAGTCAGCACAAGAGAATAAATTGAACAAACCAATTTTACTGTAGCTCCAGTTGATGAAGTATAGGAATAATGAAGAAACACAGTGGCCAGCCTATATACACAACTCTTCATTTTCCAGCACTCAGTGTAAGTTGTTACAGTCTTGTTACAATTCCTTGATGTTTCCAGTTTAAAGAGCTACTGCAGCTTAAATTACAGTTCCTGAAGGTACTTTCCCTTCCCTGTTGCCTTTGGATAAGACGCCCCCCCCCCCCCTTCAGAGTGGTTAAGGGATGCCTGCATGTAATGGCCTGCTCCACTGAGTTCTCCTGTTTCCGCCACACAGGGTGAGAAAGGTCCCCACACCTTATCACTGGAAACAAGCCAACAGCCTCTACGGTTCTGATGCTTGCACTGAACATCCAGAAATCCTTGCACAAGCAAGTACATTTAGTGCCTCACCATTAGGGTATGAGTAGGCTGATTCTCTCCTTCAGAAGGCTTGGCGCAGGCATAGGCATAAACAAAGGAATCTCCCTAAGCAGCACTGGTGAGTGGCGAGAGATGACCAAAACGCATTAGTTTTGGCAGCAAGACCAGGGTTTAAATCTCTTCAGGAGTGTAAACTCCTGCCACAAGTGGCAGACCCCTCTGAGATTCAACTCCTCCTTGCAATCTAGCCTCCTATCAGAAATTTCCCCCAAATCTATGGCAGGCTCTGGTGCCACATTGTCTGAGCACAGAGCAAGAAAAACGAAACCACAATCAGCTGCAGAAAGCACACAGGTCAAAAAGGCAGCCTAGCAGTTCTAGGGCTGCAGAGAGCTAAATTAAAAAGCTGGTCAACTACAGGGCTCAAAAGCATTTGAAACATCACACATATACAAAACCAAAAACTTGGGAAAGATAGGGATAAATTCTCACAGCTCAACAGTGTAGAATTTCTCTCTGTGTTACATCTGTATTAAGCTTCAGTTTGTGATCGAGTGTCCATTGGGATATTCTAGCAAAAGTAGTAGTCTTATATTGAAGAGTTTCATTTAAAAAAATTGATATTGGGAAAGTTATTTGGATATCAACTGCACAGATGTAATATTTCAGATCCAACAATGTTAACTCTGAACCTGAAGAACTGAAAAAACATTAAATAAAGCTGGCGGAAGTGGGGAGCCCTGGGGGACCCCGTAATTTGGATTCCATGAGTTTCAAGTTACACCTCAAAGGAGAGCAATACCCTGGTGAAGTAGGAAGTAATCCTGTAGCCGGGACCTGCCCACCAGGGGATGTAATATCCTCTCGTACTGAGGATGTGTCTCGAGGAGCTTCTGCCTAGGAGGGAAGGGTTAGGCAGTGGTGTACCAAGGGGGGGGGGGGGGGGCGCTCCGCCCCGGGTGCACGCCAGTGGGGGAGGTGCCACGCGCCGGTCAGCATAATTCGTTTCCATGCTCCTTCTGCCCCGGAACAGGAAGTAACCTGTTCCGGGGCAGAGGGAGCATGGAAACGAACGACGCTGACCAGCGCGCGGCACCCCCCCAGCGGCGTGCACCCGGGGGGGAGGGGGTTCTTTCGCAGTGGTGGGGGGTGTCCTTTCACTGGGGGAGGGTCACGCTGCACGGGGGGGGGGGGGGGCGCTGCACCCGGGGAGGCGGGGCGCATTGGCGATCTGCCCCGGGTGTCAGCACCCCTAGGAACGCTACTGGGGTTAGGACAGCTGTTGTAACTGGAGATTTAATCATTAGGCATGTAGATAGCTGGGTAGCTAGTGGACGTGAGGATCACCTGGTCACTTTCCTATGTGGTGCAAAGATGGTGGACCTCATGCATCACCTAGATAGGATTTTAGATAGTGCTGAGGAGGTGCCAGCTGTCTTGGTACATGTGGGTACCAATGACATAGAAAAATGTGGGAGGGAGGTTCTGAAAGCCAAATTTAGGCTCTTAGGTAGAAAGCTGAAATCCAGAACCTCCAGGGTAGCATTTTCAGACATGTTCCCCGTTCCACACACAGGACCCAAGGCAGGTAGTACACCAAAGTATCAATGCAGGGTTGAGACAATGGTGCAGGGATGATGGATTTAGCTTTGTTAGGAACTGGGGAAGGGGAGTCTGTTCCGAAAGGATGGACTCCACCTTAATTGAGATGGAACCAGGCTGCTGGTGCTAACATTTAAAAAGGAGATAGAGCAGCTTTTAAACTTAAATGGTGGTGGTGGTGGCGGGGGAGCCGATAGTTGCCCAGGAGCGCATAGATCGGTGTTGAGTATCCTTGAAGGATACTGTTGAAATAGGATCTTTAGGGTATCCCGATAGAGAGGTTTCAGTAATGGTGAAAGAAAGCCAGGAGTGTTTAATGGGAGGATGTTAATTATCCCTGTCAACTTCAAAGCAACTTGTAGATGCAAGGAAAAAACACAATTTGAAAAGTCTATATACAAATTCTAGAAGTTTTAAAAATAAGATGGGATAGTTGGAGTATATAAGTAGATATAATAGGCATCTCAGAGACCTGGTGGAAGGAGGACAATCAATGGGACATTGTGAAATCAAATACAAATTATATCGCAATGATGGAGCAGATCAAATTGGGGTGGTGGGGTTTGTGCTATATGTTAAAGAGGGAATGGAGTCAAACAAAATAAACATTCAACATGAAAAAATAGTAGTGTGGAATCCTTGTGAACAGAAATTCCATGTTTGAAGGGAAGCACTGAACTACCGTCTGCAAGGCCAAGATGAACAGACGGATGAAGAAATATTTACAGAAATTAGGAAAGCTAGCAAATTGGGCAACATTATAATAATGGGTAATATCAATTACCTGAATCTAAGAAATATACAAAATGAGTAAGAATGGTGTCAAACCAAAATACTCTATAATCCACTCATTTCCAATATGACACTAAGGGCCCTGTTTACTAAGCAGCGTTATAGGCGCGTTATAGTTTTTAACACGCGTTAACCATGTACGCGCATTAATCATGTACATGCTTACAATATCCTTATAGGCACCTACATTGTTAGTGCTCGCACTAAGTGTAGGCATGCTAAAAACACTAACCGCCTTATTTTCAAAAGAGAAAGACGCCCATATTTCGACCCAAATTGGGAGATGGGCGTCTTTCTCCCATGGGCACCCAAATCGGTATAATCGAAAGCCGATTTTGGGCGTCTTCAACTGCAATCTGTCACGGAAATGGCCAAAGTTGACGGGGGCATGTCAGAGGCGTGGTGAAGGTGGGACTGGGGCGTGTTTATCGGCTGAGGAGAGATGGGCGTCCTCGGCCGATAATCAAAAAAAGAAAGGCGTTTTTAGTGCGAATTTGGGTCACTTTTTTTGGACCCTTTTTTTTCATGAACAAGTCCCAAAAAAGTGCCCTAAATGACCAGATGACCACTGGAGGGACTCGGGGATGACCACCCCTGACTCCCCCAGTGGTCACTAACCCCCTCCCACACAAAAAAAACAACTTTAAAAACGTTTTTTTCCAGCCTGTATGCCAGCCTCATATGTCATACCCAGCTCCATCACAGCAGTATGCAGGTCCCTGGAGCAGTTGTTAGTGGGTGCAGTGGATGTCAGCCAGGTGGACCCAGGCCCATCCCCCCTTACCTGTTACACTTGTGGTGGTAAATGGGAGCCCTCCAACCCCCCCCAAAACCCACTGTACCCACATCTACGTGCCCCCCTTCAGC
Organism: Microcaecilia unicolor; assembly: GCF_901765095.1. Classification (NCBI taxonomy): domain Eukaryota; kingdom Metazoa; phylum Chordata; class Amphibia; order Gymnophiona; family Siphonopidae; genus Microcaecilia; species Microcaecilia unicolor. The sequence continues at coordinate 414,644,896 of NC_044033.1, forward strand.
CATAAGTGCTATGGTAATGGTGTAGAGTTGTGGGGAGTGGGTTTTGGGGGGGATTTGGGGGGGGCTCAGCACTCAAGGGAAGGGAGCTATGGATTTCAGAGGTAGTTAACTTTTTTTTTACTTGTTACAAGTGCCCCCTAGGACATGGACGTTGTTTAAAAATTCCATCATGGATACCCAGACCAGATGTTTTCCACATATTAAGCACTGTCAAGCTAGATGCAAAGCGTTGATAAAAAAGGCTAAAGGACAACATGAAGAAAACCTCATAGTAACACCTTTTTCAGGTGCATCAGAAGCAGAAAGCCCGTGAGGGAATCCATGGAATCATTAGAACATGAAGAAGCAAAAGGGGCATTCAGGGAGGACAGAGTCATAGCAAAGAGATTGAATGAATTCTGTGCTTCAGTCTTTACGGAACAAGATGTAAGAGATCTACCGGTATCAGAAATGGTTTTCAATGGTGAAGATACGGAGGAGCTGAAAGAAATCTCAGTGAGCTTGGAAGATGTACTGAGCCAAATCAACAATTAAAGAGTGATTAATCACCTGGACTGGATGGCATACGCCCCAGGGTATTGAAAGAACTCAAACATGAAATTGCTGATCTGCTGTTAGTGATCTCCAACCTGTCATTAAAATCATCTGTAGTACCTGAAGATTGGAGGGTGGCTGATTTTTAAAAAGGGCTCTAGAGGTGATCCAGGAAATTACAGACTGGTAAGCCTGACTTCAGTGCTGGGAAAAATAGTGGAAACTATTATAAAGAATAAAATTATGGAACACATAGACAAACATGGTTTAATGGGACAGAGTAAGCATGGGTTCAGCCAAGGGAAGTCTTGCCTCACCAATTTGCTTTATTTCTTTGAAGGCGTGAATAAACATATGGTTAAAGGTTTGCCGGTTGATGTAGTGTATGTAGATTTTCAGAAAGCTTATGACAAAGTTCCTCATAAGAGACTCCTGAGAAATGAAAGAGTTGTGCGATAGGAGGCAATGTCCTTCTACGGATTAGGAATTGGTTATTGGACAGAAAACAGAGGGTAAGGTTAAATGGCCATTTCTCTCAATGTGGGAGGGTGAATAGGGAGTGCTGTAGAAATCTGTACTGGGACCAGTGCTATTTAGCATATTTATAAATGATCTAGAAATCGGAATGACAAATGAGGTGATTAAATTTTCAGATGACCAAAAACTATTCAAAGTTGTCAAAAAACTTGTGAATTGTGAAAATTTGCAACAAGACCTTAGGAAACTGGAAGACTAGGCATCCATATGGCAGATGAAATTTAATGTGGACAAATGCAAAATGATGCACTTGGGGAAGAATAATCCGAATGATAGTTAAGTGATGCTAGGGTCCACCTTAGGGAATCAGCACTCAAAAAAAAGATCTAGGTGTCATTGTAGACAATATGCTGAAATCTTCTGCCCAGTGTGTGGTGGCAGCCAAAAAAGCAAACAGGATGCTATGAATTATTAGGAAAGGGATGCAAAATAAGACCAAGAATCTTATAATGCCTCTGTATCGCTCCATGGTACAAAAAGCCTCAGATATTGCATGCTATTTCAATCATTTAGATGAACCTGCTGCAGCAATCACTGGCATAAAAAACCTATCCCTGAAGTCAAAGTATTTGTACTTTTATAATTTCTCAGGGTGCAAGAATGTGGAATACTTTACTGGTTGAGATTCGTTTAATTACTTTTTGTTTAGAAAAGTTTTTAAAACTTATTTGTTTTCATTCTATAAATAAGTTTGTATGTTTTAATGAATTTGAATTGCATCTGTTTCTCTATTCTGATGTAATTCCTCCTACCAAGAATGTGTTGTCTTTTGTAATCCACTTTAAATTGCTGAGATAAAAGCAGAATATAAATCACAGAATAGAATAGAATAGAATAGAATATTAAACCCCCCCCCCCCCAAGCTACTTAGTTTAAGTGTAATGTTACACTTAAGCTAAGTAACTGGGTTGAATATAAGCTTGTTAAGAAAAATTATAAAAGTAAAATGTAAGAATTCTTTGACATTGGGGATAGCTTTTTATGCCAGTGATTGATGCAGCAGAATCATCTAAATGATTGAACGAACCTGCAATATCTGAGGCTTTTTTCTCCCTGTTTTGTTCCAGATTAATTGAAATGCAAGAATGTGCAGTGGATTTTGCTTTTGAAAGAGCTGAAAACGTTTATAGCAGGAGCTTAGCCAGACACCCAATTTTGGGTGGGCCTGGGCCCAAGATGGGTGGGCAGAAGAACCTTGCCCCGTCCCACAGGTGATTTGGTCTCTCCTTCTCTTGCCTGCATGCCATATGGTCTCTCAAACATCCCTTTTAAATAGCAGATTTTCACCAGCAGCTAGCAGTAACTAATACACACTGCTCATGTTGGCCCCACACTCTTCCCTCTGATGCAACTTCCTGTTTTCGCCTAGGCAGAAATACATCAGAGGGAAGGCTGTGGGGCCGGTGCGAGCAGTATGTATGTCACTGCTCACTGCAGGTGAAGATCTGCTACTTACAAGGTATGCAGGAGGGACAGTTGTTGGGAGTTTTCGGCTGGTGGGGCTTGGGGATCCCTGCCAGCCACATCATAGGTATGCTGTTACTGGGTGGGCCTGAACCCAAAGTGGGTGGGCCTGGGCCTACCCAAGCCCACCCTTGGCTATGCCACTGGTTTATAGTGAAGTGTTTTGTGTAACTGCATAATACATACATAAATGCCATTATTCTAAACATTTATGTGTGTCAATGTTAGTGCCTAGGTTATAGGATAACAATTTGCAGGTTTAGAATTTCCCCTATTATTGTCACTTTGAGCTCATCAGAGGCTTTAAAGAAATGTGAATGAGGTGCTGCATAAATCAGTTGTAGTGTTTTCTCTAGTTAGTAAGGGTTGTTATCCATCTAAGGAAAGATCACTGAACCACTGAAGATGTCATAGCAAGAGGAGATCAACACAGGGATTCTTTTGGTGCTTTGTTCATATTTGAACAAAATGTGAACAATGTTTTTTCACTTTAGGCTGGTATCATTAGCTTTAAGGGGCAGACAATAAGGGATTGCCCCCAGTATTTCTAGGAATCCCCAGGAGAGGAAAGAAGATTTTCTTGACGTGATATCATTAGGTTCAGAATGCCTGTAAATGTATAATGAAAATTAAGTTTCAAGTTTCTTTATAATCCATTTACCCCCTAATTCTATAAACATGCATGCACATTACTACACTTAGGACTAGATTCTTTATATGGTGCCTAAAAAATTGGCACTGAAAAAAGAGTGTTATTCTATATGTCACACTTAAAGTTAGGTGCGGTTTATAGAATAGCGCTTACGCCTGGGAGTCATGTGGCCATTTGCATCAAATGAAACATTAGGCATGTATCCCTGTTATTCTATAACAATACACATTCATTTTAGGAACATTTATTTATTTATTTATTTTTATTTATTTATTGCATTTGTATCCCACATTTTCCCACCTATTTGCAGGCTCAATGTGGCTTACATAGTTTTATTATGACATTCTCATTATGCCCATCACCCTCTCATTTCCCTGCCCTCTTTTTCAGATTGTGTGTAAATTTTAGGCACAGATCTTGTGTCTAAATTTACACATATAAATGCCAATTAAATCTAATTAGTGCTAATAGCTACTTGTTAAAAAGCTAATTATTGGCACTAATTGACTCGTTATTCAAGTACATTGCACATGCAAATTGAGTGTGTGCCCAAATTTGCGTAAGGAATTCTTGGTGGCTTTTGTGGAATTAGGGGCTTAGGGGCCCTTTTAATAAGGCATATCGAAAAGTGGCCTGTGCTGGTGTAGGCGTGTGTTTTGGATGTGCGCAGGTCCATTTTTCAGTATGCCTGGAAAAAAGGCCTTTTTTGTGGCCAAAATGAACGTGCGACAAAGTTAAAACCAGCATGTCTATTTTCGACCTGAGACCTTATCACCACCCATTGACTTAGCGGAAAGGTCTCACGTGCTAACTAGGTGGTAAGCATCAGTGCGTATAAACTGCCGAATACTGCCAGGTAAGCACCACATGGTAGAAAATATTTTTTACTGTGTTTTAGATGCTCGTCAAAAATGGAATTAGCACCCGGGGCACGCGGTAGCTGGGCGGTAGTTCCAATTTGATGAGCATTGGACACATGTAGGCGCCTACATGCCTTTGTAAAAGGGCCCCTTAGTGCACAAAGTTGCACACATAAGTTATAGAATAGCTAAATATCGGCTATAATCGGTATTAATTGGCAGTAATTGTCATTAATTAGCAGATAGACACATAACTGCTCTTAGTATTCTAGAAATTGAGCATGCAAGGTCCACTGTGTGCAAATGCAAGGGAGTATGGGAGGGGCATGGGTGGGCCTGGGGCATGCCCAGCACTTAGGGGGGTCTTTTACAAAGGCGCACTAGTGTTTTTAGTGTGTGGTAAACGCTAGACACACTCACATATTCCTATGGGTATCTCTAGTGTTTAGCGTGTCATTATTTTTAGCGCACGCTTAAAACGCTAGCGTGCCTTTGTAGATGGACCACTTAAGCCAGTGGTGTGCTGGAGCCGGCTCGCACCAGCTCGCAAGAGCCGGTTGTTAAACTTTCTACCGACTTGCGAGCCGGTTGTTAAAACTCGCGAGCCGGCTCTGGCTCCTCCCTCCCTCCTCCCTCCCTCCGGATCCGGTCCCTCACCGACTACTTGTCCTTCTAATTCTTCTGGGCAGGCAGTCTTGCCTGCCCGCTGCCAGCTGACTCTCCCCTTCTGCCGATTCATGCTTTAAAAATGGCTGCCGAGACTTCCAGAGGCGGCCTCTGCTGAAGTCTCGGCGGCCATTTTGAAGCACGAATTGGCAGCTGGGGAGAGTCAGCGCTGGCAGCGGGCAGGCATGACTGCCTGCCCCGAAGAATTAGAAGAACAAGGAGTCGGTGAGGGACCGGATCCAGAGGGAGGGGGTGAGGGAGGGAGGGAGGGAGGAGAATTTGCTGAAAAACTTGGGAGGGTTGACAGGGGAGAGAAGGGAGTTGCTGGGCATGGGTGGATGGAGGGGAGAGAACTAAGGGTCACGCTGGGTATGGGTGCATGCAGGGCAGGGGAGAGGAGAGGAGGGTCACTGCTGGACATGGGTGGATGGAGGGCAGGGGAGAGGAGGGTCACTGCTGGACATGGGTGGATGGAGGGCAGGGGAAAGGAGGGTCACTGCTGGACATGGGTGGATGGAGGGCAGGAGAGAGGAGGGGAGCGAGAAGAAATGCTGGACATGGATGGAGGGGAGGGAAGAGTGAGGAAGGAGATGAGATGAGGGGAAAGGAAGAGAGGAGAAAAACTGCACATGGATGAAGAAAATAGGCAGAAGCTGAGCACCAGAAATGAAGAAGAAAGGAGGAAAGGAAAGAAATAAATGGAAAGGAAGCCCTGGTAATGGAGTTAAGAGGACAGATAGCAGCAGAATCGGATACTGGGCCAGCATGATCAGAAAAACAATCACCAGACAACAAAGGTAGAAAAAAATCATTTTATTTTCATTATAGTGTTTTGGAATATGTTCACTTTGAGAATCAGGTGCTCAACATTAAAAGTTTATATTTATTTACTTATTTATGGCATTTTATCGCACATTAAACATGAATTAGAGTGGAACCTGGGATCATTTAATTTTTTTTTCCTGGAGGAATGCATTGCCCTCCCCCCCAGGCTCTCTCCCCAGCTATAGCCAGCTCTGCAATTTGGGGAGGGGGCGCAGAGGGGGACGGGGGGGGGGGAGTGCAGAGGGGGACCGGGGGGGGCGCAGAGGGGGACCGGGGGGGCGCAGAGGGGGACCGGGGAGAGAGCCTATTGTTAAACATTTACCAGCACACCACTGACTTAAGCACATATGTTACAAAATACTAGCAGTTATGCGCCTGACAGCAGTTAGGCAGGAGTATTTACACCAGTCACTGGGCTAGCTCCTAAAGTTAGGCATGTAACTTCAGACTAGTATTCTATAATGAAGCAGTAGGCTGAGAACCTGGGGAACTGAGGGGGAGATGCACAGAACTCTGGTGCTGTTTTCTACAGCATTGGAAAAAAAAAACGAGTGGAGCACCAATATTTCTTTAGTGACCAATGCTCAACGCTAACAGCATGCAAATTATATGCACCCTGTTAGTGTCGAGCATTGGTCAGTAAAGTGCTCAAGAGCTGTGTGGTAGACACAAGTGCGCATGCCCAGTGAATGGGGAGGGGAAGCAAGAAAATTGTTTTGGCGTAGGAAACGACAGGGTAAGTATGTGGGAGAGAGAAGAAACTGCAGCTGCACCTGAGGAGAAGATAGAAGGCCAGCACGGCTGTAAAAGTCACCCTGCCCTAACAAACCTACTAACCTACTAACAGCTCGGGAACTCAGGAGCTGTCAGTAGATTTTAGTCATTAGGGCAGGGAGTTTCTGTGTGCCATTGTTCTGAGCATTACACGGAATTAATAACGAGCTCATTTTAACACAAACAACCTCATTATCATAAGATTTTTGGCCACTGCTTCCATACACGGTATGGCTAAAACCAGTCTAAATGAAACGTTGTAATACCTGGTTTGCTTTGAGCATCAGGCCCTGAGTTCCTACTGTGGTTCCTTGTGATTCTGGGCAAGTCATACAAAAACTTAGATTATGAGCCCACTAGGGACAGAAAAAGTACCTGAATATAATATATGTAAACCACTTTGGTTGTACCCACAGAACGTGGTATATCAAATTCATGACCCTTAATCCCTGATCCCTGACCCAGTTACATATGTAATTGCCAATATAAAATGCACATTTCGCATGGAGCATTCCAGTGCTTACGTTTGGGTGACGTGCAGAGAATTACCAACTTGAAGTAAGTTTTCTTTGAGCCTCCCCCATTCTTATAAAGGGGATCAGGTTCTGCAGTATGTTAGCACATCATACATTCCATTGCAGGAGTAATTCTCACCTGAGAAATTATAACTTTCTTGAATTACTTTTTCCTTTGATTCAGCTCCTTGGTATTTCTGGCTTCCTTTCTCATTGCTTTCTTCTTTTTGTTCTGGGATAATGTAGAGATGATTATATTGTGTCCCCATTTTCTTCTTTTCTGTGTGTTATCAAATTATTTGCTTATATATTCATCTCCATTGCTTTTTATTTTCAATGCAAACATTGAAACTGCAATAAAATAAATTTTAAAAGGTATAATACAAATATTATTAAAGTAACTTGTCTACTATTGTCACCTTGTAACACACAAATCCTTCAGAAAGATAATGTTTTCAAAATATATTGTATTGTATTAAAACCAGTTGGAATTGGATGAAGGATTTGCAGACTACAAATAAATGTTAAGTTTTTAGAGCTAGGATTTCAATAGAACTCTGTGAGAGGTTTGACAGACACCAGGGAAAGCATCAACCAGAAGATCTGTTGTCAAAAGAGGATAATTCCTCTCCCCTCCCCCTCAATATCACAAAGCTACTGTTGGGCTGTCAAGGCAGTCTGTTCTGAACATATGGCCATGAATGAAACCACTGAAGGTGTGAGTTTTGGTCTTCCTCTCCCTCAGTACTTAATGTTTGTGGAGGAGATCATTATATTTTACTTAATTAATTATGTAATGACTAAATTTTCATATTAACTTACCTTTATTCACACTGCAAACATTTTTTGAAAAATACATACAAAACCTATACATATAAAACTCGAGTGTGCTCCTACAATATCTAAACCAATAAGACAACTTCTAGTACAACATACAATGCACATTATAAATTGCTTTTCTTCAATAGTTTCTTGTGATATAAAAAAATGTTTATATCATCATTCAGTCCTTGAATTCTTCCAAAAAACTGTCAACTCTCATCAGTAGAAGCAATATTCAGATTAGCCACGTAGTCAAAAACAAAATCCATGAATCATTACTAACTACTGTAGATTTCACTGTTGAGTAAATAAACTCTGTCACCATGGCTAATGCTGTTAGTAATATTGAAGATCTATTCCTGATCGCTCATCACTGCAAGCAACGGTGATAATTGGACACCGGCTAGTCCAAACTACTTGCTCACTCCACGTAAATGTTCCTTTAAAAACAATTTCAATTCCATGCACAGAATTGACCCCAAAACAATTTCAATTCCTTGCACAGAATTGACCCAACGGTCTAGCACTTAACTTTGTCTGGGTCTCAACACTGGCTGTGTTTCAATATCTTCCTCAGGAGTTCTTATAATTCTTCACAAAAGGCTTCAAAAATCAGTTGGAACACCTGAAGGGTGACCAAAACGATTAATGGGATGGAACTCCTCTCATATGAGGAAAGGTTTAAGAGATTAGGGCTCTTCACCTTGGAGAAGAGATATTGTTGGGGGGGGGGGGGGTGGTTATGATAGAGGTTTATAAAATCCTGAATGGAGTACAGCAGGTGGACCTGAATTGATTGTTACTCTTTCAAAAAGTACAAAGACAAGTAACCACTCCTTGAAGTTACATGATAATACTTTTAAAACAAATAGGAGAAAATATTTCTTCACTCAACAAATAGTTAAGCTCTGGAACTCATTGCTGGAGGATGTAGTAATAGCAGTTAGCAAGTATGGGTTTAAAAAAAAAAGGTTTGGACGAGCTCCTGGAGGAAAAGCCTATGAAATGCTAGTGAGGTAGACAGGGGGAAAGCCACTACCCAGGTTGCTAGCATGGAATCTCGCTACTCTGGGATTCTCCCAGGGACTTGTTATCTGGATTGGCCACTGTTGGAAGCAGAATTCTGATCCGGTATGGCTGTTTGTTTGGTACTAGCTGAGATTGCATTCTATGGTTATTGACCTCACAGGCAATTTCTGTACTGGTCCTTAAGAACCTCCTGCATTTTCTACAGTTGAGGGGCCAAGCTGAGTAGTAAGAAACTATGGGGGCAATTTTATAAATTGGCAACTCATTATAGGTACCACAAAGGAGGGCACTTAGCACCAATTCTATAACAGTTTAAGGGTACGCCTAAGCCAGTATAACATACTAGTACAAAAGCTCTATTGACACACCAAAAAGTTAAGCAACCACCTATAACAGATCATTGGCTGGTGTAAGTGGGCCCCAAAGTATGCCATGCAATGCATGCAATTGATAATATTCTGTAAGTTGGGTGCATCACTTAGTAACATGCCCACCCACGTGTATGGAAGATGAAGAAGCAGACACGAATGAAGATGAGCTTACAAGTCTTCATTGTAGAGAGCAGGTAAAAATACTCCCAACCCAGCTGTGTTTCACCCAGTGGGGCTGCTTCAGGGGTAATATAATACCTCAAGGAGTTATCCTATCACTTTCCCCAAGGTAAGAAAACTAGAGTGTGGTATAACCACCACTCAGGAACATAGATCATCAAACACACAGAAATTCTCTGCTCATTGACCATCTGTGTGTTTGATGTTCTATGTTTCCTGTGTGGTGTTTATACCACACCCTAGTTTTCTTACTTTGGGGAAAGTGACAGGATAACTCTTTGAGGTATTATATTACCCGTGAAACACTCCCGCTGGGTGAAACATGGCCATGTCGCATGTCCTTTTACCTGCTCTCTACAATAAAAATGTATAAGTTAATCTTCCACCGTGTCTGCTTCTTCATCTTCCATTCTACTAGGACTTGCAGACCACTTGCCCAACTGTGAAGAAATGTATCCTCAGGTTACTTCTGAGTCTGTCCCATTTACTTTCATCCTATGTCTCCTCCATCCAGAGCTTCCTTTAAATTGAGACTCACCTCCTATGCATCTCTATCATATCTCCCTTCTCCTGCCTTTCTTCCAAAAATCTTTAAGTCTGTATTCATACTCTTCATGATGAAAACCACTAACCATTTTAGAGTTGACCCCTGGACATTTTGAAGGTGCCGTCTCCAGAATTGTACACAATATTCTAATTGAAGTCTCACCAGAGTCTTATACAGGGGCATTACCTTCTCCCTATACATCCAAGCATCCTTCTAGCTTTTGCTTTCACCTGTTTACTTGTTCGGCCATCTTAAGATCATCACATATGATCACTCCCAAGTCTCACACATTTCTCCCAGGGCTCCATAGAACAGGAAGCAGTCTGAGGCACAATGCTGCTGTTACATTTTAAGTTTGCAGTAACATATACATATCAAATTAAAATAATCACCAATACTTTACCAGCAAACTCTTAGTCATTATATATTGAATTGTTTATTGGTACTGATTTTAATTTGATATGTATATTGTGATTTGTTTATTATAATATTTACTTGTTTTTATTACTATTTATTTTGTTTATGTTTTCATACCCCTGATAAAAGCATTGTGCTGAAAGTTGACCGTGGCGATCATTGCATACAAAAATTGAATGTGGCAAATCTACAGTTGTCTTCGCCTTCTATGGATCACCTCTGCTGCCTGTTACTGCTTGTGTTGATATTGCAGAGCATTTTTTTCTGGGTTTTTTTTTTTTGCTATGTTTTAAGTATGCCCCAAATGGTGCAAGGAAAGGGAGGGAGAAGAGGAATTCTGTATGGGTACAAGTGAGGGTCAGAGGGGACATGGGGAGAAAATGAGTTGAGTATTAGTAGGGAAGTGTATGGAGTGTGATGGGATGCTGGAGGTATGTGTGAATTAAGGAAGAGGATCATCAGAGTGAATGTGGAATATGTATATGTGAGAATGGGTTAGACAGTGGTTTTAAAACCAGTCCTTGGAGCCCACCCAGTCAGTTGGGTTTTTAGGATATAATCCAAAGAATATGCATAAGATAGATTTGCATAAAATGAAAGACAGGCATGTAAATCTATCTCTTGCATATTAGGTGAGTGAGTCCCAAGGACTAGAACGAGAATCCCTGATTTAGCGGATCGGACTGTGTATGTGTGTAAGTGAGGGGATTAGAAATTGGCAATATTCTTCTGACTTGTGCTAGTACTGCTTATAGATTGATTGTAATTGTTCTATATGGAGGCTATCATCTTTGCCTTTTTTTTTTGAAACCTCAAACATATTTTTCTCCACTTTAAATCAGAACTTGTCCAAAAGAAAGATGTATTTGGCAACTTCTATTTCATAATTTTCTCTGGCCTTTTCTGCAAGCTTGTGTATTCTTTTCAAACCAGTAGACTGTCTATTTTCATCCATGTTCCCAGCATCATCTAGCTTGGCTTGAACATTTTATTCAGTCTGCTCAGTTACTTAACTCTCTGACATAATAGAATCTGCCATAGCTTTACTCTGGTAAAAATAATCCATTTTTTTTCTTAAAACATCCTTTGCAGTGATTGTGAACCTTGGCTTGGTGCCAGAATTGTTACTTTTTTTGCCAGAGCAAAATGGGGATGTGCAGTAGTTCTTCCTCTGCTAGTACTCAGTGCCTGCTTCAGTTAATTATATATGCAGTTTTGAGTTCTCTGTGCACAGGAAACTGGTTCCTAAAAATGTGGAGCAGCAGGTAAGAGAAACAACTTTGTTTGTAAATTTTTGTTAAAATTGCTCTTAAAGGGTTTACAATTCTCAGTTATTTACACACTGAATACCTTAAGACAATATAAATTTTAGCCTTGATAAACTTTCCCAGAGAGAGTGCAAAAGAGATTCTAGAAAACCACAGTGCATACTGATTAGCCTTTACTAGAGGAAACAGTTTTATTTCACAAACTCGATTAACGCCAAAATATATATTAACACTTAAAAGTGATAATAGTTGCTAGAAGTACAATTCAGTTCTTCTTGCAATGTTCACAGAACCATTTTTATGCCTTTTATTAGAAGAAATCTACAATTGGAATAAACCATTTATGTGCCAAATGTACAGTCTGCTTATTCAATGCAATTTTCAAAGTCATCTTCACGTGGAACTTGCATTTTTGAAAATTGCTCACCCTGTCTGAGCATAAACGTGTGCATGTAGAAACTACACACATACTTTTAAATGCATTATGGGAGGTGTTCCTGTGGGCAGGGTTGATGCAGGGGAAGACACTGAAGCTCATATTTTTGCAATTTCGAAAGTATGCACTTAAGTTTACATGGGAAAAGTAGTTGCATACTTTCTCTTTGAAAATGGGTGTAGAGTCTGTGGATAAAATCTACTCACAGAGCTTCCACTTATGTGCCCAATCTGAAAATTGCCCCCTAAAACTTGCAAAGATAGAGGACTTTTTACTAAAATCTGCTAAAATTTGTAGGTAACGGAACTTTACACAGGCCTTTCTTGTGTACTACTTGCAAATTTAGCACAGCTGTATTTCAGGGCTTTTTGGTTTTTTTTGTTTTTTTTGCAGGTTGTGTGCTAATAATGACCTCCCAGTACAGGAAAGTAGGGGTGGACCAGGAAATCATATCACCTGAAGATGGTTGCTGAATAAAGTTGCTTCAACCCATCTTCTGCTGATGAGATTTCCTGGTCCACCCCTACTTTCCTGTACTGGTATTTGAACTATATGTGGGGGTTTATTACCTTTACCTTTTGGTTGGTGTTTTGTTCTAATAATCACCTCAGCATATGTCACCTACAAAATATTAACACAGGAGTACATAGGAGGTCTTTTACAAAGGAGCGGTAGTGTTTTTAGCATGTTTCTGGTACAGTAAAGTTTCTTCAATTAAACTTTGGCTGACGAGATTCCTTGGTCCACCCCTACTTTTTGGTTCTGACTGTGGTTGTATACAAAGGGGTTTCTGCATCCTGACCTGCGGGTTTCTGTTTTGGAATAAGGCGATGTCAGCCAGCCTATAGGAGAGAAGTGCCTGCAAGTTATTCTAGCATTGTTCCTGAGGCCCATTCCAACCGTGACCTTTTGCTGAACTCTGTACACCCTGGTCAGTCCAGGTCAGTCCCCCAGCTCTTCCTTCCTTCCTTCCTCCATATTAGCATATTCATTTGCATATGTATATATATATATAAGCTACGAGGATGGTATGGGATTTGCGTTACAAGACATATGAGGAGAGACTTGCTGACCTGAACATGTATACCCTGGAGGAAAGGAGAAACAGGGGTGATATGATACTGACGTTCAAATATTTGAAAGGTATTAATCCGCTGATACAGATGTTCAAATATTTGAAAGGTATTAATCCGCAAACGAACATTTTCCGGAGATGGGAAGGCGGCAGAACTAGAGGGCATGAAATGAGATTGAAGGGGGGGCAGACTAAAAAAAAATGTCAGGAAGTATTTTTTCACGGAGGGAGTGGTGGATGCTTGGAATGCCCTCCAGCGGGAGGTGGTGGAGAGGAAAACGCTAACGGAATTCAAACATGCGTGGGATAAACATAAAGGAATCCTGTTCAGAAGAAATGGATCCTCAGGAGCCGTGATTGGGTGGCAGAGCCGGTGGTGGGAGGCGGGGCTGGTGGTTGGGAGGCGGGGATAGTGCTAGGCAGACTTATACGGTCTGTGCCAGAGCCGGTGGTGGGGAGGCGGGGATAGTGCTGGGCAGACTTGTACAGTCTGTGCCCTGAAAATGACAGTTACAAATCAAGGTAAGATATACACAAAAAGTAGCACATATGAGTTTGTCTTGTTGGGCAGACTGGATGGACAGTGCAGGTCTTTTTCTGCCGTCATCTACTATATATATATATATATATATATATATATATATATATATATATAGTAGGTGGCTCTGTTCCCATAGAAATGGGGGAAAATGTCCAGGTTGAGTCACTAGAGGGAACCAGTAGGGGAATGTCCAGGTGGAGGTTGCTAGGACCAAGGAGAGTCCTGGGCTGGAAACAGGTGTAGGTGGCTATGGGCTGGGTGCTGCCTGGAATTAGGGGGAAGAGCCTAAAGGGGTGGAGAAGCTAATTAACCACCTTATACCTGCCTGTGTGGTGAAAGAGAGGAGAGGAGCTGGAGTCCTGGCAGCTGGAGGAAGAAGATCCCCTTGAAGGTACTAGCTGAACTCTGTGGACATTTGAAGCTCTCTGCTGAAATGGTGACAGCTGCACTACCCTCTGAGAGAGAAAAGTAAATGCTTTTGTTTGGCTGTTTGAACTGTGAAAGTTTGAGGAACTGCTTTAAATGTTTGAATTGAAGAAGAACTGTTTAAGTTAAGGAAGGAATAAGCCATGAAGATTATGTTAAGTGGCAACTAATAAAACCTTTAGTTATAAGAAGCCTGGTGTTGGTGAACATTTGTGAAAGGTGAAGAGGAGGCAGAGAACTCCCCTGTGTTTGAGGCAGAGTCCTAGGGAATTACCTAGAAGTGTGGAGCCCAACCGTGACTGTGTGTGTGAAGGAAGCTAAGCAGGGTCAGCCCTGACCAGGTCCTGGAAGAGTGACCAGCTCACAATATATATATATATATATATATATATATATATATATATATATATATATATATATACAGTGGGGGAAATAAGTATTTGATCCCTTGCTGATTTTGTAAGTTTGCCCACTGACAAAGACATGAGCAGCCCATAATTGAAGGGTAGGTTATTGGTAACAGTGAGAGATAGCACATCACAAATTAAATCCTGAAAATCACATTGTGGAAAGTATATGAATTTATTTGCATTCTGCAGAGGGAAATAAGTATTTGATCCCCCACCAACCAGTAAGAGATCTGGCCCCTACAGACCAGGTAGATGCTCCAAATCAACTCGTTACCTGCATGACAGACAGCTGTCGGCAATGGTCACCTGTATGAAAGACACCTGTCCACAGACTCAGTGAATCAGTCAGACTCTAACCTCTACAAAATGGCCAAGAGCAAGGAGCTGTCTAAGGATGTCAGGGACAAGATCATACACCTGCACAAGGCTGGAATGGGCTACAAAACCATCAGTAAGACGCTGGGCGAGAAGGAGACAACTGTTGGTGCCATAGTAAGAAAATGGAAGAAGTACAAAATGACTGTCAATCGACAAAGATCTGGGGCTCCACGCAAAATCTCACCTCGTGGGGTATCCTTGATCATGAGGAAGGTTAGAAATCAGCCTACAACTACAAGGGGGGAACTTGTCAATGATCTCAAGGCAGCTGGGACCACTGTCACCACGAAAACCATTGGTAACACATTACGACATAACGGATTGCAATCCTGCAGTGCCCGCAAGGTCCCCCTGCTCCGGAAGGCACATGTGACGGCCCGTCTGAAGTTTGCCAGTGAACACCTGGATGATGCCGAGAGTGATTGGGAGAAGGTGCTGTGGTCAGATGAGACAAAAATTGAGCTCTTTGGCATGAACTCAACTCGCCGTGTTTGGAGGAAGAGAAATGCTGCCTATGACCCAAAGAACACCGTCCCCACTGTCAAGCATGGAGGTGGAAATGTTATGTTTTGGGGGTGTTTCTCTGCTAAGGGCACAGGACTACTTCACCGCATCAATGGGAGAATGGATGGGGCCATGTACCGTACAATTCTGAGTGACAACCTCCTTCCCTCCGCCAGGGCCTTAAAAATGGGTCATGGCTGGGTCTTCCAGCACGACAATGACCCAAAACATACAGCCAAGGCAACAAAGGAGTGGCTCAGGAAGAAGCACATTAGGGTCATGGAGTGGCCTAGCCAGTCACCAGACCTTAATCCCATTGAAAACTTATGGAGGGAGCTGAAGCTGCGAGTTGCCAAGCGACAGCCCAGAACTCTTAATGATTTAGAGATGATCTGCAAAGAGGAGTGGACCAAAATTCCTCCTGACATGTGTGCAAACCTCATCATCAACTACAGAAGACGTCTGACCGCTGTGCTTGCCAACAAGGGTTTTGCCACCAAGTATTAGGTCTTGTTTGCCAGAGGGATTAAATACTTATTTCCCTCTGCAGAATGCAAATAAATTCATATACTTTCCACAATGTGATTTTCCGGATTTAATTTGTGATGTGCTATCTCTCACTGTTACCAATAACCTACCCTTCAATTATGGGCTGCTCATGTCTTTGTCAGTGGGCAAACTTACAAAATCAGCAAGGGATCAAATACTTATTTCCCCCACTGTATATATATATATATATAAATGAATATGCTAATATGCCCCACCCCATCCTTTGCCCACCCAAATGAAACAGACTACGCCCATGAATTTAAGTTTCCTAATTTCTTGTCTATAATAAGCCTTTTTAGCTTCACTAACATTTTGTTTATACTTAGTTACCTCCTTCCTCCATAATATGAGACAAATCATCACCCTTTTCCTTCCAAACCTGCTCCAGTCATCTATAAGTTCTTTTTAGCATTGTAAGAGACTCACTAGCTTATTTTCGAAAGGGAAGGACGCTCATCTTCTGACACAAATTGGGAGATGGGTGTCCTTCTCCCGAGGTCGCCCAAATCGGCATAATCGAAAGCTGATTTTTTTGCGTCCTCTATTGCTTTCCATCGCGGGGACGATCAAAGTTCACGGGGGCATGTCGGCAGTGTACCGAAGGCGGGATAGGGGGCGTGGTTAAGAGATAGGCGTCCTCGGCCGATAATGGAAAAAAGAAGGGCGTCTCTCACGAGCATTTGGTCGACTTTACTTGGTCCCTTTTTTTTCACGATCAACCCTCGAAAAGGTGCCTGAACTGACCAGATGACCACCGGAGGGAATCGGGGTGACCTCCCCTTACTCCCCCAGTGGTCACCAACCCCCTCCCACCCTAAAAAAAATTAATAAACATTTTTTTCCAGCCTCTATGCCAGCCACAAATGTTATACCCAGCTCCATCACAGCAGTATGCAGGTCCCTGGAGCAGTTTTTAGTGGGTGCAGTGCACTTCAGGCAGGCGGACCCAGGTCCACCCCCCCCCCCACCTATTACACTTATGGTGGTAAATGTGAGCCCTCCAAAACCCACCCGAAACCCACTGTACCCACATGTAGGTGCCCCCCTTCATCCCTAAGAACTATGGTAGTGGTGTACAGTTATGGGGAGTGGTTTTTAGGGGGGGGTTGGGGGGCTCAGCACCCAAGGTAAGGGAGCTATGTACCTGGGAGCAATTTGTGAAGTCCACTGCAGTGCTCCCTAGGGTGCCCGGTTGGTGTCCTGGCATGTGAGGAGGACCAGTGCACTACGAATGCTGGCTCCTCCCATGACCAAAGGGCTTGGATTTGGTCGTTTTTGAGATGGGCGTCCTCGGTTTCCATTATTGCCGAAAACCAGGGATGACCATCTCTAAGGACGACCATCTCTAAGGTTGACCTAAATGTTGAGATTTGGGCATCCCCGACTGTATTATCGAAATGAAAATGGACGCCCATCTTGGACGCCCTTAGAGATGGGCGTCCCCGTTCGAAAATGCCCCTCTCATTATACCAAGGATTCCTAAGTAACCTAAGCTTTGTATCATTCAGAAGTGCCATAATCTCCAAAGTGCTATTGATCGATTCTTCCCAAACATTTAGACTGAGGTTTTGTTCCCCTTTAAAAATTTCAGAAGAAATTGCATTCCACAATTTTGAAGGATCAACTCTCCTCCTCTGCAACTTTTTGGGACTATCACTAACTTGTTTTAGTTGTACATTTAAAAAACTTAAAAAAAGAAAAAAAAAAAAAAAAGAAAAATGATCAGACCATATTAATTTATCCCAACATACATGATTTAAAATAATTTGCTCTGAGATTTTGAAATAGGCAACAAAATCAAGTTTATGACCTTTCTTGTGCACTGGTGCTTCATGTGTAAGCACTGTATTCTATAAAATTCCCATCCAAAAGCAGCTAATTAAGGCATTTTTTTTTGTTTTTACATTTTTAAGTATATTTTAAATACCAGAGGGCTGGGCACAATTGTCCCATCAATCACTCTTCTAAATCCCTACCTCAAATCGGTAGTTTGCTGAAACTTATGGATTCCTCTAAGGAGGATAAAACAACAAGTCAGAACTTGTTGTTTTATCTTCCATATTAGATTTGGTGGACCACCTGCCTTGCTTTTTGCCTCTAAGAGGTACATACTGTAAACCTACGGTGAAAATTTTAGGAATATATGTAGACTCCTGTATAAAACTGGAAATATGCATATATTTTTTGGACAGCCAAACCACAGCTGGACCAGGCCCCCTTAGAATGTGTCCTGCGTCATCTACATGTGTAAGTAGCAGGTATTATACAATTGGCATTAGCATGTATATAACATATACATATGCTGTTATTTATACTTGTACATGTCATGCAACCATTCTAACATGACTTTCATTATCTGTAACACAAACCACTCATAGTTCCTTTCATTTATAAATACAGAATCAACATCTATCTTTCTAAATACCACAGTCTATAGACTGTGGGGCCCTTTTACTAAGCCGTGGTAGGCTCTACACGAGTGCAGCGCGTGCCCAAATGAGACTACCGCCAGGCCAGTGTGCTCTCCTGGTGGTAATTTCAGATTTGGCACACACCCATAATGCGTGGGTGAATTATTTATTTATTTCCTCCTAAGCGTGCTGGTTCCAGTGGTAATCAACTCTTGGCATGTGCTGACTGGTCACCACGCATATAGCATGTGAGCCTTTACTGCTAGACCAATGGGTGGCATTAAGGGCTCAGGCTGGTTTCATTTTTACCACAGGCCCTTTTCCTGTCCCATTAAAATAAAAAAGCCCTATTTTGTAGACACAGTAAAAAGTGGCCTGCAGTAGTGTAGGTGTGCGCCCAATACACACGCCTACACTACTGCAGGTCACTTTTTAGCGCGGCTTAGTAAAAGGGCCCTTAATAGTCCGAATATACACAGTTTGCATATTTCTTTTATCTTACATGATCTGTCTACAATGGGAAGTGAAAAAACACAGCTTCTAATATGTTGTCAATTTTCACCTTCTCTTTAGAGCAAATCATTCTTTTCCCTCAATCCTGATTTTCATCTTGCTTGTTGGACAGTTACTGAACATTCGCCTTAGGTACCAAAAATGGTCTCTCAGGAGCTCTAGCAGTAGTATACCAGTCAGGGCTGATTGCTTTTCCAGCATTCACTGAATTGTCCACATAAAACACTTCCCTGACCTCAGTTGGAATTTTGAAGGACAGAAAACCAAAAACATCACATGGTCATTTACCAGAGAAACCACTGATGTGATTAGAGCAGTTGGAAGAAGAAGTTCTTAGTAAAATACCCCACTGACCTCGCTAGAATAGTTTATGTTTTTAAAGAGTGATCACTCTCTTTCAGGAACTAATATATAACTTCAGGTGAACTGTGCAGATATTGTCTATTTTCAAGCACAGCGGTCAAGTGCCATATTCATTTCTCCTTCCTCTCTCTCCATGTCAGCTTTATCCAGATCTATTTTTCCGTACTTAAAACTACTCTCTGCATTTTCTGTTTTTGAATTGGAACCCTCACCTCATCAACTACTGAAGATATTCTTAAATGGAGATTAGCAGAAGCTTATGAATTGCATGAGAATATTGTAAACATTTACATTCTGCTTTGTCTTGTTCATATGTTTTATTGTGATTGTTTTGTTGTAAACCACCAAGTACATAGGGATCATACGGATTATAAATATTCTAAATAAATAAATATACTCATGACATTGCTAACTCATAAGTACATAAGTATTGCCATACTGGGAAAGACTAAAGGCCCATAGAGGCCAGCATCCTGTTTCCAACAGTGGCCAATCCAGGTCACAAATACCCGGCAAGATCCCAAAAATTTACAAAACATCTTATACTGCTTATCCCAGAAATAGTGGATTTTCCCCACGTCCATTTAATAACGATCTATGGACTTTTCCTTTAGGAAGCCGTCCAAACCTTTTTTAAACTCCGCTAAGCTAACCGCCTTTACCACATTCTCTGGCAACGAATTCCAGAGTTTAATTACATGTTGAGTGAAGAAATATTTTCTCCAATTAATTTTAAATTTACTAGCTTCATTGCATGCCCCCTAGTCCTAGTATTTTTGGAAAGCGTGAACAGATGCTTCACATCTACCCGTTCAACTCCACTCATTATTTTATAGACCTCTATCATATCTCCCCTCAGCCACCTTTTCTCCAAGCTGAAGAGCCCTAGCCGCTTTAGGCTTTCCTCATAGGGAGCCAGTCCCATCCCCTTTATCATTTTCGTCGCCCTTCTCTGCACCTTTTCTAATTCCACTATATCTTTTTAGAGATGCGGTGACCAGAATTGAACACAATATTCGAGGAGCGGTCGCACCATGGAGTGATACAAAAGCATTATAACATCCTCATTTTTGTTTTCCATTCCTTTCCTAATAATACCTAACGTTCTATTTGCTTTCTTAGCCGCAGCAGCACACTGAGCAGAAGGTTTCAACGTATCATCAACGACGACACCTAGATCCCTTTCTTGGTCCGTGACTCCTAACGTGGAACCTAGGGCCCTTTTACTAAGCTGTGGTAAAAGAGGCCCTGTGCTAGCAGTAGCACGTGTTTTTGCCTCATGCAGAGTCCCTTTTTACTGCAGTGGGTAAAAAGTTGACGAAAAGAAATGGCCATACTGTGAATTCGCACAACAAAAAACAGCACTAGGGGCCTTAAAAATAGGGACACAGTTCTTTTAATCGTACACCTTTATAAAACAGTCTTTGAAAAAGACCCGATACTGTGAATTCACACTTGCTGTGTGGCCATTTTGGGGGGAGCACTTACCGCCACCCATTGAGGTGGCGGTAAGGTCTCCCGCGCTAACCCGGTGATAACCAGGCAGTGATTACTGCCAGGTAACTGCTGTGGTAAAAAATATGGAACAATTTTCTGTAGCACCAGAAATGCCGTGTATGTGTGTGTGTGTGTGTGTGGGGGGGGGGGGGGGCAGAATGACTGCTGGCACCCGTGTTGGGCTAGTGGTAGCTCCAGATTGTCTCATGGCAACCCTTTAGTAAAAGGGCCCCCTGACACTCTCAATAGACCTGACCCCTTATAGCTGACTCCATCTTTCTAACTCAGATCCCACCCAATATGCTTTGTCTGTGTTTCTTACCTCTGTCTATCTTTATTGGATTGTAAGCTTCAAGAAACAGGGAGTATCTATTACTTTTGGCAGCAAATAATAATGATAGTCTGATGATAATGATGATGATGATAATAATAATAATAAAAATAATATTTGTAAGTTATATGCAAGCAATAAAAAAGTAAAGATGTTAGGAATATAAGAAGTTAAAAAATGCAGATATTGATTTACAGGGATAGGAATCCACCAGGATGGATGAACGACAAAATCCCACGTAACCAACAAATAGAGAAGAAAAAGTGGGAAGTGGACCAATGACTCCAGAGGCTGGGACTACTGGGTGAGAATGGAAAACTATTACGGACTCGACACAAATCTGTGTTTCGGCTACAGGCCTGCCTAAGGAGTCTAAAAACATATAAAATACCATGTAAGATAAAACAAGTAATACAGTTGATGAAACATGTATATAATACTAGTAAGAAAGGCCCGTTTCTGAGGCCAATGAAACGGGCGCTAGCAAGGCGCTTTTGTTCCCATCCCCCTCCCCTTGATGCTGGACTTAGACTTACCCTCCGTGCTTCAGGGTGGTCGTGGTCGTGGGCGCCCTGCCCCGGGCAGCCCCGGCCGGCGACCCGCCCCGTGACATAGAGAGTGGCTGACTGGCTCCCTCGCTGCCTGTGACCTACAGCCTGCCTGGCTCACTCCCTCCAATCTTCGTCGCGTAGTAGATGGATGTATGCCCCGCCCTCGGGTCAAACGTGATGACGTTGAGGGCGGAGCGATGCGATTGGTCAAGTGTCATAGCTCCGCCCTCAACATCATCACGTTTGACGCGAGGGCAGGGCAAATAGTAATGGGGCTAAATTCCGATCTCTGGCACCTCACAAACTGGAAGTTGCAGCTTCATTAGAACGTTGAGGTAGGCAATTATGTGCGGAAGGGGCGTGGCTGTGGGTGGGTCTATCAGTGAGAGTGATGCATGAGTGACAGTGAGTGGTGACAGCCTAAGTGCAGGGCTCCAGGGTTTCCCTGCCACAGAGTGAGCTTCAGAATGTTTGAGGTGAGAATTATTAATATAGATAAGATATAAAATCATACGCAAACCAATGTAAAAAATATGAAAAACTAACACATCCATAAATCCCTGTACTCTTTGCTCCTTTCTCCAGATCATTTATGAATATTCTAAAATCATACAGGGCCAGAGTCAGTAAATGACACCCGAAATTAGGCGCTGGAGAGATCCACACTAAACTCGTATTCTATAAAGGCGCTCCACACCAAGCGCCTTTTATAGAATAGTGCTTGATGGCAATTCCTGCACCCAACTTTAGACATAAGGACTTAAGCCTGCTGAAACCTGGTGTAAATCCTTGTACACAAATTGATCACACAGCCTTCTACATTGACTCCCTATCCATTTCCACATACAGTTCAACTCCTGTTATTGACTTACAAGTGCATTCAGTTGTAAAAAAGGTCCTGGCGTGCAGGAAAAATGGCCCCCCACTGTTACCGCAGGGCCTTTTTTTTTACCACAGCTTGGTAAAAGGACTCCATAATTCCTACATAGGAACATAAGACATTCTGAGTCAGATCAAGTTTTGTAGAGCTCAGCATCTTGCCTTTGACAGTGGCCAATTTAGGCCATTTTCTCAGTACCTCTTCACTCTTATCTCTTCCTACACTCCTTCCCAGGAACTTCATTCATCGGGTAAATCTCCCTTATCTGTACCCTTCTCTTCCACTGCCAACTCCAGACTCTGTTCCTTTTATCTTGCTGCACCACATGCCTAGAATAGACTTCTTGAGCCAATACATCAAACTCCAACTCTGGCCGTTTCAAATCTAGGCTAGAAACCCACCTTTTTGAGGCTGCTTTTAACTCCTAACTCCATTTGTTCAGTACCCATGTCTGTTTTATTATTCCCACCTTAAGTGATTCTCTTATCCCTTATTTGTCTTGTTTGTCTGTCTTGATCAGATTGTAAGCTCTGTCGAGCAGAGACTGTCTTTTACATGTATAATGTACAGCTCTGTGTACATCTATTAGTGCTATAGAAATTATTACTACTAGTAGTAGTACAACCCTGGTCTTCTATAATATTGTGTCTAGATATTTGGAACACCCCTGATCTGCCCATATTCCTCCCATGGCCATGCCCCTTTTTGGGTTGCATGCGAGACACTGAGAGCACAGCGTTATAGAATAGAATAGGCAGATGTACATGCAATTAGTGCTAATTAATGCCAATAATTGATTGTTAATGGCTTGTTAACTAATTAATTTGCAGGTTCATATGCCCTGCGTGCATAGGCAGTCGATGACTCAGGTGTTTGGGGAGGCTAAGGTGGGGCGAAGCTGAGGAAGGGCTAGGGCGGAGCAAGAGAAGGTGTGGTGGGCCAAGTTAAAATCCTTGGGTTGTGACCAGGGGCGTAGCCACGGGTGGGCCTGGGTGGGCCTGGGCCCACCCACTTTGGGCTCAGGCCCACCCAGCAACGGTGCACCTAGATGCCCAAACCGCTGGCGCACCGCAAGTTTTGTTCCCTCCCTGCTCCCTCCTTCCTCCCCTGTAATCCCCGTCCAGACTCCGGCAGCGGTGCTACGTGCTAGCTAGCTCGAGCCACGCGGCGCCGTCCGCTGCAAGTGCTTCTCTGCGCTGGCCCCACCTCTTCAGAAAGAGTATCGGAGGTGAAGCCAGCCGGAAGGATGCAGTTGTCGTGTAGCAGCGTGCATAGCGGGGGAGGGGGAAAAGGTGCAGCATGGCGGGGGGGGGGGGGGGGGGGAGGAGGACAGCAGAACTCTCAATATATTTTTTAAATTAGTTTCATACTATTTAAAACTAGCAAAAATTCTTGTGGTGGTGAGGGGGGGGGGGGGGGGAATCTAGCATTTTTAATGTGTGGAGCTTGGTGATTTTAGAGCTCTCTCTCCTTGATCATTATCCTTGAGAATTTTCTGCATATGCCCAAGTGCAAAGGGAGAGTAAAGGAACCCCCTGCCAAGGCAAACCATCCCAAAAAAGGCAGCAAATAGATATTTGCAGCCCTTACTAATGGGTGAGTCTGCTGACTCAGAGATGAGACCACCACCTGATCTGGAAGACATGTTCCATTGAGCTCCTTAGGCCTAGTTGCTCTTTAGTGGCCCCAGAAGTCAGCTGGAGAATTTGCATAGTGGAGAAGAGTGTACGCTGCCAAGCTAGTGGGGATCCCCAAGCCCTGCCAGCTGGGGATCTCTTCCAGGGCTACTTTCTGCTGAGCTTGGCAGATGGGGGCAGCATCCTGGAGCCACTGACAACTAAGCATGTATGGGGTGCTGGCATCAGTTGCTCGAGGAGTTGCTACTGCCTGCTAGGCTTGGCGGGGAGGAGTTCTGGCCATCTCTGGTGGAGGTCCCCAGCTGACGGAGATTGGGGATCCTCATCAGCTAAAGTATTTATATTTTGAATTGGGGAGAGAGAAAATTTTGTGCCCACCCATTTTGTGCTCAGGCCCACCCAAAATTGGTTGTCTGGCTATGCCACTGGTTGTGGCACATACTGTGTCAGCAGTAAAGGGACAGTGGGGGCACTTTTGAATACAGCTACCCTTCCTGCCCCCACCTAGTAGTTCTGTTACTGATGATATTATAGCCACTAAACACACCAAAATAATACAACATATTAAACAAAACAATATTTTCAACATTCTGGAAATATATGCATCTACTTTAACATTTGGTTCCCAGTAAATCCTAGTTCACCAGTCCAGCATCTTCAGGTTGGCCATGTGAACAGTGATGTTCAGCAGCACAGTAACAGAAATGCTGTGGATGCTGGAAATGATAAAATGATTGTCTATCAATGTTTTTAGTAGGTTGCCAAATGGCTACCAGGTTTCAGATCTGCTGCTCTTTGGTTAATTGCTGAGGTACCAAACATGTTTGGATTACGTATTATCTGTATTAGCTGCACATAATGGTTAGAGCAACTGGCTGATAACCAGGGTTCAAATCCAACTGCTGCTCCTTAACCCTCCATTTTCTCAGGTTCAAACTTTAGTTGTAAGCCCTCTAGGTATATACTTACCCCCTAATTCTATTAAAGTCACTAAAAATTACGTGGAAGTTTGGGCAGATGCCCAATTTGTGCACATAATTTATTTGAATAATGAACTAATTAGCACCCACAATTGGCTTATTAACAACCAATTATTGGCACTAATTAGATTTAATTGAAATATACATGCATAAATTTAGGCGTGAGATCTGATCCTAAATTTTACACACAGGTTTAAAAAGGGGGCATGAAAATGGGAGGGTCATAGACAGAACAGGGGTGTTCCTAATATTTATGTGCGCTGTTCTAGAATGAAGGGGAATATGTGTCTAATTTATGCACATACATTTGCACCATATTTCAGTTGGTGAAAATGGCCACACCTAAAGTTAGGTGCGATTCCTGGGTGTAAGTGCTATTCTATAAACCACACCTAACTTTGTGTGGCTTATAGAATAGCGTTTTTTTTCATCTCTTTATATAGAATTCACTCCTTAGTCTACTTGAATATAATTCACCTTGCCATGAGCTAAATCCAAATTCAAAATCTAGCATTAGGCATATTGTAAAGTCATATAAAACCTTGAAGTGACCGAGGACCTATAAAACAAATCTGCTATACCATCATAGAATGGAATAAGTAACCAAAAAATAAAATTTGACATATGTAGGCAAAAATTAAACTGAACCCCCAAGAAGCCAGACTCTGCATACAGTGTAACATGAGAACTAGAAACAGTGATACATTTCTTTCTATACTGAGCAAAATATAAAGATAACAGATGTAAATTTAGAAATGAACACATTCCACTCAAATTAAAATACATAAAAATTAACTAAAATAGAAAATAAAGGTGATACCTTTTTATTGGATTAATTTAGTATAGCTCTGAGAGGCCAAAACTTCCTTTCTCAGGTCAGGATAGTTTACTTACTTGAGGAATTTAGGTATTGCCCTCCAAAAGCTAGTCAAAAATGTATTTAGTCCAATAAAAAGGTATCACTTTATTTTCTGTTTTTTTTTGTTTATTTATATTTATTAACTTTAATATGGACTAACATGGCTTCCACATTATTTTGCCCTAAATTTAGAAATAAAATTATTTTTCTACCTGTGTTGTCTGACCATTTAATTTTTCTAATTGTAGGTCACAGATTCTGGTTACTGTTTTCTTCTCTTTTCTTATCTCTTTCCAGGATCTGCTATCCATTTGTCATATTTCTCTCTTCTTCTGCCTTCTTCACCTGTTCCAGTATATTCATCTCTGACATTGATATTTTCCATTCAGCTTTCTTCTATTTTACTGCCTCTCTGTCTGCTCAGATTTCATTCCCTCTTAGTCTTATATGGCCAGTAAGTTTGTTTTTCAGGAATTCTATCATGTTTTTTTTTAATTGCATCTACCTACAGCTTTCCATCTCTTTCCCTCATCCAGGTCTTCCCATTCACAAACTTTTCCCTCTCTTCCCCCAGCCATATTGCATCTCCTCTGTGACTTGCTTTCTTTCCTCCCATCCATGCAGCATCTTCTCCCTGTTTCTCTCTCCTCAGCCATATAGCATTTCCTGTCTGTCTCTTTCTCTTTCCTACCATCCATGCAGCATCTTCTCTCTGAATCTCTCTTCCCTCTCCCCAGTCATGTGGCATCTCTTCTCTCTGTCCCTCGTCAGCAGCATGTCCTCTCTTGCCCCCCCCCCCCCAGTCATGCAGCAACTCCTCTCTCCTCCTCTATCCAGAATCTCCTGTTTCTCTGTCTGTCTGCCATGCAGCATCTCCTCTCTCTCTCTCTCTCTCTCCCTTCCCCCAGCCATGCAGGATCTCGTCTCCCTGTCTTTTGCCCCTACCCACCATTGCCCATCTGTCACTCTCGTCCACTACCATGCAACACTGCCTCTCTCTTTCTTCTTCTTCCCATTCAAAATTGCCCCTCTGTCTTTCAGCTCCATTACTTCTCTTTCTTCCCCATATATCATCACGTTTCTCTCTCAACCCCCCGCATCCACAATTGCCCCATTTCTCTTTGCACCCTCCTCCAGCATTGCCTGTTTCTCCCTTCAGCCAGCATTTCTTATTTCTCCCCCCCCCCACCATCAGCATTTCCTGTTCCCCATCCTGAGCCAGCATTTCCTGTTTCTCATCCACCCCCATCCAGCATTGCTTGTCTCCTATCCCAATAGTCCTCTCTCTCTCTTTCCTCTCATCCCCTAGCATGGAGCATCAATGCATCCCTCACCTCACAGTCACCACATATTTTTTTCTCTCTGCCCCCTTCACTCACTAATTCTGCTTACTGAAAACTCTACCAGGTTGCGGCCTGCCCGAGTTTGCTGTGTAAGCGGCAGCAACGGTAACAACAAAGAGGAACCATCAGCTTAGCTTGCTTTCCCTTCCCTGTTGTTGTCTCTCTAACTCGGTGTGTCATTTTCAGTACCAGAGTCCTGTCCGTGTCACTGGCAGCTCTGCTAGTCTCCCTTTCCTTCTTCCTTCATGATGTAACTTCCTGTTTTGGGGAGGGAGGAGGAGGAAGGAGACTGGCAGTGGTGCACACAGGACTTTGGCCTTGCACATGACTTGCTGAGTCAGGGAGACATTGGCAGGGAAGGGAATGGAAGCTAAGCTGATGGTTCCTATTTGCCACAGCAGGGAGGAGAAAGTCACGGTTGGGCTTCTTATACAGGATGCCTATGCGTGCGTACCCAAATTTGGACACTATCTATAGAATCTGGGGGACATTACCCAATATTCAAAATTATTTAACCAGACAGGAGAGGTTCATGTCTGCTTAAATCGCACAGACCAGCCCAACCGCTAATATTCAGTGGTACTTAACCGGATAGCACTGATTGTTGCAGCACTGTCTGGATAGTGCTGGGCTGACCTGGGGGCAGACCTGGAAATTATCTGGGCACTGCAGATATTCAATGCCATCTCCTTATTTGGATAGTAGATTTTAAATGTAAATGTTTATTTATTTGATACTTGTATCGCACATCATCCGAATTATTCAGCTCTATTTGGCATACATAAGCAATAAACAGTACAAGTTGATGTATAATACATGTTATAAAAACTGTGATAGTTAAAGGAATATTCTTGAAAAAGTAGCGGCGAGGAGAAAGATCTTGGCTATAACCTATTTCAACATCTAGTGAAGGAATTTATTGAAAAGAAAAGTCTTTAAGAATTTGTGAAAGGTTTTGTAGTTATTGAGTTGTCTTATTTCTCTTGCATTATGAATAAAACCAGTAACAAAATTTTTTGAGAAATGTTCCAACTTGACACCTCTTTTTCAACCTAGATGCCCTATACATAATTGGGCTTCATATCAATTGTTTGTTTACACCTTCAAAAACAATCTGATACATTGGTAAGGCAAGACGTCCTTTTGCTAAACCCATTAAGCCATTTCTATGTATATGGCCAGTAAGTTTGTTTTTCAGGAATTCTATCATGTTGCCTTGGAATTGACATCAGACTTACTATAATTTCCTTGATCAGCCCCAGAGCCCTTTTTAATAATTGCCATTACATTGGCCTCCCTGAAGTCCATAGGTACTATTCTTGTTCAACTCCACCTGAAATTAAATATGACCAAAACCGAGCTTCTCATTTTCCCCCCCAAACCCACCTCCCCGCTCCCCCCGTTTTCTATTTCTGTTGAAGGGTCTCTCATTCTCCCTGTCTCCTCAGCTTGAAACCTTGGGGTCATCTTTGACTCTTCTCTCTCCTTCTCTGCTCATATCCAGCAGATTGCCAAGACCTGTCGTTTCTTTCTTTACAACATCCGTAAAATCCGCCCCTTTCTTTCCGAGCACTGTACCAAAACCCTCATCCACACCCTTGTCACCTCTCATTTAGACTACTGCAATCTGCTTCTTGCTGGCCTCCCACTTAATCACCTCTCCCCTCTCCAGTCGGTTCAAAACTCTGCTGCCCGTCTCGTCTTCTGCCAGGGTCGCTTTACTCATACTACCCCTCTCCTCAAGACCCTTCACTGGCTCCCTATCCGTTTTCGCATCCTGTTCAAACTTCTTCTACTAACCTATAAATGTATTCACTCTGCTGCTCCCCAGTATCTCTCCACACTCGTCCTTCCCTACACCCCTTCCCGTGCACTCTGCTCCATGGATAAATCCTTCTTATCTGTTCCCTTCTCCACTACTGCCAACTCCAGACTTCGCGCCTTCTGTCTCGCTGCACCCTACGCCTGGAATAAACTTCCTGAGCCCCTACGTCTTGCCCCATCCTTGGCCACCTTTAAATCTAGACTGAAAGCCCACCTCTTTAACATTGCTTTTGACTCGTAACCACTTGTAACCACTCGCCTCCACCTACCCTCCTCTCTTCCTTCCCGTTCACATTAATTGATTTGATTTGCTTACTTTATTTATTTTTTGTCTATTAGATTGTAAGCTCTTTGAGCAGGGACTGTCTTTCTTCTATGTTTGTGCAGCGCTGCGTACGCCTTGTAGCGCTATAGAAATGCTAAATAGTAGTAGTAGTAGTAGTAGCTTACAGATTACTAGTTATAGGATAGCCAATTTCATGAATGAGATCTTTCAGAACTGTATGGTGAATATTATCTACTCTTTAGTCTGTAAATTTGCTTTAAGATTTACAATGATTTGCTTTAGTTTTCACTTCAAGATAGTTGTTGGAATAGATATGACTTCAACATTCTCCTCAGTAAAGACTGAGGCAACAATTTAATTGGCCCTTTTTCTAAAACTTAGCATGTGCTGACAGACATTAGCTCGCACTAAGTTCTGTGCATTCTGTTTTATACCTATGGGTCATATGGCACCTAGTACATACTAATGTTCTTTAGCATACTAGTAAAAGGAATTCTAATTTAGTGTTGCTGCTATTACTTTATCCTTCCATTCCTTTTTATGCCTTGGTTATTTAGCAGTCCTATTGACTTCTTTGTAGAATGGAAGAGTAGCCTAGTGGTTTGAGCAGTGAGTTGATGATCATTGAAGCCAGGGTTCAAATCCTGCTGTTCTTCCTTGTGATCTTAGTCAAGTCACTTAGGGGCCTTTTTACTAAGCCATGGTAGCAGGGGCGTAGCCAGACCTCAACGGGAGTGGGGGCCAGAGCCCAAGTTGGGGGGCACTGTTCAGCTGCCTTCCCCCACCGCAGACCCCCCTCTCTACCGCCGACCCCCCCCGCCACTTTGGGCCACAACCGCAAAACACGGTGCAGGACGTAAGGCGTCAGAAACAGATGATCCCACAATGAAGGCACCGGAGTCGACTGGCACTGAAGAAAACTCTTCGGCTGGCGGGGATTGGGGACCCCTGCCAGCAAATAAGGTACCTGATGTGGCAGATGGGTGGGCGGCAACGGTGGGGGGTCAAATGTAGAGGGGGCCAGGGCATAATCTGTGGGGGCCCATGCCCCCGTGGCCCCACGTAGCTACACCCCTGCATGGTAGGCTCTATGTGCAAGCAGCACCTGCCAAAATAAGACTACTGCCAGGCCAGTGCGCCCTCCTGGCGGTAATTTCAGGGCGCACGCCCATAATGCCTGAATGAATTATTTATTTATTTCCTCCTACGCACACCATTTCCAGCGATAATCGGTACTTGGCATGCAGTGTAGTGTGTGAGCCCTTACCGCTAGATCAATGGGTGGCGTTAAGGGCTCCGGCCAGTTTTGGGCATGCGCTGGTTTCATTTTTAACACAGGTCCTTTTCCTGTCTCATTAAAACAAGGCCCTTATTTTCAGATGCAGATACAGTAAAAACTGTCTCAGCGTGCTCACAATACATGCACCTACACTACCACAGACCACTTTTTACCACAGCTTAGTAAAAGGGCCCCTTAGTGCTTGTAGGCCTTAGGTACAAGATTAGATTGTAAGCACTCCTGGAGCAGGGGAATATTTTCTCTACATGAATATTACTTACCTTCAACTACTACTGAAAAGGCATGAGCTATGTTTTCTTTCTTTTTTTGCTTCAAGTGTAGTTGAAAGAATATTTAATGTTAGGGTCCCTTTTACTAAAGTGTGATAAAGTTATGAAATTACCAGGTGGTAACTACAAAGCCTGCATTTAGGTATTCCCTTTATCTTCAGATAGAGTTACCGCACAGAAAAAAACCCCCAAACCTTTGCTGTACGTGATGTACATTGAAGGATAGTGTTGATGCATTTACTGCCTCCTATTTAAGAAATAGTAAGTGTATCTGCGCTTGTACTGGTGAAAGCACATAGTAGGGATGAGCATTAATTTCCATTCAAATGGTAAAACATAGTGAATGGGGGCATTTTTTGTTAGTTTCACCAAAATAGGTGGGACTGCTATTTTAGACGAATCACAATTTGTCCCATTCAAAGCTGGTAAAGACATGGTTGTAGGCAAACACACAGTGGAGCCACTCTGGAAGATACAGTAAAGAATGGGAAAAGGTGGGGACAAGTTAGAAGCGTGATACACCTCAGCCAATCATGTTGAAACTCTTTGATAAGCAGTCAAACAAGCTTATCCCTGCCTGACATTCAAACCCCATAACATCAATTGTGCTGGAAAAGACATCACAGGTTATAGGCAGGGAACAATTTTCTCTCAGGCTTTCAGAAAAAGAAGTGATCCTGTAGTCGCTCTAGTGCTTCAGCAAAAAATTTCCTTTGTTGATGCAAAGAAGGGGTAAAATAATAATAATAAAAAAATCACCACACAGCTCTTTGCAGGGTTTCTGGCTGTTGAAGGTCAATACTTTGTCTTCTTGCTGATGGGCAGGAGAAACAAGAATAGAGATCTTATGCCTATGTTTATTAAGCAGTGCTATGGACGTGTTAGCATTTTTAACAAATTTAAATGGTTTACGCACGTTAAATGCTAACGCGCCCATAGAAATGTATAGGTGCATTAGCGTTTAATGCACCTTAAATTTACAGGCACGTTAAAAATGCTAACGCACCTTAGTAAACCTACCCCATAGTGTCAGTGGCTAAAACAGATCTGTGTTAGATGCAGACAAAATTATGTTAAAAAAAAAACTTTTGCAGGACTTCAGGGCAATATATGTATCTGCCTGCTAGTTGGCTCAGAAGTGTCAGGGTCAAAGGGATCAGTGTCAGAGACTGCTGACAAAAGCATGTTTTACAATGTTTGATTGGTTTAATAAATCAAAAACTAACAATTTTTGCTTACTTCTGACAATACAGAATAATCTCAATGACAAAAATTCATTAAAAAAAAATCAAACCCTTCAAGAGTAAAACTCACAGGGTTAAATACTTTTGATCGTTAGTCCTGAAAATCTCCTCAAGTTGTAATTATGTTTATATCTACAGTTCTATAGTGACTTGCACAATACTTTTCTTTAGTGACATACTTTAATTGCTTATTTTTAATTTTATAATTGTCAATTGCTAAGAGGAGACTTATCTTTTAAAAACAATTGTTCTTCATCTCCTACATATGCCTAATGGAGATCTTTGTTTCTCAGAACTGCATTAGGTGAACTTTTTACATTTGTCTCATAACAGATCTCGTATCCAATTATGGTGGAAATGTCAGCCACTTTCTAGTATGGCTTGGTAGAAGGACCCTCAAAAGAAGTAATCATGCTGTAAAAGCCCTTAGACTTGAATACCACAACTTGCTCTATCAGAGATTGTATTTCTTAATATGGTAGTATAACAGAGAGCACAGAACAGAGAGGAAGGCATTTAGTTCATTTTGAATCCTTTACTCCACTGAACATTTATGAATTCATGCACATATGGCACCCTATTATCACTGTTCACTGGGGATACCGTTATTGAACCAGCCGTAACTGAGTGAATCTACTCCAGATGTTATTAAATTCTAATAGGTTAGTAACAGCAGTCCGAAATCATTGTAAGACCAATGTTGTTGTTGAATAGGGTGGGGATGTGAATGCTGGGGCCTTCTCAAGTGTTTGACAGTATTTGCATTTCTCATTGAGCTGGCAGCCAAAAAGAGAAAATAGAAAGTGCTAATAAAAAATATTATTGTTCTATAAGCATCACATTGTCTTAATTAAAGACCCAGTAACTGCTTCTGAAAGAGTCAGATTGCTTATAAACAACAGGTACCTCCTGCAGTAAAGTTTTAATTTCTCTCTCTAATATCCCATTTAAAGTACTATGGGATTTAATTTATTTTCAATTAAGTCCAAATATTGATTAATGCTCTTTTCCAGCATTTTTATAGCAAGGAATAATGAGGCCAGTGTAAAAACTAAGAAAATCTGCTGGAATGGCCCACTACCGCATGGTGTTTTTCTTTTGGCACTAGGTCACTTATAAAAAAAAAATGCAAATTATTCCTGTGGCAATTTTGAAGTTAAAAAGTTCACGAGAAATTGACTTTTTTAAAAAAGAAATCTTGATGACATTTCCCTGAGGTGTCATTAATTTTTACAGGAAATTGGGGAATGTTATGTTTTTTGGAATATGCAAGTGAGCAATTGTGAGATTGCTGATGAGCTAATTTGCATGATATTTATGAGTGAGTTTGCACTGTTTTTGCTAATGGCTTTGCATAAGAAAAATATTACATACAAAAACAGCAAGAAATGCATGCTAAGGTTCACCAATGCAATAGCATGTGCTATTGTGAAACAGTGTTCGGCTTCATACTGGACCTCCTAGCCTGAAAATGTATCTTCCTTGGAAATGAATTTAACAAAATAGTTTTAATTTCTTCTTTTGAAATTGATCCAGTCAAAAGAACTCAGTGATGAACACTGGTAATTTAGGAAAGAACCCTGCTAGGGTGAACGTCCGTTCCTAACTGCTGATGCCAGTTCTTCATCGGAGTAAACTCTCCAGGGCTTGTAGTCCATTGTAACTGATGGACCATGAGCAAGAAAGCTCTCAACTGCAACCAAAGATGAAGAAAGGGGGGAGGGAGGGGTTGGGTTATCAAGCTGTATTAGAGCCCTAACCTGTGTTATTTGCCCTTTAACATGTGTTAAAGGGTTCTAATGCTGGGTGTCGTGCCCTAATGCAGTGATAATTTGGTCACTCTGTATTACATAGTACTGAAATGCAAAACATGTAAATGCATGTACAGCAGTTCATTGCTTTGTAAGTACTATATTGTGGCTTGTGGTGTGTACTGAAAATAGCCATTAGAGCACTGGGGTTATTTTACTGCTCAGGAGCATGTTAAAAAGGCCAGCAAATGTAAGCTAAAGCGGTGGCCAGAGAGTACCCCCGAGAGGCATAGCTAGGTGGGTTGCCAGGGGAGTGACCATCGGCAGTCCGCTTTCCACTCCCCCCAATGCCTCAACCTGGCTATGCTTCTGGTACCCCCCAGGCTGAAAGTTCTCCAAAATCCATGACTCCTATTGTGCAGCATCTCCTGAAACCCTCCCAACTTGAGTTCCCCCTCCCCTAGTAGTCAACCCCCCCAATTGCAAGTGTTCTCTATCTCAACCACAGGCTCCCTCTAAGATAGTAAACCTTCTCTCAGGCCCCTTCACTCTCTTTCAGTAGCCTCCCCCCCTTCAGGCCTACCTTTGATGAAATCCCTGGAGTCAATTGTGTGGGCAAGAGTGATGCCCAGTTGTTCCTGCCCTCGCCAGTGCCTTCTTCCAACATTGTGCCAGTTATCCCTAGTGATAGTCTCCCTTCTCCCCTGATTTTTCTCTAAGCTATTTCATTTTTCTTCATAACGAAGGTGTTATTTCCTTTATTATTTTTTGTCATGCTTGTCAAAATATTGTCTATCTCTTCTATATCCTTTTTGAGATGGGACAACAAGAAATGAACATAGTACTCAAGGTGTGGGTCATGCCAAGTTCCTACACAGACCTTAGAATGCTATTTGCATTTTAAGCAGCTGTGGTACGTTGGCTGAAAATTTCAATGCATTGTCTACAATTACTTTAAGATATTTATCTTGTATGGTGATTCCAAACTCAGAGCTCAGCATTTTGTACATTCAATGAAAATAAAGAAGCAGCAACTGATCTGCCTGAACAGGAATGTACTCTGTGTCAGCCAGAAAGGAGGGAGTTCAGAGAGAAGAGAGACACCAGAGTTGAAGAGGAATGAACCAAAGGGTTCAGTATGTAATAACCTTGATTCATGTGATATGAACAGCATTTTTCCATTTTTGAGTTTCACATTTCACTTTAATTTGATATACCATAAAATCACATCTAAGCAGTTTATAATACATAATATCAGGGGGGGGGGGGTAGTAAGAAAGAAGAGATGAGAAGGAAGCCTAGGCTACAAATTATTGGCTGTAACAAATATTATATATATATATATATATATATATATATATATATATATATATATATATATATATATAAATAAAGTCTATTAATTGCTAACACACATAGAGAGGGGGAGGGAGAAAAAAAATCACATAACAAAAGGATGGAGAAGTGGATTGCAACATGCAGCCACAAATGCTAAACAGATGGAAATGCTTGTCTTCAAAGTAACCTTGAATTTCACAAAGGAAGTCTCAAGATGCATATGTCAAGGGTTAAGTGGTTCCGAAGAGTGGGCATTACTGGTCTTATATAGAAGTGCGATGGGATAAATAAAAGGTGCAAAAGGTGTAAGAAGGAATGTACGAGACAATCAAAGTAGGTAGAGGAAAGATGGGATCCCAGAATAAAAGGCTTGGAGGGTAATGGAAAGTATTTTAAAAGGAATATGGTAGAATGATAGCCAATGTTCCACATATAGTAGTTTGGCATATAAAGATGTCTAGTGTGATGAAATAGTTTAACAGAAGTATTTTGAACAAGGTATAATTATTGGAATTGAGAAAGATTGAGTCTCTGATAGAGTTACAGTAATCAAAATAGGACTGAACTAGAAAGGGTAGTAGCAACTGAAGAGATCTAAGAAGTAGCATATCACCTGTAACTGTCTCAATGTGAAGAAAGATTTTTGTATAGCATTGCAGATCTGCTTGTTAAATTTGAGATATCTGTCCAAAATAACAAACTCTTTCAAAATGTTTGGCGTACTTATATAGTTTGTGTGTGTGTGTGTGTGTGTGTGAGGGGGGGCATTGGTGGTGGTGGTGCTGATGGGGGATTCACTTCAAAAAAATAATATGACATTGTTTTTTGATGGGTCAAGATTCAATCTGATATTACTGAGCCACCTAGCAACAGTGTATAGCTTTAAAGAGAGTCTGGAAATTAAATTAAGGGAGTTGGAATCAACAAGGATAAGATGCAGTCTAGACAAGGCCTTAATCACTCTTGGTTTCTTTGGATCTATCAGCTACTTTTGACCTTATTAATCACTCTTTTCTTTTGTACTTACTATCCCCAATAGGTATTTTGGTTACTGTTCTAAATTGGTTCAATTCTTTTTTTAAAAACTAGACCTTCTTGGTTTCACACTCTCACAGTTCTTCTTCTGCGTACCCTCTTTTCTTGTGATGTACCCCAAGGATCTATTCTCTCACCTCTTCTTTTTAATATTTTCTAGAGTCCCTGGCAACCTGAATTCAATCTATTGATATATCTATTTCTTTGCTGACGATATTCTTTTATGGGCCCTATTACAAAGCATCGGTAAGTACAAAGCAGGATTACTGCGTGCTAAGTTGGAACTACCACTGGCCCAACGCAGCCACCAGTGGTAGTTCCAGATTGAGCATTTGCCATTCCTGGCACGCCAAAAAGTTTTCTTTTTCTAGTGTGGCGCTAACCTGGTGGTAATCAGGCATTGCCGCATGCTGCCCGGCTACTGATGGGTTACCGCGGGAGCTCATACCGCCACCTCAATGGGTGGTGATAAGTGCTCCTTGCTGCATGGCCACTCGGTAAGAGTTATCTTATCGCATGGCAATTTGGGGGGGGGGGGGGCTTTTTACCCACTGCAGTAAAAAGGGCCCTGGCGTTCAGGAAAAACAGCCCCTGCCACAACTGCAGTAAATGGACCCCTTAGTTTGTCACACATATCCAGGGGCTATTGATCTGTCCCCTTTATAATCATGTCTGGAAGTTGTTGCAAACTGGTTGAAAGATCACCAATTTGTTCTTAACACGGACAAGACTGTCACCTGCTGGGTAACCAATCACATGCCTTTACCTTCCATTGTTCCAGTTTTGTTTAGTTAATCTCTGTCCCCAGTTCAGTCTTTCTGATACTTAGGTCTTGAGGCAATTGAGGGATAAGTATTTGCCCAAGGCCACAAGGTTTATCAGCAGGATTTGAGACCTGGTCTTTCTGGTTCCCAGCCTGCTGTTTTACCCACTAGGCTACTCCTCCATTCCTTTAAACTGTAAGCTTTCGCTTTAGAAATCCTAATTGAAAATCCTCCTTAAACAGTTTTGTATTTTTTGTTTTTGACCTGTTCATTTTCATTGTTTCTATGTTTCAGTCTCCTAGAGCAGCAAACTTCACAACTGCTCAGGATTACTGTTACATTGACCATTTATTTATTCATCTCTCTTTCTTTCAAGTTTTAAAATACATTCTGACTCAAACTTATTCATTTTTACCTAAAACAGAACATGCCTTTTTGGCAGTGACAGCACTTGCAATAACAATAGTCAGCTCTTAAATATTTCCATCCAAAATGGGTCTTGAAATGTCCCATCAGAATGGAATAAGGACCCAAATGAAGAAAATAAGAAGTAACATAAGCACTGGCACATCAGATGAAAAGCATTAATAAAGAAGGCTAAAATAGATTATGAAGAGAAACTTGCCACAGAGGCTAAAACTCACAGTAACAACCTTTTCAGGTACATGAGAAGCAGAAAGTGTGTGAGGGAAACCATGAAGGAGTAAAATGTGAGCTTAGGGAGGACAAGGCCATAGCAGAGAAACCAAATGAATTATTTGCTTCTGTCTTTACTGAAGAAGATGTAAGAGAACTGCCTGTACTGGAAACAGTTTTCAAAGGTGATGATGTGGAGGACTGAAAGAAATCTTGGTGAACCTGGAAGATGTATTGAGCGAAACTGACAACTTAAAGAGTAGTAAATCACCTGGACCAGATGGCATACATCCAAGGGTACTCAAAGGACTCAAGCATGAAATTGCTGATCTGCTGTTAGTACTGTAATATGTAACCTGTTGTTAAAATCATCCATAGTACCTGAAGATTGGAGAGTGGCCAATGTGACGCCGATTTTTAAAAACGATTCTAGGGGTGATCCAGGAAATTATAGACCGGTAAGCCTGACATCGGTGCTGGGCAAAATGGACTTCTACTTATCATTTCTATAGCACTACAAGGGATACGCAGCGCTGTACACCATACATAAAAAAGACAGTCCCTGCTCAAAGAGCTTACAATCTAGATAACACAGGCAGACAGACAGAACAATTAAGGGTAAGGAAACAAAGAGGTGAGGATAAAAAGGACAGGGCAAGTGAGCAGTGGTTATGAGTCAAAAGCAGTGGTAAAGAGGTGGGCTTTAAGTTTGGACTTGAAAACAGCCAAAGAGGGGGCTAGACGTACAGGCTAAGGAAGTTTATTCCAGGTGTGAGGTGCAGCAAGATAAAAGGAACGGAGTCTGGAATTAGCAGTAGAGGAGAAGGGGACAGATAAGAGAGATTTATCAATAGAACGGAGTACCCAAGGGGGGGGGCGTAGGGAGAGACAAGAGTGGAGAGGTACTGGGGAGCGGTAGAGTGAATGCACTTATAGGTCAATAAGAGAAGTTTGAATTGAATGCGGAAATGGATAGGGAGCCAGTGAAGTGACTTGAGGAGAGGGCTAATGTGAGCATAGCGATTTTGGCGGAAAATGAGTCATTTAGCAGAGTTTTGAACTGATTGAAGAGGAGAGAGATGGCTAAGAGGGAGGCCGGTGAGAAGCAGGTTACTATAATCAAGACGAGAGGTGATAAGAATTATAAAAAATAAAATTACAGAACACGTAGACAAACATTGTTTAATGGGACAGAGTCAGCATAGATTCAGCCGAGGGACCTCACCAACTTGCTTCATTTCTTGAAGGCATGAATAAACATGTGGATAAAGGTGAGCCAGTTGATGTAGTATATCTAGATTTCAGAAAGCTTTTGATAAAGTTCCTCACAAGAGACTCCTGAGAAAACTAAAGAGTCATGGGATAGGAGGCAAGGTTCTGGTGTAGACAGAAAACAGAGGGTAGGGTTAAATGGCCATTTCTCTCAATGGAGGAGGGTGAACAGTGGAGTGCTGCAGGGATCTGTATTGGGACCAGAGCTATTTAACATGTTTATAAATGATATGGAAATCGGAACGATAAGTGAGGTGATTAAATTTGCAGATGATACAAAAGTATTCAAGGTTATTAAAACACGTGCGGACTGTGAAATATTGCAGGAAGACCTTAGGAAACTGGAAGACTGGGCATCCAAATGACAGATGAAATTTAATGTGGGCAGATGAAATTTAATGTGGACAAATGCAAGGTGATGCACATTGGAAAGAATAATCTGAATCATAGTTACTTGATGCTAGAGTCCACCTTGGGGGTCAGCACTCAAGATAAAGATCTAGGTGTCATTGTAGATAATACGCTGAAATCTTCTGCTCAGTGTGCGGCGGTGGCCAAAATAGCAAACAGGATGCTAGGAATTATTAGGAAAGGGATGATGAATAAGATTGAAAATACTATAATGCCTTTGTATCGCTCCATGGTGCGTCTGCACCTTGAGTACTGCGTTCAGTTCTGGTTACCGCATCTCAAAAAAGATATAGCGGAATTAGAAAAGGTTCAAAGAAGAGTGACCAGAATGATAAAGGGGATGGAACTCCTGTTGTATGAGGAAAGGCTGAAGAGGTTAGGGCTCTTCAGTTTGTGAAAGAGACGGATGAAGGGAGATATGATTGAGAATGAGTAGAAGTAAATCAATTTTTTACTCATTCCAGAAGTACGAAGACTAGGGGACACTCGAGGAAGTTACATGGAAATACTTTTAAAACAAATAGGAGGAAATATTTTTTCACTCAATGAATAGTTAAGCTCTGGAACTCTTTGCCGGAGGATGTGGTAACAGCAGTTAATCTGCTATTGAGTCATACATGGGAAGCCACTTCTTGTCCTGGGATTTGTAGTATGGAGTGTTGCCACGATTTGGGTTTCTGCCAGGTACTTGTGTCCTGGCTTGGCCACTGTTTGTAAAACAGGATGCTGGGCTAGATGGACAATTGGTCTGACCCAGTATGGCTACTCTTATGTTACGTTATGCCTCTGAATCCCCATACCATCTTACTCCTCTGTCACCTCAGAACAACTCTTCCCACTTTCTAGTTTGAGCTCTCAGCTGTCTTGTGTCACTCAGAACTTCAGAAAAGCAAATCTATGCTAGACCAGGGGCACTAATTTCCCCCATGACCATATTTTAATTGCCACTAATCCCTAATGCATTGCAAAGCTAACACATGGTGGTCCTCTGCCTTAAGGACCACTGTGCATCATCTTTGACCTACACAGCCTCCTTCCAACAGCAGGAGCTTCTCAAAGGGTCCTGTTGCTGCTGCCTCTGAATTCATCGTGCTTCTCTGACAGTAGAATATTTATTTATTAGGATTTATTTACTGCCTTTTTGAAGGAATTCAGTCAAGGCGGCATACAGCAAGAATAAGTCAAACATAAGCAATAGAGAGTTACAGAAGTAAAAATATTCAAACAACAATACAAAGTATGGCTTAGTATGCTACATTACAATGTCAACACAATACACAATGAAACATTTTAATAGAGAGCATAGGGTGCAAGCAAAACTGGAACATATATTAACTCACTCATGGTGACCCTTCTCTTCTGGGACTGTTGATGCACTCATTACATCCCTCATAGTCTCCATTTCAGCTGTAGGAGCTTTTCTAAGGCTCCCGCTGTCTTTTGCTGCTTCTACAGGTCACTCAGGTGCATTACTGATATAGCAGTGTGGTCCAACACAGGGTTCCAAATTGTGAATCCTGTCAGTGAGGCGTGTTGCTGGTTTTCTCTTGCACAGCTATTGGTCCTTTAGTACTGCTGCATCTCGCTCATTCCTGACTGGCTCATCTTCCCACTAAAGCCTTCCCCCTCGTCTCAGTGCAGTTCCACTGTATATTGCAAAATTGGTACTGTAATCTCATGGATCCAATGAGAGTGGACAGGACTGCCTCAGCCTTTCTCTACCTGCATGGAGCTTTATATTAACCCTTATTGTATGTCTCATTTCATGGTAAACCTTTTAGAACTAAACAGTTTCACTTTTTTGCTCATTAAACTTAAAGGGGGTAGTTATAAAGTAATTTTTGCACACAAATGGCCACATGTGCATATGGAAGTATGCACAATGACATGACAGTGCGTACTGTGCTGCTTGGTGTGTATAGGAGTGAAGTTTGGATAGAATGAGGGTGAGCATGCACAGCGATCATAAAGTAGTTTCATTTACATGTGTACTTAAATGATCTAGCCAGGGACATATACTGTACATATACGTCCCTGAGGAAGCCACTTGAAGATGAAACAGTGGCGCCGTTGGACTTAAGTTAAGTGTTGCTCCATATCCATTGGCACTTGTATTCAATCTATTTGAGGTTTATTCAGCCTATTTAAAGTTTTGAATGCTTATTTTTGAATCACAGCATCGAGCACTTTCAATAATATAAAAGAAGGAGAGTTAAGTGAATCCCCATGATAGAAACTTAGCAACGGTTTTCATTACATCCAATGCAAGCCTGGGACTTTTAGTCCGTCAGGTTTCTGAGGAATTCTCTCCTTTCTAAAAATACATTAGTGATCTAGCCTGAACTAGTGGTATATATTTGATTTGTATTTGATTTACATATACACCTGCCCCAGGGCAGATGTAATTGTCTACATTGTCAATATGGGCATGATTTCTATCCCTTTCATTAGTATTTTATAAAATCAATTAGATTTCTATTTGTCTTTATAATATTGACATAAAAGTGGTGCCTGAAAATTGGCTTACATTAGGCACACCATTCTACAGTATTGGTGACATCCAGTTAAGCAAAATGATTATCTCAATTTTTACTGGATTCTGGGTGAGTATTCCCTAGAATCCTGAAAATGGAAAACTGCTGTAGACTCCAAAACACACATGATTATAATATCAGTTGATAGCCATTCTCCTTTTAATGCAACCTGACAGAACAGTATGAAAAACGACATGTTGGGCCCTGTTTCATTTTGACAAGCCTATTCACAGTATAACCTTACTTTTCACGTGTATTTTGCTTAAGCATACAGAAGAACAACTTTTCAGAAGAGATCCCTAAATGAAGGGTATTACATACTGGTTGCTGCTTTAAAGATGCTACTTTTTGTTGGCTGTCTCTCTGCATGAATACTAAAGAACGATCTTTATTTGTTTTAGTCCTTTTCAAATGGATGAAGACTTGCAATAAAGTGAGCCACTTACTTGGCTTTCAAGTACTATAAATCATGTGGAGAATAGTTATTTATAGAGATTCTGGATAAATTATAACAAAGAAGACTTAAACTTTTATGCTTCTGGTGCTGATTTATTCCAAGTACAGAGAGACAGACAGAAAACATGTAATCAGATCAAACAAGGTTTCTTGGAATCCATTTTTGTTCAGCTTGTCTAATGCACTTCCTTGTTTATAAATCACTATAGCATAAAATATAGTTGGCTTGTAAGTGCTCTGGTAACAGTACCATGAATCAAATCCATGTATGTCTTTTTAGGGGTCTTTTTACTAAGGTACTCTAGTGTGCGTTATATAATAAGAAGCCCATTATATTCATATGGGAATCTTATTATTTAGTGTGTCCTAATCATTAGCGCACACTAGGGGCCCTGTTTACTAATCTGTGCTAGAGGCGCACTAGCGTTTTTAGCGCATGTTAATTTTAGCACACGCTGAAACGCTAGCACACCTTGGTAAACAGGGCCCAAAACCTGTTAGAGCACCTTAGTAAAAGGACCCCTTAATGTTTTAGTGCATTTTATGAAAAAAGTATTTATTTTTGCTCTTTCTTCATCAGGCTGCAACTGATGCCATTGGCAGG
The DNA here is from genome assembly GCF_901765095.1 of Microcaecilia unicolor. Taxonomy (NCBI): domain Eukaryota; kingdom Metazoa; phylum Chordata; class Amphibia; order Gymnophiona; family Siphonopidae; genus Microcaecilia; species Microcaecilia unicolor. The sequence goes on from NC_044033.1 coordinate 414,687,765, forward strand.
CAGTAGTAATGGGTAGGGCAAGAAAGCAAAAACAGAAATGCCAGGAGAGGAATCTCTAGTGATTGATTGAATTTATGTAGAGGTTATCTGAAAAGACAAAACAAGAAACACACATTTAACAGAATGAATCTAATTATCTGCTATAAATGCAACCCTTGGTTGCCCAGTGTGCATCAGGGTGGGTTACATTTACGAGTCCTTTTACTAAGGTGTGTTGAAAATGGCCTGCGCTAGTGTAGGCGTGTGTTTTGGACACGCGCAGGTCCATCTCTCAGTGCGCCTGCAAAAAAGGCCTTTTTTTTGGGGGGGGGGGGGGGGGGGGGGGGGGGGGGCGAAAATGGTCGTGTGGCAAAATAACAATTGGCCTGCATCCATTTTGGGTCTGAGACCTTACTGCCACCCATTGACTTAGCGGTAAGGTCTCATGCGTTAACCGGGTGGTAATCATCTGTGCGCATACACTGCCGGTTAGCGCCACGCGGTAGAAAATAAAAAATATGCATATTGGACGTGTAAAAAATGGATTTACCACCTGAGCCACGCGGTAGCTGGGTGGTAATTCCAAATTGCTGCATGTTGGACGCATATAGGCACCTACACGGCTTAGTAAAAGGTCCCCTTAGTAATTTTAGAGTTTCTGTGTGAGTCAAAGTCAGGATGAGCAGGAGCTGGGAGGCAAAGGGCATCCACTCAGCATTCCCTTTTCATTTAATTAGTCAGACCCGATCAGAAGTGCAGTTTTGAACCAAAGGAATAGATAACTGAAACCTAAGGATGAGAGATTGATAGTTGCAGCCCAGGATGACAGATTACTGATAGAATGGTTCACAGCTTGCATAGAAAAAGCTGGTGTAACAGGCATTTATAGATTCTGTAACAAAGTTCTGGAAATGGTTACTCCTGGTGAAAGTCCCTTATAACTGTGACTCTGAATCCTCATCCAGAAGAGCACTGCTCTGTAAATCTATGCTAAGGCACTCTGAGCCTTCAGGTTCAAAGTCTCTATAGGCCATCTCAGTTTTGTAGCCAGATCCAGTATTTTGGATGGGCCCAGAGCTAACTTAGATGGGCCCTTCCACGGCACTGCACTCCACAGCCCCCCCCCCCCCGGAGATATTAAAAACAATTATAGATTTTTTCACCTACCCCACATCAACATCTCTCCTCTTCAGCATCCTGGCATCTGTCCACCTATCGCTGAACCACTTCCCTTCCTGGTGTCTTCCTGGTGAACATTTACAGGCATCCTCAGTGCCTGCAGTGATTCAATTATTGCTGCCTGCACCGGCCCTGTAGGCTTCCATCAGCCAGGCCCACCAGACAGGAAATGATGAAAGTGAGGGTGGGGCCCGGCCGATGGAAGCCTGCAGGGCCAGCGCAGGCAGCAATAATTGCATCACTGCAGGTACTGGGGACGCCTGTAAGGTACACCAGGGAGGGACGGGATTCAGCGATGGGTGAGCAGATGCCAGGATGCTGATGAGGAGAGATTGATGTGGGCTGCCACTGCTGGGTGGGACTAAGCCAAGAATGGGTGCCCACCCAGGCCCACCTGTAGCTACGCCACTGGGCCATCTATTGATTGCACTTAACCTCCCCCTCAAAAAATAGTTTTAAACAAAAGAGAACATGCATCAAAACCTGGAAACAATATGGGAAGCAAAATGAAACAAGAGTTTTTTTTGTCTATGCTCCTCTATTATTTCTATGATAGGTTGCCTTTCAAAGGATTACAATCTGAAATGGACCTCATTTATTTTATTTAACATCTGTTCTTTATCCTTCGGATAAATGTTTCACGGTTTTGTTCCATTGTTATATTCCTTAACGATACTTTGATTGTCTCGCATAACTCTTCACAATGTAATCCATAACCAAGTTGTAACAAATTGTATTTCCATTATTCATAATATATTGTAAGCCACACTGAGCCCGCAAAAAGGTGGGAAAATGTGGGATACAAATGCAATAAATAAATAAATAAATAAATAAATAAAATTCTGTACGGTCTGTGCCCTGATTGTGGCTGGACAGATTCAGTGCAGCAGAAACCAGGCGGTAATTGTCATTCTATGCATGTAGATGATTACAGCAGAGTTACCACATGAGACCTTACCGCTAAGTCAATGGGTGGCGGTAAGGTCTCAGACCCAAAATGAACACGTGGCAATTTTAGTTTTGCCGCATGCCCATTTTCGGCAAAAATTAAAAAAAAGGTCTTTTTTACAGGTGTGCTGAAAAATGGATCTGAGCGCACCCAAAACACACACCTACACTAGCACAGCCCATTTTTCAGTGCACTTTAGTAAAAGGACCCCTAAGCTATTATTCTGTAAAGGAGCGTGACCGTTACAGAATTACAGTTTAGCATGGATCATAATGGCGCCTAACTTTGGGCACCATTTAGAATCTGGCCCTATAGCCGTAGCCACCAACAGTGGGAAGGATTCTCACCCTGAGTTTAAAATGCGTAAACTCTCCTTGATATTTTTTTCACATTTGAATTCAAGCAGTTTGAGGTAAAAGAGAAGACACCATCATGTGCTCATGTGGGACAAGAGAAAAAGGGTTCTCTTCAATTTCAAGGTCCCTATATTAAGGGGATACCTTTATGTTCACAGCACTCACTCCTTACTCATCCCAAAAAAAATTCATAGAGTGTAAACTGGCCAATAGTCAGTCACCACAGTCAGTATGATTTTGAAACACCAGCTGTGGCAACTGAATAAAACATGGATATTTAATACCGATATCTGGAAGGCAGCCAGTGCTGAATATTCATGCAGAGTGGGGAGTGCTGGTACTATCTGGCAATAAGCAAATAAACTACTTACTTGAAGGTAAGCAGGTAAAATTAGGACAGCAATTTTTCTGTTCTTTTTCTGATTATTTATCCGATTAGCGGTCAGAATATTGTTACTAACTGGTAACTGCCAGGACCACCCATGCTCTGCCCATTTACTACCTCAACATTATCTGAATAATGTTGAGGCAGTCTGAAAAGACGTTCAATGACACTATCAGAGAGAAACAAATTTGGTCTCAAAACACTCTAAGCTAGAAGGACTCAAAAATACATAATAGCTAAAAAAAAAAGAATACCCTTTGTAATCATTACACATTATATATTTTTTATATTAATGGACCATCAGAAGGTGGATAGAATCCAACTCTCGGTTGTATCTTTGTCGCTAGCATTCACACCTATTATCTTCATCAGTTCAATTTTTTATGTATATAAAAAAGATTTTCATTCTTTTCACCATATATTTCTTCAGATAATAAAGTAACAGTTCATGGGGTCATTTTGATCAGTTGAAATTTTGTGAAGGGAATATGAGAAATCATGCGTGAAGGAAAACTCCTTAAGATAAGTGAAATGAACTGTTACTTTATTATTGTGAATGGAGAAAAGTTGCCATAGGGTCATGAATACTGTGCATAAGACAGAAGAGATCTGTTCAGTAAAAGACAGGTGAGAATCAAGGATAACATCTAACAGTGGAGCATCCAGACAGTCCATTTTGGGTGGGCCTGAGCCCAAAGTGGGTGGGTACAAAATTTTCTCTGCCCTGCTCTACCCCCACCTCAAAATATAAATTACATTTTCTCTGAAGGTGGCCAGAATTCCCTTTTACCAAGCTTGGCAGACAGCAGCAATATCCATAAGGCCCTGATGCAACAATTAAAAAAAAAAAAGACAACAAAACAGCGACCAGTTCACTTATCTGAGAATGCAGATTACAGAACTGTAGAGACTTGATCAACACACCAACAGACCTTCACCAAATACAGAAGAGGGGGATCACAAATTAGAAATAAAAATAAAATATTTAGACAAAAATTGAGCTGGGAACCCCAAGAAGTTAATCTTAGCATGCACTGCAACACCAGAGAAAGGAAAAACAGAAATGCATTTCCTTTTCTACTGAACAGAATACAAAGACATTTACTATGCACATTCAAAATAAAGTTCTTTTTTTCTACCTTTGTAGTCTGGACATTTTATTTTTCCATTATGCTGGTTCTGGTTTCTCTTTTCTGATTTCCTGTCTGTCATCTGCTAATTCTTCTTCAAGCGGCTGCTGTCTATATGTCTTTTCTCCACTCTCCTGCCTATTCCCTCACTACACCTCCTCTGACATATTGATTGTTCCTTTTTAGCTTGTTCCTTTCTTTTTTTTTTCATTTCTGTTCTGTCAACTCAAATATCACCCTCTATCACCTGTCTCTCCCTTTTTACTTTTCAGCCACCTATCAAATTTCCATCTTCTCCCATCCACTAGCTCTCCCATTACCCACCTCACACCTTCCCCAGTCCTCTATTCTCTTTCATCTTTAATCTAATCCCCATTACCATAGTTCTACTAGTTCCTTGCCACCCCTCCTGGCCTCTCCCATATGGTTTCACCATCCTCTCTACCCTTCTAGCCTAGCAGCTGCTCCCTCTTTCTCCCCTCTCATAGTCTGACATCTCCCTGTGCTTTCTCTCTTTCCTCCTGCTCACTCCCCTATTTCTCCAGCATTCCACCCTCTCTCTTCCCTCACTTCCACTGTATGGTATCTCTCCATCTCTCCCTTCTGCTCCTGAATCCAAAATCCTCTTTCTTTCCTCTCTACCTCCTGTGTATCTCTGCCTCCCTCTCATCTACCCTCATGCCCTAAAGCTCTCACTCTCTCCTATTGTCCACCAACTCTACTTTCCCTCCCTTGTGCCCAAAATCTCTCTTCCCCCTCCCCCATGCATCATTTTCTTTCTTCCTCCTGTCCACTACCTTGTCCAACATATCTGTCTCTCTGCTCTGTGCACTCTCCCCCTCCCCTCCACCCTTATGTCCAACATTTCTCCATCTCACACCCTCACCCTCCATGTAGCATCTACCCTTCTCCTCCACCCTTATGTCCCACATTCCTCCTTCCCTCTCACCCTCCCCTCCACCCTTATGTCTAACATTTCTCCTCTCATTCTCCACCCTTATGTCCACCATTTCTTCCTCTCTCACCCCTCTCACCCTCCTTGCTGCTTCTCTCCCTCCCCTCCACCCCTATGTCCAACATTTCTCCCTCTCTCACCTTCCACACACTCTCCCCTTGACCCCTATGTCCAACATTTCTTTCTCTCTCATCCCTCTCACCCTCCCCTAAGAAGTTAAACATAGCATTACTGTAACACTGGAGACATAAAATAGAGATGCATTTTCTTTTCTACAGAACACAATAGAAAGACATTTGCTATGCACATTTCCAAAAGCTAACATATTCCATTTAAAACATTCAAAATAAAATGCTTTGTTTCTACCTTTGTTGTCTGGACATTTTATATTTTCCATCTTGCTGGTTCCAATTTCTCTTTTCTGCTTTCCTCTCTGTCATCTTCTAATTCTTCTTCAAGCAGCTGCAGTCTATTTGTCTTTTCTCCTCTCTCCTGTCTGTTCCCTTACTATTCCTGCCTCTGACATATTGATCATTCCTTTTTAGCTCTTTTCTGCCTCTCTCTCACCCTTCTTCGGCTCCTTTTTACTTTTCAACTACCTATCAAATTTCCATCTTCTTCTTTTACCCACTAGCTCTCCCATTCCCCATCTTACTCCTCCCCATCCCTACTTTCTCTTTTATCTTTAATCTACTCCCCATTGCCATATTTCTACCCTCTGTAATCACTATCTCTCATTCATTTCCTTGCCACCCCTCCTCCCCCTCTTGACCTCTCCCACAGGGTTCCACCATTCCTATCGTCTTCCTCCCTCCACCCTTCTAACCAGCATCTGATCGCCTCCCCACCCCACCCTGGTAGCCTTATATTTTCCTGCCCCTTCTCTCTTCATTCCAGTCCTCTCCCCTATGGCCCATTTTCCCCTTAACCACCTACTGTGTACCTCTCCCTCCCTCCCTCTCATCCACCCCCATGTCTATCTCCCCCTCTCATTCCCACTGTCCATCATCTCTCTCTCCCTCTCCTTTGTGTTCTGGGTCCAACATCTCTCTCCTTCCCATACAGCATCTCTACCTTCCTCCCCTCTACCATCATGTCCAACATTCCTCTCCCTTGTGTTCTGATCCAACATCTCTCTCCCCTTCCAATGCATCTCTCCCTTCCTCCCCTCTACCATCATGTCTAACATTTCTCCCTTCCCTCCACCCCTATGCCCACCATTTCTCCCTCCTCTCCACCTCTATGCCCACCATTTCCCCCCCTCATCACCTATCCCCTCTCTATGCAGCATGTCTCCCTCCCCTCCACCTCATACACACCCAAGACTTCTCCCCTCACCCCTCCACCCCTTTGCTGCATCTCTCCCTTCTTCCCCGTGCATCTCCCCCTCCCTTCCACCCACCCACCTACCGACCAACCAACCAACCAACCTTGCCTCATCTTTCCATCTTCCCTCCCCCCGTGCAGCATCTTTCTTTCCATTTTCACTTCCCCCTGTGCAGCTGCTGTCCCCCGTCTTCCTCCCCCATGCAACATCTTTTCCCCATCATCCCTTCCCCCGTGCAGCTGCAGCAACTTTCACTTCATCTTCCCCAGGTTAGCCCTTTAGTAGCGCAAGGAGATTGTTGAGCGGCATCCGGCAGGCAGCATGTGGGAATCGCTGCGACTGCGAGCAGAGCCTGCGACTGGAATCGCTGTCAGGAACACTGCTGCTGGGCGGCCGCTCCCGCCCGTGGCTACGCCCCTGTCCCACACACTGCTTGCCACTAAGCCAGAAGCCTCTTTTCTCCCGCTTCTCTCCAGCGCCTAGTCAGAAACAGGAAATTGTGGCAGAGGAGGGTGGGACGCGGCAGAAAGGAGGCTTCTGGCTTAGCAGCAAGCAGCATGACTTCAACGATGTTAAAGGTACACCACTGCTGGGTGGGCCTGAGTCCAAACTGGGTGGGCCCAGGCCCACTTGTGGCTATGCCTCTGCCTCAAGTATGAAGTTAGAGGCCCCTTTATTATGCTGTGGTAAGCACTATCATGTGCTTACCACAGGAAACACTCAGGCATCCTGCAGTAAGCTCCTAATCTACACCTGCTAAAATGCATAGTGCAGCTATATTACCATGCACTAATTAGTGCAGGGTTAGTGCATGAGTCCTTACTGCCAAAAAAATAGGTGTTGGTAAATGCTCACATGCTAATTTTTTTAATGGCCACACAGTAGTGGCAACATTAGCACTTGACCATTAATAGGGAAAATGGAAAATCAGCCATTTTCTGGCTACAGTAAAAATGGCCTCAGCATATCAGAAAAACTCACATAAGGGTGACGTGTGACCATTTACTACCGCAGTTTAACAAAAGGACTTCTTAGATTGCAAGCCCTCTGGGGTCAAGGAAACACTTATTGTACCTGCATGTAACTCACTTTGAACTGCCATAACGGCAGATAAAGATCTCTGTGCTCATCCCATAATTTCTTGAATTTAGGTAGTGATTCCATGCATCCAGAACCCTTTCCATAAAGAATTCAGGTACATAGTATAGTTTGTCAGTTTATTGAATAAATTGTTGATACTGATTTTGATTTTAAATCTGATAGAATTAGCAAATTCTCTGCTGGATTGAGTGGCTAAACAACCAGTGGAGTGCTGACAAGTTGTTTAATTTGGTTTAGTTTATACAATTTTATTATTTACTTTCATATTTCATTACAGAAGTCTCAAACTGCAGAACAATACAATATCATCACAAATAAAACTACAATAAAATTAATAGACAGATAAAATTTCTACCAAACCCACCCCATAATACAAAATAGACTGTACACTATAACCACGCAGACCTACTGTACAGATGATGGCAAGTTGGCAGTGTTTTAAACATGAGAAAAGAAAACAAAAGAAGCACTCAAGGGCCTACAAGACTGGAGCAAATGAGAATTCTTTATTGTAAAGACCCGACACGGGCCATGTTTTGGCATAGGTATGCCTGCCTCAGGGGTTGAGGTTGAAAGGTATTCTCAGTATTGGTCAATATGAGGCACTAGCAAAGCACTGAACTGGCCAATAATAGGAACTTTACATAAGCATGAAACAACTCAGTATTACAGATCACCGGGGTGAATGCTGTGGCTCACTTTGGACCACCGTACCTATGCCGAAACACAGCCCATGTTGGGTCTTTACAAGAAAGGACTCTCGTTTGTTCCAATCTTGTAGGCCCTCGAGTGCTTCTTTTGCTTTCTTTTGGATATTTGTACTTCGGAACCCTCTCTTTTGTTACAGTGTTTTAAACATGGACAATCAGATTTCTATTGTCTTTTTAAGACCACTCTGCTCATTCATAATTGAAGGTTTTACGAATTTTACTTCCTGTAGTTTTCAAATCCTACCCATTTACACAGACTCCTGATGCAGGCTTTGTGGCCAAAACACAATGTTTGTGTTGAGTCTTTTGATTATCAATAAACATTGTTGAAACCTAAAACAGTGTGTGCTACAGTCTCTGGAACCCGTGGTCTCATCTCCCACCTTTCTTCCCTTGAGCTTCTCCGTGAGATTTTTGAGTTCTCCGCATATGTGGATTCTCCTTATACATTTTCGCCTAAGCATATTCTATAAGCGGCACCTAGATTTAGACGCGGTAAATAGAATATGCTTAGTTGATATCGCAGTGCCTAAAACTACGCGTGTCCATTTACACCAACGAAAACATGGTGTAAATCCTGTTGAGTAGATTTAGGTGCATAAGGCCATATTCTATAACTACGTGCATAAATTTCAGATCACCCATTTCTCCACCCATAACCATGCCCCTTTTTTTCTCTGCACACATTAGAAGTTAGGCGCAGTGAGTTATAGAATACACTTAGTGAGTTGTGTGTGTAAATTCGAACTATTGCCAATTAGTCATCATTATTGTTTGTTAAGTGCTGTTATCAACACTAATTAGCTTGTTAAGCCAATTAAGTTATGTCAGTTGTTATAGAATCTGCCTGGATATCGGCATGGATCTCTAGGCACGCTATATAGAATCCGAGGAATTATGCATAGACTCAAAATTGTTTAAACAAAACAAACTTCTGGAAAACATAAGTCTTAAGTTTCCTCCTAAATGACACATAAGAATCAACTTGAGAAAAACAAGAAGAAAGTTCTTGCCAGACCTTAGGAGCCTGGTATGCCAAAAATTACAATATCATCTTGCATCCTATTTTCAAGCAAATGTAGTTAATTGTTTAATTACACAGTAACATAGCAAATGCTGGCAGATAAAGACCTGTATGGTCCATTCAGTTGGCCAAACAAGATGGCTAGAGATCCACCTGCCCTCTCTGTAGGTTGAACTCCTTTGTGATTGAACACAGGCATCACAATCAGGGCAGTTTACCAAGCCTATTACATATAGGCAGTTCTATATGATTCTGCAATATCACAATACCATACCAATAATCTGAAGAGTGGTTTTATTATTATGGCATCAGCAAGTCACATTTATTATGATAATAACGATTAAACGAGTGTTTATCCACTCCTATCCTAGCTGAGATAATATTTACCCATCTCTCTGACCTCATGTGCAACTTTCTTTAAGTCAGTCACCTTACCTTCTAACTCTTCTTACTCCCTTACCTATCTATATGTTGCATCTTTGCTTTACCCTTCACTGTCAATTAAAACGTTCTATTACATATTGTGTTGACATTGTAGTAGTATATTATCATACTTTGTACTGTTATTTGAATATTTTTACTGCAGTAATTGCCTATTGTTCATGTTTGATCTATTTTTACTGTACACCGCCCTGAGTGAATTCCTTCAAAAAGGCGGTAAATAAATCCTAATAAATAAATAAATAAATAAATAAATAAATAAACAAATCAGCAATCCAACCATGTTGCTAATTAACATTTTAATCCCTACATAGATACGTAACACCCACACTCATAGCATATGGCCATATGGTCTTTATCTGCCTACATTTTTCTGTTTCTATGTAAATGTGACATAAAATATGTATAATTGATCCTGATCTGTCTTTGCCATTTTTGAAAGAGACCGTATAAGTCTTCCCAGCACCGGCTTTACTTTCCAACTACTGAGTTGCCATTGAAGCTCGCTCCAGCTGATCCTGATTGGTGTTTGCCGTTTTCAGGATACAAACCTTAGAAGTCTGCCCAGCCCTAGCTTTATTCCCCAACTTTTGTTGTAGCTTTCTAAACACCACTCCTTCCATTATAATGCATCAATAGCCATGAGGTCATTTAAACTTTAGCTTGATTTCATACTCTTTTGATATAATTGCTTTTACATGTTAAACTGTATAAGATACAGTAGTGGTACAAATTGAAACAGTTGTCAAACATATTCATGGGCATCGTCATAATTGCACAGAAATATTTCACTGCATGTGTTCTATGGGGTGTATGATCTCAGATAATTCCCACAGCTTCAAGGGGAAGTTATGAGGGATGACCAGGTGACAGCTTCTTCTTACCAAAACTTGGATTTTCTTTTGTAATCTTTTCTCTTCTAGTCAAGTGAACTCTAAAATTACCGCTCCAGAATTTTGTGGATGGTATACACACAGTGGACAGGATCAGATTAGTTTAGATGGACTGAGTCACACATTGCTGTTGTCAATTGTCTGAAATCTGTTAGCTTGCTTTGGTTAGTCAGTCCAACAACCCCAGCAGGCATGTGGAGAGTTCAGCATCTGGGCATTTATGGCTTCTTTAAGCTCACCGGTTCTTGCAATTCTTTGATTTGAATGCACAGGTCTTTCTGTATAAATCTACATCTATATATCTATTTTTCCATCTGCCAATCTCTTTCCCATGGTAGATTGAAATGCTAAAATATACTAGAGGTGTTCTGCTTATAGCTTCCCCTGCTTGCAGGATATTTCATTTCATTAATTTTAAATTTTGTTTCAGAGAGCAATGACATTAATTGGGCACACTACGTCTAGAGTGTAAACTATTGAAAAATAGTGACACGTGCATGCAATATTTTTCAGTAGTGTACATTCTTTGCAAATATTACATATTCTCTGTGAAGAGTGTACAGTATTAATGAATAGGGTGCATTATTTGCAACAAGAAAGAACCCCAAATTTTTTTTGTCTTGTTGTTTTGGGCTAAAAGTGATATGAAACGACGTAGCACTGCATGTTGACATTTGCCGTGTCATTTCAAATGAATGCATATCTTTTAAATATACATTGGTATGTAAAAAGCATTACAGACAAAACAACACTACAGTGTTATGGAAGGCCAGCTCCTTAATTCCCCTCTGGCCCCTTAATGGCTGCAGTGTTACATCTTGCTATGTTTTGGGGCTCACTGTTGGACTAGATGAACCCTTGGTCTGACCCAGTAGGGCAGCTCTCATGTTCTTATGTTTAATTTACATAGCCAGTAGGATGGACACTGTATTATGTCCTATCTAAAATCTAAAGCTAAAAATGTCTCACTGCAATCCCCAATCAGTCAAAACCAAAAAAATCAGATTGAGAAAAAAAGCCTCAAACTTAAGTGGAAGCACAGCAATAAATCTCTCATAAGCTGCCATAACTCATATCATTGGCATTAAAAAACTCCATTGCTTAATTAAGACTGGAAGGAATTAACAGTTCAACACATTCCAGAGTCCTCTGTGCACCAGGAACAACTTCTGCAATTCTTACAATCCATATTTTACACTTGAACTCACATCAAGGAAATGAAGACTTAGTTTCAGAAACTGAGAAAGTAGGCAACAGCTCCTGATTGACTGCTGAATGTCATGGACTTTTTCTACAAGAAAGGAGATAAACTGATCTAAGTTGAAATTTGCTGCCTGATTTCTTCAGCTACCAGATGGATGGCATAAAGTATTAATGACTCTAAAGAGTTGACAAGGAAAATTACCCTGTCTATGAATTAAGACACAAGCATTTTTTTTTACTTGAGACACTGACAACATATGCTTTCTGAAGTTTCTTACAGAATTCAAGATTTATTTGGGACCTAACATTCCACCAACACCTCTAGTGTACTGCAGAAGAATATGGCCTAGTTATACCTTAACTTCCTTTGAAGGGGCTACTTTATATAATTCTTGAAGCAGAGGTTTAGTTCAACTATCAACTTTATCTAATGATAAAAAATTAAAATCCACTGAGAGCTCTAAGCAAGCCTATCTAAAGGAATATAGATCAATACATCAAAGCTGCTTAGACAGGTGACTAACAGGGACTAACAAGACAACTGGATTTTGCAAAAACAGCAAAACACTTATTAAAAAAGTGATCTGATCATGAGAAATAATACAGCATCAGAGTACTAGCAGTGATAACTGTCTCTGAATAAAGAACAAAGTGTAAACAATGATCCTTTACGTGAGCTGGTGATAAAGAAAGAACCATATCATACTTTCAAGATAGAAAATCTGTGAATGTTCTGATCACATATACAAGAAGCACACAAAGATGTCTTAGCAATGAAAGGTAAAAACTCCTTAAAAGTGGAGAATGAAGAGGGGGCATGATACAGAATCAATCAATTAACATAGAGGGAACCATTGAATTTAACTAGCAATGCCTCTGAATAAACAAGAAGGTGCAGAGGTTAATTGTCAGTTGCATATGGTAGAAAAAAAAGTGCAACTCCCAATCCACAGGTAGAGTCATGGTGAGCAGAAAAATAAGAATGAGTTGGTGAACAAGCCTGTGTGAGATAGTAGGACTCCACTTCCTTAAACAATGTTTCCTTAAGGTCTAACAGACGCTGGCAAGGCATGTCCCCTCCAAGTACTGGGCTCTCTATCTTCCCGCAGCTGCTCACAGAGGTACACGATAGTCTCCCTATCAAAGCAGTATCTGCGTATACACTGCCTATCTGTGAGGTCCATGAACTGTGTTCTAGGCCTATGTACCCGCTGTACCACATCTCTCCCTTTTCTCCTTCCTCTTCCTCTCCCACTCTCCTCTTGTCTTTGCCTTTTCCGAGTCAAAATGCTTGGCAGCAATGAAACCCCACCCCCAAGACAAACAACAATTGCTACAGAGAGACACACACCCCACCCTCAAGACAAATAACAGTGGCTGCAGAGATACACACACAAACACATCCCACCCCCATAAACAATAGTGGCTGCAGAGATACACACACCCTGCCCCCCCCCCCCCAACACCACCCAGCAGCAGCTACAGATACACACACACACACAAACAAACCTATTTACACACACAGGGATGGTATAGAGGGTCAGGGATGGGAGCAGGGGTGGAGGAAAGGGATATCAGTTAAATGGGAAAAGACAGAGTAGGAAGGAGGAAGTAGGAATAGGAAGGGCAGAATGCAGGTAAGTAGGGTTAAGGGTAGGTCAAGGCACACACCAATATCACAAAATATCACCAGAAACACAGTAGAACGTGCTAACACACTCTCTGAGACCCAAAAGACAAATACGGCTACATTTGTGTGGTAATTATAGCAGGCGCAAAACGTAGGAAGGGTTTTTTGCATCATTGGCATCCATGCCATTTGCTGAATACACTTTCCAAGTGGAAATTGAAGGAACACCCATGCTGTGCCCATTCTCCACCTCCTTTTTGGCAAGTAAAACTGCCCATGATTGCCAAGTAATACACCTATCCTATCCTACCTGTAAGAATTCATGGTAGTTTACATATTTAAAAAACTCTTCATATAGAAAGAAATTACAAATTAATATGGCCATCTATTCAATATATCAGATACATATCATACTTCATGTAAAAGTTTAGAAACCAAAACATCAGAAGGAATAATTAATACTCATACAAATAAGTCTAGGTAATAAGTTGCAAAGCCTCACTGCTTGAACTGAAAATAAACTTTCATGAATAGACTTATTATACAAATTTTTAACTGAGGGATAACCCAAGCATAGTGTTCTAGAAAAGCAGAGATTGTGACCCTGAGAGGATATTACAAGCAGTTCCTCAACATCCTCAGAGCTTAAACCATGTAAAGATTTATAGATAGACTAATAATTTTAAATTGAATACGCTTTTGAATAAACCAGTGAAGATCTTTCAATAGAGGGGAAACCCTATCAAATTTACTCAAACAAAAAATTAATCATGCTGCTGTATTCTGTAATAGCTGAAGGTGTTTCTGCAACCCAACTGAGATGTTATAAAGAGAATTGCAATTATCCAATTGGGGAGGAAGAACTGCCTGAACTATTACTCTACAATTCTGCTGAGACAATGATGATCTAATCGCTCTTAACTGTCTTAGCGTAAAAAATAGTTTTCTTCTGAGGGCATTAATTTGTCATTCATATGACAGAGTCTAATATAGGGTCATTCCATGTCAAGTGGTCTGGTGGTCATACCATAGAAGGCTGTAATATGGGGTCAAACAGATTACTATATCTCAGCAAGTATTGCATCGGTGAAAGTAAAACTTTACCAATGTTCATTGGGGACATGTATGAATGTTCACAGAAAATTTCATCGAAATCTGTGATGGTCGCACAGGGACCACCAGACCACTTGACATGGAATGACCCAATACCTAAGACTTTTGAATGATCATCAATTATTAAACTTTCCCCTGATGTTAATGTTACTGCCCTGTCTGAAAGATGGTCAGAGTCCCCGAACCATAAAAGTTTAGTTTTCTAGTTATTTAATTTTAGAAAATGGTCAGTTGCCCATTTATCAATAATCTAGATATAGTTTTGCTCTGTAAATATAGTATCTGAGAACTTCTCAGAAATAGGACACAAAAGAAAGATGTAATCTGCATGTGAAGAGACAAAAATACCCAAATCTGAAAAGTATTTACCCAATTGAACTAAGGTAGATGTTAAACAAAAAGGGAGAGATCAGGGAACCTTCCGGAACCCCACAACCCAGGTTCCAACTAAAAGAATTTACATATTTACCTCACACATTATGGGGTCCCTTTACTAAGCTGCGGTAAAAGGGGGCCTGTGCTAGCATCAGTCCGTGTTTTTGACATGCACTGAGGTTACCTTTTACCACAGCGGGTAAAAGGCTGGTCATTTGTGGGGAAAAGAAATGACCATGCAGTAAGTGAACCACTTACCATACAGCCATTTCAGTGGGAGCCCTTACCACCACCCATTGAGATGGGGGGGGGGGGGGGTAAGGGCTTCCGCGCTAACCCGTCAGTAACCAGGCAGCGTGCAGCACTGCCCGATTACTGCCGTTTAAGTTCCAGAGCTACAAAAATCCAAGAACTCCTGCAGTAGCCTAGTGGTAGTTCCAGATTGGTGCATGGCAAGCCTTTTGCCGCACATCAACCCTATGCTAAAAGGGCCCCTACATGATCTAGAAACCAAATACTGTTCAAACCAGGCAAGCACTGAACTTGTTATTCTCAGTTCACTCAGTCTAAGCAAAAGAATAGTATGGTTAATAGCATCAAGTACTGCTGAAATATCAAATTGAAGTAGAAGGACTTGTCTCCTACTAAGGTAATATTTTACCTCTGAAATGAGAACAAGGAGAAGCATTTCTGTGTTATGTCTTGGTATGTGTTTTATGTAAAATATCATGTGATTCAATACAATTTTGCAATTGTTCATGTACTGAAAATTCAGGTCATTTTGCCATTCAAGGGATGCTCGTGACAGGGCAATAATTCTCAGGTTGTATCAAATCAGCCCCTGTAGATTTTGGAAGAGCAGTCAATACAATGTCCGCTAAACTACCATGAGTCAAGTGGAGACAAGGGGTACAAGATTTGCAAATAAGGGGAGAAGGTTTCGACACCAAGTGGCCCCAAGTAGATTAGAAGGCGCGGCTATGGAGAGTCCCGTAGTTGCATGCTAATTATTATTTTGTACTTGCTGAAATGAAATTGTATGTAAAAGTATTAGTTGGAATGAAATAAAGATGCGGCCAAATATTTTACCCATGAATAAGTGGTCTCTGATCAATGCTTTAGTCTGTGTTGTGAATGTGATGTTATGTTGGGTGCAAATGCCAATATTTTGTCTCTGTACTTCTTGACTGACTCTTGACCTTTGAGTCTCTTGTGCTGCTAACTCAGATATGTGAGTGGTAACACTATTCCTGTGAATGCCTTTGGCATGATCAGACTGACACTAATATATCCAGGTTTATTGTACCTTTCTATTCTTGTATCCCAAATGAATTGACCTACACTTGTTCACACAAAATCTCATTTGCCAATTGTCTGTGCATTTAATAGACATTTCCTAAAAAGAAATGTTACTAGTTCTGAAAGCTGGCAATCTAATTTGTTAACCTACCGTATTAAAGATCTTGTTCCAAATTTTCAAAACAGTTGTACCTCTAACCAATATTTGGTTGTTCTTGTTTTAGCTAGTTTTAATTTTTATCAGGCTAATATATAGTAATCCCTTTTCTAACAGGCTAATGTATTGTTTTTAACATATATATTTTTTTACTTCTGCACTATTTTTTGCTTTATTTCTGATGCAATAAACCAACGGCATGCAAGAATCATAGAAGAATGTGGTGAAAGTAGTTGGCTTAGCAGGGTTTAAGAAAGATTTAGATAATTTCGTAAAAGAAAAGTCCATAAACCATTATTAAGATGGACTTGGGAAAATCCACTGCATATTCTAGGATAAGCAGCATAAAATCTGTTTTACAGTTCTGGGATCTTGCCAGGTACTTACTGTTGGAAACAGGATACTGGGCTTGGTGGAACTTTGGTCTGTCCCAGTATGGCAATGCTTATATTTTTTATGTTCTTATAGCTTGTCACTTAATGTTGACATTAAAATGTATGTTAAAGTGAGGGCTAACAGATTGAACTGGATATTGCAAGTGTTTATCTCAAGGAGCGGGTACAGCACAGTTACTGGAGGCTCCTATGGTCACCTTTGATATCAAGGCGGCTTTTGATTATATCGTATGGAACTATTTTTGGTTTGTGTTGGAGCGTTTTGCAATTGAAGGGTATGTCTTAGATAGTATGAAGATGTTGTACAACAGTCTCCCAGCCTAGGTGCTTACTATTTGCTGTTTGTCACAGGAGGCACCAGGCAAGGATTGCCCCTCTGCCCAGGGTTATTTGTCATGTATATTGATCCCTTCACGCATAAACTTTTCATTGTACAGTGGATCACCAATGGGGACATGTTGTTAAGACAGCATGGTTTGCAGAAGACCTCCTGGTCACTCTGTAAGGCTTTTGGTTCTTATAAAGTAGAATTCAGGTTATACAACAGAGATTTTTTACTGATTTTTGCGAATAAGCACAATATGGAGACTTAGTTGAGGGTGTGGGCGAACATTTTTCTGTCTAAGAAGTATGATCAGATTTTTCTTAGAGAGATCCAGCTGATTTACAAAAATGGCCAAAGGACCTTTTTCTGTCACCATCTAGGAGTGGGGTTTGGAGATAACCATAGACCCTAAGGAGTTTTGCAATAGCTTGGCCAGCTCACCTGTGTTGGTGCAGAGTGCTTTATGGTGGGAAATCCAAGTTTAATTCTTGTCCAGAATGTACACACAGGTCTACAGGGCAAGAGTAATTGCCTCAGGGCATTGGCCTAAATGCAATGCACAGAATAGATTCTATTTGCATTGTTGGTGGACATGTCTGCAAATTGGGATCCTGTAGAGAGGAGCATTTCCCATCGTATATTGTAGAGGAGGAAGTGCCCCTGATGAAAATGGAAACTTGCTGGTTATAGCTGATTGTCTGAATCTGTGGAGTGCTAGTGAAATACTATTTATTCAGAAAGCATGTCTGGCACTTAAATATGTAAATTATGGACCTGATAGTCAGCTGGCAGCAATCAATGTTTTGCTAACCGCTGGAGGTGCTAAACCAGAAATTAGCTAGGCTATGTCCAGGCACCGGCATTGAATTTCCAGGTTTGCAGAGCTGGCTAAAACCTAGCCGGTTAAATGTGATATTCATCACTTAACTGGCTATGATTTATTGCATAATGATAGTACTGATTTTTATGTAGTTAACCTGGCTGGTTAAGTTCTGATTATTAGCACTTAATTGGCCAAATGCTGACTGTGCCCCCAGAACACCTCCAAAATAGCTGGTTTTGAGTTCAGTGCTAACTGGTTATTTTCAGTGGCACTAATTAGTTAAATGCAGCTGAAAATGACCAGTGAGCCCCGAGCAGGCAATTTGACTGGTCAGGAACCATTACTGGCCAGTTAAAATACATTAAATATCAACCCCAATGTGCATTGCTGGTTTAAAAAAGTATGAGTGCTCCTCTTCGAGATAATAGAAAAGGACTGTAAATAGAGACTGAGAGTTTCTTCATCTGGATCATAGAGAAGGACTATGGATAGAGAATAAACGACTTTAAGCCAGGAAGTGCAAGAGGGAGGTCAGGACTGATTCAGCCCTTGCCACATGGATGATATTGCCAGCTCTAATTGGTACATTTTGAACTTCAGGGGAAAAAAAAACAGGACAAGAGAAAAAAAGTCAGTTAGAGAAACAGTTGTTTGGAGTTGAGCTTTTGGGCTGTGTAGGCGTCCAGAGAGGTTGGATCCCTGAAACGAGAGAGAGAAGCTGGCAGGGAGAAAGGGAAGCCAAGCATTGCTGATGAATTGTTGCAGCTCCTGCATCCCAGGAGTGAATTCTGCAAAGACTGAGTTTAAACTGAACTCAATTTTTCAGTCACAGATCCTTGTCTGCTGCCTGCAGCCAAGTTTATACCAATGACAAAGCTTCTTCTCCAGAGTACAAACAAAACAAAGTTTCTGCATCTGGGTATATGAACTGTCAGCATCAGGTAACAAAGCAGTTTCCTTCCTATTCTCTTGTCCACACAAAAGATTAAGGGGTGAATTCCACATATGGTGCTGAAAAAATTGGCACCGAAAAAAAATTACTATTCTATAAGCCATGCTTAAAGTTAGGTGCAGTTTATAGAATAGAATTTATTTATTTATTTATTTGTTACATTTGTATCCACATTTTCCCACCTATTTGCAAGCTCAATGTGGCTTACATAGTTACGGAAAGGTGTTCGCCAAGTCCGGTAGAGAAACAAATACATGGTGATGTTGTGGTCGATTAAGGTTTAGGCACAATGGGGATCGAAGAGAGGAGAGGTTATGTGGTGTCCATTACGAGCTTTGGTTTTGTTGTGCTGCAGAGTGCTGGCATTTATGTTGGGTCGGTAGGGTATGCCTTTTTGAACAGGTTGGTTTCAGTGATTTCCTGAAGTTTAGATGGTGTAGGTTGTTTTCACAGCTTTTGGCAATGAGCTCCATAGTTGTGTGCTTATATAGGAGAAGCTGGATGTGTAGGTTGCTTTGTATTTGTGTCCTTTGCAGTTTATGCCCAGGACTTACGCCTATCTTTAGGAGTGGACAATACATTTGCACCAATTGAAGCATGGTACAAATGTACACACCATCCCCGTTATTCTATAACAATGCACATGAATGCTAGGAATGTCCCTGTTCCACCCATATCTGCACCCCTTCTTTTACTCACATGTAAAATTTAAGCATGGATCCCACACCTAAATTGACGTGCCTCAATTCCAATTAAATCTAATTAGTTCCAAAAAGGAATTATTCAAGCAAAAGAGGGAAGAAAACTACTACAGTAGTCAAGCAGACAGTCACAAAGTGGAAGGAAAGAAACAAATCCAAGAACTCCAAAAGTCAGATGCTCTTCATAACATCAATTTTATTCTCCAACACAAAATGCCAGACCCTGGATTTGTTTCTTCCCTTCCACTTTGTGACAGTTAAAAAAACAATTATTGGTGCTAATTGGCTCATTATTCAATTAAATTGAGTGCGCTAATTAGGCTAGTCCCAAATTTGCATATGCAATTTATGGTGAATTTTATAGAATTAGGGGGTAAGAGACACTAAGAATCATAAAAATCTTTCCTTCTTTCCAATCTGGTCAAGGCAAGTTTCAAGACTACACAGAAAACCATTATCCACCTTTTTCTTCTATTGGAGCCTTCGCAGTTCAGTTAAATCTGCTTATCAGAAGTAGAAGAGAACACTTTGATAAAAAACCTCACACCTGAAGATTACTTTGGGGCCTCTTCCTGGTATAAATAGATTTTCCATTCCCTCTTTCCAGATTAACTCACAGCGCCTCTTCCTTACCCCAGTTCTGTCACTTTAATCTTATCTTTAACATATAATACCACCCCGTCTCCCTTTTTTCTACTCTCTCCTTCCAAATAGATTATAGCTCAGTACAATTATATCTCAGTCATGGTTCTCCAAGAACCACATCTCCGTGACCACCACTAAACCCAAGTCAGCCTCTTCCATCACAGCCTCTAGATCCAGAACATTATTTCCCATACAAAAGGTATTAGTATACTTGGAGGGGCATAATGGAACAGAAACGCCTATCTCCATGGGCGTTTATCTCCGAGAACGGGTCCGTGAAGGGGCGGGGCGGATCGTATTTTTTAAAAGAAAAAGACGCCCATGTTTTATTCGTCAAGGTGTGAGCTGGGCGTTTTTGCTTTTCAGCGATAATGGAATATGAAATCGCCCAGCTCAAAAACGAATAAATCCAAGGCATTTGATCGTGGGAGGGGCCAGGATTCATAGTGCACTGGTCCCCCTCACATGCCAGGACACCAACCGGGCACCCTAGGGGGCACTTTTACAAAAACCAAATAAAAGGTAAAAGAGCTCCCAGGTGCATAGCACCCTTCCCTTGGGTGTTGAGCCCCCCAAATCCCCCTCAAAACCCACTGCCCACAAGTCTACATCATTACTATAGCCCTAAGAGGTGAAGGGGGGCACCTACATGTGGGTACAGTGGGTTTGGGGGGGTTGGACGACTAGTAGCATTAAGCAGCACAATTGTAACAGGTAGGGGGGGGGATGGGCCTGGGTCCACCTGCCTGACGTCCACTGCACCCCCTAACAACTGCTCCAGGGACCTGCATACTGCTGCTTGGGAGGAGGGTATGACATTTGAGGGTGAAAGTAAAAAGTTGTGAAACATCATTTGTTGTGGTGGGAGGGGGTTAGTGACCACTGGGGGAGTCAGGGGAGGTCATCCCCGACTCCCTCTGGGGGTCATCTGGTCATTTAGGGCACTTTTGGGGGCCTTATTCGTCAAAAAACAGGGTCCAGGAAAAGTGTCCTAAATTCTAGCTCAAAACTGTTCCATTATCGGCGAAGGGCGCCCATCTCTGTTCGCCCGATAACCACGCCCCAGTTCCGCCTTCGACACGCCTTCGATACGCCCCCGTCAACTTTGTCCGCATCCGCGACGGAGTGCAGTTGAAAGCGTCCAAAGTTCGGCTTTCGATTATACCGCTTTATTTGTTTTTGTGAGAAGAACGCCCATCTCCCGATTTAGGTCGGAACTTGGGCGTTATTCTCGTTCGATTATAAGCTGGATAGCTTTCCAGATTTTTTTCCATTTCTCTAGAGATATTTAGGTGCTCATTTTCAAAGCACTTAGACTTACAAAGTTATATAGTACCATATATAACTTTGTTAGTCTATGTGCTTTGAAAATGAGCCTCTTAATGTTTTATTTATCTGAAGACTTTTACTTACCCTTATCCAATGCAGTGGGAATCACATCCTGCACTGCACTAACCACTAGGCTACTCCTCCGCAGCTTCTTCAGCAACCTATCTACATCTACTCCTGTACTTTTCTAGGTCTGAGTTTTCAGCCATTAGATGTCTGCCTCACTTTGTTCCCATGGGATATCCAGTTCACCAACTCTTTTGCTGAACACCCTCTTTTCAAGCTGCCGTTATTCTCACACCTTCCTCCTATGGCGCTGCAGCACAAAGGGCCAGAGAGGGCTTCCAATCCACAGCAGCAGCGCCAACTGATGCTGGTGGGAACTAAGCCATACCTCCATCCCAAGGCATGGCATTGTGCTACCTGGCTCCAGTGGAGCCAGGTTTGCTCCTGAATCACTTCCTTGGATTTCTAGTTGGAGAGCATAAGAATCCATTAGACCCAGAGAAGGAGGTAGTTGGGGATCATAGAGGTAAATCCATAGCCTATCCCTTCTTTTCAGCATAATTAAGTCCAAGGTAAAGCACTAATAAAGAGAAGAAACAACTGCCACTGCCATCTTGGCCTACGTATTGAACTATTTTAGCCTACAAACCAATAGCATGGACAAAAAAAGCTTGTAAGTAAGGACATGCAGGGTCACCTAAGTGTAGATTTTATGTCTCCCAGCACTAATAGCACTAGTGGTAAAGAACTCAAATCAGCAACTAGGTTGCAAAGACCATACACTGTCTCCTTAGCAACCCAGGGGCGGGGCAGTAGATCAGTAATCTACCTGCTTGAGATAAAAAGCCAACTTTAATAAAAAGACACATAACACAGAATATCTGGGGCCTTTCATCTGAATAATTTTAATGCTGAGTGACGAATCAATGCAACACCCCACTCATGGTTTTCCTACTCTATAATTAAAGAAAATAGAATAACCCTCTAGGTATATATGGGAAAATATAACTTTTAAAAAGTATAAAGACCAGGGGACATGCAATGAAATTACATGGTAATACTTTTAAAACAAATAGGAAGAAATATTTTTTCACTCAAAGAATAGTTAAGCTCTGGAACTCATTGCCAGAGGATGTGGTAATGGTGGTTTGCGTATCTGGGTATAAAAAAGGTTTGGACAAGTTCTTGGAAGAAAAATCCATGTGGAAAGCCACTGCTTGCCCCAGAATTGGTAGCAATCAATGCTGCTACTAATTGGACTTCTGCCAGGTACTTGTAACCTGGTTTGGCCACTGTTGGAAGCAGGATACTGGGCTAGTTGAACCATTGGTCTGACCCAGTATGGCTATTCTTATGTTCTTATCTTGGGTCTGAGTAATTCCTAAACAAACACTGGTCAATTATCAACCTGCATCAGTCAATGTTTTTTTTAAATGCTATCATTGGCTAAGTTAGACCCAGGTATTCAATGCAAGTCAGGTTTGGGCAAAAACATTAAATATCTGGGTCTGACTAAGTTGCTACTGTCCACCTGAACCTTTGCAGATCCCAGATGATATTTAGCTAGGACTAGCATAAGTGGATCTGTAAATTTCTTCCATGCCCCATTGACATCAGCTCCCCTCCAGAGCCACCACTCACATCAGTCCCTTTCCTGACCCCCCTCCTGCTGACATCAGCCCTCCTCACAACTGTCCCCCCATCACTGACATCATACCCTCCCTCTGGTCCCACACCCATTCACCTGTAGTTCCCCCTAGAGCCTTTTCTCATCATCTCTGGTGGTTCAGTAGGGTAGTCTGGACTGGAGCAATCCCCACTCATTCCTGCCCTTAGCAGCTTCATCTAGAAAATGGCCACCATGGGCTCTAGTGGTAGTCTGATGTCGGTGGTGGGGAGGGGGAGCAGGAGGAAGGGGAGTGCATCTTAGGCCACTACCCTGAAGCTATGAGGGTGCTGGAAGATTTTTATCGTTGACCAAAGTTAGGACTGCTATTTATGTGGGCCTATTTGGTCATTTAACTATGGAGCCACTAGCACTGAAAATTGCCTGCATATGCATAGCTGCTGACTCCTCCCCAGCTTCATTCCAGAATGCCTCTTTCCTACCTGCTTTAGAAATATACAGTTAAGTGCTGCTGAATATCTGTGGCCAGCTCTCAGAGTGTGATCTAAGCAGGAGCCTCTCCTGCCAGCTTAAATCACTTTGAATATCAACTGGACAATATGTCTAATAATAAATCATAAACCAAAGCTGTTTAATTAAAAACTGATCTAGTATTTATTAGAAAGATTGATAAAGGCCATAGAATCCCCTTCTTTATCAAACCATAATCCTGAAATATGCTTGAATAGCAAGATCATTTATCCTAACAAACTTTCCAACACAGAAATATTAAAAAGCTCTCCCCCCCCCTCCAACAGTCTCACCCCCCTCTGGACAAGTGTGTATTAAGGACTACACAAAGGGTGATTTTCTTAAGAGGCCATAGAAGTGTTTACAGATGGGCTGATGTCACCTAGGTTGATGTGGTACCAAGTTGACAGGACCAACTGAGGTGAATCTCATACAGAACACTAACGGCAGTAATATATATCTGGAATTCATTGCCAGAGAATGTGGTAAAGGGGGTTAGCTTAGCGGGGTTTAAAAAGGTTTGGATGGTTTCCTAAAGGAAACGCCCATAGACCATTATTAAAATGGACTTGGGGGGAAATCTACTGCTTATTTCTGGGATAAGCAGCATAAAATGTTTTGTACTTTTTTGGGATCTTGCCATGTATTTGTGACCTGGATTAGCCACTGTTGGAACCAGGATGCTGGGCTTGATGGACCTTTGGTCTGTCCTAGTATTGCAATACTTATGTACTTACGTACCCTTTGATAAAAGTGCATAATCTGTTAAGGGGAATATTAATTTACTCATTAAACTTTAATGATTCACAACCAAACAAAATTATAAATGCAAGTTTTATTGAAAAGGTTCCAGCATCACATTTTTAAAAAAAAATTTTAAATAGGAAGCTTTATTGAACGAATCCACAAACATACAGCTTCAAACAGAAAACACAGTGTACAGATCCATTACAGCTAGCAAGCACCAAAAAAGGGTGCTCCCTCATACATAGACAAAGTAATCCTGTCTTTTTATTACTTAAGTAGGGAAACAATGGAAATCAAATGAGAACATCCCCAACTCCCCTCCCCTTCCCATCCCGTTAACCCTCCACATCACCCTCAAGAAGTATATAGAGCCAATGTCAGTCCTGATTCCACTAAGGTAGGAAGCAAAGGGGCCCAAATCCCAGCATCACATTTTTGTCCAATTCTATTAAACAATATGTTTTATAATTACACCAAGAGTATTGTTTTCCTTTCCAGCACATACTATCAAGGCATGCCCCAGCAGTATATAAAAGTTTTTTATTCTCAGATCATAGGTTCTATTTGTCCTTCTTCACAAGATTTCACTCCAGCTCATAAAACCTCAAAGTCAGTAACAGAAACATAAACGTAACAAGGTTATGTGTTGAGAATAGCTTGACTATGACATGTGGCTTTGCCTTTCTATTTTACTGAATCTTCGGGAGTTATAGAAGCAGCTCCAGTTAATACACATCAGAGAACAAATCTTGTAAGTCAGTGAGTCAATTGGTGTTGCATTCATTCCTGGATTGCTGACATGTTGATGGCAGCTGAACATATGTTTCTGAGCAGGGGGCAAAAAAGGAGTACTGAAGAAACAGGAAATTAATGATTCAGTATATTGCTTCTGTAAACTGTAATATACAAAGCCAGTAGCCTCACTTTTCTGGGCACTATTGTGAAAAAGATAAAGGTTCGCATGTTATGGGTCCAATTTATACCTTCTCTGTCCATGTGTATTCCCTGTGTGGAACGGTTTTATGAGCCAGAAAAGGTCAAATTGGTGTACCTTGCCAGTTCAGCCTTTTCTTTTGCAAAAGTCCTCATATACTGAGGATAGGTATTCCCTGAAAAGGTTTGATTATTTTTATATAGATACCAATAGATATATAGACATAATAAAAAAAGAAATACAGAAAATTGGAAAAATACTTGGTCCAGTTTTTAAAGATAATGAAGTTCATTTTAGAAGGCTTGTGTGAATTTTACATATCTAAGGGGCCCTTTCACTAAGCTGTGGTAAAAAGTGGCTTTAGCGTGTGCTTACGCATGTCATTCCACGTGCTAAGGCCATTTTCCCCACATGGGTAAATTGGCCAGTTTTTCTATTTAGTTGTGCGTGGCCATAAGCACATCAGCACTTTTCCGATACCTATTTTGTAGGTGGTAAGGGCTCACATGCTAACCACGTGCTAATTGGTTAGCAAGCAGCAATTTAGCTGTGCTAACTGATTAGCACAGAACAGGTCTACTCCCCAACCCCGACCTGCCCCCAGCACTAAAAATAAATTTTATTTTTTAACGTGTGGGTAGCATGCTCACATGCAAAAATTACACTGGGGACTTCTGGTTGGGGAATGGAGTAGCGAGACGGAAGGTGAAGCTGCTCCGGGACACTAATTAATCTGCGCTCGTAAACAGCGTCCTTAACCACAGCAAGACGATCAACCACAGAAATAGAAACATCCAGTACAGAAATCTGGCCGAAAATGGAGGGCCTGCGGCAAAAACGGGACGGAAAGAACCCAAAGAGCGAGCGCGCCCAGGAGAAAGCAAAATGGCGGAGAAAGGAGCCCCTGACTCACCCTCGCCCAGCTCACTGTGGGCCGCCGAAATTACAGAAGAAGTGAAGGCGGCGGTGGAGCAAACAGTAGGGCAGAAACTACAACTGATCCTGGACAAGCTGGACGGGATGGAGGAGAGGCAGGCTACGTTGGTCATGGAGCTCCACGAGGCGCAGCAGCGACTGGGACAGGCGGAGGAGGAGATTCGGAAGGTGGTGGAGGAGCGCCTGAAAATAATCGGCAGGCTGGAAGAATTGGAGTCGCGGATGGAGGATCTAGAAAACCGCTCAAGGCGGAATAACCTGAGGCTGGTTGGACTGCCGGAAAGTGTGCCTGAACAGAATCTAGGCACGTTCCTTGAAAAATGGCTGCCGGAAGCGGTGGAGAAGCAAGACCTCGTTGGTAACTTGAAAATTGAGCGAGCACACAGATTGGGGCCCCGGCGAGAAAATATGGACAGGCCACGGGTAGCAATACTAAAGATCTTGAATTATGCACATAAAACAGAGATTTTACAAAGCCTAAGAGCCGGGAAACAGCTGCAGTATCAAGGCAAGAAAGTTTTATGTTTCCAGGACTATTCGCTGAAGGTCTGTGCAGCAAGAAGAGAGTTCAGGCTCATCTGTTCTAAGCTGTTTGGTCTCAAATACAAATTTAGCCTCCTGTACCCAGTGTGACTGAAGGTGATAAACAATGGACAAGTGGTGTATTTTGACAAAGTGAGGGAGGCTGAAGAATATGTTGACAAGTTAACAAGAGCAGGGAGCAGAGAACAAGGGGAGAACAATGGCTGAAAGAAACAGATCCAGCAGAGTCAGACGGATTTGGTGTTGAATTCACACTAATAGAAGGCTGGAGGAGATTACAAGATGGATATTGCATATGTTGGTGCTGGTTTGAAGTTGAGTCTCATCTGAGTTTTCAGTTAATGATAAAGTTTGAAAATGTGATAAGGACATTCAAAGGGCCGGAGCCCTTAGCGCAGTAAGAGAGTGTCCTAATCCCGGGGACACGGAAATCGTAATGCCTAAGGGCATGTTTAGGGTAAAGTATGTAAGAGGGGTTGAAGAGGGGGTGGGGGGAGAGGGGAAGGGAGGGAAGGGTAGGTATAAGGGGAATGGACAAGGGGGGGGATAGTAGGGTGGGACGAATGTGGATGAATGAGATGCATGAGTGTTGGGAATGGATGAGGAGCAGCAGAAATGGGGAGTATAAGAAGGAATGCTGGGAGGAATGCTCGGGAGGTGGAGGCTGGGACATCTCTCGGGTGGTTATAAGTTGGAAGCGGACGGTGGAAGGTCAAACTACTACTGAGAGGTGTCAGAAATAAAGATTGTGACATGGAATGTTGGGGGTATACATTCCCCAATAAAGAGACAAAAAATCTTAAAAGTCTTAAATGACCAGAAAACAACAATAGCCTTCTTACAAGAAACGCACCTAACGCGGGAAGAGCACGAAAAGTTGAAGCGCTGGTGGGTGGGTGAAATTATGGAGTCCCCAGCAGTAGATGGGAAAGGTGGGGTGATAATCCTGATACGCAAGGGAATGCATGTGAAAGTTAAGAAACTAATCAAGGACGAGAGAGGGCGATATGTCCTGGTGGCCCTAGAAATAGAGAGGCAGCCTTTATTGCTATGTAACATATACGCGCCTAACAACTTTGAGAAGTCATTTTATAGACAACTCTTGCGTAGAGTGCAGGATATGGGAGAGGGTCCTATCATAATGGGGGGAGACTTCAATGAGGTAAGAGAGCCAAGATTAGACAGATCTAATCCGACGGGACGAGAGCTGTCCAGGAGCCAGAGGGGTCTGGGGATGCTGGAAGAGGCCCTGGAGATAGTAGATGTATGGAGAACCCTAAATCCGTTAGAACGAGATTACACTCACTTGTCCAGAGCCCACTCCACGCTATCACGCATTGACTACATACTGATCGCACGGGAGCTGTTAACACAAGTTATGGGGACCAGGATTGGGCCAATAGTGGTTTCTGACCATGCTTGGGTCTCAGTGGACTTGAGGTTGGAAAGAGAGTCACAGGGGACCTTCTCGTGGCGATTTCCTGCCTACCTGTATAGAGATAGTAAATTTCAGTCGCAACTACTGCATAGGTGGGCACAATATCAGAAGGAGAATGAAGTACATAGGGAAGATCCAGTGCTCTTCTGGGAAGCCGCAAAAGCGGTCCTCCGAGGGGAAATAATAGCTTATAACAGTTTCCAGAGGAAGGCGCGGAGGCGGGAGGTGCTAAGGTGGGAAAAGAAGGTGGTATCTTTGAGGAGACAATATGGCCATAGTCAGACGTTAGAAATGCGGGTCCGGTTATTAGAGGCGCAGCAAACCCTTAATGAGTTATTACAACAACAGGCCCAGAAATCAGCAGTGTTTTATAAATATCAGCTGTATAAATTTGCTAATAAGGGAGGGAAATTCTTGGCGAAATTAATAAATAAGCAGGTGGGCTCCAGGAAAGTAATATCATTAGTAAATAGGAAAAAAGAATTGAAACATAAAGATAACGAAATAGCAGAGATCTTTAAGCACTTTTATGAAGAGTTATATAAACCACAAACCGAGATAGTGAAGCCTAGTGCAGCATACCTTGGGAGTGTTGATGTGCCAAAAGTGCATACTGCAGATCTAAAGATTTTGAATGCTGCAATAACAGAAGATGAAGTAGATTGGGTATTAAAGCAAAGCCCACTTGGTAAGGCGCCAAGCCCTGATGGGCTCGGTAATGAATTTTACAAAATACTCCGACCGGAAATTGGACAAATAATTTCGGAGGTATTTAATTTGGTGATTGCACGTAGACAGATGCCCAGCCACTTGAATCAGGCTAATATAACAGTCATTCTGAAACCGGGCAAGCAAGCACATCTGCCAGAGTCTTACAGGCCTATATCTCTGCTGAACGCGGAAACAAAATTCATAGCAAAGATATTGGCGAATCGACTGGCTCGGTTTTTGCCGGATTTCCTGGAGAAATCACAAGTGGGCTTTGTGAAAGGCCGGAAAGTAGTTAAAAATCTGAGACGGATAATTGGGGCATTGGAGAGAGTGAAGAGCGAGGGCACGCGGGCCATGTTAATTAGCTTTGATGCCGAAAAGGCCTTTGACAGAGTGGACTGGGGCTTCATGTTTGCGACGTTAAAGGCTTAAGGCATAAAGGGGTTCTTTGTACAGGCAATAGAGACGTTATATAAAGATCCCAGGGCGAGAATCAACGTGAATGGGCTGTGTTCAGAATGGTTTAACATAGGTAGGGGAACAAGACAGGGCTGGCCACTTTCACCACTTCTGTTCGTGTTGACTCTGGACCCATTACTGCGGGAAATAGGCAGCAACATAGATATCAAGGGAGTACGAATTCAAGATCAGGAATTCAAAACTGCAGCCTTTGCAGATGATTTGCTGGTGTTGCTTACTGAGCCCCAGAGATCACTGGGACGGCTGATGGAGAGCCTTCAGGAATATGGAGACTTCTCGGGGTTCAAGTTGAACCTAGAGAAGTCGGAGGCCCTAGCACATGAGGGAATAGGACAAGAGATATGGAGTCAGACAAAGTTACGCCAAGCAAATACGGTATTTAAATACTTGGGGATCAATATGCCAATGGACCCAGCACAATTGTATAAAACCAATGTCCCGGGCTTGCTTAGAGAAACTCAGGCACAACTGGAAAAATGGATGTCTTTACCGCTGTCATTAATGGGCAGAGTACACTTGTATCGAATGATTATATTCCCAAAATGGCTGTATGTACTACAGATTCTGCCAATTAAACTGTTGATTAAAGATCTGAGGGCTTTGCAGAGGCACGTAGCACGGTTTTGCTGGGCGAGGAAAAAATAAAAAATGAGGTGGCGTCATGTATATGGGACGCGGGTTGGGCATGCCTGATATGAAGGACTATAATCATGCTTGTTTGATAAGACATGTGAAAGACTGGGTCTTGGGCACATCCACATATACTGATATGAAGTGGGAACAAGCATATTTTAGACCATGGTCCCTGAACTGTTTATTGCACTCGGGGGGGAGGGGGTTGCCACCTCTGGTGAAAAATAGTGTGTTGCTGCGGCCTTTGAGACAAATCTGGAGGGTATTACTGGGCCATTGGGGACAAGATCCGGAGACTAGTGTGCTATTGTCAATAACTGGCAATGCAGAGTTCCCAGCGGGAAGAGAAAACCGAGTTTTTAGGGACCTGGAGAGACAGGGGGTGACACTGTTGGAGAATTTCCTCCAGGCAGATGGATCACTGCTGTCCTATGAAGAAATCGAAAGGAGATGTGCGGGAGGTCCGCTGACCAGGCTGGCTTATTTACAGTTGGCACATTATCATAGGGGATTGCCCCAGTCTGCACTCACATTGGAGTTTGGGGGGAAAGTTCGGGACTTCCTAAGAGGGGATGCAGTGAGGCAAACTTCCATATCTTGGTTTCATAAAGCATTGGGAGAATTCAAACCTAAAAGGGATATTGGTGAAGTAGTGAGGAGATGGGAGCAAGAGGTGGGGGGCACAATAGCAGAAGGGAAGGTGATGGCTGCACTCAAAGGGTTAACAGGGGTAGTACATAGTGCGGAATTGCAGGAGTGCCATTTTCGATCAATACATAGGGCATATTTCTCAGGCAAGCAAGCATGGCATGCAGGGGTGGAGGGGGCAGATAGATGCCAAAGGTGCGGAGTGGGTATGCCCTCATTGGCACATGGGATGTGGCAGTGTCGACCCATTTGGAGGTTCTGGACAGCTCTCGCTCGGTTTGTTTCAGGGACTTTGGGTTTTAGGATACAAGTGGCCTAGTGGTTAGGGTGGTGGACTTTGGTCCTGAGGAACTGAGTTCGATTCCCACTTCAGGCACAGGCAGCTCCTTGTGACTCTGGGCAAGTCACTTAACCCTCCATTGCCCCATGTAAGCCGCATTGAGCCTGCCATGAGTGGGAAAGCGCGGGGTACAAATGTAACAAAAAAAAAAAAACTCACATTTGAACGGATAATGTTTAGTTCATCATTGGTGTGGGCGGCAGGGACGAGGGAAGAGAAGTTATTCCTAAGTAAATCCTGCATTCTGGGAAAAAAATGCATATTGAATAACTGGCTGATGGACATACCGCCCTCATACTGGTATTGGAGGAATAAACTGCATGCACTTATGCTCTGGGAGGCAAAAGGTGCTCGATATACGCCAAAACGGAGGCAACAATTTATTAAAACATGGAAAGCATATTTAAATGTTATAGCTCCTAAAGTTAGAAGCCAGGTATTGAACGAATTGGGATGACTGTGGAATGAATGGAGGGGGGGGGGGGGGGGGGTAGTATTCACGGGGTACGGTGGGGGGGGGGGGGGGGGAGAGATTGCGATGGGTTCCAAAAGGAATATTATAATGTAGAGATAATAGAGAACTCAAATTGTGGTCTCACGATTACTTATACGATGACAAGGGAGAGAGGGAGGGTAGGCGGAGATATAGAACAAACTGTTAGCAGAGCTTCATATCAGCAGGTACCCGTGAGCTGCTCATTTCCCCCTATAGGCCATATCTCTTACTATCACGAAGGTACTGCGGGGAAGCATGGGATGGAATAGAGGGGAGGATAGGGATAGGGTAAGGGGATACAACGGTTAAAAGTTTGAAGGTTATACTTATCATTCGGCAATTGCTGGATTTGTATAGATATGCCTACTGTTATAACATGCACTGTTGGAAATGTTTGTCTTGATTACCTGTGAATCAATCGGCTGAGAACAATCGGATTCTACAGGGGCTTTCCAAGTTCAGACTCCTGGAGGAATGTGGCAGTAAAACCGATTCGTTATGAGTGGGGGGTATAACGAGGGGGGGGGGGGGGTTAGTTGGGGGATAGGGATAAATGGCATATATACAGTGGGGGAAATAAGTATTTGATCCCTTGCTGATTTTGTAAGTTTGCCCACTGACAAAGACATGAGCAGCCCATAATTGAAGGGTAGGTTATTGGTAACAGTGAGAGATAGCACATCACAAATTAAATCCGGAAAATCACATTGTGGAAAGTATATGAATTTATTTGCATTCTGCAGAGGGAAATAAGTATTTAATCCCTCTGGCAAACAAGACCTAATACTTGGTGGCAAAACCCTTGTTGGCAAGCACAGCGGTCAGACGTCTTCTGTAGTTGATGATGAGGTTTGCACACATGTCAGGAGGAATTTTGGTCCACTCCTCTTTGCAGATCATCTCTAAATCATTAAGAGTTCTGGGCTGTCGCTTGGCAACTCGCAGCTTCAGCTCCCTCCATAAGTTTTCAATGGGATTAAGGTCTGGTGACTGGCTAGGCCACTCCATGACCCTAATGTGCTTCTTCCTGAGCCACTCCTTTGTTGCCTTGGCTGTATGTTTTGGGTCATTGTCGTGCTGGAAGACCCAGCCACGACCCATTTTTAAGGCCCTGGCGGAGGGAAGGAGGTTGTCACTCAGAATTGTACGGTACATGGCCCCATCCATTCTCCCATTGATGCGGTGAAGTAGTCCTGTGCCCTTAGCAGAGAAACACCCCCAAAACATAACATTTCCACCTCCATGCTTGACAGTGGGGACGGTGTTCTTTGGGTCATAGGCAGCATTTCTCTTCCTCCAAACACGGCGAGTTGAGTTCATGCCAAAGAGCTCAATTTTTGTCTCATCTGACCACAGCACCTTCTCCCAATCACTCTCGGCATCATCCAGGTGTTCACTGGCAAACTTCAGACGGGCCGTCACATGTGCCTTCCGGAGCAGGGGGACCTTGCGGGCACTGCAGGATTGCAATCCGTTATGTCGTAATGTGTTACCAATGGTTTTCGTGGTGACAGTGGTCCCAGCTGCCTTGAGATCATTGACAAGTTCCCCCCTTGTAGTTGTAGGCTGATTTCTAACCTTCCTCATGATCAAGGATACCCCACGAGGTGAGATTTTGCGTGGAGCCCCAGATCTTTGTCGATTGACAGTCATTTTGTACTTCTTCCATTTTCTTACTATGGCACCAACAGTTGTCTCCTTCTCGCCCAGCGTCTTACTGATGGTTTTGTAGCCCATTCCAGCCTTATGCAGGTGTATGATCTTGTCCCTGACATCCTTAGACAGCTCCTTGCTCTTGGCCATTTTGTAGAGGTTAGAGTCTGACTGATTCACTGAGTCTGTGGACAGGTGTCTTTCATACAGGTGACCATTGCCGACAGCTGTCTGTCATGCAGGTAACGAGTTGATTTGGAGCATCTACCTGGTCTGTAGGGGCCAGATCTCTTACTGGTTGGTGGGGGATCAAATACTTATTTCCCTCTGCAGAATGCAAATAAATTCATATACTTTCCACAATGTGATTTTCCGGATTTAATTTGTGATGTGCTATCTCTCACTGTTACCAATAACCTACCCTTCAATTATGGGCTGCTCATGTCTTTGTCAGTGGGCAAACTTACAAAATCAGCAAGGGATCAAATACTTATTTCCCCCACTGTATATATGGAAAGTATTGATGATGACTGTCTGCACATGGCTGTGATTGATACATCTGATGTGACTATTTTACTGCTTGTCAAGGTGTTTGTTTTATTAGAATGTCATCAATAAAAAATTGTTGAAACTAAAAAAAAAATTACACTGGGATGCCTGAGCACCCTCCGCGGTAAGTCTTTTTTTGCTGTGGCATCACAGCCAATCAGGGAAGGTAAAGGACAGAACACAATTTTAGAGTCCCCGCCTCCCTTGCGTCCTGCACAGCCAAACTGGCCGCACATAAGGGGTCTTTTACTAAAGCTTAGCTCGAGTTATCTGCAGCAGGGCCCATTTTATTCCTATGGGCCCTGCTGCAGATAAGCTAAGCTTTAGTAAAAGACCCTCATAACTTGCTATGGCCCTGTTTATTGCCACCCATCCCTGTGGTAACAAACATACTAACTATTAACACCCACTTTATTAACTTGCTGTTCTTATGCTCTGAGAAATTCCCCTAATCATACAGGATCATTAAAAAAAAACATAGTCCTTATTTTGAAAAGAAATTAAACATCTCCTAGGATATTTTAAGTAAAAAAAGACATCCCTACAGCTAAAGCTCTAGCATGTAATTTAAGAAGCTCTCTACAGGCCTCTTGAGTTTTAGGTGATATATCTGGATACTTTTATTCTTTGATGATGGAAAGGTGTCAATTGTTCCTTTAAAAAAATCTGACAAAACCAACTCTCAATCTGATGCATTCAAAAAGGTCACCACTAGAGTGCCTCCACAAGTTGATTTCTGAACAGAAGTCTCAAGGATGGTTGTCAGGCTTGTCTCCAAAGAGTCACTACTTGCACCTTCCAATGTTGTTTTTATAGTCTTAGGAACCTATTAAAGTTTTGTTAATATCAGAAGTGAAATAGGATCCATATGCAAAATTTCAACTAAATACTAATTCAACATCTCTTTAGCCGAGATTAAATTACAGTAAAGAAAATTTATAAACCTTAAATTAATAGCCCGGAACTGATTTTCCAACCTTTCTATCTTATTTTCCAGCAGATAGCTTCTCTTAATTAAGGAGGAGCTTACTGCTTCCACAGAGTCCAAACATTTACCATGAGCTTGTAAGGACTAATCCTATCTTCTCAGGTCATTACTACTACTACTACTATTTAGCATTTCTATAGCGCTACAAGGCATACGCAGCGCTGCACAAACATAGAAGAAAGACAGTCCCTGCTCAAAGAGCTTACAATCTAATAATTAATACAGAAAATGAAAAATCAGCCATTTTACAACTATGCTAAAAGTGGTCTCTGCACGCAGACCACCTTTTAGCACAGCTTAGTAAAAGGGTCCCTTTATTCATTTTATTTGTAGTAATTGGATAAATTGCTTTAAAGGGTTAAAATATCAGTGCAGTGAGCGAGCCATGAAAGGGTGGTCAGGTTTAATTAGTTTTATTGATGTGAGGTGATGTCGTGGGAGGAGAAACTCCCTTATATGGTAACAAGCCCTGCCCAGTGCATCCCAAGATGACTGGGCAGGGTGCTGCCATTTTGAAGGTGGCGCTGGAAGGAGGAGGGAATGCTACTCCCTTCTCTGCTCATTAACAAAGTACGGGCCTATGGGGGGAGTCAGGGGCCACTAGACGACCAGGGCAGGTGGGGGGTGGGGGTAGCAGCACACTGGGCCACCAGTGAATTTTTTGGGGGTTGTGGCAGGGTTAGGGGGATGGAGATCTATGTTAAATATGTGTGTGCTAAACGCTAGAGATGCCCATATATTCCTATGAGTGTCTCTAGCATTTAGTATACGCTAATCCCCTGATGGCGAACCTATGACACGCGTGTCAGTACTGTAAGAGAAGATCCACCAACAGGTGGAAAACTCAAGCACCCCACGAGAAAAAACAAAAATGTATAAAAAAGTGGGAGTACGACCAAGGAGACCAGAAACTGGAAGATGTTCTTAAAAAAGGCTTTATTAAAGCCTTTTTTAAGAACATCTTCCAGTTTCTGGTCTCCTTGGTCGTACTCCCACTTTTTTATACACGCGTGTCAGTACTGACACGCGTAGCCATTTTCGGTGACACGCGGCCGCATACAGAGAAGAAGCGGCGTTCCCCGGGGCGGATCGCCGATGCGCCCCCCCCCCGGTGCAGCGCGACCTCCCCCCCCCCCCGGCAAAATCATTCCCCCCCGGTGCATGTTTACCCGCTGGGAGGTGCCGTGTGCGCTCCTATTGGCTCCCTCCGAGTCTTCCTCTTGTTCCCTCCCTGCTGCTCCCTCTGCCCCGGCTCCTGCACGGCCGTTAGGGGATCTTTGACCTCACTTCCAGCCAGCGGAGCAGAGAGCAGCGGAATGCCGTGGGGGACGCATCTCTGGGGGCCCTGTGATCGCCATTACCACATAACCACAGCAACCATCATCCAATCTACTGTTCTGGGGTGTCGTGGATTTCTAATTGACCATCATTACTGAGATAGGTGAGGGGGAGGCTGGGAGAGGCGAGGGCATGTGCTATGGGTGCCGTTTCCCGCCATTAGAAATAGCGGCAGCCATCTTAATTTACATAAGGTGGTCAGTTAGGCTAGTTAACCCCTAATTGCCTGCAGGGCTAACAGGCTATCTATAATTCTATCTTCTGTCACTGCCCCCCTGATGGAGAACCCAAAAAATAAAAAAACAAGGTTAAGTAAAGGAAGTGGTAGTAGCAGTAGCCGACCCTTTCAAGAGACATGGACCGAGATGTATGGCATTATAGAAAAAAATGGCAGATCATTTTGCGTTCTATGTACTGAAACGGTAGTAAGCAGAACGTGGAATATAAATAGACATTTTGAAACTAATCATTCCCAGCTCTTGAAAAAAAGTGAGGATGAAAGGAAGGAATACATTTCCAGGCAGCTACACTTTTATAAGAGCCAATCTAATTCCATCCTTAAATTTGTAAAAGGTTCTACAAATTTAACATCTGCAAGTTTGAGCATTGCTCACTCCATAGCTCAGCATGGAAAAGCACTCAGTGAGGGAGAATTTATTAAAGAAACTCTCCTAAGATGTGCACCAGTTCTATTTCACGATATGCAGAATAAAGATGCAATTATTAAGAGAATATCTGAGTTACCACTCAGTAGAAATATCAATTGAAGATTTAGCCAATGAAATTCAGCAACAAAAAAGTCACTAATAGGCAGATTAGTTAAAGAATTCCCCCTCCCCCTCACTTATCTTAGTTCACGGCACCCCACACAAGTTAAATAATATCAAGACCAACAAAAGAAACCGACTGACAGATGAACAAAGAAGTCACTAAGCAGGTAAGTTAAATAATTAGTTTTTGGTTTATTAAATACAGTTATATATTACAATTATACGTTTTTGTTATTTAAACTATAAATATCGCGAAATTATGTTTTTTTTTCTCGAAGTGACACACCACCCGAGTTATGCTCGGTTTTTTGGCGAATTTTGACACACCAAGCTCAAAAGGTTGCCCATCACTGCGCTAATCATTAGTGTGCAGTAGAATTGCTGAGGTTGGGTCCCTACCAATATATTCTTTCCCCTTTGAGGGCCACATGCAAATGGATGGGCAAGCTTTCCCGGATAGATACAAAAGTCTCTGCTCTGTTGCCTCTTAGGGGCAATCTGGCGTTCCTGGCGGGTGGCTCCTCAGTTCCCTTTCATAGGTGGGCCACGGCGGGGATTAGGTATTTATTCCATGTAGTCTCTGAACAAGGGGTAATAAAATCATTTGAGGAATTGAAAGAAGAGTATGGACTGGGTGTGAACGACTGGCTAGCATACAAGTAATTGCGGCATTATGTCAATTCGCTCCCACCAGATTCATTGAACACTGCCTATTGGGACAAATTTACCGACATGTTGGGACTTGAAGCACAGTTACGAGTACCTTTGAGTTATTTTCATCGTAGTTTGAGAGACTCCTTGCAGCCATTTGATTGCCAGCCAGTGGCACAAGCTTGGAATACAGAATTGCAGCTTAATCTTCAGCCAGAGCAAATACAGATGTGCCTTAAATCTGTTTCTAAACTGACAGACAATGCGGCATGGTGGGAGTTGCAATATAAATTTTTGCTCCATTTACATGTTTACAGAGCATTCAAAGCTACTCTTTGAGAGTCGGATACCTGCCCAAAGTGTAACGGTACTGCCGCCCACTTGGGACATATGTATTGGACTTGTGCACCAGTTCAAGTTTTTTGGATAGAGCTGAGTGAACATGTCTCCCGAATTTGGGGTGGCCTGTGGAAGCCTACCCCACAACAATTGTTTGCCTTTTTGAGACGCAACGGCCGGCCCCGGCGGGATTTAAGGCATTCCTAAAAAGAACAGTTTTGATGGCAAAGCGTGTTATCCTACAATTGTGGCTGGTTGTGGATCGCCCGAGCATATCCCATTGGAGATCGGCAATGATTCAAGCATGTGCTATAGAAAAGAAAGGCATGTGACTTAGCCTCCAAGAGAGGTGACCAATTCTGTTGTACCTGGTCTCCATTCTGGAACACTCTCACTCCAGTAGCAAGAAGCAAGATATTGAACTCTTAATTTTGCGGGGAGGGGGGGAAGGGAGGGCGGGGGAGGGGGGAGGGGTTTAGTTCAGATAAAATGTTAGAAATAAGGCAAATCAAACGATATAATGTACAAGTCTTTATTGAATTGTTTGATCCTGTGGGAGTTTGAATTGCAATAAATAAGATTTACAAAAAAAAAAAATGTTAGCACACCTTTGTAAAAGGATCCTATAGTGAATAACACATCAAAAAAAATTACTTAAGTGGAAGTAAAAAGTTATTGTCTAATATAATACTTTTTGAGTAAAAAGTAAAAGTACCGCAACTACAATGAATGCAACTATTGTTAACATTTTTATCTCAACAACTTTATTGCTCTACATTTCAGTCCACTTTGCTTTTAGTAAAACTACATTTTGAATAATTCTGTAACTCATGTATGTGAACTTGTGAGTCATTAATCCAGCACAGCTAAAAAGGTGATCAGCAACTGCACTATCAGGAAGTGGATTGTTCAGTCTGATAAAAAGTTCCTCCAAATCAGGCCAGGCTGCAATATTACTGATGTCTTTTGACCGAATCTGCAAGTACTGATTAAGGGAATCTCTGTCTCAAAGACTTGGCTTCCATGTAGCAAAAAAATACTTTATCGTCAACATTGTCATTATCATCTGCATTAGAAGTAGTGCTGTCTAATTCATCACTTGCATCTTCATCTTCATTTTCATTATCATCGTCATACTGTCCAATTACAGAGAAGTTGGAATCATTGCCAGTTATCGTTCTAACAATTTTTCATCTGATGGCAAATTCTGAATATTTTTGAGAACTGCTGCAAGAATGTCAAATGTGTGGGAACCCTTCAGTCTTATGGCCAGCAAGCAAACTTCCTCTCTATAGACTCCATTGATCCAGTCGACAGTCAGTGCAATGTAAAATTTCCCATGGGATGACCTGTAGTCTGTTGTCTGTTCACCAGCTTCAGTTTCATCTCTGTTTCAAAGTGACCCAACTCATCATTGTTCTGTTTGGATGGAGACCAATAACCAATTTACCAAAACAAGCAATTCTACTCATAGGCTGCATTTCCTGTATTGCCTGATCAGCAAAATTTAAGATGAGATCATCTATTGTTTGCGTAATAATGTTTATAATAGTAAAATCCTGTTCCAGGTTTTGTTGTATCATTTGGTTTACTATCCACCTTATAATTGAAAGAGAAAAACGCCTAGATTTTGACCCAAATCGGGAGATAGACGTTTATCTCACAAAAACGAATAAATCGGTATAATGGAAAGCCGATTTTGGACGTTTTCAACTGCACTCCATCGCGGAAGCGTATAAAGTTGATGGGGGCGTGTCAGAGGCGTGGTGAAGGTGGAACTGGGGCGTGGTTATCGGCCGAGGAGAGATGGGCACCTTTCGCCGATAATGGAAAAAAAGTATGCGTTTGTAGCTAGAATTTAGGGCACTTTTCCTGGACCCTGTTTTTTCATGAATAAGGCCCCAAAAAGTGCCCTAAATGACCAGATTACCACTGGAGGGAATCGGGGATGACCTCCCCTGACTCGCCCAGTGGTCACTAACCCCCTCCCACCACAAAAAAATGATGTTTCACAACTTTTTATTTTCATCCTCAAATGTCATACCCACCTCCCTGGCAGCAGTATGCAGGTCCCTGGAGCAGTTGTTAGGGGGTGCAGTGGACTTCAGGCAGATGGACCCAGACCCATCCCCCCCACCTGTTACAATTGTGCTGCTTAATGCTTATTAGTCGCCTAACCCCCCAAACCCACTGTACCCACATGTAGGTGCCCCCCTTCACCCCTTAGGGCTATAGTAATGGTGTAGACTTGTGGGCAGTGGGTTTTGAGGGGGATTTGGGGGGGCTCAACACACAAGGGAAGGGTGCTATGCACCTGGGAGCTCTTTTACCTTTTTTTTTTTTTTTTGTAAAAGTGCCCCCAGGGTGCCTGGTTGGTGTCCTGGCATGTGAGGGGGACCAGTGCACTACGAATCCTGGCCCCTCCCACGAACAAATGCCTTGGATTTATTTGTTTTTGAGCTGGGCGCTTTCATTTTCCATTATCACTGAAAAACAAAAACGCCCAGCTCACAAATTGTCGAATAAAACATGGATGTCTATTTTTTTCGAAAATACGGTTCGGTCCGCCCCTTCACGGACCCGATCTCGGAGATAAACGCTCATGGAGATAGACGTTTTCGTTCAATTATGCCCCTCCACGGAATCTTCATTTAGATATCACTTTCACTTTTACTTTTAACTGCAAACATCAGATGTAACTGAATAAAAGTCGTAAAAACTGGTGAAATTATTACTTCAGTCAAAGTAAAAGTAACAAATGTTCCTATACTACTTTACAAGTAAAAGTGACAAAACATTTACTTAAGTACAGTAACTAGTTAAATTTACTTAGTTACTATACAACTCTGAATATAAGTCTGCAGAAAATGGCTGTTTGGAATCTGTATTTGAATTGAATTTTGTTCTGAAGCAAGCCCAGGGATCCATGCAAAAATTACTAGAATTTTTTTTGGTGCATGTCTGGTATTAGCTGAGGGCTCTCTGGTAGGAAAGATTACATCACTAATGAAATCAGTGGAATCAGTATCCTAGGAAAGGAGCCAGTTTCAGGGGGTCTTTTACAAAGTCATACTAGCATTTTTAGTGCACGCTAATGATTAGCGCACACTAAACGCTAGAAATGCCCATAGAAATATATGTGTCCCTAACGTTTAGTCCATGCTTATTTTTAGTGCACACTAAAAACACTAGCGCACCTTTGTAAAAGGACTCCTCAGGAGAGAAGGGCTGAAGGTCTGGCTATGATTATGTATTTTGTTGTATTCATATTTTTAAATTTTGCGCATTATTAATGTTATTATTTGATAATCAATGTATGTTTTTAAACATATGCTTTCAGGATTTTTAATATGTGTGTTTGATTTTGTTGCATCTATACCTTCAAATTTTGTGCATTTTTAATGTTATTATCAGAAATATTATAAATGTATGTTTTTAACACATACGTGGAGGGGCATAATTGAACAAAAACGTCTATCTCCATGGGCGTTTATCTCCGAGAACGGGTCCGTGAAGGGGCGGACCGAACCGTATTTTCGAAAAAAATGGACGTCCATGTTTTATTCGACAATTTGTGAGCTGGGCGTTTTTGTTTTTCAGTGATAATGGAAAATGAAAGCGCCCAGCTCAAAAACAAATAAATCCAAGGCATTTGTTCGTGGGAGGGGCCAGGAGTCATAGTGCACTGGTCCCCCTCACATGCCAGGACACCAACCGGGCACCCTAGGGGGCACTTTTACAAAAACAAAAAAAAAGGTAAAAGAGCTCCCAGGTGCATAGCACCCTTCCCTTGGGTGTTGAGCCCCCCAAATCCCCCTCAAAACCCACCGCCCACAAGTCTACACCATTACTATAGCCCTAAGGGGTGAAGGGGGGCACCTACATGTGGGTACAGTGGGTTTGGGGGGGTTGGACGACTAATAAGCATTAAGCAGCACAATTGTAACAGGTAGGGGGGATGGGCCTGGGTCCACCTGCCCGAAGTCCACTGCACCCCCTAACAACTCCTCCAGTGACCTGCATACTGCTGTCAGGGAGCTGGGTATGACATTTGAGGGTGAAAATAAAAAGTTGAGAAACTTCATTTTTTGTGGTGGGAGGGGGTTAGTGACCACTGGGGGAGTCAGGGGAGGTCATCCCCGATTCCCTCCAGTGGTCATCTGGTCATTTAGGGCACTTTTTGGGGCCTTATTCATGAAAAAACAGGGTCCAGGAAAAGTGTCCTAAATTCTAGCTAAAAACGCATACTTTTTTCCCATTATCGGTGAAATGCGCCCATCTCTGTTCGGCAGATAACCACGCCCCAGTTCCGCCTTCGCCACACCTCTGACACGCCCACATCAACTTTGTCCGCATCCGCGACGGATTGCAGTTGAAAACGTCCAAAAATCGGCTTTCGATTATACCGCTTTATTCGTTTTTGTGAGATAAACGTCCATCTCCCGATTTAGGTCGGAACTTGGGCGTTTTTCTCATTCGATTATAAGCAGGATAGTAACATAGTAGATGACGGCAGAAAAAGACCTGCACGGTCCATCCAGTCTGCCCAACAAGATAAACTCACATGTGCTACTTTTTGTGTATACCTTACCTTGATTTGTACCTGTCCTTTTCCGGGCACAGACCGTATAAGTCTGCCCAGCACTATCCCCGCCTCCCAACCACCAGCCCCGCCTCCCACCACCGGTTCTCTCTTATATGTGTGTTTCATCTTATTTCTGGTATATTTTTTGTAATTTTCAATATTGTAGTCTCATTTTTTTATTTATCTAAACATTTGTTTATGTATATTTTCATTGCTGTGTATTGATTTTATATTTTGTGTTTTTAGACCCCTGAGGAAGGCATTTGTGCCAAAACACAGACCTTGTAGGGTCCTAATAAAACCTTGTTTGGAGCTCTTACTCCTGTGTTTTTATTGGCTGGTCACTTGGACTTGGTTCTCTTCCACCTCTTGTTTGGTGTGCTGACAGGATGTGCAAGAGAGATGCTCCTCTGCGGGCTGTAAATTTATGAAAAATTGTGTATTCTAGTTGTAATGTATGAAAAGATGTTTAGTTCTCATAACTGAGAAGTGAGTTGTGAGAGGTATTAGTGGAATTGCTGAAACTAAAAAGGAGGTAGGTTACCCAACTAACTACTGTGAGACAGGCATATGTGACCAAAGCTAG
Organism: Microcaecilia unicolor; assembly: GCF_901765095.1. Classification (NCBI taxonomy): domain Eukaryota; kingdom Metazoa; phylum Chordata; class Amphibia; order Gymnophiona; family Siphonopidae; genus Microcaecilia; species Microcaecilia unicolor. The sequence goes on from NC_044033.1 coordinate 414,730,649, forward strand.
GCCTGCTTGAATGAGGTGTTGCTGTCTCTAAGCTGGGGTATAGCTGACTGAGAGGCAGAGGCTCAAAACTCCAGTGCTCTACTGAACAGCACCAGAGAAAAACCACTGGTTCAGCGCAGAAGAATAATTTCCTAATGCTCAGTGCTAAGGAGATGCAAATATAGGCATGCTCATAGGAGGATGGTGTCTGGCACATTTGTTCAAGAGTTATGTATTAAGCACAGCTCTTAAGCACATGCTCAGAACGCCAGAGGGGGAGGAGGAAAGGAGGAGGAAGAGCTGCTGGAAGTGCAGATGAGATACAAAGGGAGCACAGCTGAGCAGATGCTGCAGGGCTGCTCAAAATCCGGGGAGCTGGAAAATGATCTGACACATAGCTTGCTTGACCAGAGACAGTCCCGTGATTCCCCTGCTGGAACCATGCAGAACAGGGCTTCAGGGAGAACAGGGGCTTCAGGCAACCTAACGCCAGCTCCAAGCTGGTATAGGGTTTGAAGCAGGAGACGCCCCCTTGTTTAGCACACTGTCCTCTCTGCATTGGGGATGAATGGCAATTCATCTCATCAGCATGCATTTGTATGCTTATTGCACTCAGAGTCGGCGAGCTTGTTGGTTCCAATGCTCATAGGCTCTGGGAATTCTGCGCTAGCTTGAGAGTTTGTGGGGAAAACTGTTTCATATTTGCTGTTAGACAGGCTATGAAGGCCTTGCCTGGTTACCAGAAAACCTAGTTAGGGAAAACTATGATTATCTGTTATTTTGCCTAGTTAAATTTTATTTATTTATTTATTTATTTAATTTTGTCCAAAAAGTAAAAACATGAACACACCCTTGGCCAAACTATTATCAAACCAAAACCTCAACCCATACATATACGAAGACAACATAACGATCTACATCCCCAGGGCCGTGCCTAGGGTCTCTGGTGCCCCCCTGCAGACTATCAGTTGGCGCACCCCCCCGTGTGGCACAAGATGCAAAGGAAATAGGAGTTTCCCTCCATCTATGTCCAACAATTCTCCTTTCTCCCCTCCATGTCCAGCAATTTCTCCTCTCTCCCTGGGCCCTGCCCTCCCATCCATGTCCATCCTTGTCCCTCTCTGCCCTTCCCTCCTCCATCCATATCCAGCAATTCTCCTCTGTCCCCTCCCCTCCATTTCCAGCAATTTCTCCTCTCCCTGGGCCCTGCTCTCCCATCCATGTCCCTCTCTGCCCTTCCCTCCTCCATCCATATCTAGCAATTCTCCTCTCTCCCCTCCCCTCCATTTCCAGCAATTTCTCCTCTCCCTGGGCCCTGCCCTCCCATCCATGTCCCTCTCTGCCTTCCCATACCTCAGCTCTGCGCCGCCCTGGGGGCTTTAAATCTTTTACCTCCGAAGGTCGCAGCAGCTGAGCAGCATCAGTGAAAGCACTGCCGACGTCTCCAGCATTCCCTTCATGCTCGCTCGTTCGTTCCCGCAGTGTCCCGCCTTCTTCTGACGTCATTTCCTTGCGAGGGCGGGACACTGAGGGAACTAACGAGTGTGAGGGGAGGGCTGGAGACATCGGCAGCACTTTCACTGACGCTGCTCAGCTGCTGCGACCGTCGGAGGTAAAAGATTTATAGCCCCCAGGGCGGCGCGGAGCTGAGGTAAGCGGCAAGGGTAAGCACCGCGGCAGCGCCCTCCAGAGGTCGGTGCCCCCCTGTGGTGCTTACCCCGCTTACTGTGTTGGCACGGCCCTGATTGGTACAATATACAGACTTCCTTGACAGGCAGAGTAAGTGGACAGAGTTTTAATTGAGGACATTCACAATACAGCTATGAAAGAGGAAGCATTACTGTTAGGTGATTTCAATATGCCAGAGGTTGATGGGACATCCCTGTTGTGGGTCATCTAGAAGGGAGATCATAGATTCTCTACAGGGAGAGCTGTTCCAGAAGTTGATCTCATACAGGATGGGACCATACTTGATCTAGTGCTTATGAAAGGGTTTTTCTGATGTTATAGGGGTGATCACCTGGAATCTAGTAATCACTGTGTAACCCTTGGTTTGTTTAAGATTTATGATAGAGTGAGCCCAGAGGAGCAAGTCATTGGTGGAGTGACTGGAGGACCCGGGAGGAGCTCAGAGGTTATAAAAGGTTATATCAATTTGGCGCCCAATGTGAAGCATTCGAGAGACTGAAAGAAAGAAGAACTGTGACTGAAGAATCATCAAAAGTGACTTTTGCCTGTGGATTACAAATATCAGAGGCCATCCCACAGGCCTGGGATTTACAAATTTGTTCCTGGAGAGATGGAAAGGATCTACCGGTAGAGATTCAAATTTTTCTGCGCTAATGGACAGAGAAAAGTGGGACAACAGTGAGTACCTGGGAGAAGGATGGGAGGAACATTTGCTGAGTCTTAGTGGTTGCGAATTCTGCGCCAGCCAGGGGAGAAGAGGGTGGTGCGATCTGGAAGCGGCATGCAGCAGAGAATCTGAGCGCTAGCTGCCATTAGACATTGAACTGAGTGACGTCATTCATACCTTCTATACTGTAGGTCAGGGAACACACATGTGGAATGGAAATGTTACCCCTGGGGACAAGCGTACTGGAGAACGACCCTGAGGAAAAAGATTGTGTGTTAGCCCCTTGTGTTGCTGCAGCAAATCTTCTCCCTGAGATGGCACATAGGATGCGAGCCATAGTCGAGTTAGCAGTGGAAGACGGGGCTAATGTGGGCCGAGTTGTGCGCCCTGCATGTCGGTATTGAAGTGATCTGACACTGATGTGACTGTACTGCACAGCATATAGAAAGAAATTCTTTAAAAGAAATGACTCAAGTAAGGTTGATTGGCAAGATTTCTCCGAGGGGAGAGGAGAAGCAGCAGATCCATGCTGGTTTGGAACTAAGCTCTCTGGGGCAGGATTCTCGAAGTTCAGAGGAACCAAAATTAAGCAATATTGAACCTGGGGCCAACACTCCATAGGGTGCAGTGAATCCTGAGCAGGTTTTGCCTGAACTTGAGGCCCTACGGGTCAGCAGGAAGGATGGAGTGGTGAAGCCGGAGGATACCTCTGGAAGCAGTAATGATGGATGTGTTTCCGATTCTGATCTGTCCTTACCTGGTTGCTCCCCTCTTCAGTAACATCCAAGGGGATGTGGACAAAAGGGAATGTGACGAAGTTGGAAATGCCTGGAGTAATGGTCCTAACTGAGAATAACCCGATCCCTTCTCAGCGGTGGATTAAGATATCAAACGTGTAAGGAGCCTGACGAGAAAGAACTGAACAGAGTCTTGTGGAGAATATCGATTAACCCTGAGGTGGGTCTTCCTAAGCCCGCTACAATGCTGGAGTATGTGTGTCTTGCCACGGGAGAGTTTGAGTGAAGTGGTCCTGGAGTGATGACCACTGAGTGGACAGTCAGCAGCTCTGAGATTGAGCGGCTCGTGAACAGTCTGGATCTTAAACTGATATCTGTTGGTTGGTACGGGACTTCCATGCAGCCAACTGAGAAATCAGCTGGGCATTGGTTAGGAAACCCAGTGCGGAAGGAACTGCAGGTGCCATGGATTGAGGAGGGCTGAGCAGCAGGACGCAGGCTTCTCTGAGTGAGTAAGGCAGACCTATTCCTGAGGCGATTGGTCTGGGACATGTGGGGAGTGGAGTACCCTTATGTCTCCTTGCCAGTCATGAGTGTCGTGAAAGTCTGGAGAGAAATTTGGATAAAAGAAGCTATTCATCGACAATTGGTGCCAGATCCAGTTCGACTAAGTGGACCCGGGTATCTTCGAGTCCGTCAGTCTGTTGACATGAAGTATAGAGAATGGACTGGGGGACGCTCCATTCATAAAGAGAGGGTTGAGATTGTGAATACTAACTTCTGTGTCCAGGTCTGCAACATCTCTAACTTGCTACAGGGAGGCCTAATTGTTCAAAAACCAGACCCATTAGTCAACACTGTTAAAACAGTACACTTTCTTAATGACCAACAGGCTTATTTTCAAAAGAGAAGGACGTCCATCTTTCGACACAAATCGGAAGATGGGCGTTCTTCTCCCAGGGTCGCACAAATCGGCATAATCGAAAGCCGATTATGGGTGTCCCCAACTGCTTTCTGTCGCAGGGATGACCAAAGTTCCCGGGGGCGTGTCGGAGGCATAGTGAAGGCGGGACTTGGGCGTGCCTAACACATGGGCGTCCTCGACCCATAATCGAAAATAGAAGGGCGTCCCTGACGAGCACTTGGACGGCTTTACTTGGTCCTTTTTTTGTTACGACCAAGCCACGAAAATGTGCCCGAACTGACCAGATGACCACCGGAGGGAATCGGGGATAACCTCCTCTTACTCCCCCAGTGGTCACTAACCCCCTCCCACCCTCATAATATTCTTTAAAAATATTTTTTGCCAGCCTCAAATGTCATCGCAGCAGTATGCAGGTCCCTGGAGCAGTTTTAGTGGGTGTAGTGCACTTCAGACAGGCGGACCCAAGCCCATCCCCCCATACCTGTTACACTTGTGGTGGTAAATGTAACCACACCAGAAACCCACTGTACCCACATCTAGGTGCCCCCCTTCACCCATAAGGGCTATGGTAGTGGTGTACAGTTGTGGAGAGTGGGTTTTGGGGGGACTCAGCACACACGGTAAGGGAGCTATGCAACTGGGAGCAATTTCTGAAGTCCCCTAGGGTACCCGGTTGGTGTCCTGGCATGTGAGGGGGACCAGTGCACTATGAATGCTGCCTCCTCCCACAACCAAAAGGCTTGGATTTGGTTGTTTCTGAGATGGGCGTCCTCAGTTTCCATTATCGCCGAAAATCAGAAACGACCAAGTCTAAGGACGACGATCTCTAAGGTCGACCTAAATTTCCAGACCGTATTATCGAAACGAAAGCTGGATGTCCATCTTATTTCGATAATACGGGTTTCCCTGCCCCTTCACGGGGATGTCCTGCGAGGACGTCCTCAGAAAAACTTGGGCGTCCCTTTCCATTATGCCCCTCCAAGTGTTTATCAGTTCTGGTTGTCATATTTATTTATTTACTTGTTTGTTTGGCTTTAGCTCACACTATTTTCATCAGGAACTCAGGATGATTTACATTCAGGTACATTAGGTATTTCCCTGTCTCTGGAGAAATGACAATCTAAGGGGTCCTTTTACCCAGCTGCAGTAAAAAGTGACCTCAGTGCGCTGTTACGCAGATCTTTCCAGCATACTAAAGCCATTTTTACCATTGCCAGAAAATGGCTGCTTTTCCATTTTGGTCATGCCATTAGCAAGTGGACATTAATAAATAATTACTGTGTGGGCTCTTAACATCACCCATTTTGTGAGCATACGGCAATGTAGATGTACTAACTGATGTGTGCAGAAATGCTCACTCTCTGCCCGCAGACACCCAGAAAAATAAAAATTATATATTTTAGCAAGTGGTTTGCATGCACACATTTGAGCTTACCATGGGATGCCTCAGTACATCCTGTGGTAAGCATGCACTAGTGCTAACAGTAACTTATTAAAACTAGCTCTAGATTTGTACCTGAGGCAATGACTTCCCCAAGATCACATTTTTTTTGGTGAGAAAATGTGGAGTAAGTCCTCAAAATGTATGTGTTGGAATATTTTGTTTTCTAAACATATGGTTGGGCCTATGAATAATTATTCAGTTTGTGTTTTGCTACTCAACCTTCTTTCACTCAAAATGCTTGCTTGCAGCTGAGTCCTTGAAATAACATGCAAGTTGCAAAGGAGGGAAGGGAAGGAGTTTGGGATTTAGCTCACACCTTTTCAGTAGCAGCTCAAGGCAAGTTACATACTGATATAATAGGTATTTTCTTTTTTCCAGTGAGATAATAGTTTGTTTGTATCTGAGACAACGGAGGGTTAAGGGGTCCCTTTACGAAGCTGCGGTAAAAAGGGGGCCTGCATTGCCATCAGTGGCTCCCTTTTACCACAGCGGGTAAAAGGCTATCTTTTCTTTTTAAGAAATGGCCGTAAGGCAAGTGAATCACTTGCCACACAGAAAATTTCAGGGGGAAGCACTTACCGCCACCCACTGAGGTAGCAGTAAGAGCTCTGCACTAACCCGGTGGTGACTGGGCAGCGTGCGGCACTGCCTGATTACTGCCAGTTAAACAATGGCACTACAAAAAATAAAAATGATTTTGTAGCACCGGAAGTGGCGTGCGCTGGGGTTGGGAACTATCACCGGGCTGCTGCGGAACCAGAGCTTGGGGTGCTGCTGATATCAGGTAGAGGTCCAGGTAATCAGCCTGGACTGATGCAGATGTTAAATCGTTAGCATTATCAAGTACATGGTAAATAGTAGGGATGTGCAGGCCAAAAATGTTCATTTTCTTTAGTTTTTGTTTTGTTCGGATTTTTCTACATTTTTCTTTTGTTTGGGGTGGAATGTCATTAATATTGTACACCATCGCACAACAGTTCATCCTATTCCTGTACAGCAGGGGTTCTCAAGTTAGTCCTCGGGACACACTTAGTCAGTCAGGTTTTCAGGATATCCACAGTGAATATGTATGAGATACATTTGCATACAATGGAGGTAGGGCATGCAAATCTATCTCATGCATAATCATTGTGAGTATTCTGAAAACCAGACTGGCTAGGTGTGTCCCAAGGACTGGGTTGAGAACCCCTGCTCTATAGTACACCCTGTTGCTTAAATAGGACATACCATTGAGCAATATTGTACATTATTGTTCAGTAGTGTGCATTATTGATGACATGAGGAAATAATTAAGTTCTGGTGGTTTTTTTTTTTGCTGTTGTTTTGGGTTAAAATGACATGATACAACATGAGAAATGTGATGGATATTTCACCGTGTCATTTCAAATGAATTCACATCCCGAGCAAATACCCTATGGAGGCTAGTATACCATGTTGTTTCTTATCTGTGCATGAAAGCTACTACTACTACTATTTAGAATTTTATAGCGCTACAAAGCGTACGCAGCGCTTCACAAACATAGAAGACAGTCCCTGCTCAAAAAGCTTACAATCTAATAGACAAAAATAAAGCAAGCAAATCAATTAATGTGGGGGAGTGGTTACAAGTCAAAAGCAATGTTAAAGAGGTGGGCTTTCAATCTAGATTTAAAGATGGTCAAGGATAGGGCAGTAATATTCCAGTAAGATGTGTAAATAAAAAACTTAAAGCAAGACGGTCAATATATTGTATATGGATTTTCAGAAGGCACTTGACAACATGAAAGACTCCTCGGGAAAATTTATGATGAAGCCACAACTTAAGTACTGCAAGCAGTTCTGGGTAGCTGCACCTCAAAACAGCAGAATGATGACACTAGCAGCTGGAATCAAATAGTAGTGTTGGTAGGGCACATAAAACATTTTTCAATATACTGTGATATGATCGGGGAAACCTAACCAAACAGGCACATAAGACTATCATTGTTGCAAATATGGAAAACATATAAAGTTAAATAGCCAAACTGTTTTTGTTTGTTTTTTTTAACCTCACCACAGATTTGCTTCACTAATACAATAACAAGTCAACTTACATAGAAATATAGAAAAATTAAGGCAGATAAAGACCATATGCCTTATCCAACCTGCCCAACCATGCCATCCACTCTCCCTATCACTGTACTGTCCCAAGCCTACAGTGCATGTGAAATAACTTCATTTATGTGGACATAGATGCAAATTTTAAATTGTTTTAAGACACTGGATAGGATCATGAAGGTCAATTCTAAAATTGGGCACTTGCATTTAATGCACCCCTTGTGCACTTAAATGTATAGAATACTAGTACTTATGTGTGTAAGTGTATACTTACCCATCAAAGTGGAAGCAGGGCACCTAAGTGCTACTCCTGAAGTAGAGATATGGCACATGTATATGGCATTATGTTTAAATGTAAGAAGGTATACACATGGATAATCAGAGGCAGGATATGGGTAGGGCTCCAACTTAAGCATGCAACTTCCTGAATAATTAAGGCTGTGATGGCTTTTGGAACTCCTCCCACCTTTCCCATATCAAAGTGCCCTTTCTTTCAGAAAGTTTTAGATTCCTGGTGAATCAGTGTGGCCCTACTGGCAGTCCCTTCCGAGCTTAAGTCTGGGGCTAAAAGTACAAAATAATATTAGCCATACCCAGATGTGTGCTTAGCCTCACCCCATTAAAAAAAAAAAACACTGTAGGCTTGATGACTCCCATGAGCCCTCTTTACTCAAATCTTGACTCATCCCAAACTGTAGACTTTTGGTAGTAAGGAGGAGCTACTTTTCCCTGTCCTGGGGCTTCTATTTTGTAAAATGGCAGCTCTGACTTCTATGGAATGTCAAAAAGTACTGCTAGGGGTTAGTCTTCTAAATAAGGGAATGCTCCCTTTTACACAGGGTGGGGAAAGGGCCACTGGGCCAGCTGTGTCCTTTTGGTCACTAGGTTCTGTAGCTCCTCTAAATACTGTGCACTATCTGTCCCCTTGCTGATCTCAAAGTTTGACCATTCAGCAGCAAATCAGGTAAGTAATGGAAGAGCTTTGTTATGGAGTTTTGTGACAAGATGGGAAAACAAAGGGTTGTTCCCAGATTTTTCCATTTGTTTGCACATATTCATAAAACAATTTACGACCATCTTAAATTCAGGAGATCATTAAAGACTTAACCTGTTTTGCAAGGCCTATCCCACTGACCCTACTTAAATGCTTCAACTCTGCAATACAACATAACCTTAGATTGTATTGGACATTATATATTCTTTATTATCGTTGACCCTTATTGTACCTTCTACCCTAACCTTACCTGACCCCTATTTCAATCTATATTTGTTTACCCCTACTGGACTTGGCGTTCGCCTTTACGGTATTTTGTAAGCCACATTGAGCCTGCTAATGGGTGGGAAAATGTGGGATACAAATGTTACAAATAAATAAATAAATAAGTATACAATACTTAGAGGACTGGCACCTTGCTCTAACAATGCATCCTCTCTCCTGACTTCCATTTTAGTTCTTCTAAGACCTTTCTAATATAAATAAACTACTTTATTAACTTCCAAATATTTTTGAAAGAATTAATAGGATAGCAAAGGATGTTACAGCTATAATCTAGGCAGAACACAACATGCAGTGTAGTTCATTCATGTTAAATATATTCATACTTGCCTAATAAAAGAGTCAAGTACATAAGTGACGGCAATCACTGCTCTTTGATAAACATATTATGCCTTTGTTGCTTCATATTTAGTAAAATGAGCAAATTAGGAATTACAAATTTTGTCATAATCAGAATTATTAGTAACCAAGACACTGCACAATGATTTCTAGCAATTAACCTAATAAGAAACAGCTGTTCTAGTTCTTATAAAAAAGGCTCCCAATCCAACCAGAGAGCTTTACTCCATTTTTCGCAACCTGACAACATCCACTCATGTTGCCACGGATTAGTCAGGTCCTTTTGCAGAGACTCTATATATTTTTATATGAAAATTTCAAACCTCTTAAACACTTTTCCAATCACCACCACCTTTGGTCACATTCCCTCTTCAATTCCTCGTAATCTATACCCTCAGATACCTACCACTCCTCCATCTCTTTTTTCCCTCACTATTGAAGATCCCAGCCCTGTCCTGGGATTATCTTCTCGGTCTTCATTTCAGCTGCAGACTCTACACTCCCTTTCAAAAATGCTGTCAACCATGAAGACCACATCTTGTTTGCTTGATCCCTTCCCATCCCCATGGATAAGGATTTCTGATTTAGGCGTTCAAAAAATATAACTTGGGAAACAGACCAGGTACAAACTTACATCAATTACAAAGTCTGTAAACTACTTGCAATCAATAAACAGAGCTCCTAAATTATTTTATCAAAATTAGCCTCAACAGCTCCAAAACACTGCTGTAAACGCTGTAAAGGCAAAATGTTCAAAGGTTCTTGTTTGAAGCTACATGTGAATTGTGAATTACAATTGTCGCATGATACAAGATTTGCTTTTGAGAATCACTGACATTTGGGACGCTGGAGTATTAAGATGTGTTTTTGCTCAAGTGTTTTTGTGTGCACATTAGCGTTTTTTACTGCTATCAGAACTGAATGCTTCTTGCAATCATGTGAATAATTTGAGCTGGTTTGTTGCTTTGCCTGTTTTTTTCTTGATTGGGATCTTTCGCTCCACGAGAGTTTTTCCTCCCATTCTTTTTTCTCGGTGTTGCTTGCCTGTGATAGGAATTAAGTCTCCTTTTGAACCATTTTGTATTTACAGCACAGTTTTGTAGCTGTTGAGGCTAATTTTGATAAAATAATTTAGGAGTTCTGTTTATTAATTACAAGTAGCTTACAGACTTTGTTATTGATACAAGTAATTAATGATAGCCTTTCCTCTGGTCAGGTCCAAAACCTCTAGAAATCTGCTATGGTGTGCCCAATTTTTAAAAAGCCCTCTTTAGATCCCCAAGTCCCATCCAACTATCTACCGGTATCCAATCTGTGTTTCTTATTAAAAATTCTAGAAAAAATAGTCTTTACTCAAACATCTTCTTTTGTTGAAAAACCTTTTGCTCTCTACCTGAAAAAATTCAGCTTCAGAACCCATTTTAGTACAGAAACGGCTCTAGTTGCTCTTCTAAGTGAAATCTACTCATATCTTGACAAACACAATATTGTCCTAGCTGTCTCACTTAATCTCTCTGCTGCTTTTGATCTGATTAATCACTCCCTCTTACTATCTCATCTCTCTTCCCTCAGTATAACTGGAACTGTTTTGGTTTGGTTTGCTTCCTTCTTTTTGGATCGCTCCTATTTGACAATTGCGCTTAGTCAACCAGTATTTCAACCACGATACCCGCCACACCCTCATTCTCCCTCTATTGATCACCAGACTAGATTATTGTAATAGAGTCTAAATAGGTTATTCTCATATACACCTAAAAAAATTGCAGTCTCTTCAGAACACAGACTTCTCTGTTATGCCTGATGATATGATTATCACGTGTCCCCTTTACTCCACCACTGGCTCACCACTGGCTCCCAGTTGAACAGCATATAATGTTCAAAATTCTTACACGTCCTTTTAACCCTCACACTACCAAACTTTCTTTGTAACTTGCACTACCGGGGAGGGGGGTGGGGGGTGGTTACCATCACCCCATTATTTTATGGCTTGATTAATTATTGGTCCCATGTAATATATGATTTGAAAGCTATATAGAAGCCAAATTAAACAAGTAGTCAAAAAAGCTGGTTTCTAGCACTGTAAGGAAAAATAAATATGAAACAACATCTGGATTGGGGTCTAGCTTAGGAATTTATGTGCATTTACTCTGAGCTGTTTCTATGATAAGATTTTCAATGTCTTCATTCTTGCCTGTTCTTATTATTTCTGATGCTATTTTTAATAAACAAGCACTATGGACCAGTTTCTATATATGGCACCTGAAAAATCCATGCAGAACAAATTTCCACCTAAGCATATTCTATAAGTGATGCCTAGATTTAGGCGCGGTATATAGAATACACTTAGTTGATATCACAGACATGTTTAAGTTAGAAGTACTTAATATTCCTGTTCAGTCTGTGCCCCAATACCTAGAATTTTATTATTTTTCATTATTCAAGAAAGTGGATTCTGATGGAGCAGCTCCAGCCTGAATTTAACATCTTTCTGAGAGATATCTGATGATAAGCTGGCAGTCTCCCTGGCTTTGTTGGTCTTCTTGGTCATGGAGCTGGATAGGAAGTGACTGTTAAAGCTGTATTTTAGACATTGGGAGAAATTTCTGGGGTTAGCTATTAGTCTTTCCAGATGTTTCTAGAGCTACCCAAAAGAGGAAGAAGTTATTTTTGGTAATGAGACACTCTAAACTTCAACTGGAGGAGTGGCCTAGTGGCTAGGGTGGTGGACTTTGGTTCTGAGGAACTGAGTTCAATTCCAATTTCAGGCACAGGCAGCTCCTTGTGACTCTGGGCAAGTCACTTAACCCTCCATTGCCCCAGGTACAAATAAATACCTGTATACAATATGTAAGCTGCATTGAGCCTGCCATGAGTGGGAAAGCACAAGGTACAAATGTAACAAAAAAAATCATGTAAATGTTTGCTATATTTTTTGAACCCTTACAGCCAATTCTGTTTTTGAGTGTTAAGGTGGATCAGGAGGACCAGATAAAGGGCAATTCTAAAAAGAGCCCTCACATTTATGGGTGTGTGCTGAATTAGCAGCACTAAAATATATGAGTGAGCTCCAGGCTTTAGTAGCTGATCCACCTTACACACATTTCATAACAACAGAGTAGTTCTGCATACTCATCTTAAGTTCTTTCGTAAGGTAGTGCTGGAGTTCCATTTTAACCATGGGGTCTTTGGCCAACGTTTTCCCCAAAACTCCATGCCCCTCTTGGGGAAAATACACTGCATGCTTTGGACTGCGAGAAAGTCTTGGTCTTCTATCTAGAGCATTTTGTGTAATTTGAAAGTTAAGGTTTTGACAGCATCTGGATCTACACATTGACTGACCAATCAGCTTTTACAGTGTCTGACGTCAGCGGCGCTTTAAAAGCTGCACCATTTTTTCAAGGGGTTGTCTCTGTAAAACGCTGTCAGTAACGAGCGCGAGTAAGTACGCTGTTGAACTGATTAACTGAAAAGTCTGTACCTTTATCCACTTGTTCTCTTTTGTGATTTCAGATAAATGCCGTCAGTAACGAGCGCAAATTTGTCCAGTGATCCTGAAGCAGAATTCGCAACGCTGGCTGTCATTGATCACAGTCATAAATGCTTAAAGAGAACACAGAGATCCATTTCCAATCAAGTTAAGTTTGTTTAACATTACTATTTAGCTTTCAGACAACAGAATTTAGAGGTTTTTCTGGCCGATGATGAGGAAGTCCAACCCCGAGTGACCTTTATCTTGTGTCATAGGGTTTCTCAAGGCCTTTTCCTCTAAAAGTCTTGAACAGTCACAGGGAGTACTTATATTAAAAGAGTCATACACATTTTGTAGAGGACCTATACAATATTATTTACCTTTATCTGAATGCTTTAGGTGCCTCGCCCCAATTGTTTGTTCAGTTGAAGTGGAGTTTGGACAGCTGTGTTTATTAGTTTGTGTGACAACAATAGCAGCCTGCCAGGGAAAACTGATAACAAGTGAAGACTTCAGCAGAATACCAGAAGGGTGAAGATGGATGTAACAGACTCTAGGGGCAAAGTGCAGCTTAAATATAAGAAGAACATTTCTGAAAGAATGGAACTGAGAAAGTAAACAAACAAGAAAAGGGGGTAGGTTGTAGAAGTAAGTAATTAACTGCAGATTCATCAGAAACCAGGAAGATGGGAAGGGGGTCAGCAGATGTGGAGTTTTGCATGTATACAGTTAAAAGTGAAAGAAAAAAATAAAGTTAAAGAAAGAGGAGGTGAGAACTTTAGTGAAGCCAATCAATGCCTTGCTATAGTTTTGCTTTAGTTCCCCTCACAGGAAGGAAGAGACCCAATTGCTTGTTACAGAATATATGTTTTATGAAATTGCAATGTAATTGGCTTTATCTGATTGGTGTCTAAAATAAAATAAATTTTCTTTTACAAATTGATTCAAAGTATATCTCTTTCTGTGATAAAAGAACAGATAAGATTTAAAGTGTAAAAGAGTAAATACAATGAGAAGAACACCCCCTGAAGGTTTAGCCCGTGCAGCCTTCCACTGATCATCCTTCCCATTGATTTGGGAAGGGGGACTAAACAAGTGGAATGGGTAGACATGAATCACTTGTTTACTCTTTCCAAAAATACTAGGACTAGGGGGCACACAATAAAGATACTAAGTAGTAAATTTAAAACAAACCAGAGCAAATATTTCTTCAATCAACGTATAATTAATAATTAAACTCCGGAATTCTTTGCCAGAGAATGTGGTAAAAGGAGTTAGCTTAGTGGGGTTTAAAAAGGTTTGGATATCTTCCTAAAAGAAAAGTCCATAAACCATTATTAAGATGGACTTGGGAAAATCCACTGCTTATGTCTAGGATAAGCAGCATAAAATCTGTTTTGGGATCTTGCCAGGTACTTGTGACCTGGATTGGCCGCTGTTAGAAACAGAATACTGGATTTGATGAACTTTCAGTCTGTCCCAGTATAGCAATGCTTATGTTCTTATGATCCACTAGCCAATCTGATTTTCATGACATCCAGAATAAACATGCATGAGATAGATTTGCATGCAAAACCATCTTGTGCATATTCATCGTGGATATCGTGAAAATCAGTCTTGCTATGGGATTCTGCAGGGCCAGCTTGTGAAACATTTGGTTTGATGGTCTAAGCCTTTTTGATTGGCAGTCCCAGGACATATAAATTTGAGCCACATTTAAGCCTGTAATTCCCTGCAAAATCCATCACAATTGTATTTTTTAACTGACCAAATTGTGCCCCCAGAATATCAACAATTGAGTGGCTAAAAAATAGCCACCCAGTGAAACTAGGCTGCTATAGAGGGTCACTCAGCCAATGTAAAGACTTTGATCAAGAAATCTATATTCAGAAACCCGGTGAAAGGTAAAGTTAGTACCCTCTGTTTAAAGTGTAACCGTTGCTCTAGAACATCTCCATTGTTGCCTCTCCATATTCCGAAACCCAGTAAATGGTAAAGTTGGTGTTCTCCATTTAAAGTGTAATCATTCCTTTGGAATGCTTCCAGTGTCACCTCTCCATATTCAAAAATCTGGTGAATGGTAAAGTTAGTGTCTTCTGGTTAAAGTATACACCTCCAGTGTTGCCTCTTTTGCGGTGGCTAAATTTTGTTTGGTAAACAATTTTCCTGGATAAAATTTCACCAGGGTCTAGTGAAATGTTTTTCAAGCTCAATATTTTAATTCCAAATATTAATAAGACAATTTTTTTTTATATTAGTAGAGACATCTAACTCCATAATTAGGTAGCTGGCATGCTATGAAAATGTACCCCTTAGCTTTCTACCTCTATTTTAAGATCATACAATCATAATTCCTATAGTCAAAAGCTGGTTTTCTGGATCTAGTTATATGTCATATCAGTTGTCTTAGATACAGGTGAAAAATGTTAGTATAATTTCAGCGTCATTGCCCAGATTGTTTATGTATAGGCTGCAATGTTTAAAATAGCTTTACTTCCAGTCCCAGATGCTGCTGAGACAGCACTGTCTCTACAAGTCTCCACAAATCAGCAGGGAAAAGCTGCTGAGGCAAAAGAATCTGTAATATGCTACAAAGAACTCCAGTGAACAGCATTTTCATTTTGGTTAAATGTCGCTTCCCCATATGCAGCAAGCCACACTAGTACGACAGTTACTTTAGGCTTTGTGGCGTTACACATCTTGCTGTAAAGAGCTCAAGTAATCCACACACATAGCAGAAATAATAACTCAATGAAGCAGTCAACAGTGATGTTTATGCTAGCTACAGCAAGAATTTTCCCCTAGGAGCCTATTATTTGAAGGAGTATTCAGTGAAAGAATTCTCCCAATTTAACCATGACAATACTGATACAGACTGTGTGTTTAGTACCACAGGAGAAAAAAAAATCTTGTATCAGAATTGTTTACATTGAAAGCCTCTGGATTTTGCAAAGAATATGACAGAAAGTTATTTGCTGACTTCAACTAAATATAATCACATGTTTTATGCTAAAAAAAAAATCACAGCTGTATCATTTCCCTTTTCTGCAAGTTTCAACTCTCTTTCCGACTTGAAACTATGTCATGGATTATCAGTTTCATTATAGTGTACTTTGACCTTCATTATTTTTTCCTGATGTGCATAGTAGTTTTTGCAACATTATAGTGTCTAGCACTGAGATATGAAGTTTGGCTGTAGGGTAGTCTGATTTATTTATTTATTTATTTATTTATGTATGTATGTATGTATTTATTTTTTCTTTCTTTCTTATATCCCACAATTATCCCAAAACAAGTTTCGGTTAAGTGTGGCTTACAGTCGATTAGAGGGATTAAAGTGTTAGTGTTCAGTTGCGTGCATTATGGAACGTTTGAGCGTATGAGTTTCCCATACACTTCCTTAAGAGAAACATTAGTGCATATTAGATTAGCCAGAGAATTCCTTAAAAAGATATGTTTTTAATTCTCTTCTAAACTGGAGATAGCTGTTGATATATAAAGAGGCCTAATTTTTTTCAATACAGACATGTGTATTAGGGGTTAAAGTTGGGAAACTATAGTACATTCAGCTGGTATAGCAACCTAATACACTATCCTGCTTATAATCGAAAGAGAAAAACGCCTACAGTGGTGGAAATAAGTATTTGATCCCTTGCTGATTTTGTAAGTTTGCCCACTGACAAAGACATGAGCAGCCCATAATTGAAGGGTAGGTTATTGGTAACAGTGAGAGATAGCACATCACAAATTAAATCCGGAAAATCACATTGTGGAAAGTATATGAATTTATTTGCATTCTGCAGAGGGAAATAAGTATTTGATCCCCCACCAACCAGTAAGAGATCTGGCCCCTACAGACCAGGTAGATGCTCCAAATCAACTCGTTACCTGCATGACAGACAGCTGTCGGCAATGGTCACCTGTATGAAAGACACCTGTCCACAGACTCAGTGAATCAGTCAGACTCTAACCTCTACAAAATGGCCAAGAGCAAGGAGCTGTCTAAGGATGTCAGGGACAAGATCATACACCTGCACAAGGCTGGAATGGGCTACAAAACCATCAGTAAGACGCTGGGCGAGAAGGAGACAACTGTTGGTGCCATAGTAAGAAAATGGAAGAAGTACAAAATGACTGTCAATCGACAAAGATCTGGGGCTCCACGCAAAATCTCACCTCGTGGGGTATCCTTGATCATGAGGAAGGTTAGAAATCAGCCTACAACTACAAGGGGGGAACTTGTCAATGATCTCAAGGCAGCTGGGACCACTGTCACCACGAAAACCATTGGTAACACATTACGACATAACGGATTGCAATCCTGCAGTGCCCGCAAGGTCCCCCTGCTCCGGAAGGCACATGTGACGGCCCGTCTGAAGTTTGCCAGTGAACACCTGGATGATGCCGAGAGTGATTGGGAGAAGGTGCTGTGGTCAGATGAGACAAAAATTGAGCTCTTTGGCATGAACTCAACTCGCCGTGTTTGGAGGAAGAGAAATGCTGCCTATGACCCAAAGAACACCGTCCCCACTGTCAAGCATGGAGGTGGAAATGTTATGTTTTGGGGGTGTTTCTCTGCTAAGGGCACAGGACTACTTCACCGCATCAATGGGAGAATGGATGGGGCCATGTACCGTACAATTCTGAGTGACAACCTCCTTCCCTCCGCCAGGGCCTTAAAAATGGGTCGTGGCTGGGTCTTCCAGCACGACAATGACCCAAAACATACAGCCAAGGCAACAAAGGAGTGGCTCAGGAAGAAGCACATTAGGGTCATGGAGTGGCCTAGCCAGTCACCAGACCTTAATCCCATTGAAAACTTATGGAGGGAGCTGAAGCTGCGAGTTGCCAAGCGACAGCCCAGAACTCTTAATGATTTAGAGATGATCTGCAAAGAGGAGTGGACCAAAATTCCTCCTGACATGTGTGCAAACCTCATCATCAACTACAGAAGACGTCTGACCGCTGTGCTTGCCAACAAGGGTTTTGCCACCAAGTATTAGGTCTTGTTTGCCAGAGGGATTAAATACTTATTTCCCTCTGCAGAATGCAAATAAATTCATATACTTTCCACAATGTGATTTTCCGGATTTAATTTGTGATAACCTACCCTTCAATTATGGGCTGCTTATGTCTTTGTCAGTGGGCAAACTTACAAAATCAGCAAGGGATCAAATACTTATTTCCACCACTGTATATTGTGATCCAAATCGGGAAATGGGCGACTTTCTCCCGTGGGCGCCCAAATCAGTATAATCGAAAGCCGATTTTGGGCGTTTCCAACTGCAATCTGTCGCAGAAACGGGTAAAGTTGACGGGGGCGTGTCGGAGGTGTGGTGAAGGTGGAACTGGGGCGTGGTTATCGGCCGAGGAGAGATGGGCGTCTTTAGCTGATAATCGAAAAAAAGGCGTTCTTACCGCGATTTTGGGTCACTTTTTGTGGACCCTTTTTTTCACGAACAAGTCCCAAAAAAGTGCTCCAACTGACCAGATGACCACTGGAGGGAATCGGGGATGACCTCCCCGGACTCCCCCAGTGGTCACTAACCCCCTCCCACCAAAACAAACCCACTTTAAAAACTTTTTTTCCAGCCTGTATGCCAGCCTCAAATGCCGTACCCACCTCCATGACAGCAGAATGTGTTCTTTCCTGTGACAGCCTTTCCCTGGTTCTGATGTGGCTCTCGGGTGAGTGTGACACCTTTTCTGTTATGCGCACTGCAGAGTCACATCAGCAATGCATTGTGGTGGGTGTAGGGTATTGGGCTCCGAGATTCCACTAGCTTGTGTTAAATGCTCACGATGTTGGTAGTTGGTAGGTTCTACTCCCATGGTGCTTTTCCCCCTGCCTACTGGGTCAGAGTGTGCCCTGTTTTGTTTCCGGTAGTCCATGAGGTAGTGGCCACTTTTGTAAGCCAGTTTTAGATCCCTTTCACGTGTTAGCCACGTTACAGAACTTAGTTCTTCCCTTGAATGTGGCTGAAAGAGGGCATTGTACAGCATTCTGCCAGCTCTGACCTACTTCTCATCTCAGTACCAGGGAGACTTGTTGCCAGTGGGGCACAACCACTGATCTGCAGTTAACTGTGAGTAAGCGTGCTTATTCCAATAAAGGATGTTTTCGGAGAGATTAGTCTTCAGGTGTCAACTGGTGTGCCAATGTTATATAGCAGCAACAAGTCCTAGAGGCCTGCATGTATGCAGGTCCCTGGAGCACTTTTAGTGGGTACCGCAGTGCACTTCAGCCAGGTGGACCCAGGCCCATCCCCCCCTACCTGTAATATTTGTGCTGGTAAATGGGAGGTCTCCAAAACCCACTGTACCCACATGTATGTGCCCCCTTCACCCTGTTGTACATTTGTGGGTAGTGGGTTTTGGGGGAGGGGGGTTGGGTGCTCAGCACCCGTGGTAAGGGAGCTATGCATGTGGGAGTGTTGTCTGAAGTCCACCGCACTGACCTCTAGGGTGCCTAGTTGGTGTCCTGGCATGTCAGGGGGGCAAGTGTACTATGAATTGTGCCCCCTCCCACGACCAAATGGCTCAGATTAGGACGTTTTTGAGCTGGGATTTTTAGTTTCCATTATTGCTAAAAAAAAACAAACGTCCAGCTGAAAAACGTCCATTTTTTCAAAAATACGGTCTGTCCCGCCTCTTCACGTACAGGTTTTCAGACATAGACACCCATGGAGATAGGCGTTCACGTTCGATTATGCCCCTCCACATTTTTTCAGAATATAGGCACCTAAAATTACTCATTGTGAATTCAAGTGTCTGTAGGCCAAGTTTTTACCTGTGCCTTAGCTGTGTGGCCTGGGTGTACATCTGATAGCCTGGCCCTGGTCTTTATGATTTAATGCCATCGCTTTTTGGTATTTCGGCTCCTACAGCTGTTCATACCTTCTTCTTCTTCCATTTGCTGTTGTACCTGCTGCAGCACTTCAGGCTGGGTCTTCTGGATGGCCCTGAAGTACATTTTCCTTGTCTCAATATCCTAATGGATCTTGAACTGTTTAGAGCAGAAGAGAAAATTGCAAATTTTTAGTGGATAACAAAGTTATTCAAAGTTGTTAAATCGTGGGAGGATTGTGAAAAATTACAAGCGGACCTTACGAGACTGGGAGACTGGGCGCCTAAATGGTAGATAACGTTTAAAGTGAGCAACTGCAAAGTGATGTATGTGGGAAAGCGGAACCCGAATTATAGCTACGTCATGCAGGGTTCCACGTTAGGAGTCACGGACCAAGAAAGGGATCTAGGTGTCGTCGTTGATGATACGTTGAAACCTTCTGCTCAGTGTGTTGCTGCAGCTAAGAAAGCAAATAGAATGTTAGGTATTATTAGGAAAGGAATGGAAAACAAAAATGAGGATGTTATAATGCCTTTGTATTGCTTCATGATGCGACCGCACCTCGAATATTGTGTTCAATTCTAGCCGCCTCATCTCAAAAAAGATACAGTGGAATTAGAAAAGGTGTAGAGAAGGGCGACGAAAATGATAAAGGGGATGGGACGACTTCCCTATGAGGAAAGGCTAAAGTGGCTAAGGCTCTTCAGCTTGGAGAAAAGGTGGCTGAGGGGAGATATGATAGAGGTCTATAAAATAATGAGTGGAGTTGAACGGATAGATGTGAAGCGTCTGTTCACGTTTTCCAAAAATACTAGGACTAGGGGGCATGCGATGAAGCTACAATGTAGTAAATTTAAAACGAATCGGAGAAAATATTTCTTCACTCAACATGTAATTAAACTCTGGAATTTGTTGCCAGAGAATGTGGTAAAGGCGGTTAGCTTAGCGGAGTTTTAAAAAGGTTTGTATGGCTTTTTAAAGGAAAAGTCCATAGACCATTATTAAATGGACTTGGGGAAAATCCACTATTTCTGGGATAAGCAGTATAAAATGTTTTGTACATTTTTGGGATCTTGCCAGGTATTTGTGATCTGGATTGGCCACTGTTGGAAACAGGATGCTGGGCACGATGGATCTTTGGTCTTTCCCAGTATGGCAATACTTATGTACTTCTGATAGACTTTATAGAAAAACATCTAAAATTGGTTTTGAAAATACCAATTTGGACATTTTTGCGAGAACAAACGTCCAAAAACAGATTTATGCCACTTTTTGAACATTTTTTCTCTTTTGAAAATGAGCTGCATAGCTAACATGGATTTAGTGAAGGAAATTATGAACATTATGGACTCCGGGTCAAATTCATTCCAACTGAAACTGAACACTGAAAAACACACTCTCTCATCCTTACCTCTCAACATAATGAATATAAACCCAAGACATTAACTACCCCAAGCCACACCCTCCCTACATCAGACAGTTTGAAAATACTCGGTGTCACACTTGACCGTAACCTAACTCTCGAGAGCCAAGTAAACTCTGTAATAAAGAAAATGTTCCATGCAATGTAGAAGCTTAAAGAACTAAAACCCTTCTTCCCAAGGGCAACCTTTCAATACCTAATACAGTCAATGGTCCTAAGCCATGCAGACTACTGCAATGGTATCTACACGGGATGCATGGAACAACTAACAAAAAAAATCCAGACCGCCCAAAACACAGCAGCCAGATTGATATTTGGCAAGACAGGCTTCGACAGTGCCAAACGTCTTCGAGAAAAACTGCACTGGCTCCCAATCAAGGAGCGGATCATCTTCAAAATTTGCACTCTGGTCCACAAAATCATATATGGTGTAGTCCCAGGATACATAATAGACCTCATAGATCTACCAACAAGAAACAGAGTCAGTACTGCTAGATCATATCTAAATCTACACTACCGAAACTGCAAAGGATTGAAATACAAAACAACTTACGCATCTGGCTTCTCCTACATAAGTGCACAACTATGGAATGGCCTCCCAAAAGCTGTGAAAACAATCCATGACCACTTTAGCTTCCAGAAATCACTGAAGACCATCCTGTTCCAAAAGGCATACCCTACTGACCCAACTTAAATGCCTGAATCCAGCAACATAACGAAACCAAAGCCCGTAATGAACACTATATAACTCTTCTTCTCTTCGATTCTCCTAATGTATCTGTAACACATGATCCTCTTTGATAATAACATCACTTTATATTTGTTTTTCATTAAAGGCGACTAACGCCTTACGGTATTATGTAAGCCACATTGAGCCTGCAAATAGGTGGGAAAATGTGGGGTACAAATGTAACAAATAAATAAATAAATCTTGCCTCACCAATCTATTACATTTCTTTGAAGTGATGAACAAACATGTGGATAAAGGTGAGCCTATCAATATTGTGTATCTCGATTTTCAAAAGGCATTTGACAAAGTACCTCATGAAATACCCCAGAGGAAATTGTAAAGTCATGGGATAGGAAGTAGTGTTTTATTGTAGATTAAAAACTGGTTAAAGAATAGAAAACAGAGAGTAGGGTTAAATGGTCAGTATTCTCAATGGAGATAAGTTGCTAGTGTGTGTGTGTGTGTGTGTGTGTGTGTGTGTGTGTGTGTGTGTGTGTGTGTGTGATTGTTTAAGGGAGTGGGGGTGGAATCTTTTGCAGGATGGTAGAGCATCCCTGACATGTATGTGCTTTGTTGCCAACCCCATAAGTATGATGTCTCTGTTAGATAGTTAACATGTCTTAATGTAAATGCTTGGGGAAATAGTTTCTGTTTACCTTGCTAGGGTCATCCAGATTTGCTTCCACACCCTCTATCCTGCAGCATGGTCAGGGTATTGCCCACCAAGGTGGAAGTAGGTGCCCTCCTTAGAGAGTACCAGGTGTACTAGGAAGTCACGTTCCACATCAAAATATTCCTTTCCATCCTGGTCGCCATTTTGGAAATTTTGGAATGGAAATTGGTGGATGCTGTAGTACATGGCACTGGATGTACATGTCCACTTAGGTTCTGCAGAGCTAGATGTACATGTGCATCCAGGAAGAAGGTGAGCATGTATAAGTTGCACACAAACCAGACCTTTCATGTTGGACTTACCTGACTATCATTTAGAATACTGCAAAAGGCTTTTGCAAGTGCAAGTGACTGTCAGACTGCAAGATATTTGTGAACATCCATTCTCTGCATCACTTGCATGTCTTCACCCCCTGCTTGATGCATTGATCTTATATACGTGGATGTGATCCTATTTTTGGATGCTTCCAGGTGTATCTTGTCCATAACATCTTTTTCACTCATATATCCTGGGGTAATGATAGGGCAATTCTACACTGGACTTACATGTGCAAACATGTGCTTCTAAGACAAAAGTTTCCAGTCTCTATATTTACACTTCTTGGTTGATTTCCTCACATAAACAGACTATCTAACATTTGCCGTCACATGTCTAAAGCAAATCCAAACATCTAGCCATATATTCTGCAACTATTAACAGCATCATCCCTATTTCACTTGCAAAAATATCTGAAAAATCATTTGGACAGGCAAGGTGACCAGATTAAGTACCAGCACTAAAATGAATGTGTATACTGAGCATAGCTATCTGAATAGAGGCACTGAATTCTTTAATAGAGCACCTAAATTTAAGCGCCATGGAGGTAATACTATAAACTGACACCTAAACATATGGGCTACTTCTGCACATCATAAGTACCAATAGGGGTGAAACATGGAAAGACCTGGTTGAATAGAGATGGCAATCAGGCTCACAGACTCTTGTCTCAGCTCTCCTCCAGTCAGCACCAATGCAAGCAGTCACAAAGACAAGCTGTGGTGGCACTTATTCATGCTTTATAGGGAGTATAAGTCCCAACATTTTTCTTGCATTCCCTGCACATCAATGTGCTACCTGTAATCATTGATACATGTCAGGAATGGTGCACTGCCTGTGACATTCCTCTGAAATAGCCCAAACATGCCTCCTGCCTTTTTTTTTTATGTTTTTGCCGCATAGATGTTTTTCTCCAAGGTGTTGTAACATAGCACTTTATATGAGTTAAACATTTGGATGGGTTGTTCTAGGACATCCACATCTAAAACACAACTAGTGCTTCTAAAATGGCCACCATATTGTTCCAAGACTGTGCGATATGTAGTTACTTATATGTGGTTGGTATGGTGTCAAATGGCTAAGTACCCTGGTTGCAATACCAGTGTTTAATCATTGAAAGGCTACAACCTACATGGAGTGGCAGGTGCATCTCTGGCCAGTTTATTGGGTGGATTAGATGGACTGTGCAAGTCTATACCATCGTTTACGATGTTACTATGGAATTGAGAAGGCAAGCACATTCTACATCCTGATTTCAATTAGAGGGCTCTTTGTTATCCATGAGCTTTGTAATCCCATGAGCTTTGTCAATTATGAGAAATGAGATTAAATGATGAAGGTTTTTTTTGATTCGTTTAGCTATACTAATCATGTGATCCTGCAAGGTACTCTCAAGATGCTGTGATAAATAATAAATACTATGGATTAGAACAATAGTAACATTTATCAGAGCTAATTTATTTTGTGCATTGATTTCATGAAAAATTGATTAAAGTACTCCAATAAGTTGACTTGCATTATGGTGGCTTCATACACTCTTATATGCTATAATGCAAGATGGCATATAATCATAGCTATAGATAGATAGATAGATAGAGAGATAGATAGAAAATCAGTACAAATAATGTTAATGGGCTATGATTTTATACCAGCCATCAGTTCTTTGGATTGAAAAATAATAGCCCTGACAAATGGCAGTTCTGGCTGCAAACTCTGCTTGATGAATTTAATTTGGCATATCCTTAGTTGTTAATATAAATTCACTTCAGTGTGTTGTTGTGGGCATGTGTAAATGGAATTATCCATTTGTATTCTGCTTTTCATAATTTCTTGATTACTTTTATATTGGACATATCTATCTATGTTAGCAAAATAGAAAGGAACATGTATTAACTTTTGAGTAGTTAAAAACAACTGATGAAAATTCCTTTCTTCCTTTAATTTGCTTGGTGATAACAGAACCATTCATGGCAGCTGGTAAAGGAACCTTAGCAGAAAAGTTACAACAAAGAATAGAGATAATAAAACACATAATAAAATGATGGAAGCTCTGAGAAATTCCCTTACAAATGAATACAATTACATCTTAAAGATAAGCTGGCAGAAAAAAATGTGAGGAATTAGGAAAATCAGAACAGAAAAGAAGGGCCACAATAAAGAGGAGAGTGGCTCATGGTTTGGTGAGTCTCTTTTATGCCAGTGACCCAGAGGCCAAAAAGATGTTGGGTGAATCAAGCACTTAATGAATGTTAGTCAAACAGTTTGACAAATTAAGGGGCCCTATTACTAAACTGCAGTAAAAGGGGGCCTATGCTGACATCAATGTGTGTTTTTCATTCACGATGAGGTCCCTTTTTACCACAGCAGGTAAAAGGTTGTCCATTTTTGACAAAAAGAAAAAGCCATGTGGTAAGTGAACCACTTACCGCACAACCATTTTGGTGGGGAGCCCTTACCGCCATCCATTGAGATGGCGGTAGGGGTTCCTGTACTAACCTGGCAGCAACTGGTTAAATTCCGGCGCTATGAAAATAAAAGAAAATCCTGTAGTGCCAGAAATGGTGCATGCTGGGGGTGGGAACTACCACTAGACTCCTGTGTTAGTCCTGGATTGGCGCACGGCAAGCCCATTACCACACACCAAACCTTTAGTTAAAGGACCCCTAAGTTTTTGAGACATGACTTGTTCAAGGTCAGTGTCAGAGATGGAATTAGAATTTATGAGTTAACATAATATTTTGATCCCTAGCTCCTCCTTAAATCACTGGATCCCATCTTGCCTCTGGTGTGAAACTGGCCTCTGTATGACTATGAGGGGCATAATCGAACGGGGACGACCATCTCTAAGGGCGACCATCTCTAAGGACGTCCTGGTGAAGGGGCGGGGAAACCCGTATTATTGAAACAAGATGGGCGTCCATCTTTCATTTCGATAATACGGTTGGGGACGTCCAAATCTCAACGTTTAGGTCGACCTTAGAGATGGTCATCCCCGATTTTTGGCGATAATGGAAACCGAGGATGCCCATCTCAAAAACGACCAAATCCAAGTCATTTGGTCATGGGAGGAGCCAGCATTCATAGCGCACTGGTCCCCCTGACATGCCAGGACACCAACCGGGCACCCTAGGGGGCACTGCAGTGGACTAACTGATGCACTAAGTGAATGGAAAAAGGCATGCAGTGGTCACTAACCACCTCCCACCCTGAAAAAAACAACTTTAAAAGTTTTTGTCTATTTTTTGGAGTATGTTGCTTGCTATGCCTCTGTGAGGACAAGATGTCTGAAATGTGGATGTTTGTGAGAAGGACTTCCATGCCTGCTATGTCTCTGACACCCCCTTTATTTGGATTTTGGATCACAAGTAGCAACACTGGGATTTGAACTGGCCACCTCTAGATTGCAATACCAGTGCTCTAACCACTAGGCCACTCCACTTCTCTTCATTTCCTTGAAATTTGGCCATCCCTATGGGGGGGGGGGCAGTGGAGGATGTCCAAAATGTTTGAAAGAAGGACGTCCACGCCCTCGTTATGCCCCCACTGACACACACATACCTTCCCCCCCAGGGATCTGCATACTTCCCCCCCCCCCACAGGGATGGCCAAATTTCAAGGGAGTGGAGTGGAGGTGTGGCCTAGTGGTTAGAGCACTGGTCTTGTAATCCAGAGGTGGCCAGTTCCAATCCCACCGCTGCAACTTGTGATCCAAAATTCAAATAAATAAAGGGGGTGTCAGAGGCATAGCAGGCATAGACATCCTTCTCACAAACATCCACATTTTGGACATTTTCAACTGCCGTCACACAGACGAAGGCATATAGAAGGATGTCCTCAACTGCGGTTGCAGGACGGAGGTATAGTGAAGGAGGTCCTTCACCCATACTCTAAAAAAAAAAGTTTTTAAAAGTTGTTTTCTTCAGGGTGGGAGGTGGTAAGTGACCACTGGGGGAGTCTGGGGAGATCATCCCCAATTCCCTCCAGTGGTCATCTGGTCATTTAGGGCACATTTTTGTGGCTTGGTCATAAAAGAAAGGACCAAGTAAAGTCGGCCAAGTGTTCATCAGGGACACCCTTCTTTTTTCCATTATTGCTTGAGGACCCCCTCTGTTAGGCACGCCCCAGTCCCGCCTTTGCTATGCCTCCGACACCCCTCCAGGAACTTTGGTCATCCCTGCGACGGGAAGCAGTTGGGGACGCCCAAAATCAGCTTTCGATTATGCCAATTTGGGCGACCCTGAGAGAAGGACGCCCATCTCCTGCTTTGTGTCGGAAGATGGGCATCCTTCCCTTTCGAAAATAAGCTAGTATGGCACCATTATCTCTCCCCCCCTCCCACCAATTTTTGAACCACATTCCCCTTGTTTCTAGACTAGTCCTTTCAATGACAGTGTTTGGTCAGGGGAGATTGACTGCAAGTCTCTCCTTAATGCCATACACATGCACACTGAGTGTGACAACTATGTGCTACCATTGTGCAATGGCTGGTCCTCCCTCACCACTCAGAAGCTGTGGATGCAAACTCTATAGCATCCTCAATTTAGGAGAAAAAACTAAGCTCAAGTACCAAACTCAGTCCTCCTGTACTCTTGTTAGCAGTCACAGCTTTGGGAGAGAGACACTGGGCTGGTCAAACTCACTATTAACTCTATTGCACCGAAACATGGCTCATGTCGGGTCTGTTGAATTAAAGGACTCTATTGTTTCAGTCTTGGAAGGCCCATTTGTGCTTCTAGTTTTGTTGCTTTTGGATCCTTTCTTTTGCTACCAAACTCTATTAACAGACAACCCAATTCAGTAGCACATGTCCAGTTAGCAGTACCTGATAACTAGATAAGTGCCACTGACTGAGATATTCAGTGTCACTATAGGAATAGTGCTGCTGAATATTTTCACATACCACCTTGGCACTATGAGGATAGTAACAAACAACAAATCCTTCCAACATAAAAGTAAAAAAGAAATGGAGGAAAAAGACCTCACTGTTCAGCCAGCGGTGGTCAGCATTTTTTTTAAATGCTGACTGTCACCAGCTAAATTAGCCCTGGATATTCATTTCTGGGCCATGTCCAGGCACTGACACTGAATATATGGGGTTAATGGACCCTTTGCTGGCTGCCGGAGCTTATGTGGGTGCCGGCTGCAACTCCAAAATGCTTGCTAAGACCTCTTGTGGCAGCCTTGTGGTGCTACTCAATTTTGAGTCAGTTGCTAGGGGAAGAAGCAAGTGGGCTTTGCTCCTGCCCTCATTGCCTCTGCTGGACCACTAGGACTTTAGGTAGGCCAGAGGCCTATTTTGAGTGGCAGGGGAGGGGAGGGTTGGGAGGTGAGTCAAATTGTGAAGGGGGTGAGAGGTGGATCAGAAGGAGGGAGCTGCTTCAGGAAGGGGGTGGGAGGCAGATTGGAAATGCTGAGGAGCAGTTTAACACTTATGTGAGTGCTGGCCAATATTCAATGTTGGTACCCATCCGCATTGCTGTCTTTATCCCTTTTGTCCCACAGAGGCAGCGCTTCCTTCCTGCCCTGTCTTCTCTCGAAGCTCCGCTGCATCGGTCCCTCCCTGCAAGTAGAATCCTCCTTCGCCGGTCGTGCTGCGCTGCCATGCAATTGCACACACAGCTATGCTCCTCCCCCTGCCGCGTCTATCTGGCCCTCTGTCATGCACTTCCTGTTTAGGGCCGGATGAACGTGGCAGGGGGAGGAGCGAAGCTGCATGTGCATGGCAGCGCAGTGCGGCGCGACCGGCGAAGGAGGATTCCACTTGCAGGGAGAGACCGATGCAGCAGAGCTTGGGGAGAAGACAGGGCAGGAAGGAAGCGCTGCCTCCGTGGGACAAAAGGGATAGAGACAGCGCGAAGGATGCGGATGGGCGGACCTGGAGGAAACATGGCTGAGCTGCTGGGACATGGGAGGGAGAGGAGGAAGGGGCTGGAGGGAAGGGAGAGAGTTGCTGGGACATGGGAGGGAGAGGAAGAAGGGACTGGAAGGAAGGGAGAGAGCTACTGGATATGGGAGGGAGAGGAAGAAGGGACTGGAGGGAAGGGAGAGAGCTGCTGGGACATGGGAGGGAGAGGAGGAAGGGGCTGGAGGGAAGGGAGAGAGTTGCTGGGACATGGGAGGGAGAGGAAGAAGGGACTGGAGGGAAGGGAGAGAGCTGCTGGACATGGGAGGGAGAGGAAGAAGGGACTGGAGGGAAGGGAGAGAGCCGCTGGGACATGGGAGGGAGAGGAGAAAGGGACTGGAGGGAAGGGAGAGAGCTATTGGATATGGGAGGGAGAGGAAGAAGGGACTGGAGGGAAGGGAGAGAGTTGCTGGGACATGGGAGGGAGAGGAAGAAGGGACTGGAGGGAAGGGAGAGAGCTGCTGGACATGGGAGGGAGAGGAAGAAGGGACTGGAGGGAAGGGAGAGAGCTGCTGGGACATGGGAGGGAGAGGAGGAAGGGACTGGAGGGAAGGGAGAGAGCTACTGGATATGGGAGGGAGAGGAAGAAGGGACTGGAGGGAAGGGAGAGAGCTACTGGATATGGGAGGGAGAGGAAGAAGGGACTGGAGGGAAGGGAGAGAGCTGCTGGGACATGGGAGGGAGAGGAGGAAGGGGCTGGAGGGAAGGGAGAGAGTTGCTGGGACATGGGAGGGAGAGGAAGAAGGGACTGGAGGGAAGGGAGAGAGCTGCTGGACATGGAAGGGAGAGGAAGAAGGGACTGGAGGGAAGGGAGAGAGCCGCTGGGACATGGGAGGGAGAGGAAGAAGGGACTGGAGGGAAGGGAGAGAGCCGTTGGGACATGGGAGGGAGAGGAAGAAGGGACTGGAGGGAAGGGAGAGAGCCGCTGGGACATGGGAGGAAGAAGGGACTGGAGAGAAGGGAGAGAGCCGTTGGGATATGGGAGGGAGAGGAGGAAGGGAGAGAGCCGCTGGACATGGGAGGATAGGGAGAGAAAGAGGGGTGATGGATGGAAGGATGCAGAGAGAAAGGGGAGAGACTGGAAGGATGTGGAGAGAGAGAGAGGGGAGACTGAACAGAAAAGGGTAGAGAGATAGAGACACTAGATGGAAGGATCAGGAGAGAGGGTAGATGGGTGGAAGGATGAGGAGAGAAAGAGGGAAGACACTGGATGGAAGGGTAGGGAGAAAAAGGAGACGCTGGATGCAAAAGAAAGAGGGGAGCTGCTGGATGGAAAGAGGGAGAGGACAGAGTAGGGAAAGACTGGAGAATAAGAGGAAGGGGCATGTGGAGAACAAGGGTGAGGAAAAGATGAAAAGCCATAGGTGGTGAATGGACAGGAAACCCTGGCAAGAGAAAGACGAAGGAAAGTAGAATCTAGAGACCGGGAGCAACACAATGAGAAAAAGTAAATGGCCATACAACAAAGGTAAAGAAAATTTTATTTTAATTTAGGATAAAGTAATATGGTACCTGTGTTAATAAAGTTTCAGAGACCAATACTTCCTTCCTTAGGTCAGGAGAGGATACCAAAACAGCGTTATGCTGACCTGAGGCAGGAGGTTTTGGCCTCTGAAAGCTCATTGAAAAGGGTGTTAGGCTTTTAAATAAATTTTCTGAAACCTGATGCACTGAAAAGCAGCACTTTACCCCTATTTGACAAATGCATCTGATTAGTGTGACTAAATTTTGCAGGGGAAGGGGGATAGAGAGAAACTTTTGTGCCCACCCACTTTAGGTTCAGGCCCATCCAAAATTGGCAGTCTGGCTACGCCACTGGTTGGTACCTGCATAGGTAACTAGCCAGGTACCTTTTGAGCAGTCCTAAATTCATCTGGTTAGCTATGTGGGTGCCAGCACTAATAATACTGGTACTTGCATAACTCCAGGCTCTTCCCTGACTCTACCCTCTGTAGCACGCCTGACCTGCCCATTTTGGTTAGGTATCACTGAATATCAGTGCGTGGGCAAACGCAAGCTATTTAAGCAGGCGGGATTCTCTCCTGCCTGTTTAAATCACTTTCAATATTGGGTGAACTATATCTGAATTGTGTGGTATATGTACATCGTTACTCATAAAAAACCTCCATTCATGTAATGGGAACCCCTTCAAAACTATCAAACAACTTTGTATAGAGATACATTAATCCACATCTTTTTTTTTTTCTTTTGGGCACACTTACTGCCAAAATATGATAGTAACACTGACAATGGCCACTGTTTCACCAATGTTGGATACTTCATGGTATTCATTTCTCCTCTAATGCACACCCTTTGCTAAAGCAGGATATTGCACTGCAGAGGAAAAAAATGTGTCATTTAATGCAACCAAATCAGTCCAGTGCTCAATAAAACCATGCTATTCATCTGAAACTATTCAGCACATCTTTACAATCATTTCAGTTGTCTCCCAAACATCATTCTTAGCATGCTGAAAATCCTCCAAAAACGGCACCAGAATAAATATAAGATGCCAATGTAGGTTATATGACCACTAGGCTCCAAAATATGAATGTCAAAATCACATGCATTAATGAGTCCTTTTACAAAGCTACAGTAAAAAGTGGCCTTTCCATCATGGGTCTTTCACTTGTGCTAAGGTAATTTTCACTGCAGCCATAAAAATAGCTTTTTCCATTTTTTGCATTAATGGCCATGTATGAATGTTGGGAAAGGCAAGGAGTGTGAACAGAGTCAGGCTCTTCAAAACAGACCAGAGACGCTGGATGTAAATCAGAAGCTTTATTGGAGGATGACTCATGCACAAATGCTGCCATTAGCGTGTGGCAATTTTTAAAAAATTACTGTGTGAGAATTACTGCCACATATTTAGGGGCCCTTTTATGAAGCGGTGGTAAGCCCGACACAGGCTTACCACTCACTAAAACGGAAATACTGCCGGGCTACCGCAGCAGCCTGGTGGTAGTTCCCGTGGTGTGCTGGAGCCGGCTCTCACTGGCTCGCAAGAGCCGGTTGTTAAATTTTTTGGCATCTTGCGAGCCAGTTCTTCTGGGAGTGTGAGTCGGCTTGCTTCTCCTCCTCCCCAGTGCTTTTTTTGTGCCAGTACAGTGTGTACCGAGTTCCAGGGCTGCCCCCTCCCCTGCGAGTTCCATGCCAACCCCTGTCTTCGGAGTTCCACACCCCCGCGCCTCCCTCCCTTTCTCTCTTTCAGTGGAAGCCCGACCTGCGTTGGCTGCTCCCTCTCTCCGCCCTCCCCTTCCCTGCAACTTCCATGCCCCCTGTCTTCGGAGTTACTACTTCTACTACTACTAATATTTAGCATTTCTATAGCGTTACAAGGCGTATGCAGCACTGCACAAACATAGAAGAAAGACAGTCCCTGCTCAAAGAGCTTACACCCCCGCGCCTCCCTCCCTCTCTCTCTCTCAGTGGTAGCCCAACCTGCGTTGGCCACCCTCTTCTCACAGTCATGCGCCTGCTCCTCGCCTTCCTGCGTGCCGGCTGTAATTTACTATTTACTACTACTACTACTTAGCATTTCTATAGCGCTGCCAGGGTTACACAGCGCTGTACAAGTTTAACATGGGGAGGGACATTTACTGCATGGCCATGCGGGGGGGGGGGGCACTTAATACCACTCATTGAAGTGGCGTTAGGCGCTCCTGCACCAACCCAGTGGTAACCGTGTAGTTAAGCGCTGTCTGATTACTGCTGGGTTAGCGATGTACTGTAAAATATCTAGCTATTTTCAGTAGAAAATGGCGCGCACCAAGGCTGGAACTACTGCCGGTGCCCACATTTGGCCGGCGATAGTTCCAGATTAGTGTGCGGTAAGCCCGTGTTAGACGTATTGCCGTTCTGTAAAAGGGCTCCAAAGTTCTTTTTCACAATTCTTTACCAAAAATCGCAAACCTTTAGCCAATGATTAAGTCAACAATAAATATTTATTTTGGCCTAAAAAGTTTTAGACATAAGTACAAACTCAGGATCAATAGCCGATCTTCTTTCAAAAGATCAAAAAGGTAGTTAAAAGTAGGGTTAAATGGTCAGTATTCTCCATGGAGAAGGGTAGTTAGTGGGGTTCCCCAGGGGTCTGTGCTGGAACCGCTGCTTTATAACATATTTATAAATAACCTAGAGATGGGAGTAACTAGTGAGGTAATTAAATTTGCTGATGACACAAAGTTATTCAAGTCGTTAAGTCACGGCAGGATTGTGAACAATTACAAGAGGACCTTACAAGACTGGGTGTCTAAATGGCAGATGATGTTTAATGTGAGCAAGTGCAAAGTGATGCAGGTGGGAAAGAGGAACCCGAATTATAGCTACGTCATGCAAGGTTCCACGTTAGGAGTCACCGACCAAGAAAGGGATCTAGGTGTCGTCGTTGATGATACATTGAAACCTTCTGCTCAGTGTGCTGCTGTGGCTAAGAAAGCAAATAGAATATTAAGTATTATTAGGAAAGGAATGGAACACAAAAATGAGGATGTTATAATGCCTTTGTATCGCTCCATGGTGCGACCGCACCTCGAATATTGTGTTCAATTCTGGTCGCCGCATCTCAAAAAAGATATAGTGGAATTAGAAAAGGTACAGAGAAGGGCGACAAAAATGATAAAGGAGATGGGACGACTTCCCTAAGAGGAAAGGCTAAAGCGGCTAGGGCTCTTCAGCTTGGAGAACAGACGGATGAGGGGAGATATGATAGAGGTCTATAAAATAATGAGTGGAGTTGAACAGGTGGATGTGAAGCGTCTGTTTACGCTTTCCAAAAATACTAGGACTAGGGGTCATGCGATGAAGCTACAATATAGTAAATTTAAAATAAATTGGAGAAATGTTTTCTTCACTCAACGTGTAATTAAACTCTGGAATTCGTTGCCGGAGAATGCGGTAAATGCGGTTAACTTAGCGGAGTTTAAAAAAGGTTTGGACGGCTTACTAAAGGAAAAGTCCATAGACCATTATTAAATGGACTTTGGGGAAAATCCACTATTTCTGGGATAAGCAGTATAGAATGTTTTGCACTTTTTTGGGATCTTGCCAGGTATTTGTGAACTGGATTGGGCACTGTTGGAAACAGGATGCTGGGCTTGATGGACCTTTGGTCTTCCTCAGTATGGCAATACTTATGTACTATAGAATATTACTAAATTGAGCCACAGAAAAAGTTTTTTTAATGTTATTCAAACAATTGCTTGCACTTAAAAAAAAACCCATATGAACATTTGTTGAGAAACTCTTCTGCCCATTTTATGCACTCTTCTCAGTTGACAAAATAGTTAAATAGTTAGAAACTGTTTTCTGCTTCTTAGAAAATTAAAGGTCATTCGTAAGTTTTTTGACCTAGCAATATTTTGGTTGCTGGCCCAACCTTTTGTACTCTTACAACTTGATTACTGCAACTCCATATATATTGGCTGTCTGAAGGCTTTGAAGGTTAATTGCAAAGTACAGAATACTGCAATAAGAGTAATCTTTGCAGTATGAACCCATGACCCCTCTTTTGTCACAATTACACTGGTTGCCGGTAAAGGCCAGGTTACAACTTAAAGTATGCATTGGTCTTTAAGGCTTATTTGATTGATTACTTTTCTTTTCTGAATAGAAGTTATATTAAATCTACAAGAAACTCTTATCTATTAGGTTTCCCTTCCATTTGGGCTATTGGGGGTTTTGAGGTTTATCTGCTGAATTGTAAATTCTCTGGAGAATTCTTCAGATTTTTGGTTGTTAACCCCATTGAACTTGTTGGCTATTGCAGGATATAAGATTAAAACATAATGTAATTACAATTCTCCTTTATACTATAAGCTTGTATTATTGTAATGGAATAGTGAATATCAGAAACAGTTGTTGTCTTAATTCCTATTTTTAAACCATCATCTTTTCATAAAAGATGGAACCATTCAATCTGGGCATTTAAACCAACAGGCTGCAGTATATTTACAAGTCTGTAAAATTATTTCTGATCATCTTGACACAAATTAAGATTGCGATAATCACCCCTGTGTGATGTGGAGATGTGATCAATAGCTCAAGACTGTAACGATGAAAAAACACGAGATGCATTAACATAGGGGTCTTTACAAATGCAAGCTAGTGTTTTTTAGCATTCGCTAATTATTAGCATATGCTAAATGCTAGACACGCCCGTAGGAATATAGGGGCGTCTCTAGCATTTAGCGCACACTGAAAATAAGTGTGCGTTAAAAACACTAGCGTGCCTTTGTAAAAGGGGCTCATAGTGACTACCAAAGATGATTTCATCCTCTGTTCTTCCAAATTACTTCTGTGTTCAGCAATGTTCAATTTGTTTTTTCTAGATACAATTTATTGCATGGACATTTGATAATGTAAAGTACAAAATGTGTACAGCAGATTGCACAGTGTTGTAAAATATATTCTCTATCATCAACAGGATTTTTAAATGTCTTTAATTCCATGAGAATGTCACGTCAAATATCAACCACATTTATAATGGCCATCAATAATGAACCAGTTAAAGTCTGTGGTGATTTCATTGTATTAAATCAGATGTTTGATGGGCATAATAACTCTGAAGATTTTGCCCATGTGTATATGCAATAATTAAATCTTTAAAAGAAACCCACGCAGATGAAATGATAATGAAAGGCAATGCATATGGATTAATTGGTTGATAATCAAAGTATAATCAATGTCAAAATATTGTGAGAACCAGCCTTCTTCCTATTTGTAGTGAGAAGTAAAGCTCTAGGGGCTGATTTTCGAAAGAGAAAAATGTCCTAAAGTGTCATAAAGCACCATTTGGATGGATTTCTTCTCAAAACGTCCAAATTGGTATTTTTGAAACCTGTTTTGCAGATGTCTATCTAGGGGCATATCAGGGACATTTCTAAGGCAGGATAAGGGTGGGCTTAGGGTATGCCTAACACTTGAATGTTTTACAACTGTAATGGAACAAAACTAAAACGTCTAAGGTGAAAAGCTTCAACGATTTGGTCTAGATCTGTTTTTGTAATGAATAAGACACAAAATGGTGTCCTAAATGACCAGATGACCACTGGAGGGATTCAGGGATGATCCCCTTACTCTCCTAGTGGTCACTGACCCCCTCCCACCCACCCACCCACCCCAAAATGTGAACAAAATAGTACTCACCAGTCTCTATGACAGCCTCAGATGTTAAATAACCAGGTCCATTAGAGCAGCATGCAAGTCCCCGGAGTAGTGTAGAGGTAGGTGTAGTGCACTGTAGACAGGTGGACTCTGGCCTTTACCTCCCCCTACCTGTTATACTTATGATAGAAACTGTGAACCCTCCAAAACTCACCAGAAACTCATTGTACTCACATATAGGTGCCCCCTTCAACCTATATGTATTGTAGTGGGCTATTGTAGTGGTGTAAATTTGGGGATAATGGGTTTTGGAGGGCTCAGCAGAAAAGATAAGGGAACAACAGTGAGATGTGTACCTGGGATCATTTATATGAATCCACAGCAGTGCCCCTCAGGGTGCCCCATTGTTCTCCTGGGGTGTCTGGGGGACCAGTCTGCTACTAATGCTGGCTCCTCCTATATCCCAATGGCTTGATTTTCTATGTTTTTCACTTGTGCATTTTTTTTCCAAAAATGGCCTGAAAAAATAAATGCACAGAGCACAAAACCTTGTTATAAATGGTATTTTTTGAAAGAAAAAGATAAACATTTTGCTTTTTTGAGAATGGTTAAATTTGCTATTCGGATTTGGGACATTTAGCTCAAAATGTTCAAAGTCTGACTTAGACATCATATTGAAATGTGTTTAAAGCTCACTTGAAAGATTCTTCACTATCTGAAAACCTTTTAACCAATGACTTGCTCTGTGTTCTAAATTCATGTTTAGAGAAACACATTCTTTTCTGTCTCAAAAACTGAGAATTAGATAAGTTTTCCATTAACAAGTATAACTGGAAAATGTAAAAAAGAATGGTCACTTGATACACAGAAAAACCTCGTAATTAGATATATTAGTAATAGAAGGAAGTGTGAGGGTCAAGGGTAATGGGGAGAAATAGGTAGAAGATGAAAAAGGATAAAATGCAAATGTTTAACAAATATTTCTGTTCTGTGTTCACAGATGAAGGTCCAGGAGTAGGACTGCAAAAGACAAACACAAATAGGAATGAAAGTGTGATAGACCTTGAAAGAGTTTCAGAAGACTGTGTTCTTGAGAAGTTATCTAATGTAAAGATAGGCAAACTGATGAATTCAAATGGAATAGGGTCATGGATTTGATATATTGCCTTTCTGTGGGTACAACCAAAATGGTTTACATATATTTTATTTGTTACATTTGTATCCCACATTTTCCCACTTATTTGTAGGCTCAATGTGGCTTACGTAGTACTGGAGAGGTGTTTGCATATATATTATATGCAGGCTCTTTTTTTTGTCCCTAGTGGGCTCACAATCTAAGTTTTGTACCTGGGGCAATGGAAAGTTAAGTGACTTGCCCAGGATCATAAGGAGCTGTAATGGGAATTGAACCCAGCTCCCCACATTCTCAGCCCACTGCACTAATCATTAGGCTACTCGTCCACTCTTTGAAATGCATCCAAGGATATTGAAGGAACTTAGGCAACTTCTGGCAGCTCCAATGCCTAACCTTTTCAATGCTTTAGAGTCAGAAGTGGACCCAATGGACTGGATAAGGGTGGATGTGGTCCCAAAAGTGGAATTAAGGAGGAGGTTGTCAACCACAGGTTGGTTAGTGTCAACTTTGTAGAAATTAAATTAATGGAAATGTTTCTAAGACAGAGGATAGCGGGTTTCCGGAATCCAATGGATGACAGCAGCCTGGTTTTACTAGAGGTGGGCATTGATTAATTTATTTGACTGCGTGAACAGAGAGTGTGCTAGATTGTAGCAAAGTCTGTGACATGGTTCCATATGGATTGACATAAATAAACTGAGTGTCCCTGGTATGAGCCGTAAAGTGACTGACTGGGTTAGGAACTGGTTAAGTGGAAGGGAAATGTGTAGTGGTAAATGGAGCTTAATCTGAGGAAAGGAACATTACCAGTTGTATGCCACAAGAATCAGTTCTCATTCTGGCTCTTTATAAGATTTTTGAAGCAACATTGAGGAAGGACTATCTGGCAAGGTTTGCCTTCTTTGTGGATGGTACCAAAACCTGCAATAGGGTAGACACCCCTGAAGCTGAGAATAACATGAGGGACCTAGTGAAGGTTGAAGACTGGTATTTAATTTGGCAGTTAAAATGTAATGTTAAAAATGCAGGGTTATGAATTTGGGTTTCACAAACCCAAGGGAGTGGTACAGTATAGGGGGTGAAATACTTCTGTATGGGAAAGAAAAATGTGACTTGGGGATGATTTTATCTGATGATTTTAAGGTGGACAAACAGATGGAGAAGGTGATGGCAAAATCTAGAAAGATCTTTGAGTACTTAGGAGAGGCAAGAACAGCATGAAAAAGGAGGCGATAATACCTCTAGGTAAGTTTCTGGTGAGACTCCATTTAAAGTATTACATACAGTTCTGGAGCTGCACCTTCAAAAACAAATCATTCTAGAGAGTGGCTACTAAAATGGTCAGTGGTCTTCATTATTACGCCTATGGGGACACACTTAAAGACATCAATATGTATACTTTGGAAGAAAAGGGAGATATGATAGAGGCATTTAAATATCTCCATGATATAGGTATGCCTGTTTCAACAGAAAGGATACTCAGAAATAATGGATGAAGGTGAAAGGCGACAGATTCAGGAGTGATCTAAGGAATGCTTCATTATAGAAAGGGTGGTGGATGCATAGAAAGGCTTCCTGGTTGGGGCGGTGGAAATGAAGACTATATCTGAATTCAAGAAAGCTTGGGACAAGTACATAGGATTTTTATGAGAGAGAAAGGGATAGTAGACATTATGGATGTGTAGACTGGATAGGCTATCTGATCTTTATTAGGGATGGGTAGCCACTGACTGTTGTTGACAAAAGCAAATGGGCAGGGTTTTATTTGCTAATGACAGGTTCACAATTGAAAGCTCCCTCCTTGCGATTCTTCTGGTTCTATATCCTGGCCCCTCATCCTGTGGGCCTCCTACAATCCAGTCTACCCCCCGTGCCTACCTTATTCATTGGTGGTCCAGTGGGGTAAGCTGAGGCAGGAATGATGCCAATTGCTCCTACTCATGGTTGCTCCTGGCCCATGGTACCACAAGACTATGGTGAAAGTACATGGTCACCATATGGGATGCACATGTGACCATGGGCAGGAGTGAGTGGGCATTGCTACTGCCCCAACTTCCTTTGCTAGTCCACCAATGGCCTGGAAAGTCTATTAGAAGGAAAGTCCAGTTGGGGGAGGGGTGAAGGATGGAGACCTAAACATTATTCATATCATGTCATGTTGTCTCTCCCATGATGACACAAAGGATGGGAAGCCTGAACATAATGGGAATACGCCACCCCCCCCAAATAAAAATGTGAAACAACATGACATGAAGATGTTTTGGGTGCCCATTCCTAATCTTTCTCTTTCCTTATTTTCTGTTTATATGTTTCATTTGGAAGAGACACAATGAAAAGAGAGATATTAAAGCTAGAGTGGGGTGCAACCCATTGATAGGAACTAGCTATTTTCTCTTTCCAATAGTGCAAGAACCAAGGGTTCATTAACTAGTACCAGATTATCAAGGCCTTTTGGAAAAGGTTAGTTTAAAGATATCATCCAGAAAGAAAAATTGACATAGATTGATAAAGGCTAGTAACGTAGCTGCATTTGGATAAGGTGTAGGAAATAAACAGAAAGCAAAGTTCATAATAGATATGGCATTATGCCATCACTGCAGCTCCTTGTGACTCTGGGCAAGTCACTTAACCCTCCATTGCCCCTGGTACAAAATAAGTACCTGAATATATGTAAACCGCTTTGAATGGAGTTGCAAAAACCTCAGAAAGGCGGAATATCAAGTCCCATTTTCCTTTCCCCTTATATGGTTGAAACCAAACGGAAACCCAACAAGTAAAAGAACAAAGCAAGAATCTGTGTTTTAACTTTAATTACTTAATATATCATCATTCAGCAAGAAAGAGGTAAGCACTTATATGTTTAATAAAATCATGAAACATATATATTTGTCCAATTCAGTTCTAGTAAGTTGATATGTAGAAATAAAAGCTGTAGCTGACATGTTTCTGTTGAACTAATGCAGCACATTTGAAGGTAGATACTTAAACTACCCATGTTCTGGCGAACCTCACAGGTTACTTTCTGCTGATTTTGTTCTGATCTGAGGAAGGGAGTGTTGCTTCTGAATGCTTGTCAAGAAATGTGTTTAGAGAGACAGAAACAAAAAAAAGGCAAAGATCTGCCACAGAAATGGCAAATCAAAAGAAAAAAAGCAGATCAAAAAAGACAAAAAAATAGAACAGGAGGGTAACAGAAGAAGTGGTTTATTACAAGTTACCCGACGTGGCCACGTTTCGCCCTCAGGCTGCGTCAGGGGTAAAAAAACTACAAAATAAAATACATAATGAGTAAAACATAAACTTCACCATTGTATATTTGATAATAAAACATATCTAAAAACACTATCACATCATATAAAATAAAAACAGATCAAATCTAAAAACATAATACAATAAAATATAATATCAAATCAATATCAGTTAAAAACATTCAGATTAAATATGCATGCAATAAAATAATAATTTTAATACAAGACATGATATCAACACAAAATATAATAATATCAACACTAAATGTATATCAATAGAACTGCATCGGACAAATAGGTGGAGATATACAACACTAAAATAACTAAATGACCATACATACTAAATATCACCTACCTAATAGGGGTAAAAAGCAAAGTGAACCCCTAAAAGTAGTCTTACAACCACCTAAAAATACAAAATAAAATAAATAAATAAAATCTCACAATGCTTGGCCTCAATTGCCGTCTTTTAAGCACATTCAATGATCTAAAAATATTGAAATTAATATTCACTTTGTTAAAAAGTGAGAATCAGTGGGTTTCCATGTTCTAATAGATAGCAACTCAAATCAATAGAAATTAATACAAAGTACCTAAAAACATCATACTGTTCTATGACAATCACATGTATCCTGATGATGATATCATTCAAAAGAACTCCACAGTGGCCATGAAAAAAACAAAAAACTGATTACAACTCACAGGCAATCCAGCACTCATTGCTGTTGTTTGAATGTACAAACATCAATTGAAATTGTGCTGCTGCCATTAGAAAAAACTTTGTAATGGATGTAGCAAAACTGATTGAAAGAAAACTATTTCTTTTTTGAAGGTACTTTTTACAAACAAATAAAAGGTACCGCCATGGGTGCAATGGTAGCACCTTCATTAGCTAATCTGTTTATGGCATGTTTTGAAGAGAAATTCTTGCAGAATAATAATTTCACAGAGAATGTTATGCTTTGGCGAAGATACATTGATGATATTTTTGTGGTCTGGGCTGGTAGTGAATCACAGTTGATGGATTTTTTCAAATGGCTTAATACAAGAGATAGCAATTTGAAATTTCAGATTAATTTCAGTAGAGAGGAAATTTCATTTTTAGATATTAAAATTCAGTTGGAATCCGGTAGATTCATTACCTCACTATATAGAAAACCTACTGATAAGAACAAATTCCTACATTTTGATAGCTGTCATAGTCATGCCTTAAAGTGTAATCTTCCTTACAGCCAATTTTTAAGAGTAAAAAAATTATGTTCAGAGGATCGTGATTGTAAAGGGCAAATAGGAGAAATGGCTTATAGATTCACGCAAAGAGGCTATCCTGTAAAATATATTGAAAAGGGTATAGCAAGAGCAAAACAGGTCCATAGAAAAGACCTTTTGCAGAATAAGGAAAAGAAACATAATGACCAAAAGGTTATTTGCACTTTATATTATGATTATCTATCCTCTGATATCATTAAAATATTAAGATCTCATTGGCCATTGATCCAGAACATTCCATCTTTTGCAAATAAAGAATTGATGATTGCATACAAAAGAAATAAGAATTTGAAGGATTTTTTGTCACCATCAGCATTACCAGTCCCACTTCATAAGGATAGAGTAAGGGGTCATTACCCATGCTTAAATTGTTCCGTTTGTCCAGTCAATTTGAAAACAAAATGTTTTGAACACCCTGTTACAGGAGAAATATATCAGTTGAAACATTACTCAAATTGTAAGACTTCACAAGTAATATATGCAGCAATTTGCCCATGCGGGCTTATTTACATTGGTAAAACTATAAGAGCATTTAATAAGCGCATCTTAGAACATAAAAGCGCAATAAAGAGAGAGGTATTAGATAAACCTTTAGTGGCACACATGTGTGAATTTAAACATGATTTTAACCAGTTAAGATTTTTAGTTCTCTTAAGAATATATTCAAATTGGAGAGGTGGAGATGTGAACAAATTGCTATTGCAAGCTGAACAACGTTTGATTTATAGATTTAAGACTGTTAAACCTTTTGGGTTGAATCAAGAAACTGATCTCTCAGTGTTTTTATAGTACTACCAGCAGATTGCCATTATGTACTGCTCAATCCAATGTTTGACCAAATCAGCCACCTGGTGGTCAGTATATGTTACTACATGTCTCCAATGCTTGTTCCATATCCTTTGCCTGGAAATGTCACATGACAGATTTTTTAAAAATAATTATCTCTGTTTCTTAAAGTTTTAAAGTTTTTT
This sequence comes from Microcaecilia unicolor, assembly GCF_901765095.1. NCBI lineage: Eukaryota > Metazoa > Chordata > Amphibia > Gymnophiona > Siphonopidae > Microcaecilia > Microcaecilia unicolor. Next base: position 414,772,867 of record NC_044033.1, read on the forward strand.
TTGTTTTTTCCATTTTTACTTTTACTTATCTGTTTTTGAGATGTCCATAGTATTTTATATACACTTTTATTTGGATTAGTGGGTTCTTGTTCTAGAATTTTCTTTGACCTTTGAACTCTCAAAGGGGATATTTAAAGGACTAATCAGAGTGTTTGTTATAATGCTGCCAGTCAACATAGCATTGTGAAGTTTGCTGAGTAAGCTTGGGAAGTACTTATGTAAGGTAAGATATAAGATACTCCATATGGAATTTAGATGGTGGTGTTTATTGTTTAAACAGTTTGGCTTGCTTTAAATATGTTTTGTCAGTGCAAATTCTAAGTCAGTTATTTTTTCTAAGCCAGTTGCTTGTTGCTCCATGTCTGTTTTATTGAAGTTTGTGTAATCTGATCAGCTTAGTTCTGTTAGTTTCAATACTTAGAGGGGGTTTAGGATGTTGCCACAGTTATGATTGAAACAGATGATTGTATATCTACCTATTCAAGTGTCAGTAAAGAACACTGCATTACATGCCAGTTGTGCTGAGTGGGATTGCTAAATTCTTTTTAATGTTAAAATCATTAGGGTTTATGTATGGATATCCACCCATTTAAATAGCAACATAAGGCACTGGATTGCCTGTGAGTTTGGCTGAGCGCCTCTGAATCAGTTTTGCTACATCCATTACAAAGTTTTTTCTAATGGCAGCAGCACAATTTCAATTGATGTTTGTACATTCAAACAACAGCAATGAGTGCTGGATTGCCTGTGAGTTGTAATCAGTTTTTTGTTTTTTTCATGGCCACTGTGGAGTTCTTTTGAATGATATCATCATCAGGATACATGTGATTGTCATAGAACAGTATGATGTTTTTAGGTACTTTGTATTAATTTCTATTGATTTGAGTTGCTATCTATTAGAACATGGAAACCCACTGATTCTCACTTTTTAACAAAGTGAATATTAATTTCAATATTTTTAGATCATTGAATGTGCTTAAAAGACGGCAATTGAGGCCAAGCATTGTGAGATTTTATTTATTTATTTTATTTTGTATTTTTAGGTGGTTGTAAGACTACTTTTAGGGGTTCACTTTGCTTTTTACCCCTATTAGGTAGGTGATATTTAGTATGTATGGTCATTTAGTTATTTTAGTGTTGTATATCTCCACCTATTTGTCCGATGCAGTTCTATTGATATACATTTAGTGTTGATATTATTATATTTTGTGTTGATATCATGTCTTGTATTAAAATTATTATTTTATTGCATGCATATTTAATCTGAATGTTTTTAACTGATATTGATTTGATATTATATTTTATTGTATTATGTTTTTAGATTTGATCTGTTTTTATTTTATATGATGTGATAGTGTTTTTAGATATGTTTTATTATCAAATATACAATGGTGAAGTTTATGTTTTACTCATTATGTATTTTTATTTTGTAGTTTTTTTACCCCTGACGCAGCCTGAGGGCGAAACGTGGCCACGTCGGGTAACTTGTAATAAACCACTTCTTCTGTTACCCTCCTGTTCTATTTTTTTGTCTTTTTTGATCTGCTTTTTTTCTTTTGATTTGTCAAGAAATGTGTTTAGTCCAATAAAAAAATATTATATATATATATATATATATATATATCTATATATATATATATATATATATATATATATTTTAATTGCATTTGTACCCCACATTATCCCACCTTTTTGCAGGCTCAATGTGGCTTACAGAGTGTTATTATGATATAGTCATTACATGAGCTTAAATACAGTCGGTAATAAGCTGAAGGTAGATGAGGATTTAAATGGAAAGGTGATAGGTAAGGTCGTGTGAGAGGTGTTTTTGAAGCACTTGGGTGGTTTAGGAGTGATTAGTTTCATTAGAATTTCTTTTGTAGGCTTTGTTGAAGAGATGTGTCTTCAAAGATTTATATATATATATATATATATATATATATATATATATATATATATATATAATTTTGTTTTTATTTGTTAATCTTTATTACAGAAACATCATAGAAAGAGCTCCTGTTTTATCGTGCAACATTACAATGATTCTTGAGTAGATACAGATCTAGTGCTTGAGTAAACAGAAGAGACACTGGGATTTAAGCTCTACACTGCTAAAGAAACACTTTCAATAACCCGTGGCTGCAGGAAGAAAATGATGATTTATGAGCTAATTCGTAATGCTGTGGCTGAGAGGAAACAGTAAGTCAAGCAGAGAGAAAAGGTGAATATGTAAATATAGTGGTTTGCTTTTGTAATCTAAAATTCTTAATGTAAACAAAACCTTTGGGAATGCTCAGAACATGTCGTTTTAAAATTAGCAGAATCTGTGGAATTTGGCTTTACTAGAATGATGAAATTAAGAGTGCAAACAGCTAGCCAAGTAATATGATTAAGAAAGAAGACAGTAAACTTACTACAGCAAAGAGTCAATTTTAGAAATACTGTGCACCATTTGCAAGTATAAGTAGTGGATTTAAACATTTATCAGGCAATATTTGTGTACTACAACCATAGAAACAGAGAACTGATTTTAGAAAAGGTACCGATTACACATATATGATGCCAAAATTTAGGCCGCAGTGATGATGCGCACTGAGTGCAGATTCTGTAATGGCAGTCCTGCATGGAACTACTTTTTTTTTTTTTTTTAACAATTTTTACATGGAACTACTTTTATAGAATATTAGCATACGCCCAAATCTAGGGGCCCTGTTTACAGAGTTGTACTGTAGGCGCGCTAACTTTATAGCGTGTGCTAAAAATTAATGTGTGCTACTACTAGAGTGAGGAGTGGCCTAGTGGTTAGGATGGTGGACTTTGGTCCTAGGGAACTGAGGAACTGAGTTTAATTCCCACTTCAGGCACAGGCAGCTCCTTGTGACTCTGGGCAAGTCACTTAACCCTTCATTGCCCCATGTAAGTCACATTGAGCCTTCCATGAGTGGGAAAGCGCATGGTACAAATGTAATAAAAATACATAAATATTCCTATGGGTGTCTCTAGCATCAGCACAGCACACATCAAATTGGCATTACCACCCAGCTAGTGCATACGCCTGGTGGTAATTATGAGTTTGGTATATGCCAAAAACCCATAGTAGAAAATAATTTTCTATATTCTACAGCGGAGCATTCCTGGCAGTAATCAGCAGTTGGCACGCGCTGGACAGTTACTGCATGGGTAATGCGTGAGCCCTTACCGCTAAGTCAATGGGTGGTGTTAAGGGCTCGGGCTATAAATAGATGCACGCTGGTTTGAATTTTGCCACACGTCCATTTCTAGGACCAAAAAACCATCCCTTTTTTCCAGAGGTGGTGGAGAAATGGTCCAGCGCGGGTCCAATACATGTGCCCACACTACGGCAGGCCACTTTGTGGCATGCCTTTATAAATGGACCCCATGGTGTCTAATATTTGACATGAGCACTTAGGCCAGCTCAAAGGCTGATGTCAGTGGTTTTGCCTAACTGTAGGTAGTTAGGGGCATATATGATAGTACGTGCAAGTGCCTGACATGCCCCTCCCATGTCTATGCCACCTTGAATTTGCATACTTTGGAATTTGAGGGGTCTTTTTACTAAGCAGCTGTAAAAAGTGGCATGTGGTACTGTGGGTGCATGTTTTTGGCATGCGCTAGGCCATCTTTTACCGTGTCTTGGAAAAAGGGCATTTTTCAGTGGGCCAAGAATGGGTGTGTGCTAAATGATAAGTAGCATTTACCTATGGATGGCCTGAGCCCTTACCGCCAGCCATTGACCTGGCGGTAAAGGCTCACATGTTACTCACACGGTAAAAAGGACAATCAGGGAAGACAAAGTCATAGTGGAGAGATTAAATGAATTCTTTACTTCAGTCTTCACCAAGGAAGATTTGGGAGAGATACTGGTGCCAGAAATGGTATTCAAAGCTGACGAGTCAGAGATACTGAATGAAACATCTATAAACCTAGAGGATGTAATGAGGCAATATGACAAATTGAAGAGTAGCAAATCTCCTGGACCAGATGGTATTCATCCCAGAGTACTGATAGAATTGAAAAATGAACTGGTGGAACTATTGTTAGTAATATGTAATTTATCTTTAAAATCGAGCGTGGTACCAGAAGATTGGAGGGTGGTCAATGTAACGCCGAATTTTAGAAAAAGGTTCCAGAGGAGATCCGGGAAATTATAGACCGGTGAGTCTGATGTCCGTGCCAGGCAAAATGGTAGAGACTATTATAAAGAACAAAATTACGGAGCATACTCAAAAGCATGGATTAATGAGACAAAGCCAACATGGATTTAGTGAAGGGAAATCTTGCCTCACCAATTATTACATTTCTTTGAAAGGGTGAACAAACATGTGGATAAAGGCAAGCCGTTTGATATTGTGTATTTGGATTTTCAAAAGGTGTTTGACAAAGTACCTCATGAAATACTCCAGAAGAAATTGGAGAGTCATGGGACAGGAGGTAGTGTCCTATTGTGGATTAAAAACTGGTTAAAGGATAGAAAACTACTACTACTACTACTTAGCATTTCTATAGTGCTGCCAGGGTTACACAGCGCTGTACAAGTTTAGACAAGGGGAAGGACAGTCCCTGCTCAAGAGAGCTTACAATCTAACAGAGTGTAGGGTTAAATGGTCAGTATTTTCAATGGAGAAGGGTAGATAGTGGGGTTCCTCAGGGGTCTGTGCTGGGACTGCTGCTTTTTAACATATTCATAAATGATCTAGAGATGGGAGTAAACAGTGAGGTAATTAAATTTGCTGAAGACACAAAGTTATTCAAAGTTGTTAAATTGCGAGAGGTTTGTGAAAAATTACAAGAGGACTTTATGAGACTAGGAGACTGGGCTTCTAAATGGCAGATGACGTTTAATGTGAGCAAGTGCAAAGTGATGGATGTGGGAAAGAGGAACCCGAACTATAGCTACGTAATGCAAGGTTCCACGTTAGGAGTCACCGACCAAGAAAGGGATGTTGGCGTTGTTGTTGATGATACGTTGAAACCCTCTGCTCAGTGTGCAGCGGCGGCTAAGAAAGCAAATAGAATGTTAGGTATTATTAGGAAAAGAATGGAGAACAAAAGTGAGGATGTTATAATGCCTTTGTACCACACCTTGAATATTGTGTTCAATTTTGGTCGCCACATCTCAAAAAAAGATATAGGGGAATTAGAAAAGGCACAGAGAAGGGCGACGAAAATGATAAAGGGGATAGGATGACTTCTCTATGAGGAAAGGCTGAAGCACCTAGGGCTCTTCAGCTTGGAGAAAAGACGACTGAGGAGAGATATGATAGAGGTCTATAAAATGTGGAGTGGAGTGGAACGGATAGACGTGAATTGTTTGTTTACTCTTTCCAAAAATACTAGGACTAGGGGGCATGCGAGGAAGCTACAAAGTAGTAAATTTAATATGAAATGGAGAAACCTTTTCTTCACTCAACGTGTAATTAAACTCTGGAATTTGTTGTCAGAGAATGTAGTAAAGGCGGTTAGCTTAGCAGGGTTTAAAAAAGGTCTGGGTGGCTTCCTAAAGGAAAAGTCCATAGATCATTATTAAATTGACTTGGGGGAAAATCCACTGCTTATTTCTGAGATAAGCGGCATAACATGTATTTAACTTTTTTGGGATCTTGCCAGGTATTTGTGACCTGGATTGGACGCTGTTGGATACAGGATGCGGGGCTTGATGGACCTTTGGTCTGTCCCAGTATGGCAATACTTATGCACTTATGTAGTTATGTAAGACTTAGAACTCTTGAACCAAAATCATCTTTAATGTAGTAATCAAACAAGGATGGTGCTGTTCATATTTTACACCGTAAAATCTTGATAGCGTCATAGTAGCTTGAAGGGGGTCAAATAGCATAGGCAGTTTCAGTTCAGAGAGGAGATTAGCTGTAGACTAACTCTTATAGATCCAATGAGTAGAGAAAGGGGGGGGGGGGGGGGGGGGGGACTAGCTTAGCATGTACAGAGAAATAGGAAAGCCAATAGAAAGAGTCCCATAAGACACAGGAAGCTGGTCACATGCTCTGAAAGAGCCTATCATGGGGAACTACAGGATTACAGGGGTTTCTAGTTCAAAGGCACAACCCAATTCCCTGCCTATATGCAAATGAGGGCAGAACACAGTGCATAGACATGAAACCTGCATTGAAGCATGCGACATATTAAAACCTCATGGTGAGAACGTGTCATACTGGCATAGGCATCACAGATCCTCACATTCCTATGCTTCAAATGTGCCATACCTAGTAAGTTGTTTCCATAGCAATATCAGCAAGGCCAATAGCCAGGGTAATGTTGCAGCAAATGCACTGTATTTATGTCAAATGATGTGAATGCCTGGATCAATTTAATGTCAATGAAATGAACTGACTTTTTAAGAGAAAGGGCACATAACTTGGCTGAGCACATCCATATTAAAATCTGTGATCAGTGGTACTATTAGTAAGACAAAGTGAAGGGGAGTGGGGTTTGTGTGGAAGAACAGGATTGGTTAAGTGGGGAGCATGAAGTAAGGTGGGAAGGCAGGGAGAAAATACATTTAGAATTGTTGGAAGCCCCAGCCTGACACATTGGCAGCTGCGAAAGCGGTTTAAACAGGTTTTGCTCTTAAAAGATTGCCCTCCCAACCTCTGCATTGTGTGTAGGATGTAGCTGAGTATTTGGATTTGATTGTTGTATATGTTGTCGCAGCTTTAGGGTTAAGTAAGTGTTAAGGTATTATGGTTTGGTTTGTTGGGGGTTAGATGTTTAAATAGTAGGCCCAAAAGCATGTGCAACACCGCCGTGATTACATGGGAAGGAAGGAAGGGAGATGAGGGGGTTAGAGTGGTTTTCAGTCTGGCGTCACTGCAGGCTGGGAATTAAAGAGGGAGTGGTTTGATTAGTACAATACCATCTAGTCATAATCATTTAATAATTATATTTGTTGATGAAGCGAATATAATAAATAATACATGTTAATAACTAGTATTAATAAAGCTGCCACTTAACTATTGTCTCTGTGTAAATTGATTTAGTTAAAGAAAGTGTATATATGTTGTTGCATGCACAGATGGCTTTCTATAGCTGCACTGTTAGCCATGATTATGTTATGGCTCATGGCAAGAATTTGATGGTGTTAAATGTTGTCACAATCTCAAGGAGGTGATGTTTGAGTTTAATGGCTTTGCCCTATATCCATACCTTGACCTGGAGATCTTCATAAGGATGGCATGTGTACCCATGGGATTTTTTTTTTAAACATGTTGTTTGTTGGATACATTCCAAAGGTCTGTGAGGGACTCGCTTACATTGCATTTACCTGGCCCTGACAACTGGGGACATACTGACATCACTTTTATCCCATAGGCTGTTGTGGAATATGCCTGCCAGTCTGGGATTGCTTACAGATAATATACAGTAGAGAGTGTCTAGGTACTTCATGGGACTCATGTTGTTAGTCTATTATCTTTACAATGGCTGTGTGAATTATGTGGATATGCACTTTTACAGATATGAATGTTAAATGATATGAATCTTTTGTGTACAAATATGTGAGAGTTCCACATTGTTTATCTCACAAACACAAATCTCCTTTGACTTACAGCAATGTGTCCACTGTGCCCATAGATCTGTAGCACTGAGAAAGGAATTCTGTTTAGAGGAGGCTACTGTGGGATCCCATTCACACAGCCTATCCATGGGTAAAACAGAATATCATAGACTATGGTGAGTGACAATGGTGCAAAGATCAGGGCTTACATGACCTATGGGGTGTGCACCCACAGTATAGATAAGTCAACTCATATTCTAGTGTCATATGATATGGTTGCTGTCTTCACACATCACAACCCCACTCTGCACCTTTGGGAATGCCTGTAGTATGTCAACTCTTGGGGTTAGGTGTCACATGATATGCCGGTCTCTGAATCTGTGTCATGGGTATTAGCTGTGCACTGCGAACATGATAGTGGGTATAGAGCTGCCTTCCATTTTACTTTCCCTATGCATAGGGTCATGTGAAACTGAGTACAGAAGGAGTATCAAAAGGGGCCTGAGTGAGTACTTTGGAAAGGAGATGTCTGCAGAACACTGGGTTTGCTTCAAGTCCCATATTTCTTACTCGATCATTAATGGCTTGAGTGCATGTGGACATGGCAGAGGGAGTGGGAAACCATTGGCTAACAATCAAGACAATTGACATTTTTTATTACAAATTATAATGTATTTAATTTTATAAAATATTAATTTTGGGGGGTGAGGGGATGGGTCACAGGGGGAGGGAGGCAGGCCATCCCAGGTAGAGGAGGAGGACAAAGATCAGGTGGAGAAGCTAGGGGACATGAGAGGGGGTGCATATTGATGATGATCATTCTAAGGCAAATGTTCACAAGGGTAGCTGACATGTGCCTTAGATAGTGCTCCATCATTGCACAACACTCATCTTTGGCCCCTTACCTCCAATGCAGGGCCTCATGCTGTCTGGACATCTTGTGCTCCAATGCAGCTAGTGTTCCATCCCCTGCTGATTCTAAGCATCCAAATGGCAGACAAAATTTAATGTAGACAAATGCAAAGTTACGCACATTGGGAAGAATAATCCCAATCACAGTTACCTGATGCTGGGGTCCACCTTGGGGTCAGCACACAAGAAAAATATCAGGTGTCATTGTAGACAATACACCAAAATCATATGCCCAGAATGCGGTGGCATCCAAAAAAGAAAAGAGGATACTAGGAATTATTAGGAAAGGGGTGTTAAATAAGATGAAGAATACTATAATGCCTCTGTATTGCTCAAGTGTGTGACCTCACCTTCACTATTGTGTTCAGTTCTGGTTGCCATATCTCAAAAAAGATATAATGGAATTAAAACAGGTTCATAGAAGAGCAACTAAAATGATAAAGGGGATGGAACTCCTCTGATATGAGGAAAAGTTAGAGGTTAGGGCTCTTCAGCTTGGAAGAGAGATGGCTGATGAGGAATATGATTGAGCTCTACAAAATCCTGAGTGGTGTAGAACAAGTAGAAGTGAATTGATTTTTTACTCTTTTAAAAATACAAAGATTAGGGGATTCTCAACAAAGTTACATAGAAATACTTTTTAAACAAATAGGAGGAAATATTTTTTTCACTCAATGAATAGTTAAGCTCTGGAACTCATTGCCGGAGGATGTGGTAACAGAGGTTAGTGTATCTGAGTTTTAAAGAGGTTTGGATAACTTCCTGGAGGAAAAGTCCATAGTCTGCTATTGAAACAGACATGGGAAAGCCACTGCTGGCCATTGTTGGGAACAGGATACTGGGCTAAAAGGACCATTGGTCTGACCCATTATGGCTAGTCTTACGTTCTTATTTTTTTATGAGGGTGCAGACTGAGCTCACCCCTGGCTGCATCCCCTAGGGGATGGTGTTTGTCTGTTTTAAATTCTTTGTAAGCTCTGTTGTACAGGGACTGACTCATACATGTTTTATGTACAGAACTGCATATAAGTAATAGAGCTATAGAAGTGATACATAGTAGTAGTAGTAGTAGAGATGGGGGCTCATAGGGTCCTGCACATTGGCATTATCTGAAGTGATGACTCCCTCCTGACTTTTTTGGGGGGCGATACAGCAGGACAGGCAGGGGAGGATGAGTGGGTTGAAAGAGGTGAAGAATGCTGAGCAGGATGTAGGGAGGGAAGAGGTGCAGAGGTAGAGGGAGAAGGAAGGTATAGTTGAAAGGGATGGGCTTCAGTGTTTTGGGGAACCACAGCAGCAGCCTGTTTTATATTTCCAGGTTGAGCCTGTGCCCTCTTCTCTAGAGAGTCCTGTAGCTTGTTGGTCAGCTGTGAGAAAGATCCAGAATGTTGGATGAATGGACGTGATGGGGAATACAATTGAAATGGCACCATTGTGTCACTATTTTAGGACAGCTGCCCAGATGTACCAGGAGAGGCCTTAAGGTTTCGGGTTGGGGTTGGGTATGCTGCAGTTGTACAGTGCAAGCAGTTGCTGTGAAGCCCACACTGTACATACATAGTGAGCTGCTGGGTTCCAAAAATAGCTTTTCCATGATATAATGCAGGGTGGTGGTGCCGATGGTTTGAACAAGAGGGTCTGACATGGATTGAGGTTGGGAATAGGAACCATGGCTCACGAGAATTGTTTGATTTTGGACCTATGATTAGAACTGTTGATGAGCTTTATTGAAGATGAATTGTCTGTAACTCACTAATTTACTCTATGTTTGTCCTCTAATGTTTTTTTTTAATCGTTGCGGTTATTCTAGTGACTGTTATTGGGTTATTATGATTAGTTAGTTATTACTGGGCATATCTCAGTGCTAGTGGATTTGTTTTTGATATCTGTCAGGATATGGGCACACACTGCTTCGGCGACAGCAATGGATTTGTCCGAGGTGGCTATAGGATATGTGGTCTCTCCACATAATGATCAGTCTCTCTACCCCTGAGAAAAAGGAGGAAAACTATTGAGGGAACTATAGCAGAGGCAGTGGGTCGAGGTGGCAGCACAAAGTGTCGTATTGTGCCTTCTATGTGTGTATACTTTCAAGTGGCAGATAGAGGAGGGTCACTGGTCACTGTCACAGGTGGTACAAATATTGGGTCTGCTGAGGTGAGAACAGTTTTATGTAGATGTTCTCAATGTGCTTGCATATGAGTGTTTGGTACTTACCTGCTTCCTGTTGCATCTATGCACAGCACCTCTGGCTGTGGTCAGGTTTTCTGTGGTGCAGGTACCTGGCCCTATTCTTCAGTTCTTTAATCTGTGTGGAAGGGAGAGAGGCAGACTGAGCACTTATCAGACACCATGGGGGTTTTTTTTCTGTGAACATGCCTAGTAAATCTCTATTTAGGGTTGTAAAATTGCCTTCTTAAATATGAATAAGGAAAGGAGGTGATGTTCGGTCTAGTAAAGATTGATGGTGAAAACTAAGTGGGACATTGACTTGCACCTCTAAAGAAAGAGTTGTTCAACTGTTCAGATTTGTCCATGTCCAAAGAGGTGTGGGAAATCGAGGAGACATTGAGGGGCATAATCGAACACGAACGCCTATCTCCATGGGAGTTTATCTCTGAGAACGGGTCTGTGAAGGGGCGGGCCAAACCGTATTTTCAAAAAAATGGACGTTTTTGAGCTGGGCGTTTTTTTTTTTAGAGATAATGGAAACTAAAAACGCCCAGCTCAAAAGCGTACTAATCCGAGCCATTTAGTCGAGGGAGGGGCCAGGATTGGTAGCACACTGGCCCCCCTGATATGCCAGGACACCAACTGGGCACCCTAGGTCAGTGCGGTGGACTTCAGAAAAAGCTCCCACATGCATAGTTCCCTTACCACGGGTGCTGAGCTCCCAACCCCCCTCCCCCAAAACCCACTACCCACAAATGTACAACACTACCATAGCTCTTAGGGGTGAAGGGGGCACCTACATGTGGGTACAGTGGGTTTTGGAGGCCTCCCATTTACCAGCACAAGTGTTGCAGGTGGGGGGGGGGATGGGCCTGGGTCTACCTGCCTGAAGTGCACTGCGGTACCCACTAAAAGTGCTCCAGGGACCTGCATACACGCAGGCCTCTAGAACTTGTTGCTGCTGTATAACATTGGCACACCAGTTGACACCTGAAGACTAATCTCTCCGAAAACGTCCTTTATTGGAATAAGCACGTTTACTCACAGTTAACTGCAGAGGTTGTGCTCCACTGGCAACGGGGCAACGAGTCTCCCTGGTACTGAGATGAGCAGTAGGTCAGAGCTGGCAGAATGCTGTACAATGCCCTCTTCCAGCAACATTCAAGGTAAGAACTAAGTTGTCTAACGTGGCTAACACAGGAAAGGGATCTAAAACTGGCTTACAAAAATGGCCACTACCGCATGGACTATAACAGGAAACACAACAGGGCACACTCTGACCCAGTAGGCAGGGGGAAAAGCACCATGGGAGAAGAGCCTACCAACTACCAACATCGTGAGACTGTAACACAAGCTAATGAAATCACGGAGCCCAATACCCTACACCCACCACAATGCAATGCTGATGTGACCCTGTAGTGCACCCGAGAGCCACATCTGACCCAGGGAAAGGCTGTGAGAGGATCGAACACATTCTGCTGTCATAGAGGTGGGTACAGCATTTGAGGCTGGCATACAGGCTGGGAAAAAAGTTTTTAAAGTGGGGTTTTTTTTGGTGGGAGGGGGTTAGTGACCACTGGGGGAGTCCGGGGAGCTCATCCTCGAGTCCCTCCAGTGGTCATCTGGGCAGTTGGGGCACTTTTTGGGGACTTGTTCGTGAAAAAAAAGGGTCCAAAAAAAGTGACCCAAAATCGCGGTAAAAACGCCTTTTTTTTCCGATTATCAGCTACAGACGCCCATCTCTCCTTGGCTGATAACCACGCCCCAGTCCCGCTGCCGACATGCCCCCATCAACTTTATTCGTTTCCGCAACGGAGTGCAGTTGGAAACACCCAAAATTGGCTTTCGATTTTACCGATTTGGTCGCCTTTGCGAGAAAAACGCCCATCTCCCGATTTGTGTCGAAATATAGGCGTTTTTCTCTTTCGAAAATAAGCTGGAAAGTGATGTAATTTCAAGTAAGCAAAAGTGCCAGAAGACACTTAATATTGCATTTACTACAAACTGTATATTCTTTTTTACAACATTTTTCATATTGTTACTATGTAAGCCGCATTGAGCCTGCCATGTGTGGGAAAGCGCGGGGTACATCTGTAATAAATAAATAAATAAATAAATAAAGTTTACAAAGGAACATTATTGCTGGAGCAGAAGGGCTTGCAAATGAATGGTGGCTACAGAAGAGGCACATTTAAAAATAGGTAGGAAACTATTTCTCTGTTGATATTTAAATTTCTTCAAAGGAGAACTTGAGGAGCTCAGAGTCATTTTTTTCAGTTGTTCTTATTGATCATACAAGCATGTGGCAAAAGAATAAAAAGTTTGCTTTTACATTTGACAGACTTTTTTTTTTACTACTACTACTTATCGTTTCTATAGCGCTACTAGACATATGCAGCGCTGTACACTTGAATTATAAAACTTTATGCAATATGTACAAATATGCGGTAGGTAGAGTAGAAACCTTGAGGATTGGTGCTGCCACTTTGGATTTTGTAACCCGGGGCACAGCTAGCCCTCCAATTTTGGGGGTACTCAGGGGTGAACTAGGGGCAACACATTCCTCCTCTCTTGCGCGAACTGAGCATGCGTGAGAAGTCCTAGCATTGGCAGCAGGAGGCATGCGGTGGACTTCTACGTTACAAAAGCAGCGCAGGGAAGAGTGGAGCAGCTTGAACACTGCATTTCTTTGGCTGGCAGGGCTTCGGCATGTCTTCCAGTCATTTAAGGGGATGCTGCAGGTTTGGAGGGGGCATATGCACAATGTGGGGGGCCCAGGCCCCCCCAAGCCCCCCCCATGACTACACCACTGTTCCAACCTATTCAAAATTCAGTACCTTTGTTGTACTCATTCAACCCCTAAAACTGACTTCTTTTTTTTTTGAGAAATGCCTTTCCCTCATTTTAAGCCTCTGTATTTTTGGCTCCAATGTTTATTAAAATAAAAGAGTGCTTTCTCAGAAAGCACTGTAATATCAGCAATTTTTCCAAGAAAGGGCATCCTTTCAACTCTTAAGGGCACTTACTTAAGGGTTCTTTTACTATGCTGAGCTAAGAAACGTGCTTGCAGTGCTTTTATGTGGGCCTTTCCTGTGCTCTAAGACCATTTTTAGCGTAGCCAGTAAAAAAGCCATTTTTATATATAGTAAAATAGTTACCACAGAACAGGGCTGCCAAGACGGGGGCAGGGGGGACAAAATTCCCCGGGCCTCCAAAGAAGACCCGGCGCCGCAGTCGCCGGTCTCACCTGCCCGCCCTCGGCTCTGTCGACAGCCCCTCTCCGTCTGCCACCGGGCCCCATGCATTCAAATCGGGAGCGTCTCACCTCCGTGTATCCCTCGGAATCTATATATATGGTGCCTAGATTCCGTGTGGAGATACACATGCAAATGAATTGGCTTAATAAGGTAATCAGCATTTTTAACAGCACTTAACAAGTAATAATGAGCACTAATTGGCAATAATTACAATTTATGCACGGAAATCGCTAAGCGTATTCTATAAAGAACTGTGCTTAAATGGCAAAGCACGCAGTTTAAAGTAAACATATGTAGCTTAAAAGGGAAATGTTTATGGGCATATTTATGAGTGTTTTGTGGGTGTTCCAAAATTTCCGTGCGTAATTACAGAATACGGGTCAGTGTGCCTAAATCTATGCGCATGGATTTACACCAGGCTTTTCTTGCCGTAAATGGACGCATGTAGATTTAGGCACTATGGTGTCAACTAAGCGTATTCTATACACCGTGCCTAAATCTTATAGAATATGCTTAGTTCCACGCAGATTTATAGGCGCCATAAATTGAATCTAACCCTTTGGTGCATTAGCACTTAATGCAAAATAGTAAATGGGTCCCTTAATGATTGAATTAGTGTTCACTGTTAGTGCACAGCCACAGTAACAGTTAAACTGGTGGCTTGACCCTTACCTCTGATTCTAGAAAAGTAACCAAAAAAACTGCATGCGCGAATTTGCGCGTGCACACAATTTTAATTGAATAAGGGCTAATTAGTGCCAATAACTAGCTTTTTAATAAGCAATTATTGGCACTTATTAGATTTAATTGACATTTACGCACATACATTTAGCTATAGGATCTGTGCCTAAATTTAACACATGTCCTGAGAAAGGGGGCATGGAAATGAGAGGGTCATGGGCAGTTTGGAGCGTATCGTGGGTCTGGGTTTTGGTTACGTGTGTAATTATAGAATATGTTTTTGCTAGTGCAACTGGATGTGCTAAAATTTAAGCTTGACCCCCCCCCCCCCCCCCCGGTACTTAAGTGATAGTCTATAAACCGCGCCTAACGTTTTCAGCATTGATTTTTTTAGGTGCCATTTATTTATTTATTTATTTGCTGCACTTGTATCCCACATTTTCCCACCTATTTGCAGGCTCATTGAATTATACAATTCACCCTTTAGTGCACCTTAAGTCATATATTTAGAGGATAATTTTTAAACTATTTTTGTCATTTACATGTATAGATAAGGTCTTATAGAACTAGGTGATGTCTAAAAGTATATGAGGGTGGCATCGTGATTTAAGAAAATATACACATTTGTACATATTGGCTCCCCATTAAAGCCAGGATCTCATTCAAGCTGTGTACCTTCATATATCAAATTCTTCACGGACTGACTCCAGATTATATGAACCATTTAATAGAGATATCCTCACGTAAAGCCTCCCTTAAAGCCAGAGACTCCCTTTTACTTCATCCACCAACCTTTAAAAATGTAGTATACAATCAGTTCTATCTGCTGTTTTTGCTTATATTGGAATCAAACATTGGAACTCTCTTCCTAAATCTGTTTGTTCTTATCCAGGCTACTTACAATCCTATAAACTGCTGAAACTCCATTTCTGTTCTTTGAGCAGGGACTGTCTTTCTTCTATGTTTGTGCAGCGCTGCGTACGCCTTGTAGCGCTATAGAAATGCTAAATAGTAGTAGTAGTAGTGTTCAAATTAATTTCAAAATTCATCTCATTAGTCTATACTGTAACAAACAGCTGACAATTCCAGGTTTCTATTCTTATTGGGACTCAACAGTATGTACAATATTAGTAGTTCATTTATGAATCCATTGATATGTACAGATATTCGATAATTCTTAGCCACTATAGTATACTAGTTCAATATTTTATTTATTTATTTTATTCATTAGGATTTATTTACTACCTTTTTGAAGGAATTCACTCAAGGCGGTGTACAGTAAGAATAGATCAAACATGAACAATAAGCAATTATAGCAGTAAAAATATTCAAGTAACAATACAAAGTATGGCATGGTATACCAGTAGCGTAGTCAAGGGTGGGCCTGGGTGGGCCCAGGCCCTACCAATTTGAGCTCAGGCCCACCCAGTACCAGCACACCTATGATGTGGCTGGCAGGGATTACCAAGCCCACCACTCCGAAAACTCCCAACAACTTTCTCTCCTGCATACCTTGTCAATAGCAGATCTTTGCCTTGCAGTGAGCAGCGACTGATACATACTGCTCACACTGGCCCTGCAGCCTTCCCTCTGATGTATTCCTGCCTATGTGGAAACAGGAAGTTGCATGAGAAGGGCCAACATGAGCAGTGTGTATTAGTTGCTGCTCACTGCCAGTGAAAATCTGCTATTTAAAAGATATTCAGGGGCGGAGGGATATTTGAGAGACCATATGGCATGCAGGCGATAGACAGAGAGACCAAATCACTTGTGTGCCAAGGCAGAGTTCTTCTACCCACCCATCTTGGGCCCAGGCCCACCCAAAATTGGGTGTCTGGCTACGCCCCTGTTGTATACTACTTGCAATGACTACACAATATGTAATAGAACATTATAATTGGTAGTGAAGGATAAAGCAAAGTTGTAACATATAGATGAGTAAGAAAGTAGGAAGAATTAGAAAGTAAGGTGACTGATTTGAAGAAAGTTGCACATGAGGTCAGAGAGATGGTTAAATATCATCTCAGCTAGGGTAGGAGTGGATAAACATGTCCCGCTGCAGTATGTACTCTATACTCTGTATCTTTAATTTAATCTGTAAACCACATTGAACTCAAGCGAGCCTATTCTCAGGATAATGTGGGCTATAAATGTCATAATAATAATAATAATTTTTGCATGAACTTTTACTTCTGCTCTTGAGCAAGCATAATGTTCACACCTTCAATCCAGGCACAATTTCTGCAGGATATGTGGTAATATTGTATACAGACACAGAGGTACCTGTGTCTTTATTAAACTGGGACAAAATAGGAAGGAAATATACCTTCTAACTGTAGTAGCAATCAATGCAGTTTGCATGTTATATGCAGTACCTGGAGCAATGCAGAGTTAAATGAGTTGCCCAGAGTCACAAGGACCTACAATGTGAATCAAACCCAGGTTTGCCGGTTCTTAGGCCACCACACTAAACATTAGGCTACTACCCCAAAGTGCTTTCTGATTCTCTAAACCTAAACATCCTGATAGAAAATTAATCCTTTCGGGGCCCTTTTACTAAAGAGTTAGCATGTGGCAATAGGCTTGCTGTGAGCCAAACCGGAACTAGCGCCAGGCTACTGCAGCAGCCCGGCAGTAATTCTGCATCCAGCATTCATCATTTCCAGCACTATATATTTTTACTGCCGGATTAGTGCGGGAGCCTTAGGTAAGTGCTCCTTCCCGAAATGGCCATGCGGCAAGTGCGAATTTACCGGATGGCCATTTCTTTTTTTGGCCTTTACACCTTCTGCAGTAAAAGGGGTCTCGGCACACTGCAAAAACACTCGCTGCCACTAGTGCAGGGTCCCATTTTACCACAGCTTGGTAAAAGGGCCCCTTAGTGCATAGCATGATAAGAGGTGGGACGTGGGTAACTTAGGGCATTTCCATAGAGGGGTACATCTGTATTTAGGCGCATACATGTGCCTCCTTGGAGCCTATTTTATAATTAAAAGTAGACAATCACTTTTCTGTATAGAATACTAGTGTAATATCTGACAAATGTGCCTAGAATTAAGGTATGGAGGGGCCTTTCTAAAAGTCATCTAAGTCAGAATTGGGACGTCCTGCTCATAATGTCCAAAAAAAAGTCTCTCTCAAAGCCAAGGAAAAGCATCCAGATTTTCTGTTCGAATGTCCAAAATGAATAGCTATTTTCCAAAATGAAGTGTCCAACTTATGAATGGCAATATGTCAGGGATATGGATGTCTGTCTGACACCATTTTGAGAAAAATGGCCACACAGACTTCCAAGTAGAGCAGAGGGATGGCCAGTGGACTTTAAACCAACAAATCCTAATGCAAATCCCACTTTAACTCTTTTATTTTGTAATAGTGAACCTTCCAGGAATAGAAAAATAACTACTGTACCTGAATGTACAGCACTTCAACAGCCTTCAGGCTTGTAGGTGGCTTATATATTTATGTACAGTAGGTATTTTTTCTGTTTCTAGAGGGCTCACAATTGGAATTTGAACCAGGGTGCCTTGGCTTAAAGTCTACTGCACTAACCACTAGGTTACTCCTTACACTTGCTTCCTACTTTGGTCAGAATACCTGTAATACCTGATGCTGCCATACTGCCTGGTTTTACTTTCCAGTTTCACTTTCAGGGGAGAAGGAGGGGGGGGGGGGCAGTAACCACTGGGGAATCACAGAGGGGTTATGCCTTAATCCCTGCAGCGGTCAGCTGCTCAATCAGAGCAACTTTTTTTTTTTTTTTTTTTAACCCTGGATGTGATTGAAACAGGTCTAACTTGGGATGTCATAAATCTAAGACTTGGATGTTTCTTCTTGTTCAATAATCGCAGTTGGATGTCCTGTTTTTGGGCCCACCCTAGTCCCACCCAAAACATGCCTCCTATCCCCTCAACATGCACCCCTCTGGACAGACTGCAGTGTTGAATGTTTTTTTTTTTTCTGCCTTTCCAAAATTGCTATTTGGAATTTTTTTTTGCAAATAGACATTTTTGGGGGGCATTTTGAGACATCTCTGTGCTTTGAAATTGAGTCTTTTAATCAATTCAACCAGTCATAGAGATGTTATAAGTAGATTGTGCCTAAATCACAAAATAATGCATATAGATGATAGCATGAACCCTGCCCAGACTTCGTCCATGTGAATGCCCACCTGCAAACTGTATGCCATCACATGTAGGCACCATGTTACAGAATAATGTGTAGCTGGAATATTGACATTTATGTATGAATGAGTGAGAATACGTTGATAAATGGCATTCAACTTATTTATATGTGCTCTTGGCACCTAAATCTTAGCAAACTCTTTATAGAATTATTCCTAACCTATTTTTTTTTCTGTGCATTAATTGTATGGAAAGATGATTGGCATTCCTCCAAGAATACCGCAGAGGCTTTAAAGTTACAGTACATTAATTTTTGCAACTAATGGGGGTGGGGGGATGGGGTCACTGCAAATTTCTACCACTCTTTAGTAAAAGGGGCCCTTAAATAATGAAAGCAGCTAGATCAAATTTATAAACTATAGGTTCTGAAAACACTTCCTGTAAAGAAGGAACATGTTGACCTCTTATTAAAAGGGGGTTAGACGGTTTCCTAAAGGACAAGTCCATAAACCGCTACTAAATGGACTTGGGAAAAATCCACAATTCCGGGAATAACATGTATAGAATGTTTGTACGTTTGGGAAGCTTGCCAGGTACCCTTGGCCTGGATTGGCTGCTGTCATGGACAGGATGCTGGGCTCGATGGACCCTTGGTCTTTTCCCAGTGTGGCATTACTTATGTACTTATGTTTTCAAATATAAGGAGAGATTCAATATTGTCTTCGGTCATCCTGGAATGATTGTAGACATTCAAAACCAGCTTCTGGTGAACTATAAAAGCTAAAACAACAACCACACTATTTTAATCAAAATTAATTGCAGGAAAGTTAAAGGAAGGCTGTGCTGTATAACCATTTTCAATCTATAATGTATATCAAAAATCAAACATAGGTCTTTAATCATTCTATTCCTAGGACTTAACATGAATTTCAGCTTCCTATCCACAAAAGAAGTATTGGAAACATAATGGCCTTATGATTCCTTATTAGATTATTTTAGAAATGACAAAAATGCAGGAAGCCATAGGGGAAATGGAATTGTATTTAAATGTAATATTTTCATTTTCTACTGACAATGAAAAACACTGAGCACCAGAGCCTGAGGCTACCGAGGTAGCGCTCAGGCTAAAAATTGTCTGTAGCTCAGGCTATTACTTGAACAAATGAATAATATAGCATTTTTGACTGATTTCTTGGGTGCTGCTTTATCAAAAGTGCCTGCTGCATTACTAAAGTGAGCTGTTTTAATATCAGAAAGATCTGATGAACAGGAAATATTACCAGGACATTAATCGCATCATTTATTTTATCAGTTAGTAATAGATGTAATGGGATATCTATGCAAGCCTGTAAAATTATGATTTATATCAGAGTTCTGTAGAATATTTTAAATATTCTGTTAAGACTGTTTAATGTATTAGTCACCAAAAAAACAATGATTTGCAAGGAAAATAATGACAGAGATGGTATAGAAATGAAAACAGGAAGAAAACATTTCCTAGACCCAAGGCTGGTGCAAAAGTGCAGGCTCATTGGGGGGTGGTGGTAGTGGTGGTGGTGGTGGTGGGGGGGGGGGGGTTGTGACTGGGGATTGCTCTGTCCACTCGTGTAATCTTGATGTTGGATTCTTTAAAATGTGGCTTTTCAGCACTGAACTGTGGCTTCGCAGCCTGATGCTGGCAGGTCCGTGGCATAGCGCTGCTTTGGAGGTGGCTCACAAACAGTATTATGGCTGGCAAAAAAGTATTTTTTCAGTTTGTTTCATTAATGGCCATGTGCGAATGTTAGCATTAGTGCACAGTCATGAAAAAACAATTACCTATTTAGGTGGCAGTAAGGGTTCCTGTGTTAAGTGTACGCTAACCAGTTAGCACATAGTAGGGGTGGGCAACGATAGAAAATTTTAATCGCATGATTAATCGTGTCATGCATGTTGGGCATTTCTCTCACCCTTTTCTACTGGCTCTCTCCTATTGGACACAATCATCTCTCACTATCTCTCTCGTCTGCTTTGTTTATTTCTCTCATGCCCCACTCCCCAGCCTTCACCCAGTTTCTCTCACGCCCCAATTTTTTTAACACAGACTAGCTCCTTCTCTCTTCATGTTTAACTCAACCTCAGGGCTCTTGCTCTGGATTTTTTCTTCTTCTTTGGCACTGCCTCAAAGTCCTTTTTCTTCCCCTGCATGGCTGGGCTCTGCAAATACTTGAGTCACTCTGTGCAGGAACTTGAGGAAGTCTCATGAAACTTGAACCCACCAGACTTTCCCAACTTCCTCCATGGCACCGCTCAAGTATCTGCAGAGCCTAGTTGTGCAGGGGAATAAAAAGGACTCTGAGGCAGTGACGAAGAAGAAAAGAAAATCTGGAGCAAGGGCTTGCGGTTGAGAAAAACGCAGGGGAAAGGGACGGGTTTGCATTAAAAAAATCAGCCAGCCTTAAAAAGCTATTAATGCATTAAGATTTGAAGGCCCCTTTTACAAAGCGGTATTAAGTCCAACGCGGGCTTACTGCTTGCTAAATAGAAAGTATCGCTGGTCTACCGCAGCAGCCTGGCGGTACTTCCCACCCCCAACATGCCGTCATATCCAGTGCTACAAAAAAAATTCTTTTTGTAGCGCCGGGGTGTACCCGGCGGTAACTGGGCAGTGCCGTGTACTGCCTGGTTACCATTGGGTTAGCGCAGAAGCACTTACTGCCACCTCAATGGATGACGGTATGGGCTCCCCCTAAAATGGCAATGCAGAAAGTGCTTTACTTTTCCACATGGCCATTTTCTGCAGAAAACAAAGAGTACACTTTTACCAGCTGGGATAAAAGGAGGCCTTGGTGTGTGTCAAAAACATGCACCGACACCAGCGCAGGCCTCCTTTTGCCTGGAAGATTCTCAACTGGAGGTGAGCTCCATCACAGTTATGTTCTCCTGAGGATGCCTAACATTGGCGAAACATGGACCATGTTGAGAATATAAGCAATACTAAGTTGCAGTGACATTATTCACTATGGAGTATGGACATTAATTTATTGCATTTATGGAGCTACACTGGAGGAACATCTATATTATGGGGAGTGATACCACTGTATCAGGAGGAACACCCCACCCCAAGATAAGTGAATTTATTCTAGAATATTTGGCTGCCTATATTGGATTGTATATGCTGCTTTTTGGACTGTGTACTTCACAACAATATAATTATTTTTGGCAGGTAGGGATGGACTATGGTGCAATGACAGCGGATTGGTTTCATTATTTATGAGAAGGCTCTGGCCATGAAATGCATCTAAAACTGAGCACTTATCACAATATTTATTGTAAATTTTAGCATGAGGAGTGAATGTATTTATATGTAGACATTTGGGGTTTCAGAATATTTGTTTCAGTTAAAATTTAATTGCCAAGAAGTGCAGAGTGATGGACTTGGGGTGCAGAAATACAAAAGACATATACCAGATAGGAGGGGAGAGATTGGTAAGCTTGGCTCAGAAGAGAGACCTTGGGGTAATGGTGTCTGAAGATCTCAAGCTGACAAAACAGTGCGACAAGGCAGTGGCCATGGCCAGAAGGATGCTAGGCTACGTAGAGAGGGTTATAACCAGCAGAACAAAGGAGGTGTTGATGCCCCTGTACAAGTCATTGGTGAGGCCCCACTTGGAGTATTAAGTTCAGTTTTGGAGGTCTTATCTTGCTAAGGATGTAAAAAACTTGAAGCAGTTCAGAAAAAAGTGATGAAAATGGTATGGGGTTTAGGCAGCAAGACATATATGGAGAGACTTGCTGACCTAAACATGTATACACTGGAGGAAAGTAGAAACAGGGGTAATATGATACAGACGTTCAAATATTTGAAAGGTATTCATTTTCAAACAAACCTTTTCCAGAGATGGGAAGGTGGTAGAACTAGAAGGCATGAATTGAAATTGAAAGAGGGTAGACTCAGGAATAATGTCAAGAAGTATTTTTTCACTGACAGGGTGGCAGATCCCTGGAATGCCCCCCCCCCCCCCCCCCATGGGAGGTGGTAGAAATGAAGATGGTAATGGAATTCAAAACTGCATGGGACAAACACAACGGAATCCTGTTTAGAAGGATCAGATCCAAAGAAGATTAGAGGAGATTAGGTAGGAAAACCAGTGCTTGACTTTTTATGGTCTGTGCCCCGATGGAGGCTGAGTAGATTTGGATGGGCCAGAGTGGAGCTTCAGGTGCTTTGACAACAACTTCAGAAATTTTAGAACAAGACCAGTGTTGGGCAGGCTTCTACTGTCTATGCCCTAAAAATGGCAAGAATAAATCAAGCCTTGATTGATAAGAATAGAATATTATGAATAAAACATCAGATCAAATTCTATTTATTGCCATAAACTGTATCATATTATTAATATTCTGACATTCAGACATATATCATTCTGCACAATGTTATTGAAAATATAGCCACTAATAGATCTTATGTCCTCCTGAAAAGGTTCATTGGATGTAAAATTGAAAACATGAATATAAGTGTGAAAAAATTATTATATATGCATTATCAATGTATATAGGTAATGTCAATCATCTTATAAAAGTAAATGAAGCCTTAAGGGAAAGCTAATCGTTAATACAGAAAATGAACGTTACATGTATAAAAATCAATCAAACAAATACAAATATAATATAAATAAATTATATATAAAAAATGAAATGCATGGCCATTTGTTGCCTCCTTTAAAAAAAAAGCCACTTTTACTGGTGATGGAAAAAGATGGATTTGACGCACGGCAATCCCATGCACCAATGCCACCGCAGGCCACCTTTTACCTCCATTTGGTAAAAGGGCCCCTAAGAATGCTCATTATCATTATTATTACCCATAATTCATAAACAGGGTATTTCAGCCAATGTTGGCCCATTCTCTTCATCATGATTCAAGCCTACCCAAGGGCTTGGGAATCATAAAGGTTACACTTGATAGTGCACGAAGGGTTCCTTTTACAAAGCCATGGCAAAAAGTGGCCTATGGTAGTGTGGGCGCATATTTTTGGCGTACTCTGGGCCAGATTTTACCACGTCTGGGAAAAAGGGCTTTTTTCAATGGGCCGGGAAACGGGTCTGCGGTAAAATTGAAACCAACTCGTGCCTATTTATGGCCTGAGCCATTAACACCACTCATTGATCTAGCGGTAAGGGCTCACGCACTACATGCATGGTGACTGGTTGGCACATGCTAACTGCTGATTAGCGCAGAAAATGCTGCTTGCAGTAGGAAATAAAAAAGTTATTTGTCCCCGTGGTATGGGCGCACACCAAATCCAAAATTACCATCCAGGGGGGCATGCTAGCCTGGCATTTGTAAAAGGGCCCCAAAGTGTCTAACCATGTTGGGCTCTTGTAATTTGGTTCCAGTTGTAGAAAGTCCAATTTTATTTTGAGTCCTTGTGGTAATCTACCTAATGCTCCAATGACAATCAGTACCATTGTTTCTCTTTCCAAATTTTTCACATTTCAATTTGCAAATCATGGAATTTTGTGGCCTTTTCAAATTGCTTATCTTCAACATTACTATGGGCCCCTTTTACTAAGTGATGGTAAGCCCAATGATGGTTTACTGCTCACCAATCTGAAGCTACCACTGGGCTACTGCAGTTCCCTCCCCCTGCATATTTTCTATTTTTGTAGCACTGAAGTTTACCTGGCAGTAATCAGGCAGCACCATGCATTGCCCAGTTATCTCCAGGTTAGCATGGGAGCCTTTACCGCCATCTCAATGGTGCTCCCCCATGAAATGGACGCGTGGTAAGTGACACATTTACGGCATGATCATTTCTTGTTGAGGGTTTCCAGCAATGTGTGTGTAGGTTACCACTGTTTCACAGCTTTGGGGGCCTTCTCCACTCCCTCCTCTTTTCCCATCACCAAACTGTACATATCTCCTTCCCACACCTCTGTGCTGTATCCACTGTGTCCTCTGCACTCCTTCCACAGTTCTTTGTCTACCCACCTGCCTGTGTGGCTCTCTTGCACATCAGTCTCTGTAGTACACTGCGATCCTCGTCACCAGCTCTGTACCATGTACAATGACATCTGTGGCTTGCCTGCCAATCCCATTCCTCACCATCTCTTTGCTGGGTCTTCACTTGTGGGGCTATGTATATGAATGCTGAAAGACAAAAGCAGGTTATTTTGACCAACACACTTCCTCCCCTTTTGCTATGCCGTTGATAACAGCCAGTCAGAGGAAGAAGCTGACCCTAGTGGCCACCAGCCCCAGCATACAGAGCAGCAAACCAGTGGGCTTGGAGGTGTGCCTGCACAAGAAAACACACAGGACCATGTTTCTGCTTTCCAAAAATACTAGGACTAGGGGGCATGCGATGAAGCTACAATGTAGTAATATTAGATCTCCATTCTACATTTACAGTGCTCAATAGATTTGTACTTATAACCTTCCCAACACCATTTTGTCGCATTTTTTTCTTTTTTACATTTTTAGATTGCCTCTTTCTTATACATCTCTATAGCACACCGCCTTTTTTCATGTTTTCATGCTCTTGAACATAACCTTCTTTTCTTACCACGGGTCTAAGGAGAAGCCAGATGATATGTTTTCATTCCATATTCATTAGATGCTCATACATATGTGATGCAAGTCTTTTAAATAGATGACGCTTTTGTCACTTCCTCTTTTCTACACATGAGCAGACCCTACAGAATTTGCCAGTGGTGGTCTATTTGGTAAGTAATTTTTTCAGCAATGTAGTTCATTCTGTTTCTTGTCAGCTCCTTTTCACTGTGGCAAATGATCTTTGTGTTTTATTTCTAAACTAGGCACCATAGGCGGTCAGTGGCCCAACTGTTTGGGGAGGCTAAAGGGGTGGGGGGTGGGGTGGTGGGTTAGGGGTGGGGTTAGGGGTGTGGCCGTGGGCAGAGCTTACATCCATAATTGTCTGACAACACACAGAAAAAAATAAGTAAAAATAAAATAGTCACAATACCTTTTATTAAATTTAAATGTTAGATATGTATCATATGTCAAAGAATAAAATGGTTGCTCAAAGCATATACTAACCACAATCGCTCAAGTGCAAAACACTATGCACAACTTTGTGCAAAAACACACTCAGAACCTTACTGTACCATAAATATTACACTGGGCAGACCCTAATACACCAATATACCACCCAAACGGACAACATCACAGACCGTCAACAATATGAAACAAGGGATCATATCACAATTCTCATGTACAACCACAAAACATCCTTTTAGGGTGAATAGTATTCACAATGAGCTCCTTTTATTAACTACCAGATAGAGATAAGAGTTTTCAAATTTCAATTTTGGCACAGTATAAGTCATCACAAACAAAATATAGGAAAACCAAAAGCATTAGGGGCTTATAGCCCATTTAGTTATGTTTAAACAAAAGAGATCTGCATGAAACAAAATATCAATTTTTTTTATTTTGACTTAAAACCTTCAGAGTCAGCACCTACCTCTCCTGAAATCCAACATGCGCTGCGTGCCACAATTTCCTCGAATTATTGTGGTCTGGGTCTGGGAAGGAAGTGGGAACACCTCAGACAGCCACTCTTAACCAGCCTTGAGCCTTCCCTACTCAGTGACGGCCCCTCCCGCGTGTTCCCGCCTATGCAGAACAGGAAGTTGCATCATGATGGGATGGGAGCTCTTGTGGGGAAGGCTGACTCTGACTGGCAGTGATGTGACGTTGGGAAGCCCGAAGCCGGTTTAAGGCGGATCGGCGGTGTGGAGGCAAAAAGAGGAGGAGGAGGGATGTGGTGTGCTGGTGAGAGACAGAGTAGCCTCGGGCGGGCGGAACTGGGCATGGGCATGGCGCTCAGGTGATGGTGAGCCGGCAGCACTGCAAAGAAGAGAGAGGACTGGAGTCAGTCAGGAATGGTCTACTCTCGGAGAACGGAAAAGATAAGACTGTCAGAGAATGAGAAACAGCTGATCCATCCTGCTGCGGCTGGGGAGGCTTAGAGGGGCATAATCAAACGTGGACACCCATCTCCATGGGCGACTATCTCCGAGGACGGGTCCGTGAAGGGGTGGGACAGACTGTATTTTCAAAAAAGATGGGCGTCCATCTTTTGTTTCGATAATACAGTTGGTGCCGGGCAAATGCATCGGATTTGGGCGGATTGAGCTGGGCGGTATCGGTTTTCAGCGATAATAGAAACCAAAGCCGCCCAGCTCAAAAACGAACAACTCCAAGGCATTTGGTCATGGGAGGGGCCAGGATTCGTAGTGCACTGGTCCCCCTCACATGCCAGGACACCAACCGGGCACCCTAGGGGGCACTTGTAAAAAGTAAAAAAAAAAAAAAATTAAAATACCTCTCAAGTCCATAGCTCCCTTACCTTGGGTGCTGAGCCCCCCAAATCCCACCCAAAACCAACTCCCCACAACTCTGCACCATCACCATAGCACTTATGGGTGAAGGGGTGCACCTAGATGTGGGTACAGTGGGTTTAGGGTTTTTTTTGAGGGCTCAACATTAACCAGCACAAGTGGAACAGGTAGGGGGGATGGGCCTGGGTCCGCCTGCCTGACGTCCACTGCATCCCCTAACAACTGCTCCAAGGGACCTGCATTCTGCTGTCAGGGAGCTGGGTATGACATTTGAGGCTGGCATACAGGCTGGAAAAAAAGTTTTTAAAGTTCTTTTTTTTGGTGGGAGGGAGTTAGTGACCACTGGGGGAGTCAGGGGAGGTCATCCCTGGTTCCCTCCAGTGGTCATCTGGGCAGTTGGGGCACTTTTGGGGGACTTTTTCGTGAAAAAAATGGGGCCCAAAAAAGCGGCCCAAATTCTCACTACTGCCACCCTTCATTTTTCCATTATTGGCCGAGCGCGCCTATCTCTCCTCGGCCGATAAACATGCCCCAGTCCCGCCTTCACCACGCCTCCGACACGCCCCTGTCAACTTTGTTTGTTCCCGCGACAGAATGCAGTTGGAGGCGCCCAAAATCGGCTTTCGATTATTCCGATTTGGGCGCCCATGAGAGAAAGGCACCCATCTCCCGATTTGGGTTGAAATATGTGTGTCTTTCTCTTTCGAAAATAAGCCTGTTAGCCTCCCCAAGCCTCTTATACCGGGCGCCTATGCTAGGCACGGCATTTCTTCCTTCTACCTAATGGCAGTCGGCGTCCTTTTACATCATAGTTTTGGCATGTTTTTTGGGTCCTAACCTTTTTTTATATGTTGGCTTTTTTAACAACTGCAATATACTATTTGATGCAATACCCCCCCCCCCCCCAAAAAAAAAAAAAAAAGATTTTCTTTAAAGAAACATAGTTTCCACATGCAGGACTTCATGTCTTCTTTCAAAAATAGCATTGTTTATATATGCTGGTTTCTGTGTCATTTGTTATATTTGTCCTTTGATCAGTTTGACTGATCCACAGTTCTTCAATTTGACATATGCAGAGTTGAATATTAGTTCTTTTGGTTTGGTAAGTATATTTGTAATCTGATCTTGTTAATTGCTTTTAATGACTTTGTGCTTTTATCTTAAGCGGCGGTTTTTAATGCAGTTTTATGTCGTGTCATGGCTTACATCTCCTAACGTACTTTTAAGAATCACGTGTATACAGTTTAAATGAACATGCTACATTTTGGAACACTGCATATTTATGTTTTTTAATTATTTACGATACTGGTGTTTTCCCTTAAAGCTGGATATTTTTAGTAAGCACCTTTCTACATGTACAATCGTGCTACATCTTGAAATACTGCTCATTGATGTCTTTTTTATCACTCCCAATACTGGAGCTTTTCCGTAAAAGTTTGACATTTTTAGTAAGCACTTTTTTACATACATTCCATCAAACTAGTTTCGTTTCCTATGGAAATCATCCATATATCAGAGTTTGTCATAACATTAACATTTTCTTTTGTGTTCAGACTCTGGTTGGTCTCTTTACTAGCATTACACAATAACCAACATTTTCCCTCATACACCTTAAATTTTAAATTACCAATTACAACATCAGCTTTCACCATATATTTATCCTTTGCATATTTATTCTTTTCACTACTTACATCAGCATTTACCATGTTTTTATGTTAAAGTACTTAGTAATGATTATTATTATCGCATGTCTTTAGGTTTATTATTTGTTAGTATTTGTTTAGTTGGTACTATTGGTATCATATGTATTTCAGATGTTTTATTTGGGGGGTTTTAGAGTTATTCATTTGACCCCTGATGTAGGCATTGCTATACACCGAAACACAGGCTGTGTCGGGTCCCTCTATATCTACATCAATAAAGGATTGTTTCATAACATCTCCAGTGTTGGATTCATCCTTGATCAGCCTCTACTTTTTTCTGTTGTGACTTTCTGGCATAGAGGTATCCCCTGTTTTTTGTTTGTAATTTAAAAATTTCCATGTGGCCATTTACTGCTAGAGGTGGTGAGGGCTTCAAGTGGAATTGGGGAGTGTGCAGCATGGCCCAATTACCATCACGCGCTCCCCCCAGTGCTAGAAAAGAAAAAAGGCATTTTCTAGTCCTGGAAGTGGCGCGTGGGAGACCCGGAACTACAGCGGTAGGGCCAATTCACTATGCGCTAAGCTGGCGGTAACCATATTGTCCTTGGTAAAAGGGCCCCTTAATTGCGAAGAGGTGAGCTTGACGCGTTACCTCAGGAATGAAATTGGGTAGGCTAACTGGGTCTAATGCACATCATATTCTGTGTTTCTATATGTATTGCAACATAGTTTTCATAGTTTTCTTTCAATCCTTTTCATTATAGAATTATTAATCAGTCGAGCATCCACAAGTTGATTCTTCCACTGCACAGCCAGAATGTGGGGGTGTCTGCTTGCTCAAATTCTGACAATAATAATAATCTTTATTTTTTAAAACACCTGCTGCCTTTCTAAGTCCTTCAAATATTACTGATGGAAAAAAAACCCTTATGTGCCTGCCAGTACTATTAGCGATAACTTGAAATCATGTTGCTTTTCATTCTCACCTGGTAATATCTCCATAGTAATTATAACACACAGTGCCAAATTAGTTGTCAAGAACCATACCGTCTGATAATAACTGCAGATGTTAATATTGGCTGCTTTTTAAAAGTGTGTACAGTATTCAAGGTACTTATAAATGAACATGGTAAGCATCTTAAATAGACTATCAGAAATAATTTTCCTGTAGGGACTTGGGGGGAGCTCAGTTTTCATGCAGCATATTTTGTCATAAAGCCTGACCACATACTGGCAAAGGTATGATAGGGTCTGATGTGGACGTCAGTCATATAAATAAACACATATTTGTCTCCTGTGGTTTACAGGAAACCATGCTCTGTAGTCTTCCAGAACTGCAAGCTGCTACCTTTTACAAGCTGGCAGATTCCTGGCAGGAAGAATAGGAGAGTCAGTTATTCCTGAGTTATTTATATTGATTGAAATATGTGTGTTTCCAAACTTTTCATAACTCTGAATGTAGGCTGCAAAGACTGGATGGTTTAATGGACTAATACAAAAGCAAGAAAAACTTTGAGTACAGTGAAATTAAAACACAGGGGCCCTTTTACTAACCTACATTAAAAAGTGGCCTGTGCTATTTCTAGCACGTGGGTTTCCCATGTGCTGAGGCCACTTTTAGCGTGGCTGTAAAATGACAGCAATTTCTTTCTTTTTTTTTCCACTAGTAAAAAAGGCCCGTTTCTGACACAAATGAAACGGGCACTAGTAAGGTTTTCCCCGGAGTGTGTATGTTTGAGAGAGAGAGTGTGTGTGAGTGACTGTGTGAGAGAGAGAGAGAGTGAATGTGTGAGTGTCTGTGAGAGAATGTGTGTGAGCATGTGTGTGCCAGGGCCCCCCCTCCCTCCGAGTTCCAGGGTTGTTGTCCCCCTGCCTCTGAGTTCCAGGGTCCCTTCCCTCCCCTGCATTATGCTCTCTCCCCTGCATTCATCCATATGCAGGCAATGTCCTCTGTGCCCTGCCCCCTCCATTCATCCATGAGCAGCATCTCTCCCCTGCCCCTCCACCTCCCTCCGAGTTCCAGGCCCCCCTCCCTCCTAGTTCCAGGGTCCCATGGAACTGGGAGGGAGGGGGGAATGGAGAACGTTGGAGGAGTGATATCAGCAGGTGATTACGATCCCAGTGAGACACATTGGAATGTTGGAGGAGCAAATTATTATATTAGATAATGGTCACATGCTAATTTCCCAATTAGCACATGGCCATTAGCATGGGAGCCCTTATTGCCAACTATCTTGTAGACGGTAGAGGCTCCTGCACTAACTGTGCACTAATTGGTCAGAGTGTGCCAGTGCCCACGTGCTACTGATTCACGCAGGGCACGTCTACGCTCTACTTCTAAACACGTCCCTGACACTAAAAATGAAAATCTATTTTTTAACGCTTGGGAAGTGTGCGCCAATTCCAAAACTACTGCGGGATGCCTGGGAGAGTCCTGCGATAGTTCCTTCTTAACCTGTGGTAAGCACACGCTAGTGCTTACCGCAGCTTAGTAAAAGAACCCCACAGTGTCCAGGCCCTCAGCTATTTGTTTTAATCACTGCTCAAAATGATCAGCCATGTAAATGAATTTGCTACCAAGTCAAACTGATGGTGACCTGGTGTCCACATCTTAAACATCACAGTTGGCACAGACTGCCATCTAGCTTGGCAGTCACAGATGAGAGATCAAGAATTGAACTGGCATGGAAAGTGAATTATCTTTTCAGTCCCATGAAGCTGTCTTTTTATAGCAGGGTTGAAGCTCCGTGGAAGTACAATGTGACCTGCTGGAATTACACACGCGAAGGCCCTTAATTTTTAGAACAGGAATGTAATTCTGCTTAAGGATATAACTTATATATGCTTACACTTAAAGGCTGTTATTAGGTACATAAATAATATGATTTTCCTATAATAACATGTGCTTTCAAATAACTAATGTTATCTTATCAGCCTCTGGGGGGGGGGGGGGGGGTGATTTTTGTAGCAGATCACCTTGGTAAGAAGTGTAGGTAAGTTTCTATTTTGGGGCTATTTTATGAAGGCACACAAGGGCATGTCTTTATAAAAGTAGCCTCAAAAATCTTATAGACATCTCCCCAAATTTTCTAAATGGCGCCTTAAGTTGTGCGCTGTAATTTGGCTGTATGGCCAAATTGCGTGTACAGGTTAATTGATTAACGAGCCAATCAGCACCAATAATTGGTACTTAACAACCAATTAGCAGTACTAATTGTTTAATTAGAATTTATACACACAACATTCTAAACATATTCTACAATGCGGTGTGCATAAATGTTAATGCGCACAGCCGAAAAGGGGTGTGGAATGGGCAGGTTGTGGGCATCTCAAAAAACTATGAGCACTATTATGGAATACAGCCAAACTGCGCCTAACTTAAGCACAGGTATTTAGACCTGGTTTTATGTAGCCTAAACGGTTGTGCCTACATTTTAGGCACAAGAACAGTGTGTGAACGTTTTCTATTAACTACTTGTAACTTTAGGTGTAGTTTATAGAATCACGCAAAGGATGGCGATCCAAGATGGCCACTGTCTACACCTGATGCTCACACCAGCTCTCTGAGACCTCTGGAAACTTGACCGCGATGCTGAAAAGAAGGGGCCGATCTGCTCCCGTTGCCTCTCAGCGGCAAAGTTTCCCTTCTGGTACCGGCATACTTGACTCTTATTTTCAAAGGGCTGGAATTCCTGCAATGCTGGAGGGCAGCCTGCTGGAGCGCTTTGGGGGGATGGAGACCCTGGGACGCTCCCTGGGCTAGAGCTTTCACTCAGCCCCGACATGAGAGCTCCTATCCCACAACCACAAGGCAGTAGCTGTCCATTGTCGGCGTCTCAAACCCTGCTAACCAAGGGTAATAGGGCAGGAGAAGAGAGACAGGAGGCATTTCATCAACCCGAGGGAGCTCGGAGGAGCCTGGAGTTGTTAGCTTCACCAGGAGTAGCTGAAGCTGTCCCATCTGATACAGTGGGGGAGGTAGCAGCTGTAAGAATGGAGAAAGACTCTTCTACTAAAGAGGAACCTGAGGTACTGATGACTTTATCCATATCTAAACCTACTGAAGTCACCCTAGACAGTTTATGGAATTTAATTGTGGACCTGGGTAAAGCATTGTGCCCTCAGGTTCAAAAATTGACCCAGGATTTGACTAATTTGGAAGGAAATTTAAAGAAACTGACTCTGAATTAGAAAGCTTACCTTAACAAAATGAGGTACAAGAAAAAGAACTGCAACAAATACAAACTCTTCAAAGTACTATTGACATATTTGAGGAGAAAGACTGAATCTCTTGAGAATTTTTCCAGGAGTAATAATCTTTGATTCCTTAATTTTCCTAAACAATTCACAGACTCTTTCCGAGATATGTTGAAAAAGTATATTAAAGAAATATTAGGAGTGGCTGAAGAAAGTATTCCACCTTTCTCACAAGTATATTATTTACCTACTAAACCAATAGTTAATCAGCAAGATCAAGATAATCAAGAATGATATGTTTCTGCTTTATTGGAGTCTTCAGATACTTATTTAGTTGTGGCGTCAACTTTGATTGCCACTGTAGTGTTGACACCTGGTAAGAATTGGTTGTTCAAAATGTTTTTCAAAAATAAAGATAAGACTTTCCTGGGTTTGAAAATTCAAATTTTTCCAGACGTCTCCAAGGACACCCAGAAGAGGCGTCAACAACTTTTGTTAATGAAATCAGGTGTTCTCTAGTTAGGGGCTACTTTTTCTTTTTTGCGATATCCATGCAAATGTGTCATCAGATACCAATCGGTAAAATATGTCTTCTATGAGCCTTCCCATCTTACAGCTTTTTTGTCAACTAAACGGATTATTGGGGGATCCCAATAATAGCTCTCTCTTCAATTTAATTTAACAGGAATCTAGTGATTCGTTAGATGAAGAAAATGCCTTTATTGTTTTCCTTAAACTAGAATTTCCATTATTTAATATCTTGGATCTAAAATGTGGACTTCAGTTATGATTGACAGATAATGTTTTCCCTTTGTTTTTGTTTTTTTTTTTTCTTTTAGTGGATTTAATTGCATATTATTGCTGTCGTATCATGCTTTTCTGTACAAGTATTCTTTTTTGCTTGATTAAATTTTTGAAATTTTGATTAAAAAAAAATAGAATCACGCAAACCACATGGTTTTTCAGCGCTGATTTTTAAGGTGCCATTTATCGAATTTACCCCATCATGGATAAGACATCATGGATAAAATGCATATGCATACATCTACATCTGCTCGGAAGCACATGGG
This sequence comes from Microcaecilia unicolor, assembly GCF_901765095.1. NCBI lineage: Eukaryota > Metazoa > Chordata > Amphibia > Gymnophiona > Siphonopidae > Microcaecilia > Microcaecilia unicolor. Next base: position 414,806,803 of record NC_044033.1, read on the forward strand.
TGAACTAGGAGTGTAAATGTGCATTTATAAACTATGAAGCAGATTTTAGAAAGAACTTACAAATCGGAATTGAGACGTTTCACAAGTTTTGCTAGTATTTTAGAATAGGATCTTCCAGTGTAGACCCTGTTCTAAAATATGCTGAGGAATGAATGTTAATGGGGTCAACACAGGCACATTAACATAGAAATGTATGCATTTATATTTGCCATTTTAGAAACACGTATGGGTATTTTTTCCTGAAGCTGCCCAATATTAATTGCTAGTTTGGCTTCCAAGAGGGTGTGTGTGTGTGGGTGTGTATGCCCCAGTTTCTTTTTGGTTCTCTTTAGTCAAAGAATTTATTGATGAACATACATTTTAAATGGTTATAATAACAAAACAAAAACACCTCAGAATTGTTCTTTGTCCAGTCCCCACACCTGTGTGAAATGATCAATAATGAATTATCTCAATCATAAAAGAAATGGGCTTTTTCCAAGAAATTCAGGAGTAACGGTGCAGTCAAGAAACTAGTATTCACCTGTCTCCTATGTTCTGTAAGTCTAACTTTCATAGCCTTAAGTCCCGACCTGGATGTCTCAATTTTGTTTTCTATGTTCTACCTAAAATGGAGTTGAACATGTGTACATAAACTTTAGATTGCTTAGAACTGTAAATTATGTCTCATTAATTATTTTACCTAATACATAAATAAATGATATACTAACACAAAAACATAGGGGGTGATCCAGAAAACTGCCAGGGACAGAACAATAGTTTTCAGTGCACGTGTTAAATCAGAAACCACCTTAGAAAAATTAAATCAGTGCTCAAAGCTTTTATTTTTTCCACGGGCTTCCTAAAAGCTTTAAATTAAAGACTTCCACATCCCTATATCCATCACTATTACTTGGGCTGGATCTGCTTATGAACAATGAAGAACGAGAAATCATTACCCATTTTGTGTTTTTTCCTTCTATATACTTCCCCCCGTTTGGACTGTATCCTTAATGATAAGTTATGTGGAAAAATGGGGGTCCAATCCAGGCTATGCCCATTGTATGCCCCCTTGCAAATACATACTATGTAAATTGTATGAGTCTTCCAATCATTAATAAACTTTTTTTGAACTCTTTGGAGTTGTTTTGGTTTGTCCCAGAAGATCCATTGTCCAAGTCCCACTGTTCTTTTACTTTATATGCACACTCACATAATAACACTTGGGCAGAATTTTGGCATTTGTGTGTGTTTGTGCACACATACATGTCATTATTCTAAACATTTATGCATGTAATCGGCGTGTAACTGTTAGTGCGTATGATATAGAGTAGACCACAAAGGGCCAAATTCTATAAATGGTGCCTAAAAAATCAGTGCCAAAAAAACCTGCACTTAATGCTGTTCTATAAACCTTGCCTAAACTTAGGCATGGTTTATAGAATACGTGTAGCGCCTGTCCCTGCAACTAAAATTTAGGCACGACTATT